>NW_027223752.1:6083436-6739686 GCF_028538775.1 Myotis yumanensis | reverse complement strand
CTGACACCTGCTCCCACGTGGACGCACCTCGAGGGCAGGATCTTGAGTGAAACAGCCGGTCACAAGGGACAAACAGTGCATGGCCCCCCCATCCATGCGGTACCTGGAGAACTCGGGTGCTAGGCAGAAGGTAGAATGGCGGCCACCAGAGCTTGGGAAGAGGAGGTGGGAGTTCTTGTGTGATGGGGGCAGAGTCTCCTTTTGGGAAGATGGGAAGGTTCTGGGGATGGTGGAGGGATGGGTACGTGGCAATGTGAATCCACTTAAGGCCCCTGAGCTGTACAGTTAAAACAGTTAAAATGGCCCTGACCAGTTTGGCTCAGTGGATAGAGCGTCGGCCTATGGACTGAACGGTCCCAGGTTCAATTCCGGTCAGGGGCATGGTTGCGGGCACATCCCCAGTGGGGGGCATGCAGGAGGCAGCTGATCAATGTTTCTCTCTCATCGATGTTTCTGACTCTCTATCCCTCTCCCTTCCTCTCTGTAAAAAATCAATAAAATATATTTTTTTAAAAACAGTCAAAACAGTCTATTTTATGTTATATATGTGTACTTTACCATGACATTTCTAAAAAGTGGATTTGAGAAGAGGTTACAACAACATGGGGTGATGTCGTGGCAAAATACATGATGAAATTCAGTAGTTAACCACGAACTGTCTCTGGAAGGGTGGGGCCACCATGGACAGATTTATTATTATTACTAGAGGCCCGGTGCATGAAAATTTGTGCACTGAGAGGGGGTCCCTCAGCCCAGCCTGCACCGTCTTGCAGTCCGGAAGCCCTCAGGTGATGTCCACCTGCCAGTTTAGGCCCACTCCCCAGGGGGATCAGGCCTAAGCTGGCAGTCAGACATCCCTCTAGCAGCCCAGGAGCCCTCAGGGGATGTCCAACTGATGGCTTAGGCCTGCTCCCTGCATCATAGTGACCAGTCATTCTGCTGTTAGGGTCAATTTGCATATTACACTTTTATTATATAAGATTATTATAATTACTAGAGGCCTGGTGCACAGATTTTTTATTATTATTATTATTATTATTATTATTACTAGAGGCCTGCAGGCCAGGCCGAGGGACCCCACCAGTGCACAAATCCATGCACTGGGCCTCTAGTATGCATATAAGATCTTTGGTTAATCTCTTCCCACCCTCCCCCCACCCTTCTTCCCTCTGGGATTCATCAGTCTGTTCCATGTTTCCATGCCTGTGGTTTCCGCTCCTGCATTGAGCATCTGCCCCCTGGTGGTCAGTGCACGTCATAGCTACCAGTCGGATGGTCAAATGGTCAGCTGGGTGGCTGTTCACTTAGGCTTTTATATATATAGATTATTAATGTTGTTGTTTTAACTTTTTTGCTCTTTTCCAAATTTTTTTTTATAAAGAGCATATCCTTTTAGAAACCTAATAAATTATTTCATGTTCTCAAGAAGCCATTCCCACTGCCCTTTTATGCCATGATAATACTAACCACAGGTCTCTCCTCACCGCCCAGCGCCCTCCCTGCCACGCTATGTGGGTGACGGCATGCTCACTGACATTGCCTGGCATTTTTAGGGCACTCTCACATTTGGCTCAGTCTTTGGGGGAACATGTTTGTACTTAAGGAAGTCAATGGCCCACTCAGATGCCATCTGCCCAGGCATCCCCCCTTTGTCTTGCCAGCTGAAGACAGGTGCCCCCTCGGCACTTTACTTAGAATTCTGCGCAGGCCTCACAGGCAGCCCCTGGCCAGGCACTAAGTGCCCGTGGGGAGGGAAAGAGCCATGGTCGAGTCCCACCAACAACACAGAGCAGGGTAAGGATTAAAAAAGGATAGAGAAGCTGTATAGCCTCAGAGGCCAACCCAAAAACACTGCCACCCAGAGGTTGAGCCACAAACTGACTCTTAGGGGAATACAAATTAAGGCAGACTGGATCACAAATACGGCCTGCTTTAAAATCAGGACTGTGATTTGCAACACGGAGGAACAGTGTAATGCAGGCAGATTCAACACTCTCCTAAATACCTGGCAGGACTAAGGCGAACCAGGCTGAAGAGTGGAAGAGCCGAAGGACCATCACTACTGCAAATTTTTTCTTTTTCTTTTTCTTTTTAATTTTTTCACCTTTTTACTAAGAAACCAATTTTTTTTTTCTCTTTTTCTTCTTTTTCCATCACCTGATTTTACCCTTTCAATTACCACATTTTTGTTTTTGACCAGTATTGTTGCTCCTACCATTTTGCCATTTTTTGAAGTGCCATTTTATTTTCTCTTTATTTTCTTTTGGGATTAGTGTTCTCCATTCTATTTTCATCGTTCCTTTAGCATTAATTTTCCCTATCTCAATTCCACCTCTTTGCTAAAACCCTCTTCCTTACTTTTCCCCTTTTGGTGTCCTGTTTCTCTTACCCTATTTAAGGGTAAGACTTTGGTCCAGACTTTCCCAATTCCCTCTTTTTACCCCCTGTCTAATTCCACCCTACTTATATATCCTACTTCCAATCTACTGCTCTAAATCCTTATACACCTATTCTTTATCCTTCTTCACTTTCCAACCATTTTTTTTCTCTCTTATCTTTCTATTGTTTTCTTGATTGTCGAATATATTGGGCTTTTTTTTTTTTTTTTTTTTTTTTTTAATTTGTTTGTTTGTTTTGTTTTGTGTTTTTTCTTCTTTTTTAGGACTGGTTGTGAGGTTGTTTTTCTTTTTCTTTTTCTTTTTCTTTTTTTTTTCTGCTGGTTTTTCCCTTCCCTCCCCCACCCCACCCCAGTTATTTTTGTGCTTCTGTTTTCCCTTACCCCTCTGGATATTATTGGTGGTTTGTAGTTTGCATTCATCTCCAGGGATCTGTTGCTGGAATTTGTTGAGATTAGTGGCAGTTCTATTGGAGTTTGCTCCTCATACGGGGAGTCTCTTCCCCACTTCTACTTCATTCTCTTTTTTCGCTCTCTTTTTTTCCCCCCTCTTTTTTCCCAATTCTATTTTTGCACTCCTTTTTTGTTTGTTTTTTTTCTTATTTTTCTTTTCTGTTCTCTCTTTTATCTTCTTCTCTTCTTTCTCCCTTATCCCCTAATTCTCTTAATTCGGGTGGTCACCTTTATTTGGAGTTATTAATATTGTGAATATACTTGTGTTCAGTGCCTGGTACGTTGTGCCTTGCTCTGTTGTATCTTGTGCCTTTAAATCAACGCAGCAGATCCAAGCAACAGCAGCCCCCTGATCACCGCAGCCTCCTGATCACCACAGCCTCCTGATCACCACACCCTCTGTCTGTGGAACAGCAACTGTACGTGAAGCCTCCCCCCACCAGCCAGAAGAGCCAACACAGCTGTGAACAACACCCACCAGAGGAGCTGCTGCCAACTGGAAAGCAGCTGCTACCGCAACCGTCTGAGCAGCAACCACAACCCAAGGAGCCCCTGCCACCCAGGGAGCAGCCACTGAACACCTCAACATCTACATATGTCAGCGAGATCAAACATGGGTAGGCAAAGAAACCCCCAAAGGAAAGAAAAGGAGGACTCGCCAGAAAAGCAGCTAAGTGAGACAGAGATATGCAACATGACGGAAAAAGAATTCAGAATAAGGTTCCTAGAGTACATGCACCACATGTTCAAGAAGCAAGAAGAAACAGATGAAAAACTCAACTACTTATGCAAGAAGCTAGAAGAAACAGATGAAAAAATCAACAACTTAAGTAAGTCCCAAGAAGAAATGAAGAGTGACATAGCTTCAATAAAAAACTCCATTGAAAGTATCAACAGTAGACTGGGAGAAGCAGAGGACCGAATTAGTGAATTAGAAGACAAGGAAGCAAAACACACTCAAACTGTACGGCAAATGGAGAAAAAAATTAAAAGACAGGAGGAGAGCCTAAGGGAGCTTTGGGACAACATGAAACGAAACAACATACGAATAATAGGGGTGCCAGAACAACAGAAAGATGAACATGGATTAGAAAACCTATTCGAAGAAATAATATCAGAAAACTTCCCTGAGGTGGGGAAGAAAAAAGTCACACAAGCCCAGAGAGTCCCAAACAAGGTGAACCCGAAAAGACCCACACCAAGACACATCATAATTACCATGGCAAATGTTCAGGATAAAGAGAGAATCTTACAGGCTGCAAGAGAGAGACGGAAAGTAACATACAAGGGATCTCCCATTAGATTATCAAATGATTTCTCAACAGAAACACATCAGGCCAGAAAAGAATGGACGGAAATCTACAAAGTGATGCAAAGCAAAGGACTGAATCCAAGAATACTCTATCCAGCAAGGCTATCATTCAAAATTGAAGGGGAAATAAGAAGCTTCACAGACAAAAAAGGGCTAAGGGAGTTTATCACCACCAAGCCAGCCATGCAAGAAATGCTAAAGGGACTGGTGTAAAAAGAAGAAATATCAAGCTCAGAAAGAAAACAGCCACACACACACACACAAAAAGAAATGGCTACAAACAAATACCTTTCAATAATAACTTTAAATGTAAATGGACTAAATGCTCCAACCAAAAGACATCGAGTGGCTGAATGGATAAAAAAACATGACCCATACATCTGCTGTCTACAAGAGACCCACCTCATTAGAAGGGACTCACACAGACTGAAAGTGAAGGGATGGAAAAATATCTTTCACGCAAATGGAAAGGAAAAGAAAGCTGGGGTAGCAATACTTATATCTGACAAAGTACATCTCAAAGTGAAGGCCATAACCAGAGATAAGGAAGGCCACTTCATAATACTAAAGGGATCAATACAACAAGAAGATATAACCCTGGTAAACATATATGCACCCAATGCAGGAGCACCCACATACATAAGAAAACTTCTGGAAGAAATCAGGGGAGAGATCGACAACAATACAATCATAGTAGGGGACTTTAATACACCACTGACATCACTGGATAAATCCGCTAGACAAAAACTCAGCAAAGAAACAGCAATCCTAAATGACTCACTAGATCAGATGGACTTAATTGACATCTTCAGAACACTTCACCCCACAGCTGCGGAATATACATTCCTCTCAGGTGCTCATGGGACATATTCAAAAATAGACCACATATTGGGTCACAAGCAAAGTCTCCACAAATTCAAGAAGATTGAAATCATAAAAAGCTTCTTCACAGACCACGATGGCATAATGTTAGAAATAAACTACAATAAAAACAACCCAAAATACTCAAACACTTGGAAGCTGAATAGCATGTTATTAAATATTGATTGGGTTACCGATGACATCAAAGAAGAAATTAAAAACATCCTGGACACTAATGACAATGAAAACACAACAATCCAAAACCTCTGGGACACAATGAAAGCAGTCCTGAGAGGGAAGTTTATAGCTCTACAGGCCTATCTCAAAAAACAAGAAAAAATGGTAGTCAATCATCTAACTCTACAACTCAAAGAATTAGAAAGAGAGCAACAAGAAAACCCCAGAGTGAGCAGAAGGAAGGAGATAATAAAGATTAGAGCAGAAATCAATGAAATAGAGACCAAAAAAACAATACAGAAAATCAATGAAACCAAGAGCTGGTTCTTTGAAAGGATAAACAAGATTGACAAACCCCTAGCCAGGCTCACCAAGAAGCAAAGAGAGAGGTCCCAAATAAACCAAATCAGAAATGATAGAGGCGAAATAACAACAGACCCCACAGAAATACAAATGATTGTTAAACAATACTACGAGCAACTCTACTCCAACAAACTGGACAACCTGGAGGAAATGGACAAATTCCTAGAAAAATACAACATTCCAAAACTCAATCAGGAAGAATCTAAAAACCTCAATAGGCCAATAACTATGGAAGAAATTGAAGCAGTCATCAGAAAGCTTCCAGCAAACAAAAGCCCAGGGCCAGACGGCTTCACAGGGGAGTTCTACCAAACATTCAAGGAAGAACTAAAACCTACCCTCCTCAGACTACTACAAAAAATTCAAGAGGAAGGAACGCTTCCAAGCTCATTCTATGAAGCCAGCATCACCCTAATACCAAAACCAGGTAAAGACATCACAATGAAAGAGAATTACAGGCCAATATCCCTCATGAACATAGATGCCAAAATCCTCAACAAAATCTTAGCAAATCGGATCCAGCAGTACATCAGAAGGATCATACACCATGACCAAGTAGGATTCATCCCAGAGATGCAAGGATGGTACAACATCCGTAAATCAATAAATGTGATACATCACATAAACAAATTGAAAGAAAAAAACCACATGGTCATATCAATTGATGCAGAAAAAGCATTCGACAAAATCCAACACCCATTTTTGATAAAAACTCTCAGAAAGGTGGGAATAGAAGGATCATACCTCAACATAATAAAAGCCATATATGACAGGCCCACAGCCAACATCATACTCAATGGACAAAAACTAACACCATTTCCCCTAAGAACAGGAACAAGACAGGGATGCCCACTCTCACCACTCCTGTTCAACATAGTACTGGAAGTATTAGCCATTGCAATTAGGCAAGAAGAAGGAATAAAAGGCATCCAAATTGGAAAAGAGGAAGTAAAACTGTCCTTATTTGCAGATGACATGATATTATACATACAAAACCCTAGAGACTCCATCAAAAAGCTACTAGACTTAATACATGAATTTGGCAATGTAGCAGGATACAAAATTAACCCCAAGAAATCTGAGGCATTTCTATACACCAACAGTGAACTTTCAGAAAGGGAGATCAGAAAAACAATCCCATTTACCATCGCACCAAAAAAATTAAGATACCTAGGAATAAACTTAACTAAAGAGGTTAAAGACCTCTACTCAGAAAACTACAGGACGTTGAAAAAAGAGATAGAGGAAGACATAAACAGATGGAAGAACATACCATGTTCTTGGATTGGTAGAATCAACATCATTAAAATGTCCATACTACCCAAAGCAATCTATACATTCAACGCACTTCCCATTAAAATACCAATGGCCTTCTTCAAAGATCTAGAACGAACTCTCCAAAAATTCATCTGGAATAAAAAAAGACCCCGAATAGCTGCAACGATCCTGAGAAAGAACAAAGTAGGTGGGATCTCAATGCCAGATATCAAGCTGTATTACAAAGCCACTGTTCTCAAAACTGCCTGGTACTGGCACAAGAACAGACATATAGATCAGTGGAATAGAATAGAGAGTCCAGAAATTAGCCCGAACCAATATGCTCAATTAATTTTTGACAAAGGAGGCATGAACATACAATGGAGCCAAGATAGTCTCTTCAATAAATGGTGTTGGGAAAATTGGACAGACATATGCAAGAAAATGAAACTAGACCACCAACTTACACCATACACAAGAATAAACTCAAAATGGATAAAGGACTTAAATGTACGACAGGAAACCATAAAAATTCTAGAAGAATACAAAGGCAACAAAATCTCAGACATATGCCAAAACAATTTCTTCACTGATACAGCTCCTAGGGCAGTTGAAACTAAAGAGAAACTGAACAAATGGGACTACATCAAAATAAAAAGCTTCTGCACAGCAAAAGAAACCATCAACAAAACAACAAGAAAACCCACCTCGTGGGAAAACATATTTGCCAACGTCATATCTGATAAGGGCTTAATCTCCAAAATTTATAGGGAACTCATACAACTTAACAAAAAGAAGATAAACAATCCAATCAAAAAATGGGCAAAGGATCTAAATAGACACCTTTCAAAAGAGGACATTCAGAAAGCCAAGAGACATATGAAAACATGCTCAAAGTCACTAATCATCCGAGAGATGCAAATCAAAACAACAATGAGGTACCATCTCACACCTGTCAGAATGGCCATCATCAACAAATCAACAAACGACAAGTGCTGGAGAGGATGTGGAGAAAAAGGAACACTTGTGCACTGCTGGTGGGAATGCAGACTGGTGCAGCCACTATGGAAGGCAGTATGGAGGTTCCTCAAAAAATTGGAAATGGAACTCCCATTTGACCCTGTGATCCCACTACTAGGAATATATCCCAAGAAACCAGAAACACCAATCAGAAAGGATATATGCACCCAGATGTTCATAGCAGCACAATTCACCATAGCTAAGATCTGGAAACAGCCTAAGTGCCCATCAGTAGATGAATGGATTAGAAAACTGTGGTACATCTACACGATGGAATACTATGCTGCTGTTAAAAAGAAGGAACTCCTACCATTTGCAACATCATGGATGGAACTGGAGAGCATTATGCTAAGTGAAACAAGCCAGTCAATGAAGGAAAAATACCACATGATCTCACTCATTCATGGATAATAAAGACCATTACAAACTTTTGAACAATAATAGATACAGAGGCAGAGCTGCCTCAAACTGATTGTCAAACTGCAGTGGGAAGGCCAGAGAGAGTTGGGGGGCAGGAGGGAGGGGAGTAAGAGATCAACCGAAGGACTTGTATGCATGCATATAAGCATAACTAATGGACATAAGACACTGGGGGGTAAGGGAGGGTAGTGGTTTGTCAAGGGCGGGGGGGGGGGGGGGGGGGAAGGATACTTATGTAATACCCTTTGTAATACTTTAAGAGGAAAATAAAAAAAAAAAAAAAAAATAGGCAGTGAAATACTTAATAACCTGAAGCATGGAGCCAATTGAAAGGGGGGAAAGAGGCAACATTTAAAGGAGGTACAATCATCTGCTCAACATTATTAGAGCTGCTTCAAAAAAAAAAAAAAAAAAAAAAAAAAAAGAAAGAGCCATGGTCCCTGGAGTCTTGGGGCTTCCAGTTCCATGACTGAAAAAAGCTTGAAGCAAACAGTCCCAGGGGAAAATGGATTTATGAGCTGGGAGGTGGCTAGTGGCTACTTTAGGGGTCTGAGAAGTAGGTGAAGGAGAAGGGGAGGAGAAGGAGGAGGAGGCGGAGGAGGAGGAAGGGAGGAGGAGGAGGAGGCAGAGGAGGAGGAAGGGAGGAGGAGGAGGAGGAGAAAGAATTGCTGTTTTCTAGGAGAAAAGAAGGGAGAAGAGCTTCCAGAGGCAGGAACAGCATGTGCAAAGGCACTGGGGTGAAGAGAAGCAGGACACAATGCAGAGGGCTCAGCCAAGGGCGGTGGAAGCAGGTGGTCCTCGAGGAATAAGACATTGGACAAACCCCTTCACCAACATCAAGGAAAGCCCCCCACCCCCTGGCCCCCTCTCCGTACCTTGCCAAGATCTCGGGCTGGCGTGACAGCTCCATCACCGTGAATGCCAAGTGATTGGCGGACGTCTCGTGACCTGCAGGAAAGGAGGAGAGTGGCAGCTCCACACGGGATCATAGAGTGGCTGCTGTCCAGCTTCTGAGACCCCAAGCCCCTGGTGGCAGCTCAGGCCCTCACTTCTGCTCCCTAGGGTTGAGCTGGGTGTATGGATATAAACTTTATCAGGGGTCCTCAAACTTTTTAAACAGGGGGCCAGTTCACTGTTTGGAGGGCCGGACTATAGTTTTAAAAAAAACTATGAACCAATTCCTATGCACACTGCACATATCTTATTTTGAAGTAAAAAAACAAAACGGGAACAAATACAATGTTTGTATTTGCATGTGGCCCGCGGGCCGTAGTTTGAGGGCCCCTGATCTAAAGGGACACCTGCCCACTTCCACGTCACCTGATGCCAGCCAGTGTGGTCAGATAAATGGCACCCGGTGTTCACACTCTAAAACCTCTTTCTCCAACCATCCCTGGGCCTGGCCTGGCCTGAGGGGGTGTCCATCCCCATTTTGCAGAAGAGAAAGCTGAGGCTGAGACCAATGTGTCTCTCTGCGGTCACAGAGCGCATCTCGTTGATCGAATCACACCAACAAATACGCAACTTAAACTGTGAGACGTGTGGGCAGAGGAGCTCTGGGCACCATGGAGAGCTCCCCGGGGTGGGGGTGGGGGCCTGATGTGCCTGGGCAATCCCGGAGGGCTTCCCCAGGGAAGAAGCACCTGGGGGTCCTGAGGAGTGAGGAGGAGTTTTCCAGGTGAAGATCGATGCTCAACAAATATTTGATGAGCAACGAATGAGGCTGCTCCCCCCATCCCCAATTCTGAGTGAGGCGGAAACATGAATTCACACGGCCAAGCTCTTCTGAGCCAAAAAAGGCAGCTTCACGCATCCCCAGGACTGCCAGAGCCCTTAACAGGTCAGATGCCACCAAGAGGGCCTCCTGGACCCCCCTAGGCATAGAGAGGCTTCGCTCCCCTTGGCCCAGCCCCCCAATTCCACAGCCTAACTCTGCTCAGACAGCCAGGAAAACCTCCCAGAGTCCAGATTCCAGATTCCAGAGCCTATCATTCCTGCAGAGCTCGGAGCCCCTGGTCGCGATGCAGCTACGAACCGGCAATGAAGAAGGTGACGAAGTTGTCCAGCAGAACCTCATCGTCCTGGGCGCCCTCTTCGGCTGAAAGACAAGCAGCTGCTCAGGGCCCGGCGGCAGCGTCTGCCACACTCACATTCCCTTTCCCAAGACCCAAAGGACAGTCGCTTTGTCAGGAGGCGCCCTGGCCACCCGCCCTCGCAGAGGGCTCCCCACCTTTGAGGATCTGCGTGAGGATGTCGGCAGGAACGGCCTCGCCCCGCTTCAGGGCCTCCCGGCGGCGCTGCACCCAGTCCTTGCCCACCTGGCGCAGAAAGCGGACGCTCTCCCGGATCTCACGGAGCTGCTTCCACTTCCCGGGCATGAACTAAACAAGAGCCCCAGCTCAGGACGGACCACGGAACGCCCCCGCTGCCCTCGCCCGCCATCCATCTCCCCCGGTTCCCAAAGGACCATACATCCACCAACAAGCTGGGAGGTGGGGAGAATGCGAGGACATGTCAGAAAAGATAAAGGCGCCAGGGAGACAGGTCCCAAAGGCCGGCTAGGCCCAAGCATGCATCGGCTTCCCCTTCCCGCACCAAACCCCTAAAAACAATGGGAGAGATGCCTGAGAGCATTCAGGAAGCCCTGAAAAGGTAAGGGGTCCCTGAAGGATGGAGGCGGCTAGGACTGCAGTCAGGGAGGACACCACAGCCAGAGGGCAGGGAGCTGGAATCAGCGGCTGAAAAAATGGGGGCGGGGGGGCGTCAGAGGGCTGCAAACTCAGAGGCTGAGCCTCAGGGAATGGAGGGGGCCCTGGGCATCGGTCTGAGAATCAGCTCAAGCACCACTTTCTCCCTTCGTCCTCCTTCAAGCCTGGAACCAGGGGTGACAGCTGGAGCTGCAGCAGCCATCGTATGACAATGAGGCGATGCGCTGGAGACAGTAGAACAATAAGAAAATCCAGCCCTAGCCAGTTCGGCTCAGTGATAGAGCTGCGGACTGTAGGGTCCCGGGTTCGATTCCAGTCAAGGGCACATGCCTGGGTTGCAGGCTAGATCCCCAATTGGAAGTGTGCAAGAGGCAGCCGATCAATGATTCTCTCTCATCATGGATGTTTCTATCTCTCTCTCCCTCTCTCTGCCTCTCTGAAATCAATAAAAACATATTTTTTTTAAAAGAAAAAGAAAATCCAGGAACCTCTAACATTGTGGAGCCATCCTAGCCATCCCAGAGTGCCTGTTTCAGGGGGTCATTTACATGAGAGAAAGGTCACTCCTAATTTACATAATCCTCTTTCATTCCGAGCCTCCCCAGGATGTCCACGGTGGTGCAGGTCAGCATCTCCTGCATGGACACCGGGGTTATGCAAATCCTAACTGAGTCGAAGTCACTTCACGTCTACAAACCGGAACTCAGAACTCATTCTGGAAAAATCCCTGGAGGAGGCGCCCCAGCAAAAGAGGACCCCCACTCGGGTGGCTGGCCGCCGGGGGGATGCGGGGCCGCACCTTCGCGAGGGTGTTGCGGGAGGCAGTGATGCCCTCCAAGATCAGCTTCACCTTCCCGGACAGAGGCTTCTGGGCGCCCAGCAGCATGCCAGTCTCCATGCCAAAGGCTGCCTGGGGAGAGAGCAGGCCGGGCTCAGACCTGGGGATGGGAGGACGGAAGCCCAGGGCAGAGCCGGGCACCGTTCAGCTGGAGACCCAGACCCTGGGCCAAGGACTGGCCTGTATCGGGTCGCAGACTCCCTGCAATGAGCCATACTTCCAACCCCGCTGAATGGGGTGAGAATTATGTCGCAGAGAGTAACCACTAAGTAAACCTCGAACTCCTTCCTTAACACGATGCATTGCCCCTGAGACACAGCCTCCCGTGGGCGTCCACTCTGCACCCAGCTGCCCAGGGACTGGCTGAATGACAACGATGCTTCACTCCCAGTCCCTACACTCCAGCTGCCTGGCCTGCCTTCCCCTGGGCTCAGGCCACTGCTGGGTCTGCCGGGATCAACAGCCAAGCCGCTACCCCACGGGGAGCTGAGGGGCAGGTGGGCTTTGGGCTGGGAGGACGGCAGACCTCAGAGCCAGTCCTGCTTCTGCCCCTGACCAGCCTGGCCTGTGCCCACCCCTCTCGGTGTCCATTTCTAGAGAATGAGCTAGCGGCTCCCGTCTCACGCTGGGTTGTTTGGAATAGTTAAGGAGACACGAAGCGCTCGGCCCAGAGAAGGGGCCGCTGGCATGGGGGAGCAGCAGGGAGAGGAGGAAGGCAAGGAAGGGGAAGAGGGAGGGAAGAGGAGCCCTCTGCCCCGGGGTGGGGGTGGGGGGGGGGGTAGGGGCCGTCCACCCCTCACCTTGGCCAGGATGTCCATGGTGGTGCAGGTCAGCATCTCCTGCATGGACACCGGGGTCTGCCCGTCCGCCTTGGCCTCCAGGATCTCCACCAGCTGCTCCGCTTTCTCGTTGAACGTCTCCATCAGGCTGACCAAGGAGCTGGGGAAACAGCACACGCGTCAGCGGCTGCGGACCGGCCCAGGGCTTCTGCGGGAGGCCCCTCCCAGCCTCCGGGCCTCCCTGGGAGGCACAGCTCCCGGGCTTGGGTTCCCGTCATCAAACGAGCCCTGAGGTTTCACATTCCCCTCCACTCAGATGCCGCTGCTGTCCCTTTGCCCCTGTCCACATGGCCCCACGGGCCCTCGTTCTGCCATTGGGCCCCTCAGCTCTAACCTCAAGACGATGTGACAGAGCAGAAACGCCACTGGACAGTGGGAAGGAAGGGAGGAGAGGCGTCTTCGGTCTCCAGAATCCATGAGTTTCCCCAACAGCCTCTCCGGGCTGCCATCTGCAGCCTGGCTTTCCCGTCCCGTTCCCTGCCCGCGAGCAGTCACAGTGCCAGACCACAGGGACATGAGTCCGCAACCCAGGGATCCCAGCACACAGTGGCCCCTGCCCCGGGACAGCCAGCCGGCTCACCGGCCAGGCCTAGAGCTTAGAAAGACGCGTGGAAGGACGCACTCCAAACTCACAAACATGGCGTCCCCAAGGGGAGTGTGGGGAGGGGGAGATCGCCACTTGGCACATGACACATTTCTGATTTTTTACTAACAGAAGATGCTGCTTTTGAAATTAAAGGCGCTTTTTAATGTTAACAATCTGGGTAAAGGATATAGGGCTGTTCTTTCTCCTATTCTTATTCCTAAAACGTATCTAGAAATGTGAAGTTTCCAAATACGAAGTTTTTTAAAACATGAAAAAGAGAAAAACGGGAGAAGAGAAAAAGGATCCATTTTTTTAATTAGGAACGAAAATCAGCTCTTCGCTGCCCATCCACCAGCCTGGCTTCCCCGCTCCAGCACAGGCCCGCATCCTCCTGCTGCTGCTGCCCGGCCCCACCCCACGCTGGCTGCACGTCTTACCCTCTGTGGCCCAGGCCAGACAGAAGCACCGCTCTGATGGGGTCCCTGACCTAAACCACTTGGGAGCACCCTATCGCTCTTAGGAGGGAGGCAAAAATCCTCAGCTGGACCAGGAGGCAGACCCTGTCCCCTGCCTGCTGCCACCTGCCGCACTGCCTTCCTGTTACAGTGGCCTTTTAGCTCCTCCAGAGCACAATGTTCCTTCCCACCTCAGGGCCTTTGCACATGCTGTCCTTTCTGCCCGGAGCTCTCCTCCCTGGCACCTTCCATCCCCATGCCCGTTACCACCTATGCCTGTCCACTCTCCAGATGGACACCCAGGTGCCACTTCCTTTGGGAACGTCTCTTGAGCCCCAAGTAGGCTCAGTAATGCTCCCACAGCACCCTCGACTTCTTCATCACACTAGCACGGTTTGCAAGTGCTTATGTCTGTGCAAGATTACTTGTGGTTGTTCTTTTTTCCTATTCAATCACATTCAGCATGTTCCATGTCCTCATCTGATAACTATACGGTAGTCATGTGTGAGAAAGTCCTTGTTCTTAGGAAACACACACAGAAATATTTAAGGGAAGGGGTCACAGTGTCCCCAACTTACTCTCAAATGCTTTAAAAATACGCACTATATTAAATAATGTGAATAATGTATATACACACAGAGAGAGAACTGTAAGCATGTTTATATTTACACATAGAGAAGAAACGATAAAAAAAAAATGTGATTTAAAAAGTGAATCTGGGTAAAAGACACCCAGGAGTTCCTTAGATTATCTCGGCAGTTTTTCTGCAAATTTAAAGTTATATAAAATAAATGATCAACCTTCCTCAAAATGTTAAACACAGACTGACCGTGTGACCCAGCAGCCTCGCTCCTAGGGATACACCCAAGAAAACCGGAAACGTACGTCCGCACAAAAATTTGCACTAACACATGAATGCTCAGAGCAGCACGATTCACAAAAGCCAAAACCCGGAAACGACCCAAGTGCCCGCCAGCTGATGAGGGCGCATGAGCCAACGCGGCCATCGAGACGGTGGAATCGTCGCTGGCAATGAAAAGGAACGCATTTCTGGTACATCATGTGGCATGAATGGCCCTCACGATGCTGCGTGAAAGAAGCCAGACACAAAGACCACATATGTGTGATTCCATTTATAGGGAACGTCCAGAATATGAAAATCCAGAGACAGGAAGCAGGCGAGTGGGTGCCAGGAGCTGCGGGCACAGAGGGGGGATGGGGGGGATGGGTGACAAGAATGTCCTAAAATTGACTACGGTGATGGCTGTACAAGTTTTGAATATACTCAAAACCATTAAGTTGCACCCTGTACATGGGTGAATTAGGTGGTATGTGAATTGTATCTGAACGTGAGTTACTTAAAAAATAAAATGTTACCCAGAAATGAAAACCATAATAAAACAAAAAGCCCAGATGAGAGTGATGAGGCCTGCACCGGGGGAGCCCCTGAGGGACAGGGACCCCCACACGTCCAGACGTCCTTGTCACAACCCTGATATCCACAAACCGATAGGGACCTCTCTCCGCCTGGCGCCCCACTGGCCGGCCTCCTCCCTCTGTCCCTTCTGCCTGGAGGAGCCCCTCCCGCTCCCCTGCCCACCAGCCCAGCAGCCCAGCACCGCCCTGCCCAGCCAGGACCCACGCTGCCCGCCGGGCCACGCTCACCTGCGGCTGAAGGCCAGGTCCATGACTCTCCGCTGCTTGTGCCAGCGCTCGTAGTCACACTCGGACACCAAGCCTTGGCCAAACAGCCTGTGGGGCATAGACACTGATGAGAGAAGCAGGCTGGGGGGGCGGGGCTGACGGCCAGGTGGCCAGGGGGTCAGCTTTGGGGCGACGACAACCTTCTGGGAGTGGACAGCGCTGATGGTTGCACCACTCTGTGAATACACCACATGCACTGAATTGTACCTCCAGTGTGGTTAACACGGTGGGTTTTATGGATGTGAATTTAACCACCATAAACAATAAGTAAACAAAAACGAAATGAGGTGATCATGTGCCCCAGTCTCAGCGACCCCCGCACTCCCACCTGCCCTGGGAGGGGAGAGAGGAAAAGGGAGGTGCCCATGACGAGAGCGGCGGCACGTGCTGTGTGCCTGGCAGCCAGGAGCTCGGCCCCTAACGCTACCCCAAGGCTCTGGGGCCCGTGAGGCCTCTCCTCCCAGCCAGAGGCCTCCCCCCAGACCCCCCCTCTCGCCTTACCTCTCACCAAACACAGTCTGGATGGCGTGGTACATCTTGGAGTCCTTGTTGTACTTGGTGGACATCAGGAATTTCTAAACATCCCAAAAAACCAACATCAGCTCGGGCACCCGAGAGAGGACCTCAGCAGTTTCAAGATAATCACCTGGAGCCGAGCCTGCTACGGCGTGAGCACTCACACACGGGGCCTCGCCTAACCCTCGGGAGCAAGAGCATCCCGTTCAGGGATGAGGAAAACAGGGCACCAAGGGGTGAAGCAATTGTCCTGTGGCCACACAGCTGGAGAGCAATGTTGGGAGGGGGCGCGGTTTCCTCGCTCCAATGCCCACACCTTACCACCTTCCAAAGTGGCAAGAACAAAGAAGAACATGGCTGCTCTGGACCCAGAGAGCCTGGAGGGAGAGTGTCCGGGACATAGGAGAGACACTCGGCACAGACGCAGGATTGTTGCTGCCAACCCAGCCATGGAAATCGCGGGAGGCTTCCTGGAGGAGGTCAGCTTCCTCACCAAGAGCTGCATGGTGCAATAGTAACATTAGCTAACAGCTCTTTTTAAAATTCTTTATTGTTTAAAGTATTACTCATGATTCCCTTTTCCCCCATTGACCTCTCCCTGCTCATTCCCACCCACCCCCCAACACACACCCTCACGCCCCCTACTGACTGTGTGCATGGGTTATGCTTATATGCATTGATCTCTCACCCTCCACTCCCCCCACCCCCCGCCTTCCCCCTGAGGTTGGATGGACTGTTCGATGCTTCTATGTCTCTGGATCTATTTTAGTTCATCAGTTTATGTTGATCATTATATCCCACATGTGAGTGAGATCATGTGATATTTATCTTTCTCCGACCGGCTTATTTCGCTTAATATAATGCTCCCCAGGTCCATCCATGCTGTTCAAATGGTTAAGCGTTCCTTCTTTGTTACAAGGGCAGTGTAGCCCAGCTCGGAGTCAGTGGCTTGCATTTGAATATGGGCTCAACATCCTCACTCCTCCCTTTGCTAACAACCCTATGACCCTGGGCAAGTTATTCTCCTCCGCTGGCCCTCAGTTTCCTCCTCTTACAAGATGGAGGGAAAGAGAGCGCCTGCCTGGTAGGTCCGCTTGAAGAATAAATCGGTTCCACATGACAGGGATGAGAATGGTGTCCGGCACCCAGCAGGTGCTCCGTCAATGCCAGGGGCACATCAGCACCTGGAGATCACTCAGTGCCCAGTCAACCCTAGGACGTGGGTGGTACTGCTGTGCTCATTTACACAGAGATGAAGGAACCTGAGAGTTAGAACTGGCCCCGGATCACACACACCACCCGGCAAATGGCCCTAGGCTTTGGATCCAGCTGATTGGCTTCGGGCGAGGGGAGAGGTGACCGTGGTCCAGGCAGGGGAAGCAGGGTCAGTGGTGCATCCGCAGACGGTGGGAGTGGGGGGGCTGCAGGGGCCTGCCCTGGGGGCGCTGAGCTTTATTCTGGGGTGCTGGGAATCGGGAGGCGACATCCCTGCTGCACATCAGCCCGGGGGGTGCTGCTTGCTGTGAGATTTGCTCCCGGGGAAAAGTGAATATCACACAGATCTGGTAAACATTAAAAAGATAATAGTAGCCCCAGCCGGTTTGGCTCAGTGGATAGAGCATCAGCCCGCGGACAGAAGGGTCCGGGGTTCGATTCCAGTCAAGGGCACATACCTTAGTTCCAGGTCCCCGGCCCTGGTCGGGGTGCATGCAGGAGGCAACCAATCAATGTGTCTCTCTCACATTGCTGTTTCTGTCTGTCTCTCTCTCTCCCTTCCACTCTCTCTGAAAATCAATGGAAAAAAATATCCTCAGGTGAGAATTAACAACAACAAAAAAGGTAAATGAATATTGTGGACAACTTTATACTAATAGTTTCAACAATTTACAAGAAATAGACCAATTCCTTGAAAGACACCAAACTAAGAAAAAAATAGGAAATCTGGATGGTCATATAGCAATTAAAGAAATTGAATGTATAATTAAGACAAAATAACACTTCTCCAAAAAAAATGCCAGGCCCAATGGCTTCACCAGTGAATTCTATCCAACATTAAAGGAAAAATTAACACCACTCTCATACCAGCTCTTTCAGAAAGAAAGTGGAAAGGGAACTTTCCCTAACTCATCTTATGAGGCCGATTAAACTGATACCAAAACCAGACAAAGATCTTATAAGAAAAGAATAAAGATAGAAACAAAAATTCTTAATGAAAGATGAGCAAATTGTATCCATGTATCCAGGAACAAATTGTATCATGACCAGGATTTCAGGTTTGGTTTAACACTTGACTGTTTACCGATGTATTTCATCATATTAATATATTTCTTTCAACTTCTTTTCTCATTGAGCATCATGAAGATTTTTGTGCATGGCTTTTGGTAGCATGCTTTTAAACATCTTAAACTATGTCGGTATTTGAAATTAAACTTTTTAAAATAAAGTTATTTTTGCCCACCCAGTGTGGCTCAGTGGTTGAACATTGACCTGTGAACCAAGAGATCATGGTTCAATTCCCGGTCAGGGCACATGTCTGGGTTGTGGGCTCGATTCCCAGTGTGGGGCGTGCAGGAGGCAGCCGATCAATGATTCTCTCTCTCCCTCTCCCTTCCTCTCTGAAATCAATAAAAAAATATTTTTTAAAGTTATTTTTATCAACTTGCTAGAGGCACTATAATAGTTCAGCTTGTCTCCTGATCTGCACCCTAAGTTGTTTTTATCCCTCTTTGTGCCACCAGCCACCCTCCATGCAGAGAATCACCCCACACATCACCTGCGTGTGTAACAGCACCATCATTTATTGAGCAATTGCTGTGGGCCAGGCCTGGGCTAGATAACTCATAGACACCGTGTCAGTCCCATTCTCACAACCCCCGTAAGAAAGGCAGCATCCCTATGTTATAGACAAGGAAACCGAGGCCCAGACCGATACAGTCACAGGTCCGGGTCCCACAGCCATCTGGTGGCAGAGCCCAGATTTGAGCCCAGTTCTGCTAACTCCCAAGTAGATGGTCTGATGGCCACTCTTTCTAAATACCTGCAGAGCAGACACCATCCTGCACACATTACAGACCCCTTAATGCCCCTGTGTCCATCTCCCCGTCTCTAAAACGGGGACTAATAAGGGTCCTACCCCTGTGAGATCTAATGGGGTAATAACTGGGAAGTGCATAGAAAAGCACACGGCCCATGGCAAACACGGTAAGTATCCTTTGGCCCTTATTTGCTAATAATCGATCAATATTTAATTTGCATCACAGCCCTGAGAGAGAGAGAGGTTAGTTATCTTCTCGCCTCACCAACGAAGGCACTGAGGCTGAGAGGTGAACTAACCGAACGTGTGTGCGCCAAACGGGTCCCACAGCAAAGTCCCCCTCCCTGCCCCCGTCACACAGCCCTGCCCTTAGGAGCCCGCCAGCAGTGGGTGATCAGAAAGAAGCCATTCCCTTTGGGTCCTCGGGAAACCAGCCCCAATATGTGTGCCTCTGGAACGTTTCTCCCATCGTCCCCAGGGCCAAGATTCACACACCCAACCTCGGGCAGGGGAGGCCCATCCCCACGGAAACCACTCTGTTTCCTACCTTGACCGACTCGGGGCTCGTGACGATGACCGAGGTTTTGTGGAAGACATTGACCCGCACCACAGGCCCGTACTTCTTAGCCCTGGAAACCAAAGTGACCCAAAGGAGGCTGTCAACGCCCGGAGACGTGAGTATCACCCGCCCAGGCCCAGCAGGAGAAACGGGGTGTCCCTCCCAGGAGGGGGCTCACCACGGGCTTGGGGCCCAGGCTCTGTCCTGGGGCTGACTGACTACTGAGTCACATCTCCCAGCGGGCCTCAGTTTCCACATCCATGAAATGGGGTTGCTACGCTCCTCCTTTGCCCCACAGGTTGGACTGGGAATCAAGCAAGCTCAGGTCTCTGAAAATGCTTTGAGAAGTAAAAAGCACCACCTCACACAAGGACTCGTATCCAGTCACGCCCCACACCCAGGTTATAGATGAGGAAACTGAGGCTCGGAGAGGTTCTGATGGCTGGTCTAAGGTCACGGGATTGCCTTTCCAACCAGCCTGCCGTGCCTCTCCGCTCAGGGAGGACCTGCTGGCGGTGGGAGTGGCCTGGGCAGGGGAGCAGGGAGTGTGTGTGCTACTGGGCTGGTCCTGTGGGGCCCGGCCTGGCATAAGGGCAATGAATGACAAGTTAGGACCCACCAGTCCAAAAACACATCCTGGAGCACGCGGCCACAAGCCTCATCCTTTTTCCAGAAGTAGGGAAGGTGTCCTAGGAGGAAACTAGAAGAAATGAGAAGCATTGTGATCACTGGACGTCACCATTAAAGGGTGCCCCTTCCCCACAGGGCCCTGTGAGGCCGGCGTTATTAGACCCACTTCGTGGATGGGAGGACTGAGGCATGGCGAGATAGGGCCCTGGCTTGGAGTCACCAGGCAGGATGCAAACCTGAGTCTGACCTCCTTGGAGAGGTGATGGAGAGAAATAACACCATCTCCCGGGCGCAGGACAGGGCTGGCCCTCGGTAACGCTGTGTGGAATTACCTTGAGGCATTCATCAAACACTTTCCGTATGTTGGGTGCCATGCTGAGCCTCACCCGTCTGACCGCCCCACACCACCTGGAGGCAGGGCAGCTGAGGCTGGACAGGTGTGTGGCTGGAACCAGGGTTCCCCGTAGTCCTTATCAGCAGGGGATGGAGGGGCCGCACTGAGCCTGCACTGTGATCACCCAACTGCAGACAAGCCCTTGGTGTCACCTTGAGGCACGTTCCAAGGGACTCATGACCTCTGTCTCCTCTAGGACTCTTTTCCAGTCAAGCTCACTTACTACAGCATCCAGACAACAAAACCCCAATTGGGATTTTCTGGGTCAGTGACCTCATTCTCCAGGGGGAAGACAGGAGATATGCAAACATGCAAGTAAATAGGAATTCAGAGAGTGATGGGAGAAAAATGTGAGTGGGGGGCAAGGAGAGCGGGGGCTGGATGTGGGGTGGCCATTTTATACAGGCAGGTGAGGGACCATCCCTCTAGGAAGGTGTCATGCGAGCTGTAAGAAGCAAGGGACGAGGCCGAGCAGGTATCTGGGAGAAGAGCATTTGAGGCAGAGGAATGGCAGGTGCAAAGGTCCTGAGGTCCTAAGTTGAAGGAAGGCAGTGTGGCTAGAGCAGGGTGCACAAGGGAACCAAGATCCAGGGTGGGGTCACCAAGGTGGGGCAGATATGGACGGCCTTGTGGGCTCTTGTCCACGCTTTGGCTTTGCCCTCAGTGAAGGGTTTTGAGCAAAGCGAGGGCGGGATCTGGGTTTTAAATGTATTGTGCTGAGAGTGAAGGGGGAGGCGGGCGCAGGGGTGGAGGCAGGGGCCCGAGTGAAGGCTGTGAGAGGTGATGCAGGCTCAGACCGGTGGAGGTGAGAAGCAATCCCATTCTGAGTGAAGGTGAAGCCAGGAGCCCGGCCACGTGGGTGTGCTGAGTGACAGGTGCCAGGGAAGACCGTGGCCACTGGGAGGAGGTGGAGCTGCATTCGCCAAGGGGAGCAGCGCTGGGAGGGAGCAGCAGACCCCTCGTTGCCCCTGCCGTGTGCGTGCAGGTGTGCAGGCTTCCAGAGGCCAAGCCCCCGGGCTCTGGGCTCTGCCTGCAGGAGGGGCAGGCGGAAGCTCCAGCTCAGCACCCCCAGAGCAGCCTCCGCCCACCTGGGGCCCCGTCCTTCCACCTGGGGCAGCGCTGCGGTCCCAGGTCCCCAGGGGGGTGCACTCGCTTTCACACCCAGAGCCCCAGGGACAGGCAGCAAAGGGACAGCCTGCCAGGGACACTGAGCTGGAGGCACAGGAGAGCCAGAGCGAAGGGCTGGGCCTTTGAAGAGAAGCTTTAGGAGGAAGGAGGCATCCATCCGTCTGCCCGGGCTGCTGAGGGGCCAGGCCAGATAGGGCGGCGCGGACCGTGGAGGAGCTCCGTGCAGGTCGCTGGGACCTGGACCAAAGCAGGTTGGGTGGAGAGGTGGGGCCGGAGCCCCATGGGGTGGTGGGTTCAAGAGAGAACAGGAGGGAACAACGGGGCCCAAAGACAAGCAGGCTGCTCCGCAGGCCACAGTGGGGGTGCAGAGAGGGAATGAGAGCGGGAAGAAAAGGGTGGTTTTAACAGCATATTATATAAAAATGGGAGGGATGCAGAGGAGAAGGAAACCGCTGGCGCAGGGAGGGGCAGTGGGGGCAGAGCTGCTGAGCAGCGAGGGCAGCTGGCCTTGGCCGGGGCCCCTGGGCCCAGCGGGAAGGGGAGGGCGAGCGGCCCGCGGCAGGCAAAGGGGTGGCCGTGGCAGCAGAGCCCTGAAAAGAAGTTCTCGGCTGATCCATTTGCTCCGGGAAGTGGGAGGCAAGAAGAAAGGCTGGGAGTGCGGGTGGGGGGCGGAGGGGGCGTGCGGGGACTGCAGAGTGCGGGAGGCTGGAGGCGGGCAGCAGCCTCTGGGAGGAAGGGAGGGGGGAGCTGAGCCCCACCCGAAGTGAGGACTTGAACGTATCCCTCTCCACCTGCAGGAAGGTGGACCTCGGACACCACGCACCACCGGTGTATTTCCAGAATTATCTGGTATCCATGGTCACTCCCCAGAGCTGCTCCTTTGCAGGAAAATGCTCTGTTCTGAGTGAGAACAGCCTGGAACTCCTCACCCTCCCAGGCGACTCCGAGATCCTGCGCCCTAACCACTGGGGTCCAGGGCCCCTGGGGAGGAAGGCGAGTGACACCTTGAGAAGGACAGGGGCACAGAGTGGCCACATCTCCACTGCCAGGCAAGAGAGGGAACTAAAGCCCGTTCCCTCCAGCTCCTGCAGGGGGCGCTGGGGAGGCAAAGGCAGGGCCAGAAGATGGGTTAGAAATGAGCAGATAAGGGACCACAGAATGAGGGATGGTGGAACACTGGTGCTGGGAGGGGGCAGCAGAAGCCCACCTGGGATGCCCTGTGGTGGACTGGGAGTGGCAGGGCAGCCCAGGAGAGAGGGGAGGGCAAATCCCCCGCCTGGCTGGTCCCAGCGCATGTCGTTCCCTAAAACACTGTGGCGGACACAGTGGGGATCCAACGTTTCCTGTGGGCAGAGAAGCGTGGACAGTCACTGGAGCAGAGGGCATCTGGAGAGCCCACTGTGAGAGCACCCAGAGGGTGGCAGGATGGGCCACCCTCTAGGAGTGAGGGTGGTGCCTTGTGCTGGAAGGATGAGGGGGTGAGTGCTGAGCTGGGCACCCGAAGTCCAGCAGAGGGTCTCCACCATCACTAGGAAGCTCCCGGCCACTTGTTGAACAGCCCCCACCCCCAGCAACTTGGCAAGTAGCAGTGGGAGGAGAGAACCAACATCGCCCTGGGAGTCAAACTTGAAGAACTTATTGCAAAAGAAATAAAACACGGGGAGAGTGAGACTTTTCATTGTCAAGTGTCCCCCCCCCCCCCCCCACGCTACCAGGAGAGTGGAGGCTGATGCGGAGTTTAGAGCATAACAGAAACCAAGAAGCTAAAAGTGTCTGTGTGGGACCTGAACACTGAGTCCGAGTTTTCAGCCGCTACGTGGATCGGTGTGCAGCAGGGTATTGTTGGTAATAAGAACACAGAGGAGGGGCAATCAGGGAGGGCAACCTGGAGGAGAGGGCATCTGGCGACTCCTGCAGAATAAGGAGGAGAAAGGGTCAGCGTGCAGGAGCCCAGCGGCTGCCTCTTTGCAGAGCAGAGGCGTCCTTGCCCACAAGCTGGCAAAACTCTGAGGCATCGAGGGGCAAATGCCACCCCTGGAGACTCAATACACTGATTTCTTGCCAACCATGGGATTGCCGGTCACGGGCTTTGGATGCCAAAGCACCTGATTTGCGCTGGAAGCGGTTTCAGAACTTCCATTTAGTGCTGTTTTATGTTTGATCACCAACCAACTTTGCATCCAAAGTCTTTTGCCTGTGCCCTATTCGGTTCACCTCCTTAGAACAAAGCGCCCAACCATAATTACATTCAGCCTCCTCCCGCTCCTCTCCCCTCCCCGCCGCCCCCACCACCACACACAACTGTAAGGTTTAGGGGGGAGAATTCAGATCTAAAAAGGAAAGAAATGGGGACACAGGCTACTCCACGGGTGACCCTGAAAACATGCTAAGTGCAAGAAGCCAGACACCAAAGGCCACATACTGTATGACTGCATTTATATGCAATGCCCAGAACAAGCAAACCTGTAAAGACAGAAAGCAGATGAGTGGCTGCCTGGAGCTGGGGGTCAGGATGGGATGAGGGACAGCTCATTGGTATGGGGTTTCTTTTAGGGCCGATGAAACGCGAGTGCTGGTGGTACAGTTTAGAAGGGCAAGTTATATGGCATGCAGAATTTTATTTTTAAAATGCAATGGCGGGGGTGTGGGGGGAGGAAGGAGATGCGGGGAGAGGAGCAGAGAGAGGCTTGACTTAAGAGGTTGACCGGGTCTGCAATGCTGGAAGCACTTGGGTTCCAGAGAAAGCCAGCCATAATGCGATCTATCAGAACAAATGATCTGAAAACTGGCCAGGTGATCGTGCCCCTAACAGAACTCTCAGGGGATTCCCACCTTGAATCAGTGGTTTATCGAGTGCCTACTATGCGAATACCAGACACTGCTGTGCTAGGTGTGGGGCACACCGCAGCGAACGAGACAGACAGACACTTAACAAGAGGTTGCACACATAATTAATTACCCAATTGCCATTAGGGTCCCTTAGCGTTTATAAAATGAATAGAATATATTTAAGCATGCAAGTAGGTAAGACCTCCCTGAGGAGTTAGTATTTAAGTCAAGTCTGGAAAGCTGGGAAGAAACATGGCATGAAAGACAGAGCTGCCACAAAAGGGGAAACGGGTCAGGAAGACCCCAGGGTGGGAGAGGGCGCCTGGGAGGACAGAGCCAGCGGGGAGAAGCACCAGCCACAGAGATCTTCCCCAAACAGGAACCCAGGCTTCTAACACCAGGATCTGGCTTGTGCTGGAAGCGGGTGCCTTCCAGAATGTTCAGGTCCTGAGGTTTTAAAAAGTGTGTCTAATACTGTTGTTTATTCATTCATTCATTCAACACATATTTATTGAGCATCCTCCATGTGCCCGGCGCTGGGTGGGGATACACCAGCAACGCGGCATCCCTGCCCTCCCGGGCTCACAGTCTAGAGGGGAAGACAGTCAACAGGTGAGCGGACAGTCAACAGGTGAACAGAAGGTAACTTCACGGGGGAATGGCCCCATCAGGAGCCTGGGGCTAGTGGACTTTAAACAGAGTGGATGGGGAACTAGCAAGAAGGGAATCAGCTGGGGGATGGGGATGCAGGCTGCCTGGGGCAGCAGTAAGTGAGGGGGAAGAGAACCTCACGGGCAGGTTCTGACAGCTCAGCAGGGGCCTTGCTGGCCAGGGACTGGGCTTCATTTAGAATTAGATTTAGTTCTAAGCGATGGGAAGCCGTTGGAGCTGAGAAATGACACATGTGACTTAAGCTTCAGAAAGGTACGCTTCTTGTGGGGGGAGGGGAGTTGGGGGGATGGGGGCCAAGGATGGAATGGAAGTACCAAGGAAGAAGACGAACAGGATCTACCAGGACAGAAATACAAAAGCGCATGGGACCGAAGTACAGTGTGTTTCAATCCTGGTTGAGTGACCCCGGCCAAGTCACCAAAGTTAACAGCGCTCACTTTAGAGCCAGGCTGATCTGGGCTTCAATCTAGGCTTAAGCTCATCCATGGTGTGACCTTGGGCAGGTGACTTTGCCTCCGCGCGCCTCAGTCTCCCGGTCTGAACGATGGGGTAACAATAGCGCCTACCTAACTGGGTTGTCGCTGCCATCACGTTTGTGGGGCCCAGCCGAGCGCGGTGGTCGCCAAGCAGCTGCGGCGACTGTGAGTAATTCGTTACTAAGAATAGTTAGCGCCCCTCTCCCCGCCGCAGTATCCAAGCCGCCGCCGCGCGCTAAGGCGAGGCTGACCCCTGGCCTCGACTCCGACTCCGGCTTGGATGCGGTCCCCCGACCCCCTATTCGAGCGCCCCTTCCAGGCCCCCGCCCCCACCTCCCGCTCACCTGGGCCGCGGCGGCCCGGGGATGTGCTCGTAGCGGCTGCGAGCGCGGTGCACGAAGGTGCAGCAGAGGCCGAAGGCGACCAGGACGGCGCTGCCGAGCAGCAGCAGCAGCCCAGGGCTCATGGCTCCCGGGCAGGCCAGGCCAGGGTCAAGGCCGGGCACGGAGGGGGCGGGAGGCCGCGAGCCGACTCAGCTGTCAGCGCGGAGCGCCGCCTCGGCCCCAGGCCCGGCGCGACCTAGCACCGCCCCCGCCGCTCGGCTCCGCCCCCGCCGGCTCCGACCCCGCCCAGGGCGCTCGGTCCCCGCCAACCACTTCCTCGACTCCAGCTCCACGCTCGGGGTCCGCCCCCATTCTGCCCCGCCCCTCCTTAAGCTCCGCCCCAACCTTAATAAATGCCCAGCCTAGGCCCCGCCCATAACATGTGGTCTCCGCCAATCACAACTCCGCTTTTGGCTCAGACCGCAAGCCCCGCCCCTCCCCGCCTCTTCAGGCCCCGCCCTCAGCCCGCAAGCTCTACTCCAGGAGAAGCTCCGCCCAGAACGCGTTGTCCCTGGCAACCTGGTTCCTCGGAGCTTGCTATCTGGCGGGGCTCTAACTCCTACTGGCTGGTTCCGCCTTCTTTGGCGCCTCCAAATAGCATTTCTCCGCGTGCGCGGTCCTAGGTCCCTTCATTTCCCCCTAAAACCTTCCTGGAAACCCCAGCCCAGTCTCCAAATTTCTGTACGACACCAACTGATCCCAACCCTCTCCCTGGAAACCCCTACCCCCAAAGCTGGTTTCCCCTGCCTGGCCTGTCCACATCGAGCGTCCTCAGTCTCCCAGCCGGGCTCATGGGACAAGTGACCAGCACCCCCGGGGACACAGGGAGGCCTGTGTCTGCTAATGAAGAGCGCACGAGGCTGCTCTCCAGGAATCTCGGGCGCTTCTGGAACCTCCCAGATCCAAGGAAGCCGCGTTGGAGGCGGTGACGCCGGTCCCAAGCAGCTGGAGTCGGAGTGGCTGCAAATCTGGGTACGGGAGGTCGGCGTGGCCAAAGGGTATTCTTGAACCATAATGACCAAGACTTCCCTCCCTTTTATAACCTGCTTCTCCGTATCCATATGTCCGGATATGACAGAAGAGGCCAGCTCTGGGCCCCAGAATGAACGCAATGGACGGGAAGGGCCAGGTGTGCCTGTTGTGGAGTGCGAGCAACAGAATGACCACTGGAGTCCAAACCAATGAAAAATTAGGAGCCTTTATTACTGGCCAGTGACTGCTCACCCTTCCTCCACTCGGGGAGTCCAGAGAGCAGCCCCGACCTCGGGTGCAGAATAGCTTTTAAGCACTAACACCACATCCTAGTTGGCAAGCTAAATGGAACAACAGCAAACTTACATAACGCAGGTTTTCAGCTATCCTGGGGGCAAACTGCAAAGGTGATAAAACCACATCTTATGGGGTTGAGCTAGCAGCAGGCTGTTTTATAATTTGTAGCGGGGGTCTGTTGCCAGTACAGCAGAGCTGAAAATGTCCCACTCTGCCACAGTGACCACTCCTGGTCCAGATAAAGATCCTCCGGGTTGGCGAGGGGGCGCCCAGAGACAAATGCTGCTGCGTTTCCGAGGAGAGGACATGTCCCTCTGCCCGCTCGTGGGCCAGTCCAGGGGAGGTTGGGGGACAGGAAAACAGAAAAGGTACACCAAGGACAGTCCCCATTAGGAACATGACTGTCAGGGGAGTAGGGGCTGCGGGGTGACAGACAGCGCCAAGCTTTAGATCTGGGCCCAGCTCAGAAGAGACAGGATTTCTGCCCCGGGGACGACAGCCAGGGCGTCCTTCCTGGAGCGGGGACCAGGAACGACCTCCCCGAAGGGCCAGTAGATGGCGCGCCCCCGTGTGGCGGTGAGAAGCAGCCGCAGGCGCATACAGGAGACCTCTGGTTGCCCTGGCTGCGGGGCCAAGGGAGGCGGAGAGGTCACAGCCGTTTCTGGGCTGCGAAAGCTCCAGGGGTTGGAGGCAGTTTGAAGGGAGGACCCCGAACAATTGTCCTTTGAGGGCGAGGAGGGCAGGGCCAGGTCCTGAACTGCTGAGGCCACAGTCTGTGTCCCCTATGAGGCAGGCCTGGAGCAGCCGCAGGATACAAGTGGGAGCGGGAGCCTATCCAGCAGAACTAATGAGATGAGTGGGTGTTCGTTAATAGTCTCTGCTGCATAGGTCAACACCAGTGACTTCTGGATCAATGTGACCATGGCTCAATCTGGCATTTCTGTCAACAGAGCGCGCCTGTCCCTGCTGGGGCGTCAACAGTGTCCCCTCCCCTCCCCCTAGCCGGCTCATCCGATCCTCTCAGCGATCCTGTGATCGGGTGGGTAATAATGAGCCTGGCTGGCTGCACAGCGAGCTACCAGCAGGGGGCGCCGCTGGGAAGCACCTGGCCAATCACCTGGCTCTCCTCTGCCCCCACCCCTCTCCGTCTAGAGGGGTGGGGAACCTCTGGCCCTCCAGGAAATCATTTGGTCACATGTGACTATCACGCACTTGAAGCATAAGTAGTCCAAACTGAGACGGGCTGTGTGTGTAAAACACACGCCGGATCCCATCAGTTTAATACAAAAGGAATGTCAATCTCATTGATATTTTTATATTGGTTACCTGTTAAAATGATAATTTCTGAATATGTGGGGTGAAATGAAATTATTATTAAAATCCATGTCACCTGTTTCTTTTCACTGTTATAACAGGGCTACCAGAAAATCTGAAATGACCTATGTGGCTCACATTACATTTCTGTTGGACAGCAGTGGCATAGGCAATGGTTCTCAAAGTGTGGCCCCTAGGCACGCACATCAGCATCACCCAGTGTCACCATGCAAATTCTCAGGCCCACCAACACTTACGGAGTCAAAAACTTTGATAGGACTCGGCAATTTGTGTTTTAACCAGCCCTGCCGGTGATTCTGCTTAAATTTGAGAATCACCAATTTGACCCAATGATCCCACTTCTAGGAATACTGTATTCCAATGGCATAAATGTACCACAGCTTTCTTAGCCACTCATCTCCTGATGGGCATTCGGGCTGTTTCCAGATCTTAGCTACTGTAAATTGTGCTGCTATGAATGTAGGGGTGCCTACATTCTTTCTGATTGGTGTTTCGGGGTTCTTAGGATATACAGGCAGTCCTCAGGTTATGTTGGACTCGATGTACATCGTTTCGTGGTTACGTCGCCATCTCCCATTTATTTATAAAAAACACAAGTAAAGGTCAGGAATTGTTATCTTTTAATTTTTTTTTTTTACTGTTTCCCTTCATTACTGCTGTATATGTGCTCCATGTGAGTGACGTAGGTGCTTATGTAGGTGGGTTCCAACTTAGGGCGAAAATCGTGTTACTTCGCACCATAGGGACGGATCTCCGACGTAACCCGAGGACCTACTGTATATCATTTTATTAACCAATGTCACCCTAATAAATTCAACACAAAATGTTAAAATTTGTATTAAGAAAAAGATGAGGATTAAATGAGTGAATAATAGGAGCAGTGCCTAGCATGTAGTAAGTGCTCAAAAGGTGTCAGCCGTCCACCCTGACCACGGGTGGCCTTGGCCCTGGCTCGGGCCAGGCCTGTGGAGTGTGCACTATTCAGGAGCAGTGATTCTGTTGTCAACGTCCTTCCCAGGAGTCTGCAGCCCAAGCCTTGTTTGGAGCCTGGGGGAGGGGAGCACCCTGCCCAGAGGACTGGCAGGCTGAGGCCAGCGCTGTCCAGAGGCGTGGAGAAGCCTGGACTGCCCCAGTTACCCCAGCAACAGCAGTGATGCCCAAGGCCCCAGCTGAGGGCTGGACCACTCCCCTCCACCACCTGGGAAGGTGCCAAGGAGCCCACATGGAGGCCCAGACTGTCGGTGCTGAGATGCTCCCCATCATTCTGCCCCGCCTCCCAGGCCCCACCTTGTGGCCTCCCAGCCTCCAGGCTGTGAAATGAAGAGGGGAGCTGGGCAGCATGGGGAGGGGCACGGAGGAGCCCAGGAAGAGGAGGCAGAGGCTGCTGCAACCTACCCTCTGACGCTGGGTCAGAGGGACCAAGAGCTCTGTCCCTCTGATGGGCAGGTCAGGCTGCTGCCTGCTCTGAGAGCCTGGAGGGCCACCCCACCTTCCCGGGCTCTGGTCTCGGCTCGGCCTTCACAGCCACAGGCCCTCACAGCCTTCAGGACTGTGCTCCCCTCTGCACAGTGAGGGGTCTGGCTGGATGGAGGGTGGGGAGGCACCAAGCCGCACCTTTCTGGGCACAGCCCACGTTCTTGGGAGTGAGGTGGTGAGGGTGCCGGCAGGCCCTGGGGCTAGGCTGCTTGGGTTCAAGTTTGGTTTCTTCCCTCCCTGCCAGGGTGCCCCCATTTAAGATATTTAGCCTCTGTGCACCTTCGTTGCTGTGCAGTCTCGCAGCGGTGACCAGCACAGAGGTGACACGCTGTGGCGGGGCTAATGGAGGTTTCCACCAGGGGCTCAACGGGACCCGACAGGCCGCGAGGGCCGGGGCCCAGGACACCCTGCTCAGGGCAGAGGTAGAAGTCGGAGAGGTGGCCCTGCAGCCCAGACTCTACACTCGGAGCCGGTTCCTTGGCCACCACACGGCCCCTAGTGCCCACTCCACGCTCACTGCCCAGTGACCATCTGCTTATGTCCCTGACCCCCATCAGAGGCTGGCCCGGCCGTACCTGACGCCCCTCCACAGGCCTGGCACGAGCCAGGGCCAAGGCCATCCGTGGTCACAGAGACTCAGAGAGAGGCTGCAGGCTCGGCCCCCACCCCAACTCCCAGGCAGGCGGGGGGCAGAGAGAAGAGGCAGGAAGGGGTTGTAAACAGTCACATGTCGGCACAGCCCCTGGAGACAAAGCATCAGTAGTCTCACTGGGCCCCAGCCCCAGTTGCCCCTCGTGGGGCTGGCGGGAAGGGAGGGTTCACTGAGCAGGGCTGGGTTTGGAGATCACACAGGTGGCCCACAGGCCCGGAAGGTGAGCGGAGAAGCCTGGAGTCCCCCACTCACCTGGGACCTGGACCTGGGAGTGGCTGGGGGCTACTGTCCTGAGGAGCAGGGCAGAGTCAAGCCTTAGGGATGGGTGTCCCAGTACACACAACCCTCCCCCCCACACCCCCCCCGCAAAGCATCCACAGGGGCCCAATGTCATGGTGAGGTCCCAGGCGACCAGGAGGCTTCCCCCAGGGCAGTGGTCGGCAAACTGCGGCTCGCAAGCCACATGCGGCTCTTTGGCCCCTTGAGTGTGGCTCTTCCACAAAATACCATGTGCGGGCACGCAAGTACAGTGGGATTGAAACTTCGTGGCCCATGCGCAGAAGTCGGTTTTCGGCCTAGTCTATTTTGAAGAAGTGGCGTTAGAAGAAGTGGGGGGTGTCAGTTGGTCGGGGAAGGGAGACACGGTGCAGGTGGACCACAGGATACACAGCGAGGGGGAGGGTCTTGCGATTCATGCACGAGTTGAGGATGGGAGAATTGGAAGGGGTCGACCTCAGCGAACGTACCTCAATCAGATTGAGGACGTTTTTAGCCAAGGCCAGCTCAGGAGTACCCTAATTAAGTTAATATCAATGCACCTACCTATATAGTTTAAGTTTGAAATATTTGGCTCTCAGAAGAAATTTCAATCGTTGTACTGTTGATACTTGGCTCTGTTGACTAAGGAGTTTGCCGACCACTGCCCAGGGTCACCCAGTGCCCCCCAGCCAGCCCGCTCTCCCGAGGCACTGCTTCCTCCCAGGCAGCCTGACCCTCACGGGGAGGGGCAGACACGTTCCCACCGATGCCTTCCTGCCCTCCGCAGCGCCTCTGACTGCGGGGCCACACTCCTCAGCCACACATTCCTTGGCTGCTCTGGGGCCTTCTGCTCCAGCCCTGGCAGGGCAGGCCTGGTCCCCTCCCTCGGTCCACCAGCCGGGCCTCTGTTAACACAGCCAGGGGCCATGCCTGTCCTTAAAGGGTGGTTGCCCTCAGTGCTCAGGGTCCCCAGGCCAAACAGTGTTCATGCCGCTGCTCAGAGGTAAGAAGAGACCAGGACCAACCCTGCAGGGCCCCGGGCCCCTGCACACACGGGACACGTGAGCAGGGACACACAGAGAACACCGTGTACCTGGCACAGCTCAGTGAGGGCCGCATTCAGATGGGCCACCCTCTACACCACACCCATGGCCACCTCCACCCTCCACTCCGGCGCACGCCCCAGGCACACACGGGCGGAGGGCCCTGCCAGGCTCCGACCAGAGGCAGGACAGCCGGGCCGGACCCCTACCCTCGCCCACGGTCGGGGTCCTCATGGCTGCAAATGACGCCCGCGTCCTCCTCGTGTCTGCAGTTGTGCGTGCCCAGGCCCCTGTGCCTGCACTCCAGCAGGGTCTTCTCGTCGCCCGCGCAGCGCACGTCGTCCAGCAGGATGGGCAGCGCGCGGCCCTCCCCAAACTCCGCGCCCTTGGTGGCCCGCACGGCGTGGGCAAAGCCCAGCTGGCGGCACACCACGGCGGTGGCCTTTATGTCCCAGCCGTCGTCGCACACCGTGCCCCAACGTCCGCCTGCAAACACCTCCACACGCCCGCGGCCCGGGCTCAGGCCCGCAGGCCGCACCAGGCGCACGGCCCCATTCAAGGGCGCAGAGTTCTCGGTGCCAGGCCGGCCCCCCCGCCGGCCGCTGACCCTCCGGCCGCCAGGCCGCCGAGTGGGCCTTGCTGGGCGTGGGGTGGGCCTTGCTGGCCGTGGGGTGGGCCTTGCTGGGCGTGGGGTGGGCCTCGCTGGGCGCGGGGTGGGCCTCGCTGGGCGCAGGGTGGGCCTCGCTGGGCGCGGGGTGGACACGGGTGGAGGGGCTGTGGGGCGGCGGCGGCTGGGCACCTTCGTGGGCGCGGGCGCTGTGGGCCGCGGGGTGCTCTCGGCCCTCCGGATGAACTCTGCAGAAGGGAAGAGCCTGCAGTCAGAGAGGCCCTGGCCCCGCAGCTCTCCGTCCAGGAACGCAGACCCCAGGGAAAGATGTCCTTATTCTACCTTCCACTCAGACACCGCGGCTGCGTGCCTCTCTGGTCGCCCTGCCTCCTGGGAGTCCCCATCCCTCACACTGTAAACTCGGGGCTTCTCAGAGCAAGTGACCCTTTCTGGTTCCAATGGTTGGTTTAAGGGGGAAGCTGAGACCCTCTGATGGGGGGTGGGGGACACGGGAGACGGGCAGGATGAGAACCAGCCTGCCCAGGGCCTGCTGTTCAGGGTGCAGCCTCCCACCAGGCCCCTGGCTGCCGGCTTCTCCCGCTTGGCCTCTTGCTGCTCCCTCTGCCTAGACTCCCACCCCCACCCCCCCCACCCCGTCCCCCGCCCCCCCCCCCCCCCCCCCCGCCATGGTGCACCCTTCCTCTCCCTTCCAGGCTCAGCCCTCAGCCTCTGCTCCGAGACCGCCACGCCCGCATCCTGCACTGCCTGGGTCCCCATGGCACCAGCACACACGCTGTCACTGGACCCGGGACGCTAAATGGCATGTCTGTGTGTCCCGGCCAGGACAGGGCCCGGCCTGGAGCGGGTCCCTCCAAAGGCGCCGGAAACTGTGGAATGAGTGGCTGCAAAACTGGCCCAGGCCCGAAGCCACCTGAGGCTGGACTTACTCCCCCCAAGCCCTGAGCTCCTCTCTCCCCCAACTTCCTCCACCCGGAGTCCCCTTCCTCGGGGCCAGGCACCCCGCCCCCCAGGGGCCTAGCCTTGCCCCCCTCCTACAGCCCCCACACCCAGTCTGCCAACTGGTGACCTGCTGGGTACACTCGCCCTCCTGAAGTAGCTCCTTTGGGCCACAGGGTGGTTTTTTAAAGCCAACATTTTCAAATGAGGATGTGTAGGTAACAGCTCGGAAAGGCACACACCACATCCATCTCGCTCCGTGTGACATCCCCCAAATGAAGCGCACGGAAGTGCTGTGAATGAACTGAATAATGAACGGACGGGTTTCCTGCTTCTCCTAAGAATGGAAAGGTCTGGCCCGACCGGCACAGTTCAGTGGTTGAGCGCTGCTGACCTATGAACCAGGAGGTCACAGTTCGAGGCACAGGCCGGGGTTTCGGGCTCCATCCCCAGTGTGGGGCATGCAGGAGGCAACCAATCAGTGTTTCTCTCTCATCATTGATATTTCTATCTCTCTTTCTCTCTCTCTTCCTCTCTGAAATCAATAAAACTATTAAAAAAAAAAAAAAGGATGGAAAGGTCTGGCAACACTGGGCCTCGCTCCCACCGAGCCTGGCCCCATAGAACAGCCCCTTCCTCAGGGGAAGCCTCCCCAGGTGGCCCCTGATCCTGGGGGCAGTCAGTGGTGGCCTTGCCCGGCCTCTCAGGTCCTGAAGATTGGCACCCCTCCCTCCCTCTCCACCAACCTTGTCAAAGTGGAAACATCTTGTGGCAGGCCCAGCCCCGATGCCCCCTCCCCTAGGGGCCCTGCACCCAGGATAACTTTCCAGTATCCCTTGCTCACACACGCTACACCCTCTTTCTCTGTGCCTCTCATGGAATCTGAGGGTGCTTCCCTGGAAACAGCTATTTCTCCCTTCGCATGCCCCTTTGAGACCTGCAGCCCCTTTGCGCCACCCACCCACGGCCTGGGACTGGCACACATTGCCCACTTTAACTGAGCGTCTCATGTGTGCCCAGCACAGGGCCCGGCAGAGGGTCCAGCTGGGAGGACCCACGCTGGGTGTGGGCTGTAGGAGAGTCCCTCCCCCACTGGGTCCCTGTTGGTAGACACTTACTTTCTTTGGGCACAAAGCGGATGAGGCGGCTCCTCACCGTCACCTGGGCGGGCTGGATCTGACACTTGCCGGGGGGTGCCCGTCTGCCAACACACAGAAGGTCATGAGCCCGGCCCTGGGAGCCCGCCCTGAGCCTGTCCTCTGACATCGCACCCCCGCCCCCATGGCCAGGCAGGGAGGGGGAGGGCCCGTGTGCTTCCAGGCCTGGGCAGGTGACACCGGTGGCCATTTATGGAGCACCTACTGTGTGGCCCAGTGTCCCCACGTGCTCCATGCCCCGGGATCTACAGGAGTCCAATCCCAGGACAGGAATCCTTCATCCCACTTCTGCATGAGGTCGGTGGCTCACCTGAGCCACTTCTAACTCCGAGCATGGCCTGTCCTCTGAACCTGGTCGGATGGCACTCCTCCTCCTCCCACAGCCGGCCAGCCCGACTCCTGTCTCTGTAACCTACCCTGGCCCCAGCCCACAGCCTTTGAGGAGGGTCCCTGCCCCCCTGGTTCCTGGGTTTCTGGTGATGCAGAAACAGAGGCTCCTCTGCCAGCAGGAACCAGGGAGAGACTCGGTCCATTTAAAGGAAAAAGGCAGAGAGAGAGTGTGTCTCCGGGTTGGCAGCAGAGCTGGGGGACCCGGGGGCCTGGGGGGGGGGGTGGAGTGGGGGGGAGGCGCATAGAGAGTTGGAAGAGAAGAGTCAGAAAAGGTTGCCAGGACTATGAATTGGGCTCTTCTGGCATCTTCGAGGGGCACCAGGAAGGAATGGAATTTCGTTTTAATTAGTTTTTGGCTCTCGATCTGTGAGTCTTTGAATGGGACCCGCCGATTCTAGGCTGACCACGTGGGTACAGACTTCAATGGGTTCCACCAGCTCAGGGGAAAGCCCAAGGGGTGAAGCAGCCACATGACACGAGGGGCCTCCAGACTGGCCTGGCCAAAGAGGGAAGCCGCGGAGGGAAACCGTGGGCCTCCCCCTCCCCCTCCCTGCCCCCCCCCATCCCCCCTCCTGCCTGCCCCCAGGCTGAAGAAACACACGCAGGCAGCACTTGTCAGAGCTGGAGACGGTGGGTTTTCTGGTGGCCCCGAACCCAAATACTATCCACACGCCCCACACAGACCCAGCAGGGGTTTGTTCCTTAAGGAAATGATGAGAAACATTTTTGTTGTGCAAAAGGTAGGCGATACACCCAAAACTGCCACATGAATGCGGTTATGTTTGGGCGGTAGTGAATAGCCCCACCCACCCCCGCCACTCCTCATGCCTTCGTTTTCCAAAGGTTCTGTAATGGGGCCTTGTGCAACATGCTGCCGGGCAAAGAAACACGTTTGTTCCAAAAGAGAGAAATGAGAGGGATGAGGAGGGTCAAGGAGGGAGGGAGGGAGGGAGGGAGGGAGCCTGGCCGGTTTCTGCCTCTTCCCACACAGGAGACCTTGAGAGGAACCGACCTCTGCCCTGCCGCCGGATGAGCCAAGATCATGCGGCACCAACTAAGGCAGTGAGTGTCGGTCCGAGGGGCATCTGGCGAGAATTAGGTGCTCCGTGCACGTGACATTTCCTTAGAGAAGCACCCGCTCTAAACGCTCTAAACGCTGGAAACGGCCAGGAACGCGGAAGATAGCTAGGGCACGATGACTCAACAGAAAACTACGCGGCCATTAAAACCGGTCCTTTTGAGGGGGGTGCGGCGTGGAAATGTGTATGCAGAACGGGGGAAAGGAACGAGGGGAAATGCAAAGTTGGCAGGTGCCCTTCCACACCGAGGTAATCCTGGCGCTGCCCTCGTAAAGAGGGGAGGCCGAGGGTTTTTCTTGAGAAATATGTAAATAATGAACAGGCCTAGCCAACGTGGCTCAGTGGGTAGAGCATCGGCCTGCAGACCCACGGGTCCCGGGTTCGATTCCAGTCAAGGGCAGGGACCTCAGTTGTAGGCTCGATCCCTGGCCCTGGCTGTGTTCGGGAGGCAACCAATGGGTGCCTCTCTCTCCTCGATGTCTTTCTCTCTGTCTCTCCCCCTCCCTTCCACTCTCTGTAAAAATCAATGGAAAAAAATATCCTCAGGCGAGGATTAACAACAACAAAAAATAATAGTAATAATGAACAGACCTGTGATTTAAGGAAAAAATGCGGTAGGCAGGGATGTCTGCAAAGCTGTCACAGACCAGAGGAAGCTAAGGAGACGTGATGACTAATGTAATTCTGGAACAAAAAAAAAGAATCTGAGAGAAAAACTAGAGAAATTCTTTTTAAAAAGTACAGTCACCTCAATTTTAAAAAGAAGTATGGAGTTTAATGAATAGTAATGTGCCAATACTGCTCGTTAATTGCGACAAAGGTACTGTAATAATGTAAGACATTTAAATAATAGAGGAAAATAAATAAATAAGAAGGGTGAGGGGCATATGGGGAAAAACTCTGTATTATCTTTGCAACTTATTTGTAAACCTAAAACTATTCTAAACTCTAAGTGCTTTCAGTTTTTTAAAAATGTGATGATGGGGCTTGCGCTTATGAGCTCCCATCAGTGTGTCTGACTCCCTCCTGTCACGGACAGAGGTGGACTTTGAAGTCATGGTTTGAATCCTGGATCTGCCTCTCACCAGCAGGATGGGCTTGTCTAGTCACTTCCCTCTTTGGGCCTCAGTTTTCTCATCTGGAAAATGGGGACATGAATAATCTCCACCTGAGGGCGTGCCGGAGAGGGAAACTGAGGTAACAGAGGAGCGGGCAGCGCCGGGGGTGTGGCTCACCTGGAGGGGTCGATGATCTTGTAGATGACCCCACGAGCTGCTGTGGCACTCGGCACGCCCGTGGACATGAAGTACAGCTCCCCTTGGACAAGAAACAAGGCAGGGAGTGGGCACGCTGCCTGGAGGCTGTCCCAGCAGCCCCACACCCCCACCTCGGGCTCTGAGACCAACCCCGACCTCAGGAGGCGAGCCTGAGGGGTCCAGGCCCTCGAAGCTCACCAGCGCCCAGAACTGAGACAGTCCCAGAACGGCCGCTGACGGGCCCCAGGGCCTCTGTAGCTCTCCAGGGCGGTGGCTACTCTGCGGACCACCCAGGCTCGACCCTCAGAAGCCCCTGGTCACCTGCCTGGGTTTCACGCCCAGCACCACACACTGCTGGGCACAGTGAGGGTCCATGTCCCAGCTCCTTACTAACTGCCTGCTGGGTAATGCGGGCACACCTGGCTCTCCGAGCCTCAGCTTCCTCATCCCCAAATGAAATGGCTCATAGGACTGTCATTTGGATCTATTTTTATTGACTTCAGAGAGAAAGGGAAAGAGAGAGAAAGAGAGACATCAATGATGAGAGAGAATCATTGACTGGCTGCCTCCTGCACGCCCTCTACCGGAGATTGAGCCCACAACCTGGGCATGTGCCCTGACTAGGAATTAAACCGTGACCAGGGTGACTTCCTGGTTCATAGGTTGATGCTCAACCACTGAGCCACACCGGCCGGGCAGGACTGTCATTTAGATTAAAAGGGCACACGGTCAGTGCTGTCAGCATGAGCTTTCATTGCTGATGTCAGTCACCGGGATCTGGGTCCGGCCAAGTCCTGGAGGCTAGAGTCTGTCTCCACTCACCGACTAGCAGGCAGAACACTAGCTCGGGGAGTTTCTCGTGTGAATGCCAGTCCCTGCACTCAGCCCATGTGAGCACCAGCAGCTCCGGGACCCCCCACTCTGAGCCTCAGTTTCCCCACCTCTCGGGACGGGAGTGGAAATGCAGGGAGTGGGGTCACAAGCACCTGGCGCCATGTGAGTCCTCGCTTTCTGCCCCCGGCCCTTGCTACCAGAGGCACCTATGTCCAGGCAACAGGCTTCATCATTCCCATCTTACAGGTGAGAAAACAGCTCAGAGAGGCCAAGCGACCTGTCCAGCATCACACAGCTGGGTAGTGCAAGCGAGGCCCCTATCTCAGAACCGTCTCTGCCCCCAAGCTCACACGGATGTAGGACACATGTGGCCGTGAGGCCAAGACACAGGCACACTTCCTCTCTGGGCCTCTTCCAGAGAGAGGCCCTGGAAGCCACTGCTCCCTCCTGGCTGTGTGGCCCTCCCATCTACACTCCAGCCCCCTGAAGGGCCTGGGGCTCGCCGCACACTCCGCTTCCTCAGCCTGGAATGCCCTTCTCCCCTGTCTTCCTCTGGCTAACCAAGTTCAAGCACACGGCCCTCTGGGAGGCCTCCAGGCACCAGCTGGGTCCAGCATTCCCCTCCCCAGGGCTGAGCAGAATAGTCAACCTCAGTTTCCCCACCTGTAAAGTGATGGGGTTGGACCAGGCACACTCCACGCTCCCTCTGGCCTTGATCTGCTGGGAGCCGTGGCCCTAGCCCCATGCACAGGCAGGGAGCCCCACCAGCAATGATGGACCTGCCCGGGGCCAGGCTGCCCTCCTGGTCTCTGCCATGTGGACGGTCCCCGGAGGATGCCGGGCCAGCAGAGGCCCTTGTTTCACAATTTACAAGTCTTAGAGCAGCGGTTTTCAACCTGTGGGTCGCGACCCCTTTGGCGGTCGAACGACCCTTTCACAGGGGTCGCCTAAATACATCCGGCATATCATATTTTTACATTACGATTCATAACAGTAGCAACATTACAGTTATGAAGTAGCAACAAAAATAATTTTATGGTTGGGGGGTCACAACATGAGGAACTGTATTAAAGGGTCGCGGCATTAGGAAGGTTGAGAAACGCTATCCTAGAGGAACAGCTAGAGAGATGGAGGCTGGAGCCTGGAGCTGGGAGAGGGTTGTTTGCACTGAACCCCATGGCTCAGTGCTTTCCAGGGGCTGCAGCCCAAGCTTGCCAGCAGGCTGTCCCTGGGCTGTCCGTCTCAGAGGGGCCTCCTCCTGGCTGTCACCTCACTCGGTGCCACTCAGAGGGCTGAGGAAGGGCCCTGGGAAATGCATCTTCCAGGCCTTGCCTTTCTTGGGGGGTGGGAGGTGAGTTAGGGGGGCCGAGGAGAGAGCGAGCATCTCTCCTTCCAAACATGTTAACCCCCTATTGACCAAAAGAAAGGGTTTTCAGGAGCCCAGTGGGCTTGGGGAGGGCAGTGGGGGCTGCGGCTGCCCTTTGGAGAATTCAGATTCTGATGGGTGTCGGCTCAACAAAGGTTTCCCACACTCAGGCCTGGGGTCTCTGGGCACCGGGCTCTGCAAAGGGGACACCCCTCCAAAGGCCCCCTGGTGGGTGTTGCCCAGCAACCGGGCCAAGCATCCACTAGGCCCCACCGTGGGCCCCTAGTCTTTTGTCCAGGGACAATCCAGGGCCAAGGACAAAGGCAGGAGGCTGGAGTGGGACCCAGCCCCCGCAGCCCCTCTTCCTCCCCCCTCCCCACTGTTCCTTACATTGAAAATGCAAGTGCCTGAACGGGAGACCCACTCACAGGCAAGGGGGCGGTGGTACCCACGTTCTTCATTTTATAGGCCCAATACACTTGCCATCAGGAACCCAGGGCAGTGGAGGTCTTGGGAGGCACTCCCCACCCCACCCCTGCCCCCCATCCCTGCCCCCGCCTGCATTTCCACCAGTATTTCCTGGTCCCTAACTTTCCTGGTCCTCTAACTGCCCTGAACTCTTCCCCAAGTTTCCTTGCTGAGCCTCCCAGAAACCTCACCCAGGGTGGAGGTGGAGGGAGGGAGAGGAGGAAGCTGGTGAGGATGATGCGCAAGCAAGATCTCCAGCCCCACCCCCTCTCCAACACATTACTCTTCACCCTGAAGTGGTTTCAGTCAATTCCTTAAACCTCAGACGTGAGACCTCATCCCTCGAACCCCAAGCCAGAAGGACCCAGGGGATGGGGGGACCAGCCAGGCACGGGCAGCCGGGACGGAGCGCCCTCGGGAGTGCTCACCGGCCTCGTCCTCCGCGAAGGAGATGATGTGTGGGTAGTAGTTGTTGATGAGGCCCGGGAACTCGCAGGTCTGGCCGCGGCCCATGCAGAGCTCGCTGTACTGCCACTGGCCCGGCCCCGGGCTCTCTCGGAGGGACATCAGGCGCCTGCAAAGGAGAATGAGCTGTGGGGTCACGCCTGGCCTGGTGTGCAGGGGAACCCCACCCACCCACCCATCCACCCACTCATCTGTTACCCATGCAACTGTGGTGAGCAGTTAGCCAGACATGAGCAGAGCAAGGACGGTGGGCCAAGTACAGACGGTCACCAGGGCAGAAAGCCTGGGTGCCTGGCAACGGACAAGTGTAGGGTGGGACCGCACCCCCAGGGTGACCTCCCCTCCCTAGCATATCGCTGCTCCTGCCGTTTGGACCCCTGACCTTTCCTCCCTAGAGATACTAGGCTCAGCTGTATTTCAGCTCCAGGCCCAGAAAAGCAGCAAAACCAGACAAGCAACACCACTGCTGACCTCAGGACCAGCTGCACTGAATAATGACCCCCTGCCCTGGCTCCGACCAGTCAATCAGTGGAGGCCTGAAAGGACACCCCTGGGAAGCTGATGAATATTCTATTGAGATCTTCCCCTGGGACCGCCCCTAAAGCCCCCACCCTTAACACCCTTAGGACAGAGGACCCAGCAGGCTCTTCCTGCTGGGAGCATGCCCCGCCTTTCCCTCCCTCCCTCCCCTCCCCCCAGGAGCCTCAGCTGTACCTTCCTCACTTCTAAACTCCAAAGGCCCTTCCTTTGCCTCTGTAACTTGTTCCTAAGTCCATTTCTTCTACAGGTTTCTTCTACCTCGGTGATTTTCCAAATGAATGTTCTCTTACAGTTTGCGTCTTGGCTCTGAATTCTTTCCTAGCTAGAGGCTGCTGAACCCAGGGCGGGTCTGACCCCACTTGTCTAGACACCTGGAGCCGTTCTTGCCGCCCCCAACACAACCAGAACCACATACAACTGGAGGGTCCGGTGCAAACAGAGCGTGCAGGGCCCCTTGTTCTAAAAGGGTTAAGAATTTCAAGACAGTGAGACAGCAGAGCATCAAGCCAAGTGTGGGCCCTTCACATCCATGAAGCCTGCCCTGCATGAAGTCTTTACTGAGCACCTACTATGTACCAGAGAAGCATGAAGCGGGGGCACACAGAGACCAAAGACCAGCTTGGTTCCTGCCCCCTCAGGCCACCCCCGCCCAGTGACCACCAGGAGGCAGTCAGGAGCTGCCTTGGACGGCAGAGCTCTGCGAGGCTGGTGCCGGAAGTGAGCACACACTTTGGAGCTGCCTCCACTTCGGAGCTCAAGATGGAACCTGGGCACCTTCAGAATATGCTGATCTGGCCCCTTACTCCCTTCCCCGCCTGTCAATTACCTACTGATACTCCCAGGCCCTGTTCGCTGCCCCCTCCTCCGGGAAGCCATCCTGACTGTCCACCTTGGGCTTCTCCAGCACTGTGCACAGGTTCTCTGAGGCAGACTAGAGTGGACTGAGTGTCTGTCTCCCTGACTTGGGTGTCAGGTACTCTTCAACTCTGTTGTTCTCTCTGGCCCTGGCACAAAGCCTGGCCCAGCAGATGGGCTTGGGAAAGGGAGGCAAAATTAGTTAAATTTCTAGTCAGGTGACTTAAGAGATAGGAGAATTGGGGTAAAAACTGAGGCTTCATCTAGACCCACTTTCCAGATGGGATAGTTGAGTCCCAGGGACAAACCCCAAGGAAGGGGCGGAGCTGATAAAAGGATCCAGCATCCAGAGGCGCTCTCTCAGCTCCAGCTGCAGACACGCCCAGCTCAGCAGCCTGCAGAGGTGAGCATTCTCCTCCAGCCTCAGGCTCCTTAACGCCTCACTCTCCTGAGCAACAGCTGCCCTCGGTGCACCGGCTCCAGTGGGGATAAGAAACAGCTACCAGATGCTGAGCGTGCACTCAATGCTAAGTGTGTGCATGTACTAACGGACTCAGTCCTCAGACAGCCTTGGAGGCAGCTGCTATCATCTCCACTTTGCAGATGAGGAAACTGAAGCTGAGAGAAGGCAGTCACACAGCTACTAGGGGGGCAGGATGGGACCCAGGCCACCTCAGCTGCACTTTCAGGCATCATGCCAGGTGCATCCCTGCCCTGGGCCTCACTGGGCCTCAGTGTTCTCCTCTGTACAATGGGAGAGCGAGGTGGTCATGAGGCCCCAAAGCTCCTCTGTGGAAGGAGTCTGACCCACAGCAGGTATGGGGGGTGTGCTCTGCCCCCCAGGGAGGCGCCCGGCAGAAGAGTGTGGGAATTGGGAAGCAAGGCTCCAGGGGCCCCCGTGGTCAGGCCTGGGCTGGAGCCCCAGCTCCCCTCTCCCAGCAGGGCGGCCTCTCTGGCCTCTCCTGGACCAATGCACCCGGGGCCCTGGCAGCTGGTGCAGTGACAGGTCCTGGCCCCCAGGGAAGTTGTTAGGGTCCCTCCTTTGCCCTCCCTGCCTCCCAGAACGGCTGTCAGGCCACTCACCCGCTCATGAAATCGCCAAAAATGTAGAGGCCGTTCAGGTTGGGGTACTCGCAGCCCCGGTATACGTAGCCGCCGGTGACCGACTTGCCCAGCTTGTGTGGGTAGGCGAATATGGGCAGCACATCATCTGCAGGGTGGGGGAAGCCGGGGTGAGTGGAAGGGATCAGCACCCCCCACAACAAATCGTTGCGGGTGGTCCTGAGTCTTGGGGGGCAAAGGGCTGTGAGGTCACTAGGAGGGCCAGAGATGGGGACCCAGGTCGTTACTAAGGGAGGGAGATGCTTACAGCTTCTAGGTTCGGAGAAGAGCAAGGAGCATCCCAGGAGAATGGGGGAGGGGGAGAGTGGGGAGAGGCGAGGTCAGGTCCTGAGTGGGGTGTGGGGGACCAGGGGAGAGGCATTGGCGCACATCCCTTGGGGTGGATCTGGGATCAGGGTGTCCCCCAAGGGCGGTCTCCTTGAGCCTGGGGCAAACACAGGAAGGGGAGTGGGGGGATGGGGGATGGGGGAGATCCGGGAGGTGGGTCCAGGGCGCAGAGGGTGGGAGGCGTTGGCGCACAGCCTTGGGGAAGGGGGGGTGGGGAGGGGGGAGATCCGGGAGGTGGGTCCGTGGCGCAGAGAGAGGGCGGCGGTCACCCAGGGAGGCGTTGGCGCACAGCCTTGGGGAGGGGAGTGGGGGGAGTGGGGGGATGGGGAGGCCCGGGAGGTGGGTCCGGGGCGCAGAGGGAGGCGTCACCCAGGGAGGCGTTGGCGCACAACTTGAGGTCGTAGCACTCGAAACCCTCGCGCGCGCGCCAGCCGTAGTTGCGGCCGCGCTCCACCAGGTCCACCTCCTCGAACTTGTTCTGACCCACGTCGCCGCAGAAGAGGCGCCCGCGGCCCGCGCCCGACGCCGGGTCGCCGCGGTCGAAGGAGCAGCGCCACATGTTGCGCACCCCCAGGGCGTAGACCTCGGGCCGCGCCGCGGGGTCGCCCACGAACGGGTTGTCGGGCGGGATGCGGTAGGGCGGGCCGCGCTCAGTGCGGTCCACGTCGATGCGCAGCACCTTGCCCAGCAGCGCCGACCTGCGGACACGGACAGGGCGGGGGGGGGGGGGGGGGGGGGGCGCGGCTTGAGGTGACTGCGCCAGGGCGCTCGGGCACCACCCGGGGCCAGTGGCTGAGCCAGGGCCAAGGTGAGCCTGGCTGTGGGGCCAGAGACCCCGCCGGGTCAGGTCCTTCTCAGCGACTTACCAGCTGGGTCACCTCCTTCATTCATTCCGCAGCGCCCGGCACCTGACTCTGGGCCAAGCCCTGTCCCAAGCCCTGGACTTACACCACCTACAGCCTCGCTTCGGCCTCACCACACAGCTTTCCGCAAGTGGGTGTTGCTGTGACCACCCCCTCCCCCCTTTACAGATGGGGACCCGAGCTCAGGAAGGTCACATGAATGCCCACGTGCCACGCCCACGGTAAACGGTGGGGCTGGCCACAAAACCCACAATCTTTTTAAAAAATATATATTTTTATGGATTTCAGAGAGGAAGGGAGAGAGGGAGAGAGAGAGAGAAACACAAGGATGAGAGGGAATCATTGATCGGCTGCCTCGTGCACGCCCCCTACTCGGGAGCGAGCCCACAACCCAAACATGTGCCCTTGACCAGAATCGAACCCAGGACCCTTCAGTCCGCAGGTTGAGGCTCTATCCACTGAACCACACCAGCCAGAGCAAAAATCGCACGCTCTCTACAACACTGACCTCCCCCAGCCTGTGTCCTCCACTGTCCCTTGAGGTGGTCCTGCCTCCTTGCCCTCTTACAGGATTGTGCTCCAGGGTGAACATAAATGCTTCAAGGAAAATGAGTCGTGCAGTGTTCTTTGTCATGTAGTGTTCTTCGTGCCCAGCACAGTGCCTGGCACATAGTAGGTGCTCCTTACGTGTTTGCTAAGTGAAGGAGTGAGTGACTGGAGGCAGTCAAGTGCACCATATGGAGTACAGGTTGGGCTGGGAGAGGAGGGAGAAGACACTGCTATCTTAGCCGGAAACGGGGCTGAATTCTCGCTTTCTCTCTCACACTCCCAGGGCCGTCTCGGGCAGAACCACGGCACATCAGAGTGCAGACGGGCCTCGGTGTGGTCCAGTTCATCCCACACTTTCCACCCTCCACTCCCCACCCCTACCTCAAAGATGAGGCAACCCAGGGGGACCCCTTGCCAGATCCCCCAGACAGCTCTGGACTCCATGGAGGCAGGCAGCGTCACCTCTGGGGCCCTCCAGAACCACGTAGAATTGGGGTGCAGCCCTAACCTCCACACAGCTCCCAGGAGTGAGTGGCTTGTGGGTTTCACTTGTCACAGGACGAAAGTGACCCCTGGCCCTAACCCGTTTGGCTCAGTGGATAGAGCATCGGCCTGCGGACTGAAGGGTCCCAGGTTCGATTCCGGTCAAGGGCATGTACCTTGGTTGCGGGCACATCCCCAGTGGGGGATGTTTCTCTCTCATCGATGTTTCTGACTCTCTGTCCCTCTCCCTTCCTCTCTGTAAAAAGTCAATAAAATATATTAAAAAGTGCCTTGCAACTGTGTGCCCGTCATTCTCATAGCATCAGCACCCTCCTTAGAGGCATCTCACAGTGCCCTCTCAGGTGAGAAAACCCTCCCACCCAATAGGGGCCCCACAGTTAACCCCCTACCGCCCAAGGGCTCCTATCGCCCGCTCCAGCCTGCTCACCACCAAGCTGCAGACCCCACCCCAGGCTTCCGTGGATGAGGGGGCCAAGCTCATAGCAGCAAAAGAACGTTTTAAGTTCTGTCCAGTTATCCACAAACCCTTCCTTTCTATTTTCTGAACTTGGCCCCAAACGTGAGAAAGCGCGGTGCCTCTTACACAGCCCCAGGTGAAAGCACGAGTCCCAAGTTGTGAGCACTTTAACGGCTGTCATCAGCATCAGGCTCGCTATTTTTACTTTCTGGGCCAAAAAGGTGTCGTCACTGTTGGCTGAGAGAGCGGAGGAGGCTGCCCTGAGACTGCGGGATAGCCTCGTCTAGACTCACAAGACCCGTGCGTGTGTGTGTGTGTGTGTGTGTGTGTGTGTCGGAGTGGGATGACGGCAGGCCATCTGCTCAAGCCAAGAAGTGCCTAACTGCCCTGGCCTGTCTGGCGCAGTGGATAGAGCATGGCCTGTGGACTGAAGGTGTTCCATTCCGGTCCAGGGCACATACCTCGGTTGCAGGCCCAATCCCTGTCCCAGGACAGGGCACGTGCGGAGTCAACCAATCAACGTATCTCTCTCTGTCGCTCCCCCTCCCTTCCACTCTCTCTAAAAATCAATGGGAAAAATATCCTCAGCTGAGGAATAACAAAAATAAAAAATAAAGTACTTAAAAAGAAATGACTAACAGAACAAAACTACGCTTCCATGTCCGGGCCATCGCGGGGGAGCCTCGGGCAGAACACCCACGTGCCATGTAGCCCTGCTCCAACCAGCTCACGCTCCCCACGTGGTCTGAGAAGCACCCCTTTCCTTCCCCTGTTTCCAGCGGAGCTGAGCTGACTTCAGAAAAAATCCCATCCTCCCAGATGCCCTCTAACATCGCTTCTCAGTGGCCAGTGGGCACTGGGCCCGGCCCTCCACAGACACGACCGCTCTCACTCCTCACGACAAGCCTTCCCGCGCAATAGTGCTGTTCTCCTCTGACTGAGGAGCGGCAGTGGCCTGACCAGATCTCCGGCTGGCCAGCTGCAGGCTGAGCTGGGACCCAGGCCCCTGTCTGCTGCCCTGCGCTGCGTGGCTGAGGAGGGAACTCCCCTCCGGAACAGCATGTGATCCAGGGTATGTGAACAGCCCACCAGCCAGCCAAAAGCAGGACATACTTGTTTTGGGCATTTCCAAACGTTCCAAAGGGGTCTCCGGCCATCCCGCCATCCCCGGTGAAGATGTAGAGGTACCCATCGTCCCCAAAGAGCAGCTGGCCCCCGTTGTGGTTCGCCGCTGGTTCTTCAATCTCCAGGATTATCCTAAAAGAAGATAAATGGCCCCACCCCCGGCCCCCAAAATATCCTCAGCCAAAATACAAAACAAGATCACAGCCACAAGACCTCCTCGCCCCTGGATGCCACTGCACAGTGGCAAAGACTTCGTCCTTTATAGCACATGGTTTTTACAAAGATCTGGAGGGCTGGGCATGGACAGTTCACTCTGTTGTGCTAAGGAGAACTTGCATGCTCAGAGGGGTTGACAAACTTGCCCAAGGGCACACAGCAGAGCTGGAACTAGAACTCAGGTCTGCTAGTTCTGGTCTAACACTTCTTCAACTGCTCCTCACTGCTAGCCCCTGCCCTGTGATGATCATGCAGAACTGTGGGCCCAGGCATAGCTGGCTGATCTATCAGCCATAGCTACCCACACATAGAGGAACATGTCTACACTCCCTCCTTGGCAGGAGATTGGAGGCAAGGAGGAAGGGAGCAGCCTGGGCATTTCTCTCTCTCTCTCTCTCTCTCTCTCTCTCTCTCTCTCTCTCTCTCTCTCTCTTCGGGCTGCATCTTTTCAATAGCTTATCGCCTCCCTGGATCCAACTCCTGCTTCCCGGGCCCTCCATGGCTCCAGCTTCCGCTGAGTGGCCCCAGCTTGGGGCTCTCCAGCCCAAGAGGTGAGGCAGCTTCCTTCACCTGTTAAAGTCAGAGCGGCCGCACGTCCTCCCCACGTTGCTCTGTCGTCATTCCTCGCACCCCGGTAACTCCCATGCCAAGCTCTGCCTATGGAACGACCTGGTACGGGCTTTTCCCCTATGGGACTCACACTGATGCGTGTGCCCTCCACACAAGGTCAGGACAAGCCCGTCTCAGAAACAGCCGGGCGTAAATAGTACCCAGAGAGCAGGATCAGTGTTGAAGGGGCCAGAGGCCTGGAGGCAAGGAATGGCTAAACCAGCTGGGGGCTTGGGAACTGGGGAAGGTCCCGGCGGGGAGAAGTGGAAGGCAGGGCGCAGGGCTCAGTCACCTGGGGTCGTGGGGATGGGGTCGGGGTGAGAGGAGCAGTGGGACGGGCTTGCAAGACGGACAGGCCAGAGTGCTAGCTCTGAGCTTCCTGGCTGTGCGACCTAGCAGGTCACGTCACCTCTGAAGAAGCCTCCACTTCCTCATCTGTGAAATGGGACAGTAACACGGACCTGGCTGGGCTTTATGAGAACCCAGTGAAACAAACCACCTGAAGTGCTTGATCCAGGGCTCTGTCCCTCCCCTGACCCCAGAGCACAGGGGTCAGCCCCTCCCCGGGGCGGCACTGAAACCACTGAACCACCCGTGCAATACACGGCATGTATGGGCTGGGTCCAACTGGCCCAGGTTCAGCCCTGCCCCGCCCGGCCTGGCTCCCAGGGAGGCCACCTCTCAGAGCTGTGGTCCACAGCGTTCGCGTCGTCCTCCTCGACCCTGAACTCGCTGATTCGGATCCACTCGTGGAAGTCGACCCCCACCGAGTAGTAGACGTAGAGCCTGCCGTTGTGCCGGAAGCGGGGGTGGAAGGCCATGCCCAGGAAGCCCCGCTCATCGCCCTCCCAGGGCGAGGTGAGCACCGCCTGGCTGATGTTCAGGAAGGGTTTCTCCACCCGGGAGCGGTCGGGCAGGTAGGCCCACACCAGCCCCACCTGCTCGGCCACGAAGAAGCGGTGGGTGCCGTCCTGGGCGTGGACCATGGCCACGGGGTTGCACAGCCCGTTGGCCACCTCCTCCAGGCACAGCTGCAGGCAGCCCTTGGCGTCAGCCACCACGCGGCCCAGGTTCGAGTTGAGGTTCTCGTTGACCAGCAGGCGAGGGAAGCAGTAGTCCGTGTCGTCCAGGGACAGGTAGCGGCAGAACTTGGCTCGGTCGCCCTCCAGGGCCCAGAGCTTGCGGTCGGGCGACAGATGGCGGAACAGGCCCCGGCAGGTCTGCCACATGTCCAGGCAGTAGTCCTCGCAGAGCCCGGGGAGGGTGCGCAGGGGCGTGGACGGGTCCTCGGCGTCATAGAGGTGGGCTGCGTAGGGCGAGCATTCCTGCAGGGACAGGGTCAGGGACAGGGACAGCTCGGGGATGCTCTGTGGTGGCATGTACCAGCTGTGTGGCCTTGGAGGGGTCACCCCGCCTCCCAGACCCCCAGGCTGCTAATCTGTAAAATGGGGACAATCCCCTCCGTTACCAGGATTAGTCTCAACTACGCAGGCCTCCGATCTCCTCGCCTTCATGCTGCTGTGAGAACCACTAACCACAGCTATTACTACCGCTACTAACAACAGCATCAGCAGCTACCCCTGAGGACCTACTGTGTACCAGGAAGGTCTGAGTTCTTTTATATAAAGGGTGTCCCAAAATTCATGCAAGATTTGAATTTTGCGTGAGCATTAACAACAACAACAACAACAAAATAAAAGCCTAATTTTACTTGGTTTATTGAATCAGATTCTAATATCTGCTGCCCTTTGATTTCAATCCCTTCCATTTGATAAGCGTTACCAAGTACCAATGATGGCCCGGGAGCAGGGACAATGAAGACCAATGAAGACCACGGCTTTGCATATGTCCCAGCAAAGCCGTGGAGGCCATTTACCCAATGTGCTATTCCATACATAACCTTATACTGTATACTTTATGAATCAATAAAACATTTACAATTTTTAATTATAAACCTGTGTTTTCTATCAAAATTACTTCTTGCGTGAATTTTGGGACACCCTCTACTTTCTCTTCTAATCTCATTGATGCCGCCCTTTATCTGCATAATGTTCTCCTTTGCTTTGCTCCCGGCTCAAGGGCCACCTGGTGCTGTCCTCCCCTCCAGGGGCTGCCAGAGCAGTTTCTCTATGAGACAAAGGAGTCGGACCCGATGGGCCTCACTGGCCCCTTTTCAGCTCTGCTGGCCTCTAACTCCGTGGGACAAAAGCCAACAGCCCAGGCTCCCCCACCTCCCCCCAGGGCCTCCATTGGTGAGACTCTGTGGACCCCATTCAGTGCTCCCGTGAACATGATTTGGGGGGTAGGGGAGTTCATGTCTCGTGGGGCAAACCTTTGCTCTGTGGGAGAAAGGTGCTGGTGGCTGAATTGTCCTGCCTTCCTCCCGGCCCACCGGCAGTCCTGCCACCCAGTTCCTTGGAAAGGTGGTCCCACTGGCTGAAGCATCAGCCGCATTTAGCAGCATCCTGGACTGGGCTCTCTTTCTGCCCCCGGTCACTTACCAGAATAAGGAAATAGCCCATATGTTTTGCCCCAGGTTCTGCTTTTGGGAACCCAGACGGAGGCAACACACCTGCTCAGGCCTCTCCCAGTGTCCAGCCTGCAGCACCCACCCCGTGAGAGCTAAGAGCCCAACCCACCTCCCCGAGCCTGAGAGCCAAGACACAGGTACCAGGCCCTCGCCGATCCCTATCCTCTGCCCACAGCTTCCCCACAGCTCTGCCATCAGGTCCTGTCCCCACTGCTCCTGCTTCCTGCCCACCTTCCATTTCCCGACACTTTCACCTCTGAGCCTCAGCAAGCTCTGTTCCCTTTGCAGGCATGCCCTTCCCTGACAGGCAGAATCCTATTCCGTCTGAAAGAATAACCATGGCCATTGGAGAAATAGCAGTTAACAGTAACAGCTCCTGGGCATTGGGGCAGACTGTGGGCGAGGGACCAGGCTGGTACCCTGGTGAATCTGAATTTCCTCCTGATGCAGCTGCAGGCAGGAGGCTGGCTCCTGTCCCCATGGCACAGATGGGGAAAGGGAGCCTCGGAGAAGGGAGCCACTGACCAAGGTCACGTGCCAGAGTGGCCAGGCTGGGCGGACAGAGGAGTATATCCCAGATCCACTGGCTGGCCAACTGCCCACCCCCAAGGCCTAGTGAAGTGCCCCCCGCACCTCGGCGCCTCCCCTGCACCCCACCTGCCCAGAGCAGAGGCCTCGGCTCCCCTGCTCTACAAGGACCTCCCTTGGTTGGAGTCCCTGACGAGAGCACATGTAATTACTTATGTCTGAGTCTGACACGAACCCTCCCGACCATGGGCTCATCAGGCCAAGGTCTGCTCTGACTCAACTGTGGGCCCAGGAGGCCTCAGGGGCAGCTACTCCCATGGTAAGGGAGGCACTGACAGCCCCATGTCCCCCTCATCGGCTGGGCCAGGCTGGGTTCCAGCAGGAGGCCTCCAGGGGAAGCGGGTGGCAGACTGCCCTCTTGGCTGCATACTTCGGCTCCAGGCCAGGGGCTGCTCCCTCCCGTTACATGATTGTGCTTTTGGTCACACCACGGCCTGTCTCCCTGGACCCTCCGCTGCTACTGTGGAGCTGAGGGCCACTCGATGACGTGTGCTTAGAGCCTGCTCAGTCCCTGTCTCAGCTCAGACAGGGACCGCACATTTCACACGCTCCACTCTGCTGACAAGTGGGGCAGATGGCCAGGCTTGGCTCTGGGCAGTGTCACCTCCCCACCCCCAGGGTCTCCCGGAGCCTCCTGAGTCCAGCCAGTGGCTGAGGGAGGACCAGGAGGGTCTGTACACACACCTCACTTAATCTTCACGAGTTATGGCCATTGTGATTCCTGTTGTACAGAGGAGGAACTAACGCTTACAGAAAGGCACCTTTCAAGAAGTGGCCAAGCTGGGGCCTTGTGACATCCAGACTCCACCAGGTCACGAGCCCCACTCGTACTCAGGGAACACCACCTCTAGACACCATCGCCACCTCCTTCCATGCCAGGCCTCATCATCCCTCTGACAGACAGCAAGGATCTCAGCTCTGAAGGAAAACTTTGCCCCTCTTCAGCAGGAAGCAGTTACAGAAGAGACCCTATGTCCCTTTTTTCTGAAAGCAGAGCAGCGGTTCTCAACCTATGGGTCGCGACCCCTTTGGCGATCGAACGACCCTTTCACAGGGGTTGCCTAAGACCATCCTGCATATCAGATATTTACATTATGATTCATAACAGTAGCAACATTACAGTTATGAAGTAGCAACGAAAATAATTTTATGGTTGGGTCACAACATGAGGAACTGTATTTAAAGGGCCAGAAAGTTGAGAACCACTGATTCAGAGCCAAGATTCTTGAGGTGGGGATGTGGTAGGCAGATACAAGCACATGAGCAGAGCAAGGACGGTGGGCCAGGTACAGAAGGTCACCAGGATGGAAAGCCCTGGGAGCCTAGCAAAGGGCAAGTGTAGGGTGGGATCTCATCCCCAGGATGACCTTTCCTCCCTAGCATATCGCTGCTCCTTCGGTTTGGACCCCTGACCTTTCCTCCCTAGAGATACTAGGCTCAGCTATATTTCATCTCCAGGCCCAGAAAAGCAGCAAAACCAGACAAGCAGCACCACTGCTGACCTCAGGACCAGCTGCATTGAATAATGACCCCCTGCCCTGGCTCAGGCCAATCAGTGGAGGCCCGAACCCTGAAAGGACACCCCTGGAAAGCTGATGAATATTCTACTGAGATCTCCCCCTGGGACCGCCCCTAAAATCTCCTCCCTTAACACCCTTAGGATGGAGGACCAGGGTGCTCTCCCTCCTGGGAGCTGGCCCCGTGCCTTTCCCTCCCCCTCGCACTTCCCCCAAGTGTGTCACCTTTACCTTCCTCACTTCTAAGCTCCAAGGGCCCTTCCTTTGCTTCTATAACTTGTTTCCTATGCCCATTTCTTCTATGAATTACTTCTTCCACCTCTGAGATTTTATAAATGAACTAGAAGCCTGGTGCATGGATTTGTGCACTGGTGGGGTCCCTCCGGTTGGCCTGTGGGGATCGGGCCAAAACTGGCTCTCCGACATCCCCCAAGCGGTCCCGGATTGCGAGACCCCTCCTGCAGGCCCAGCCCCAGGACCTGGATGCCCACTGGCTTCCTCCTCCCTCCTTTCTGGGTCTGGGGTGCAGCTGAACCACATTCGGGGCGACAATGCCCCAGCAACAACATAACCCACGGCCGATTCCACGAGGAATCAGGATCCCTCCTCTACTGGTCGGAGCATCTGCCCCCTGGTGGTTATTGCGTATCATAGCTACCAGGCAAACAACTGAACAGTCGGATGATTGCTTAGGCTTTTATATATATAGATGTTCTCCTATAGTTTGAAATTTATTTTAAAAGTGCAGCACCCATGCACTGAGACAGACACGTGTCTTGTAGGCCTTGTTCACGGCCTGTATTCTCTTCCTTACACGCCATGCACACCTGGTGCCCAGACCAGGGCAGTTCAGAAGCAGGAAATGAGAAGAGGGGGCAGTGATCGCTGCTGACAAGGAGGATAGTCAGCAGCTGACCTCAGAGTGGCCAGTGGGGGAAGGCTGCAGAAAACCCATGGAAAACTGACCCAGCATCATACTGCCCAGGGGCAAACCACCCACCCACCTCACTGCCCCAAGGTGCCACTGGAGACTCATGATCCTGAGTCCTGAAGGCCTCTTTTAAATATATGTTTTATTTATACACACACACATACACACACACACACACACACACTAGAGGCCTGGTGCATGAAATTGATGCACGGGGGGTGCGGGGGGGAGGCGTCCCTCAGCCCGGCCTGCACCCTCTCCAATCCGGGACCCCTCGGGGGATGTCTGACTGTCGGTAAGTCAGACATCTCTCTCAGAATCTGGGATTGCTGGCTCCTAACTGCTCACCTGCCTGCCTGCCTGATCGCCCCTAACTGCTCCCCTGCTGGCCTGATCACCCCTCACCACCTCTGCCTCGGCCCCCACCACCGTGGCTTTGTCTGAAAGGATGACTGGAAGATGTCCGGTCGACCTGGTCTAATTAGCATATTACCCTTTTATTAGTATAGATGTGTGTGTGTGTGTGTGTGTGTGTGTTTTTATTGATTTTTAGAGAGAGAAGGGAGAGGGAAAGAGAGAGAGAAAGAAATACTGATGAGAGAGAAATATCTATCGGCTGCCTCCTGCACGCCCCCTACTGGGGATTGAGCCTGCAACCCAGCATGTGCGTGGAATGACACTCAACCACTGAGCCACACCAGCCAGGGCGTGAATCCTGAAGGCTTCTTAGGTCCACCAGCCGTTCTTTAGGAAGACCGAGTCTCTGCACACAGTGCTCATGTAGGATGGTCCCTCCTTGCCCCCTTCTGCATCTGGAAGACATGACTTGAGGCTCACTGAAAAGTCTCCACTGACTCCTCCATCCTCCCAGGGCCCTGGCTCTCCGTGACCAGTGGGGGAAGGCTGCAGAAAACCCATGGAAAAGTGACTCATGCATGTGTGTGCATGTGTGTGTGTGTGTGTGTGTGTGTGTGTGTGTGTGTTTATTTTCATGGATGCTCCCCAGCCCTCGGTTCATATTGCAGATGCAGCATTCACCAAATTGTACTTCTGTGGCTCGTGGAGTGAGCTCTCTACTTCTGCTCTCACACTGCAACTGCCAGAAACGGCTCAGCCGCTCTGCTTAGCTAGGACTTAATCATCTCTGAGCATGTCTGTCCACCCCACAGACTATGGGACCCTCCAGGGCAGGGAGCCCGGGACTCAGCACACAGTGGGGCTTCAAGAAGACAGGCAATATGGCGAAGTGATCAAGAGAAGGATTTTGGAGCCAGAGCACACTGGAGATTGAGTCTATCATTCCCTGTGTACCCTTGGGCAAGTTCCTTAACCTCTCTGTGCTTATGTCCCATCTGCAAAAAAGGAAAGGCATTCCAAACTCACAGAGTTGTTGGAAGGAATAAATTGAGATGATGCATGTGCTTGTTCAGCAAATGCTCCAACAACATAGGCTACGCAACTCAAGGTTCCCCCCATCAGAAAGCCTTCCCTAACTTTTCCCAGAAAGCCCCAAGAAAGGATCTGAAAGGCCAGGAGGGACCATCGCCCTGTAGCTAAGGAGCCATCGGGGCCTCTGGAGGAGATGTGGGTGCCAGACAGGCAGGTTACGGAGGGGACCCTGGGGGTGGGCGTGTTTTCAGGGCCTCCCTCCTCTGGAGCCCATCTCCCCAAGGCAGAGGTGAATGCTTACCGTCACTGACTAACACTTGCAAATAAGGCACTGGGCCACCGCCCCCAGGAGGCGCTGAATAATCCAGATGCAGCCTGGCTCACGGAGCACAGTCCTCCAACTGGTCCTCTCCCACCCTCCACCAGGCCCGGCAGGGAAACCCCAGCCAGCCTCGCTGCCCTTTTGGGCTCACTCCAGATGTGAGGTCATTCCCAGAAACGCCTGGGGGTGGTGGGGGAGGGGTGGGGGGTGAGGTGCTAGCAACCACTCCACCCTGGCTGCTCAAGGCCAGCCCCTGCTGGGAAGATTCCCAAGGAAAGAGGGGACCTCCTTTCAGGGGAGGGAGCTCTGACCCTTTCCCTCCCTCCTCCTCCTAGGTATTTGCCCTGCTGAGCCTGCCACACAGTAAGTGTTCGACCAACAAATCTGGAGCGAATGCACCAACCCTGCTATGTGGCGGGGGTGGGAAAGCCATGGGACCTGGGCCTGTGGAGCCCCCAGCAGCAGACGGACCCTTGACCAGACCGTCTGGCTCCCGAGAAGCATAGCAGGGGCTCGACAGAGCCCACCAAAGGCAGGCACCCCCTGTGCATTCTGGAGCTCCCCAGGGCCCCATCGGCCCCCATCCCCTCTTATTTCCCACCCACGCGGCCACTCACATTGGCAATGAGTGAGGGCCCAGTGCCCACCATGGCCACCACTGGGCTGTGTGACCACCCAGCAAGTCCCTGGCTCTCTAGGCTCTCGCTAAACTGGCCTCTGGGCCTGGCTCCGTTCCCACCCAGGGCTGGGCAGCCAGTGGGAGCCAGTGGGGGCCAGTGGGGACCAGTGGAGGCCAAGAAGGCAGGCACTAGAGAAATTCAACTGAAATGTCCACTGAGCCCCTACTATGTATCACTTCGTCTGCGAGGCAATCCTGGGGCAGGTAAGATTGCCCCCGCCTGACAGGGAAGGAGCTGTGATGTGCAGGGTCCAGCACCAGGGAGTGGCTGAGCCAGGATCAAACCCCAGCATGTCTGACTCCCAGCCGGCCCTCCAGCCCCTCCCCACAGGCCGGCCCCTCCTGGCTGAGGGCTGTGACCTGGCGCTGCCCTGTAGAACCCTCCAGCCCCCAGTCCTCTCACCGCCCAGGTGCTGGGCCAAGGCCAGCCTCAAAGCTTCACAGCCTTGACCCCACCACCCACCTGCTGGTTCGCGTCAGGCGCTGGGAGTCAGACCCCCCGCAGGAGGAGAACCGACAACCTGGTGTGAGCGGAGGCCCGGGCTCCGCCCTCAGAGGGAAGATGGGGGCAGAGGGGTTCACCAAAAAGATGTCACTCCGGTGGTCTTGAAGGATGACAGCCTCTGCCTGTGGGGGCGCCATCCCAGAGACGCCACAGCACACACGGGGGCGGGGCGGGGCGGGGCGGGGCGGGGCGGGGCGGGAGGCGCCTGAGGCATCGCAGGCCTGGGGCTCACCCAGGGTCCGAGGGTCCCCCACACCCTTCCACAAACGCAAGGCCGGCGCGTCGACCATGCCCTCTGCAGCCCTGGGACAATGGATTCCTACCCTGGTACCACGACAAGGGGACAAGGGCGCGGCTCCCCTATGGGGACCTGGAGGGCTGCGTCCAGGAGGTCCCAGGACAGAGGAGCCCCAAACGCTGGTGGAGTGAGGACACCATTGGTCCATCCCTCCTGCCTAAGGAGGGGAAACTGAGGCGCAAAGAAAGCCCAGGTCACAAAGCCAGCGAGGGGCAAAGCCCTCGGGGGCCATCCCAGGATGCCCGTCTCCCCGCCCCGGCCCCGGGACTCCCACCAGGGGCCCCAAAGCCCGCCGCCCACGGGTGGTCCCGGTCCAGGGGGCTGCCCGCCACCCTCCGCCGCCGCCCCCGCTCACCTGGCACAGCAGGTCGAGCGCGTAGCCGGCGCACGCGGACCACACGCCCGCGTCCACGCGCGCCGCCAGGGCCCAGAAGCGGCGGCCCAGCGCGGCGTCCCGCTCGGGCGCGCAGCAGCCGAAGGCGGAGTACTGCGCGCAGAAGCTCAGCGGCTGCGGCGGCCGGAAGGGCGGCCTGAAGTCCAGGCACTGCGGGTGCGCCGCCGCCCCGAGCGCCCGCAAGGCCAGCAGCGCCAGCAGCGCTCCGGCCCGGGGCCCGGCCCGCCGTCCCGCCATGCCGCCGCCGCCCTGCTCCGCCCCGGCCCGGCCCGGCCCCCTGGAAGCCGGGGGCGCCCTGAGCTCCCGCCTCCCTTCTCGCCCGCATCCTCCCTGGGCGCTCACGACGGCGGGCCCACCCCGCGGGCCCAGGCGTTTGGCCACCTCCCCAGCAAGGAGGTCCCCTCCGGTCCAGGACACCTCGGCGCCTGCAGGAAGGGAGGCGCCTGCAGAGCTTGGAACCTCGACAGCCTCTGTTCCCGCTGCTTCGGCAGCCCGTGCCTCCTGGACGGCAGCCTTTCTGCCTCCTGGGGCCCGGTGTGGGCTGGGTGTCGCGGTTCCGGTTCTGCCAGGGGCTCAGCGTCCGTCCTTGGGCGCTATTTGCTCCTGGAGGTTCCGGAGCCCGGACCAGAGGCCCTGGGTCCTGGGTTTCCGTCCCACTGTTAGGAGGGTCTCCAGGTCTGGGCAGGTCTAAGTGCTGTCACTACATGTTACTCTTGTAAATGCTCGGATGGAGCTTAGTATTTTGCAGATGCTGCTGTGAACGAAGTGACCTTGACAGGAACCCAAAGGGAACGTGTAGCCAACCGCCAAGAAGGCATCAGCAGGTAACCGACCTTCCGGGAGAGAGAGCGTTGATACCAATCCCGCCTCCTGGACGTGCTGCAAGTAAATAAAACCACCTGCGGCAACCATGTCTGGTTACTGAACAGAACACCCCAAGCGGCTCAGTGGTTGAGCATCGACCTACGACCTGCGAACCAGGAGGTCATGGTTGGATTCTGATCAGATTCCCCATCAGGGCACATGCCCACGTTGCAGGCTCGGTCCCCAGTAGGGGGAGTGCAGAAAGCAGCCAATTGATTCTGTCTCATCAGTGATGGTTCTCTCTCTCTCTCTCTCTCTCCCTCTCTTTTCCTCTCTGAAATCAATAAAAATATATATTTTTAAAAATTCTATAACACCACCTCTGATGGGGCCAGGGTAGGGATGCAATGGTGCCAGTGGCTGGGAATTTGTACAGAATCACTTAAAAATGGGGAAGCCGTGGTGCAAAGTACAGGGGTTGTTGCCCCCGGGAATCACAAGTAGAAGTGAAACTTAGGCTGGGGGTGGGGAGGGGGGAGTGGGTGGCCTCCAGAGTCCACCCTTGGTCCACACCCCAGGCTTCCTCCTTTCTCCCCTCTTGAGCCAGCAGATTCCCCTACAGCCCGGGCCGGCTGGGGCTGCTCCCTTCCACTGCTGCAGACCTCCTGGGAGGGCTTCCAGCTTCCACCCTGCAGCCCTGGCCGGGCTTCTGCCCTGTATCGCACCTCTGGGTCATGGTCCCATCACACAGCCGAGGGAACACAGGTAGGGAGTCGGGAGCCTGCCCTGCTCACATGGCAACGCTGGTGCACAAGGGCCCAAGCAGCTCCGTTTCTGCTCTGACAGGTAAGGAGCTTGGAAGTCGTCACTCCGTCCTGCCAGGAAAAAGAAAGCTAACAAACCGAAAACCAAGGCCTTTTCTTAAACCCGTTTGAGAACTGGGTTCTGAGGTCTGACACCCCCCGCCCCCCCCCCCCCCCCCCCCCGAAAACCTGAAGACAAGCAAATCCAGTCTCAGCCACGATCTGTTCACCAGGAGAAGGTGCTGGAGCCGTAAACTGGTAGAATGGCTTACACCGAAATGCTGATGAATGGCCGGGGCGAAGTGCGCACTAGTATGAAACTGAGAAACCCCAAGGGGGGTGGAGGGTCACAGTCTAAAGGAAGGGAGCATAGTTTTGTGATTTTACCTCCAGAAACCCCCCAAACTCCCTCGTAGCTCTTGCAGGGGGAGTGGGAAAGTTGTCGTTGTGAAATACACTCATATCGTTCTCCTTAGCAAAGGCCCACTCTCCAGGGAAAATGATTTTACCAGAACCTGTCCACCCTGGAGGAAGGCATTCCCCAACTCCAGCCCCTCTAGCCTTCCTGTGTTACCTAAGGGGTTGGGGGGAGAGAGCTAAGAGACACTAGTGACTATCACAGCCCAGGGACATGTGATTATAGAACATTTCTCCTCCCAACTCCTTACTGGCTCCTCAATAGGCCTCCAGTATAACAGGGCCACATGACAAGAGCTCCCAGACACACTCTATCTAAGGAGGAGTTCTTAGGGAACTGCAACCCCCCCCCCCCCCCCCCCACACACACACACACACACAAAAACGAGAGAAACGCCAGAGGAATCTGCAGCCGCTGGCTCCTGCAGCTACTGCAGAGATGAAACACTGCAAGCCCTCGCCAGGTTAACAGAAATCCTCCCACAAACTGCCCGTCTGTCTCAGTTCCTGTTTCCCAGCACATCATGTCTGGCTTTCAAAAAAGGTTGCCCGGCCCGGCATGCCACATAATAAGAAGAGACACCGACCGGAGAGGAAAGGCATCAGAACCACACCGAGGGAAGACACGGAATTTGGAATTGTCAGACGGGGAGTTTAAAATAACTATGATTAATATGTTAAGGGCTCTAATGGAAAAAGTTACCAAGATGGGCAGTGTCAGCAGAGAGATGGAAACTTTAAGAAAAACATTTAAAAGAAATGGTAGAAATCAAGAACACCCACAGAAAGGAAGAATGCCTTGCTCTGGCCAGTGTGGCTCGGTTGGTTAGGCTTCGTCCCATGCACTGAATGGTTGTTGGTTCGCTCCCGGTCAGGGCACACGCCCGGGTTGCTGGCTCGATCCCTAGTTGGGGGACATGCAGGAGGCAGCCCATTGATGTTTTGCTCTCACATCGATGTTTCTCTCTCTTCCCCTCCCTTCCTTGCTCTCTAAAAATCAATAAAAAATATTTCTTTTTAAAGGGAAGGAAAAATGCTTTTGATGAGGCCATCCGTGGACTGCCACGGGAAAAATCAGTGAGCTGGGGGAGATGTCAGTAGAAATATCCCAAACTAATATGCAAAGAGGAAAAAAATGTTCTGAAAAGTCAAACAGATCAGAACATCCAGGAACTGTAGGACAATGTCAAAAGGTATAATATATATATATATGGTGGGAAAACCAGAAAGAGAGAGAGAGAATGCAGCAGAAGAAACACTTGAAGTAATAATGGCCAAGAATTTTCTAAAATTAATGACAAACACCAAAAGCAACAGATAAGGAATCTAAGAACATCTAAAGCAGGATAAATACCCCCAAAATCCACAGCTGAGAAGATCATACTCAAAGTGCAAAAACCAAAGACAGAGCGAAGATCTTGAAAGAAGCCAGAGGGGAAGAACACCCCTGTCCTGACCCACAGAGGCACAGGACAGAAATGGCAGCGAACGTCTCCTTAGAAGCCAGGCAGGAAGAGAGTGCAGCCAAGTATTTAAAGTGGTGAAAGTGGGGGAAAAGCCATCAACACAGATTTTTCTACCTGGCAAAATTATCCTTCAAGAGTGAAGGAGAAATAAAGAATTTCTCAGAAAAACTGAAACAGGGCATGCAGCAGCCGCAGAGCTGCCCTACAAAAAAATGTTCAAAGTTCTTCAAAGCCGGGCTGGTGTGGCTCAGTTGGTTGAGGTCACTGGTTCAATATCCGTTTGGGGCACATGCCTGGGTTTGGGGCTCAATCTCCAGTAGGGGGTGTACAGAAGGCAGCCGATCTATGATTCTCTCTCATCATCGATGTTTCTGTCTCTCTCTCCCTCTCCCTTCCCTCTGAAATCAATTAAAAAAAAAAAAAAAGGAACAAGGCTCTACTGTAGGTTGTCTATAAGAAACCCACTTTAAATATAAAGATTCAGGTAGGTAAAAATGGAGGGATGGAGAAAGACATACCACCGTACCACGAATCAAAAGCAACAGGAGTAGCTACATTAACTTCAGAAAAGATCAAACTTCAGTAATAGAAGTCAGAAGAGGGTCTTCTAGTCCCTCCCAGAGGGCAGGGCTCAGCTGTTAAACCCCCAGGGTAGGGTGCTGGCACATGCCAGACATTCTACTGTTTAAAGGATGAATGAGTAAGTGAGTGCGTGAAGTGTTCTGGCTTTGCTATTTCCATGAGGCCTGAGCTCCTGCCGTAGCCGGTAGGCACAGGCTAGGTGACCTGGGCAATTTCACCAAGTGCCTTTTGGAGCCGGGGCTGTTCATGGGGAGCTGGGGAGGATGCGCCTGGCACCAGGAGCATAGCTGGCCCTTGGAGCCCATTGCCCTCAAGCCCTGTCTGATGGGAACAGCCTGGGCAGCTGGCCCTGTGACTGAGGAAACCTCAGATTTTCTTCCCCAAACATTGGCTTAGTGATGTCAGCCGATGAGTCAGGGCCCACAAAGCTGCCTTCTCGCCCATTCAGGCTCCGCCTGGCACGAGGGGGACACCCAGCCCTGCTGCAGTCTCCCCTCTGTGACCCCACGCAGAACCCTCCTTCTTCCTCAGCCCCAGTTTCCCCACCTCTTGAGTAGGGAGGGGGGGGGGCGGGGAGGGAGACTGGGCCTGTCTGCTCTGGGTGCCAGCCCATTGGTCCTGAGGGTTGCATGAGGGTCCAGGAGCACGGCCCACATTTCCAGGAGCCCAGTGGGCCGGCGCTGCCAGAACCAGGACACCCAGGCCAGCAACCAGCCAAAACCTCTTCCAACCAGACCAGGTCAGTGCGGGCAGCCATGCATCGGCTGCTGCAGACCTGACCTCTGCCAGCTACATGGGCGTTAGTTCCTTCTCCGGAACAACCGGGAAGGAAGGCCATGGGCAGCCTGTTTGTCCCCTGGGCCACCCGCCCTCCCTGCCTTGAGGGGAGCAGCCCAGGTTGCGGTTAGTCCTTTCTCCCCGGGCTCAGGCCTCCTCCGGCCACTCAGCCCCAGCAGGACAACGTGCTGGGAGTATCTCATGAACACGGAGCAGTGTGTTGGTCATCGCTCTGCCACGCTGGCCGCCTGCCTACCTGTGCGATGTGGCTCATAGTGAGGCCAGGGGCCTGGGGCCAGCAGAGAGCTTTTGTGAACACTTCACACCTGCAGACAATTATAAGGAAGAGAGGAAAGCACACCCAGGAACACGCCACCAGACGTTACCCATGTGACTATTTGAGCACATTTGCTTCAGGTGGCTTAAATCGTTCTTAAAACATGAGCAGCCAAAACCGGTTTGGCTCAGTGGATAGAGCGTCGGCCTGCGGACTGAAGGGTCCCAGATTCGATTCCAGTCAAGGGCATGTACCTGGGTTGCAGGCACATCCCCAGTGGGAGATGTGCAGGAGGCAGCTGGTCGATGTTTCTCTCTCATCGGTGTTTCTAACTCTCTATCTCTCTCCCTTCCTCTCTGTAAAAAATCAATAAAATATATTAAAAAAAAAAACAACATGAGCAACTGTGAGCCACAGGTGATGTGGGTGAGTACTGAAGAGCACTGGGTTTGAGTTAGGCCCTGTTAGGGCTCTGCAACTTACTGTGTGAGCTTGGACGGGATGCGAAACCTCTCTGTGCCTCGGTTTAGGCATCTGTTAAGGGGCGATAGTAAGTGAGGCCATTGAAGAGTGCCTGGCCTGTAGTACGTGCTCGATAAATGGAGCTGTGGCAGGGGCAGGCTGATGCCTTTCCTCTGCTCCTGACAGAAATTCTCCTGAAAAGTGAGCCCGTGCAGATGCCACAAGGAACAGAGAAGGTCACCTACTGTGTTCTTTTTTTCTTTATTGATTAAGGTATTACATATGTGTCCTTATCCCGCCATTGCCCCCCCACTCATGCCCTCACCCCCCTGGTGTCTGCGTCCATTGGTTAGGCCTATACGCATCCATACAAGTCCTTTGGTTGATCTCTCCCCCTCACCCCCACCCTCCCCTGCCTGCCCTCTGAGGTTTGATGGTCTGATCGATGCTTCTCTGTCTCTGGGTCTGTTTTTGTTCATCAGTTTATGTTGTTCATTATATTCCACACATGAGTGAGATCATGTGATATTTATCTTTCTCTGACTGGCTTATTTCGCTTAGCATCATGCTCTCCTGTCTACTGTGTTCCTAAGCTCTATAAATGGTCTCTGTTGCATACTTTTCCTTTCGTGACTTCTCTTTCCCCACAACCCGGTGTTTGGGGTTCTTCCATGCTAATATGGTAGATAGTCCCTCCGTTTACCTGCTGTCCAGAACACCACTCTCAGCCGCTGTCGCAAACCACCAAAGGCAGCTCCTGCCTGCCTGCCAACCGGCTGGTCTCTTTCACAACATCTATTTTTAAGTTTAAACTTGGAAAAAAGAGAGAAGAAAGCAGAAGACAAATAGCATTTATTGAACACCCGCTGCTGTGCCTGTGTCACCTCAGGCAGGCCCCACACTAGCGAGATGGCACACGGGAGGCGTCAGGCCTCAGCCCTCAGTTGCCAATGGGCACCAGGAACTAGATCATTCTTCCCCCCAGACGCTGCCCCCACTGCCCCCAGGACCCCCAAGTCTTCCCAGTTATTCTCAGAGTCTCCTTGGGTCTCACATGAACACAAGGGCAAGTTGATACTTTTTTCAAAATATAGTTTTTTTAATTAAGTTCAGAGAGAGATAGAAACATCAATGATGAGAATCATCAATCAGCTGCCTCTTGCAGGCCCCCTACTGGGGATCGAGCTCACAACCCGGGCCTGTGCCCTGACTGGGAATCGAACCGCGACCTCTTGGCTTGTAGGTTGACGCTCAACCACAGAGCCACGCCGGCCAGGCAGTTTGCTGATGTTCTGCAGCCAAGATCTCCCTCCCCACCTGCCTGCACCAGCCTGCGTTTCTATTGCTTCCTTCACCACATGCAGGTAGGAAAACTGAGGCACGGGTTGCTGATGACAAGGAATTGTTCTGGGGCCAGGATTTGAGCCCAGGGCTCAGGGCAGGACAGTTGAGGGTGAAGGCACAGGTGGAGTCAGCAGCAGACTCTGCCACCTCTGCCTCCTCCCCTGCTTGCCACCAGCTGTGTGGCCTCAGGGCTCCAGCCCTGTCTTATCCCGCTGGTAATCTGCTTGCTTGTCACCCCTGTGGCTTTGACAAAGCAGCCGATTTAATTGTGAGCACACAGCAGCCCATGGCCCTGTCCTAGAAGGGGTGCTGTCAGCCAGTTCTCCAGGGCCCTGGCTCCCTCAGCATGTCCTCCAACCTGGGGCCGGGGTGAGGCCAGCAGAGAGGCTGGACGCAGTAGGGGAATGGTAACCCTGGACTGAGCTCAGAGCCCAGACACAGGGGTGGCCCGGGAGCTGGTGTCAGAAGGGGAATGTGGGACAGGCGGCCATGCTGCTCCTGGGTGTGCACTGGTCTGCTCTGCTCTGTGCCAGTCTGCTCCAGCCTGCACTGGTCTGCTCCACTCTGCTATGTGCTTCAGAGAGACAGCTTCTGTGTTTCAGCCCCACCAGGGAAACACAGCCCTTGGTGAAAAGGTAAAGTGCGCTCCCAGGGGGACAGGGAAGCTGGCTTATATGGACACAGGTCCCCATCCCTGGTCCCTGATTGGTCTGCCTTCATGCTAATGAGGATTGCACATCCTTGCAGTTTGATTGGTACAAAAGGATTGGTCAGAATAGAGCCTCTCTGGTTGGTCAGAACTATACAGCTCTGAATGGATGAGGAAAGCCTCAGTCCTATTGGTTGAAATAGAATCCAGGCACTGCTTTATAAGGGCTGGCTCCACTGGCAGGAGCACGGTGCAGGCAGGCAGTTCAGTTCTGGCTTCTCCCCGAGTGCAGGTTGTGTGAGAGGCCCCCGTGTAGAAATGGCTGCTAGGCTCTGTCTTTTTAACATTTGAGCCCAGTTAGCCGCCAGAAGCCCTTCTTAGCAGGTGTCTTCTTTCTTAGGGTTCACAAGGAATAAATAACCTTTTTCCTTATTCTGAGGGGCCCGAGGACCAGCATATAGAGACCAAAGGGTGCTGAACAGTCCTGGCCTCGAATCTGCACAAGGTTTCTAACCTGACCTTGAATAGGTCCCTCCCTGAGCCTCAGTTTCCTCATCTGCACCACAACCAGATGGCCCAGCCGTCCGGCAGGGATTCCAATTCCAAACGTCCTGACATTTTCCCTGCTCTGTTCCGTAGAGTGTGTCAGGAGCTGGGGCCACATAGGGTTCCACGGTAGGGTAAGTTTGAGAAACACCACATTCCACGCCCCTCCCGGAGAGTCCAAGATGCATGCTAAAGGCTCTGAGAAGTCCTGCAGTCAAAGCCTGGCCCCTCATTCACTCTTATAAGACTCCTTGTCTCACCTATTAACACTATTCTAACGTGTTGCCTCGATACACAGCTAAGTCAGGACCCTCGCCCTCTATTTTCTCGTCTGTAAAAAGGAGTGGCACTCGAGCCTTGGCAGGGGTGGAGAAGAGTTAGCTGGGAAGTGCAGTGGAAGGGACCCCCCGGGGGGCGGTTAGGGGGGCTGACAGATGTCATCCCCGGCCCCAGCATCGCTAGAGCAGAGGCACCCCGGGCCCCAGAGAGATGCTCACCCAAGCTCTTGCTCAGAATCCCCGGAATAGATGTTTGCACGCCCTGAGTCCCTAAGCACACTTCCCCAGAGGGCCAGGGGCTGGGAGGTTTTCTAGAGCCCACTGTGAGCGCCCCTGCCTTCTGGGGGCCCCAGCACAGCCTCCCTTTCCTCATTCCCGGACCCCATGAGAAATAAATACCAGCTTTGCTCGTGTCCTGCCACGCTCCAGAGGTGGGTGCTCCAGCCTCGCTCCAGGACAGCCCTAACCAGTCCCCGGGAGGAACCAGCCCTGCAGACACCTCGATTTCAGAGCCTCCAGAACCTCGAGAGATTACATCGCTGTTAAGTCACCCAGTCTTTTTTAAAAAATCTTTATTCTTTTTTAAAAAAAATATTTTTAATTATTGACTTCAGAGAGGAAGGGAGAGGGAGAGAAAGATAGAAACATCAATGATAAGAGAGAATCATTGATAGGCTGCCTCCTCCTGCAACCCGGGCATGTGCCCTGACCAGGAATTGAACCCGTGACCTCCTGGTTCATAGATCAATGCTCAACCATTGAGCCATGCTGGTTGGGCAAAATCTTTATTCTTTAAAGTATTACGTATGTCCCCTTTTTTCTCCCAGTGACCCCTTATTGTCCTCCTCTGCCCCCTGCCCCTGCCCCTGCCCCAGGCCTCCACCACCCTACTGTCACCCCGTCTTGTGGAACTTGGTTATGGCAGTCCCAGCAAACTGAGACAGGATCTATGTCCCCTGTTCCCCAGACCCACAGTTCCCCCTCCTTCCCCCTGTGGCTCCGTCCTGCCCACCTGCTCGCAGTGCTCCTGGGCGCACCCTCCTCCTCCATCACCTGCCTGGCTCCTCTCACGCCACCGTGCACATCCCCTTCATCTCCCTCGGTCCTCACAGCCACCTTCTAGGGCTGGTATTGTCATGAACCCCACCTCACAGATGAGGAAACTGAGGCTCAGGATGCTGAGACTGGAGGACCACTCAGATGCATCCTGTCAGAACATCCCGCTGCAAGGGCGTGAGCTGCTCACCGCTAAGGCACAATGAATTATGGGGACCGTGAGCGGACAGGGGCTTCGGGCAGCAGGGCCTGCTCTCTGTTGTTACAAAGCAGCTGCCCGCTCGGTGTGCAGTGGACGAGTCCTGCTCTGGCCAGGGCTTGTACCCAGTGGCCTCAGAACCCCGCCCATGGCTCGATGGGAGCTGAAACCTTGGTCCTGGCACCCAGGGGTGCTCAGCTAGGTCTAGACATCCAACATTCACCTAAGAGATCACCAGGCGAGGGAGGTTAAACCAGGGCGTTCTGTTCAGCCCATGGACAGGGGGTCTTTCCAGATTGGAGTTGTCCCGGTAAGGGGTAAGCACCCCACCCCTGGCGGCGTGCAAGTCGTTGTGAGCAACCCCTGGAAGGGCTGCTGTCACTGGGGAAACGTGGTCACTTCCAAGCCTTTCTGTCACTGGCCGTCCGTGAACATTCCCATCTTTCACGCATGGTTAAGTATAGGCAATACTTCTCTGTTGTTCCAAAATCCAAAGGCACAAAACTAAACCCAGTGAGATGGGACCTTCCACCCTAGGCCCCAGCCCCCAGGGCTGCTTCCGGGCTGCCCCGGGCAATGCCAGACTCTCCTGCGGTCTTCCAGGCTATGCACGCACCAGCGCACGCACTCTTTATTTTTAAATAAATACACTGTCATACTTTTTAAATATACTTTTTTATTGCTTTCATAGAGAAAGGGAGGAGAGAGAGATAGAAATATCAATGTTGAGAGAGAATCATTGATTGGCTGCCTTCTGCACGCCCCCTACTGGGGAACGATCCCACAATCTGGGTATGTGCCCTTGACCGGAATCTATCCTGGGACCTTCAGTCTGCAGGTTGATGCTCTATCCACTGAGCCAAACCAGCTAGGGCCACCGTCATGTTATTTTTTATTTACGTTCTGCCTCTTGCTTGTTTCCCTGACAATGGATTTCGGCAGCAGCCTGATGATGCGGGAAGATCCCCCCCACATCTATACCAGGGGGTAGCGCCCACCTCTCAGGGATGTCGGGGTCCAGAGACGCTCCTGGTTGGCCTTCTGGGTCCCTGAGAAAGGTCCTAGGGCGGTAGACGTCCAGGATCACGCGCCGCCCTTGTAGCCACAGCGACTTCTCCGGCCACCAGGGGGCCCCGTGGAGCTGCTGGTGGCCACACCATGTCTGGAGGTGACCGGGACTACACAGGAGGATCCTGGAGAGGAGAGAGGGCAGCACGGGGCTGGGACTCGGCCTCTTGGCGTCCCAGAAGCCCCGTCTCTCTCTATCCTCCTGCCAGCCTCCCTGTCACTGTGGCCACACACCCCTCTCCTGAACAGAACAGAAGTTTCTAAGAGATCTTTGTTGTTGCTGTTTTCACTCAGAGAACAGAGAGGAAGAGGATGTCCTCCACACGCAACCACGGCCCACCCACCTGCCCCACCGCCCTACCCGCCCCATCCCTCTGCAGGGGCCCCAGCCTCAGCAACACTCCCAGGGGACCTCGTGGCCTCTGCTCTGTCCGTTTGCCTGTCTCCAAAGGCACCTGCGAGTCCTCCTCTCCTGCATTTGTTTGTGCTGGTGTAGCTGTCTGGGCCGCCCCCACCCTTCTCAACCCCGGGCTTGCAAAGCCATCCCTTCCAGGCAGCCTGCAGGCCGGGCACCCACCCTGGGGGAGCCCATGGGGCCCGCTCTGCGCTGACCCAGGCACCGATCCCCTGGCCTGAGGCTGCAGGCTTGGCCTCCAAGCCCAGAGCCTCGCAGCTGGCGGGCCGAGTCCCAGAGGCCGGGAGTGGGCTGGGGCAGTGCCCACCTTATCCCTGATCCCAGCTGGCAGGACGCAGGACAGACGGGAACAGGATGGAGCTGGCGTCCTGACAGGCAGGGGAAGCCGGGAACCTGTCTGGCAGGCTCCTCCCAGGCCTCTCTGCTCCGTGGGAACCAGGAGGCCCAAGGATCACAAACACAGGGACCTGGACCCCCTCCCCCCGCCGGCAAGCCGGCTGGCTTCCCCACCCCAGAGCCAGTGCCGCTGGGGCCACAGATCTGTCCCAGTCACGTCAGCCACTCAGTTAACACACTTGAGGCCAGCCAGTCTGCTGAGCCCGGGTCCCCTCCGCACGTGGACACGCAGGTCCCGCTTCAGCTGCGCCCGCCTGAGGGGCAGGATGCGGACACAGTCCTAGGCGCTCAGCCCGCCCGGCCTGGAGCTCTGCACTGCCCCGCAGAGGGAGCAGAGCGCCGGCCAGGCCGCTCCGCCCGTCACACGGAGGATTGAAGTCCATCCAGAGTCACACACGGAGGATTGAAGTCCGGGCAGACTGGGTCCGGTTGGCGCTCTTAACCAGCTGGCCTTTTGGGTTCCGGGGCCTTAGCCTGGGGCGGGGAGCTCTGCTCCATAAAAGCTCTGGTTGAGTTCTCACCGTTTCCGTTCACACTGGCCACATCACCAAACGCATCCGGGAGCGATGGGTTGGAGGTTCTGCGATGGAGGGTGGGGGGAGCCCTCACACCACCCACAGACCCAGGCTCACAGGCCCAGGCCACACGACGGGGCCCCACAGCTTCAGCCTCGTCTTGGGGCCCCTGGGATAAGACCTGCCGAATTCTGGGCAGCAGCCAGGCCCCCGGCCCCCGATGACGCAGTCACCACCGCAGACCTGCCGGCCTGGAGCACCGCCCTCAGTAATAATAATAATTATCATGATGATTAGCATCCTATTGTGATGATGGCAACGACCACAGGAGGCAGTTTGGCGTCGTGGTCAGACCGGACTCAGCCAGGCAGACCTGGCACACCTTGGCGGCAGGACCTTGGGCCAATGATTAGACCTCCCTCTGCCTCAGTTTCCTCTTCTGTGAAGTGAAGTGAGAGTGCTGGGAGGCGTCAGCTCCTGTGGGCTGCCCGGGGGCAGTGACGGAATCCTGGCCAGCTCGGTGGGGACGAAGCCTGAGCCGCAGCTACAGGAAGGGGGGCCTGTGGCACTGCTGTGTGCTTCTAGGACAGTGATGGCGAACCTATGACAGGCGTGTCAGAGGTGACACGCAAACTCATTTTTTTGGTTGATTTTTCTTTGTTAAATGGCATTTAAATATATAAAATAAATATCAAAAATATAAGAATTTGTTTTACTATGGTTGCAAATATCAAAAAATTTCTAAATGTGACACGGCACCAGAGTTACGTTAGGGTTTTTCAAAATGCTGACATGCCGAGCTCAAAAGGTTCGCAATCACTGTTCTAGGGTGAGCCCACAGCATCCCACAGAACCTGCAGTCCCAAGTTCCCACAGCTGGGCCCTGGCCGGGTGACTCAGTTGGTTAGAGCATCAACTCGATACATCAAAGCTGTGGGTTTGATCCCTGGTCAGGGCACATACAAGAAGCAACCAATGGATGCATAAACAAGTGGAATAATAAATTCATGTTTCCCTCTCCCTTCCTCTCTCTCTCTCTCTCTAAAAAATCAATACAGCCCTAGCTGGTTCAGCTCAGTGGATAGAGCATTGGCCTATAACTGAAGGGTCTCGGGTTCGATTCCAGTTAAGGGCACATGCTCAGGTTTCGGGCTCGATCCCCAGTAGAGGGCGTGCAGAAGGCAGTCGATCAATGAGTCTCTCTCACCATTGATGTTTCTATCTCTCTCTCCCTCTCCCTTCCTCTCTGAAATCAATAAAAATACATTCTAAAAGACCCACAAAGTTCCCGAAGCTGCACCACCTGCTGGCCATCAGCGGATGAGGGTTTCAGGACACCCATCGCTGACCACAGGATGTTCAGGGAGACCTTCCGTGGGCAGGTCTCCCCATCTCAGCCTCAGGACGTGTCCACTTTTAAGGCAATTTGGGAGGAAAAACAACACCCTCACCAATAGCTTGTCAGTTTGTGCAGTTGACTTTCGGCCTGAACGCACATTGTCCTGGCTGCCCCCGTTCCAGTCCGTCCTGCTGGCTGCATTTCTGCTTCACCTGCGGCGGGCGGTTCCTGGCAATGCCGGGCGCTCCTGGGGCGTTGCCAGCGGCACATCTGAGAAACAAGCCCCCCCAAGACTCCATCCCAGCACTGATCACAACGGGCAGGGCTGCAGGCAGAGACCTACGGCCGCCCTTAGAGACCCTCTTACTCCAGGTTACCCTGATCTTCACTCTGTCCAGGGAGCTGTGAGCTCCCCTCCTCACCCCTGTCTCTCCGGCCCACATTTTCCACTCCGTCCGAAGAACAACATAAAGAGCTTGTTCCCAGTCACGCTGGTGTCTGTCACACCTCCCTGCCTTTGCCACAGTGTTTCCTTTGTCCGGGACACCCCGTCCCTCTTCCTCACCTGGCTGCCTCCCATGCCAGGGCACAGGTGCGCAGTCCTTCTCCATGACCCCCTCCCAGCCCGGCAGGCTCCCAGCAGCCCCAGGTTTCCTGATCAGGGCACCCTTGCGCTGTGCTGGCCCCGTCTGCCTACCTATCTCCCCCCTCCCCCCAGCTTACAGCTTGGGATCCTGGGGTCCCCAGAGCCCAACCGGAGCTGGGTCCCTGGAGAGGCAGCACTGTACGGTGGAAAGAGCCCAGGCGTGGGGCCAGACAGACCCAGACAAATGGCCGACCCTGTCTGACCCTCAGTTTCCTCGTTTGTCAAATCAGGATCCTGGCCACATTAGGGTGGGGATGAGGATCACAGACCACGGGGACACGGGGCAGGGCTCTGGGCCGTCCCCGACTGACTGAATGAATGTCCTCAAGTCTGCAGTCTGGCCAGGAGTGGGGGAAGGCAATGGAAGAAGTTCCTAGAGGAGTCCAAGGTGTTATTGGAACCCCCAGGCGGGAGAAACCCCAAGAGGGAGCATTGATTGTGTGGGTGGGGAGGAGTCTGGGAAGGCTTCCCGGTGGAGGAGGTACGTGTGCTGAGCTCAGAAGAGGGCTCCTCATTGCCGTAGCTAACAGAGCATCCTCCCTCCCAGAGTGAGCTGCTTCCTGCAGCCCCACTGGCTCCTATTGTTTTAATGATGTACTTCTAGCGTGTGTGCCAGTGTGTGTGTGACTGCATAGGGGTGTAGAGCAGCCGTATTCCACGTATCTTTGCTTGTAGCTTTCCCTTTAAGGCCGGCTCTGAGAGCCACGATTCCTTAAGGATGAGTCCAGAGAAAAAACCCTCTGCGTTATTAGGGAGAGATTGTGAAATGGGCTCAGCCCAGGAGAATCTGGTGATTTTTGGGAGTGCGCATTCCGGATGACGACAGCCAGGCTTGGCGGGGGAGGAGGGCGAGCCCAGCGGACCACAGGCAGCACCAGCTCCCGGGGCTGCCGGCCCCGGGACCCCAGGAGCAGGCAGGGTTTTCCTAGCTGCTGCCGCCTGGCACTCTGCCCTGGAGTCCACCGCCCGCCCCCCCCCTTCTTAATCAGGGGCTTCTGTTAAAATCTAAAGATTTTGCCGGGGAAAGGGAACACTTGGATTTATTACTAAAGGACAGGAGGATGAAGTTACTTTTATTGAGCACCTACTGTGTGCTTTATTGCTGGAGGGAAGGAAGGTGGCTGTGTGTGGTGCTGGGCTCTGTGAGCCCTGGCACCCCTGTCCGGCCTGTGTCTCCCCCAGGAGAAGACACCCTGGGTCCTGGGCGGGTTGGGGGTGTCTGTCCAGGAGCATTCCTGCTCCTTCTCGCTTATTTCACGGCGAGGTTTTTTACTCACACAAATTATGTTTGTGTTGTAAACAAAATAATGCACGCACTTAAGGAAAAACAGGTCAAAGAACGCTCCAGTTTTCGGAAGGAGAGGAAATGGACCCCTGTGTCTTCCTCCCCTCCCCCACTCCCCAGGACAACCCATTTCCCCGGTTTGGGCCTTCACGGTTTGGGCCTCCACGTTTCCCAATAAGATATCTAGGTTTTTCAATTCTGGATATTTCTATTGCCTTCCAGGTGTGACAGATGAGGCTTCAGCTCTCTTAGACCCGCCCGCTGCCCAACCTCCACCCTCAGCATCCGCGAGGGGACTTTACCCAGTTCTTAGCTAACCCGTCAGTGTAACTGTTACTCCGAAAGTCACCCAGTAGCCAATGGTGGTTCCTTTCCTTGTAGAGCAGTGGTTATCGACCTTCCTAACGCCGCGACCCTTTAATACAGTTCCTCATGCTGTGGTGACCCCCAATTTCATTGTTACAAATTGAACATAATTAAAGCATAGTGACTAATCACAAAAACAATATGTAATTATATATGTGTTTTCCGATGGTCTTAGGGGACCCCTGTGAAAGGGTCGTTCGACCCCCAAAGGGGTCGAGACCCACAGGTTGAGAACCGCTGTTGTAGAGTTTCCTTTGTTTATGCCCAGGGCGGGGGGTAGGGGAGGGGGGATGCATTTTCTAAAAAACCTGTAAGGCATCTATCCGTGTTTCTCTTCTGCTTTTCTCCATCTGACCTACTCCAGACCTCAGTGACAGTCTTGTCAGCGGCTCAGGCATTCGGTTATCTTATCGGCCCCTTTTGGCCCTGGGCCCTCGCAGGCTGGGCTCTCCACCCTGGCCTCCGGGCCTCTGATAGCTTCTGGCCCAGCCCAGCCCCCAGGGGTCTGCACCTGTGAGCTGGTCAGTTCGTGAAGGACGTGAAGGGCCGTTGCGGGGAGGAGAGGAGGAAGTCGCCCTGCTCTCAGCTCCTAGGAGAACCGGTGTCCCCAAAGCTTCTAGAAGGCGCACAGCACTTCATGTCTTTTTTCGAGCTTGCATTTCTGAAAATGTTGGTGCTCCAGCCTCATACTTGCCTGATTCTCTCAGCAAATCCTTTCCCCTCAGTCTTGCATAGCAACTGATGGCCCTGGGATCTTCTAGCTCCTGGTGTTTCTAATGGGAAGCCCACTGCCAGGCTTCGAATATATACATTAATTTAAAAATGCACGCACACAGTTTCAAAAATCAAATAAAATTATAAGGCTTATTCACACACACACACACACACACACACACACACAGTCTCCTGCCTCATGTCTCCACCCTGATTCCTGCCCACCCCCACCCCCTCCCCCCCCCACCCCCCCAGGCAACCACTTGCCTTATCGTCCTGTCTCCAAGCACACACAGCTTTCTCCTCTCTCTGATTTAGTCTTATCACTGCCTTTCTCTTAGAGACCAGGAGGGGTGAGTCCACTGAGGCCCCTCCCCCGCCCGCCCAGGACGGCTACATCACACTTCTTTGTTAAATCAATATTGTTCACATAGGATAAACATTGCAGCCCGCGGAGCCACCGTATGTCCTATGACTGTTTCCTTCCTCGCAGGACTTCTGGTTTCCCTGGGATTAAGCATTGCCTCCTCTTTGACTTGGTTTTCTTCGGGCTGGTCACCAGTTCACCACCAAATTGGCTGAAGACGGCCACGCCCCCCGGGATGCCTTGAGTTGTGTGCTCTTCCAGGCCAGCTCCTCCCAGAACCCTCCCCCACCCCCACCCTCCCATCCCCAATCTGCACTAATTGCCTCTGGCCCCCAAGCCCTCCCCCTTGGCTGCGTCCCTTATATCATCACCTCGCAGGCTCCTAGGTCCTCCTAATTTTAGAGAAAGGATGTCTGGGAGAAAAAAAATTTTTTTAATGTCTTCTTCTACCCCTGCACTTGATTGATTAGGGACTAAAGTAATTTCCGTCGGAAGGTTGAAGGCTTTGGTCCAGGTTCTGCCAGCTTCTGAAGGGCTGTTGAGAATGTCAGCGATACTGTGATTCCTGATCCTTCGAATGTGGTCTTCCCCCCCACCCACCCCCCTTTTCCCCCTCTCTCTCTCTCTCTCTCTCTCTGGATGATGATTTTGGGATCTCCTCAATTTAGTGTACTGATGTGCCTAGTTTGGGTTTTTGTTGTTGGGTTTTTTTTCCCCTCTCATTTCTATGCTGGCCCTTCGTGTTATTGATGTAAGGGAATTTTTTTTTTTTGTTTTCCTGGAAGGGAATTTTTATTATGAGTTTATTTGAGCCAAACTGCCGACATATGCTGGGGAGCAAGATCTCAAATGCTCAGTTTAATAACAGTTATGCAGCTCCTTTATGCACTTGAAATTAAGGAGGGACTGTACATGGAGGTGGGAGAAAGCAAGGCGGGGCTGAATTACAGGATCGTTAACAGCATTATGCTGGGTATTACTTCTGGCATCTGAAAGGTGCGTTAACCTAGATGTAATGGACAGGGCTGGCTTAAAACCTTCACCACAGCAGGTATGCCCTGACCAGGTAGCTCAGTTGGTTAGAGCATTGTCCCTATTCACCAAGGTTTCAGGTTCGAGCCCCATCAGGCCATGTACAAAAATCAACCGATGAATGCATCAATAAGTGGAACAACAAATTGATGTTTCTCTCTATATATCTATCTCAAATCAGTAAAAAGTAAAAAGTTACTAGTAGGTGCCTGGGGCATGACTACCCACCATGACCTGCCGGGTTGGGAATTTATGATCAGACCACTCTGCCATGTTCCTTTCCATAGAAGCGCCTTTTTTGTCCACAGTGTTCATCAGTCCCTGGTAATTTTTTGGTATTTTAGTCTTTCATACTTTCCTTCCCTTCGTTTTATGCCACTAGATACAGGGCAGAAATGAGGGTTGTTACATGAACACGACAGGGAACTCTAGCATCCCCAGCCCCCTGCCCTGTCCTAGGCCGCAGAGTTGAGGATTCTTAGGGGAATTTGGACCTTAGAGAAGGACCTTGAAATCCAGACACTTGGGGAGGGGTGTGCCCCTGAGAAATGGGGGTGGCTCCTCCTAGCTCAGGCTGACTTGACACCTTATCTAACCCAGGGCTTCTCCGCCCTGTCCTGTCTGCGAGACTTCCCTTCTGCGGACATTCTGATGAAATTGGTCTGGGGAGGGCCGAGCACCTGCATTTGACCAGCTTTTAGGTAATTCAGACCCATGTCCAGGGCTGAGAGCCCCGGGGCCGGCCTTGTGTGGGGAGCCTGACCGGCTGCCCCCTTAGGACGCTGACCTGCTCGCAGGGACTCAGTGCGCCCAGATGTAGAAGATGGTGGTTTCTCATGGCAAAGGTAGGCGTCCTGGCGCTGGGTCCTGGCGCTGGGTTGTCCCCCGGCGGAGCTGCTCTTGGGAGAAGGCTCAGCTCTGCAGCTAGGCTTCCGGGGTCTCGAGAGGCTCATCCTGTCTGGGCTGTGGGGGTCCGAGGCCTCGCAGCCCATGACCCGCAGGGCAGAGCAGGGGCTCAGAGGTCAAGGTGCTCAGACGTGTGTCCAGGGCCACCTGCAGCCCAGACACACAGACTCTAAGCCAGTGGTTCTCAACCTTCCTAATGCCGCGACCCTTTAGTACAGTTCCTCATGTTGTGGTGGCCCCCAACCATAAAATTATTTTCGTTGCTACTTCATAACTGTAATGTTGCTACTGTGATGAATCATCATGTAAATATCTGATATGCAGAATGTATTTTCATTGTTACAAATTGAACATAATTAAAGCATAGTGATTAATCACAAAAACAATATGTAATTATATATGTGTTTTCCGATGGTCTTAGGCGACCCCTGTGAAAGGATCGTTCGACCCCCAAAGGGGTCCTGACCCACAGGTTGAGAACCGCTGCTCTAAGCCCAGGGCTCCCCCACTGAGCCCAGCGGCCCTCTTCATCATTCATTCAGCCCTCTTCATCATTCATTCATTCATTCATTCATTCAACACACACCGAGTTCTGGCTCCGCACCCGCAGGGCACTGGAGGGCAGCGGTGAACAAAACCCGATAGTCTGGTGGTTTCAGTTACTTAGGTCACTTCTCTCTGCCCAGCGGTGGGCTCCTGGGGGCCGGGGGCACAGCCTCATTCCAGCACAGCCTCACCAGAGATGCTCCAGGAGGAATGAGTGATAAAGTGGTTGCTGCGTGGAACAGGAGGGAGCACGCGGGAGGGGGCTGGGGAGCTGGGCCGCAGCCGGCAGAAGCACATTAACAATTAAGGCCTTTGCAGACTTTCATTCCACCCTCGGCGCATGAAATATTCAGGCAGCAGGGGAGACAGGCCTCGGATCTCTGCCTGGCGGGTGGGAGACCTGGGGCCTAGGGCAGCACCCAAGGCCTGGCATGCAGGGCGTCGGGGGCCATGGGGGGCCGCACAGGTGTGGCCCAGAGGTGTCCGGTGCGGGTGGTGCACCTGCAGAGACTCATAGAACACCACCGGGGCCCCACCGAGGGTCCCAGGGAAGAGGGAGGCTTTGTCCTCAAGGAGCACAGCCTGGGGGGAGGCAGAGGCAAAGCGCCCATCACAGGTGGAGCCGCCCGCCCAGGCTTCACCCCTCGGGGCACAGTGATGCCGGCAGCCGGGCTCCAAGACCGCACGTCTGGGACCTGGAACATGTCTCCTGCAGTTAGCCCTGTAATTATCCTATGAGTGGCACAAACCATTGTATCTGTGCGTGTGCGAAAGCATCAATTTATGATAAAAATAAACATTTCAAAGGAGTCACAGCGGGCAAACCTGCCATACCGTTTCTTCTTTTTTACTGGGCACCTCCAGTATGAAATTGGGCCTGGGCGTCTCTTGTGCTCTGAGAGTCCCGAGGGAGACAGAGTGGAAAGTGCACGAAGGTTCACCCACCAGAGGACAACGCCAGCCCTTGGCAGGATGGGCAAGGCACTCTCTGCCCCGCCAGAGGGGGTGCGAGGCGGCACCACCCCTTTGTTTGCTTTTCGAATGTTTTTATTGATTTAAAAAAAAAAATCCTCACTTGAGGATATTTTCCCATTGATTTTTAGAGAGAGTGGAAGAGAGAGGGAAAGACAGAGAGAAATACTGATGTGAGAGAAACACATCGATTGGTTGCCTCCCGCAAGAGCCCCGACCAGGGCCCGGGCCGGGGAGGAGCCTGCAACCCAGGTACATGCTCTTGGCTGGGATCAAACCCGGGACCCTTCAGTCTGCAGCTGACACTCTATCCACTGAGCCACACCAGCTCGGGCTGTTTTTATTGATTTTAGAGAGAGAGGGAGAGGGAGAGAGAGATAGAAACATCCATGAGCGAGACACATCAACATGGACCCGCTGCCTCCTGCGTGCCTCCGGCTGGGGATCGAACCCCCAACCAGGCATGTGCTCTGACAGGGAACCTCCTGATGATGGGAGGACGCTCACCCACTGAGCACACCGGCCGGGCAGCACCACCTCTTCGGAAAGCACGTGGGCACCATCCAGCCATCCTTAGGCCGTGTGCACCGCGTGGCCCAGCCATTCTGGGTCTGCCGTACACCTGACCAAGTTCACGCTCATGTGCCTCAGGACGCGTGCACAAGCATGTCCACGGCAGCATCACCGTTATAGCAAAAAAACAGAAGCAAATGTCCTTCACCAGGAGCAGTCAAGGTCATATACTCGTGCCATGGATTCTAGGAGAACAGGGCTTCTCCACGGAGGCCATTTGACCCCAGGGCCATTGGGCAAGGTCTGGGGACACTTTGGGGCGTTTACAACTAGGGTTGGGGTGCTACCTCCATCCAATGGACAGAGGGCAGGGGTGCTGGTGGACATCCCACAGTGCACAGGGCAGCCCCTTGCACCCTCACAGCATGTACTTATTCCATCCAAAATGTCAACCGTGCTGAGAAGCCTTGCTATACAGCCATGCAAATGACAGAGCTGAGCTGCAGAGATCAACGTGAGGACTGAAAGGCGTACAGCGGAACGCATGGGGCACAGCAGCATTTAATGAGGTGCAAAAGCCTGCAGAACTAAGCAGTGCATCACAAAGGGGAGAGGAGTGCCCTGGAAGCACAGGAATAATCAACGTGTCATTCAGAATCATGGCGGGGGAGGGAGTGGGTGGAGGCGGAATTGGGCACAGAGGGGATAAATGGCGATGGGAAAAATAAATAAATAAACAAATGCAAAGAATTGTGGTTACCCTAGGTTCCGGTGGGCTGGGTCATGTGACCAGCGGTCTGCATTCCTTCGGCGAGGCAGTGGGCTCCCAGGCACCAGCTGTATCGCAGTTAGTTGCAACATGAAATAGTTCATAATACGAACCATGTTTTTTAAGTGCATTGAGGTGAGAGCTGGTCCTGTGAAGAGCTCCCCTGACTCAGTTTCCCCTGTGGTTGAGCCTCCCTTCGGGCCTTGCTGCTAAGGGCAATGGTGTGAGGGGACATCAGGGGCTCCAGCTGGAAGGAGAGGGGCAGAGAGAGGTGCCGATCCTGATCCTGACAACCCCCTCACATGGGTCCCTACAGGGCGGCTCTCCCTGGCCTCTGGCCGGCCAGGCTTTGCCGCCTCCTGCTGTCTCCCAGCCTCAGCTGACCCTCTGACCCATCCCTCCCCCTAGACTGCCCACTGCTGCCCTCCAGGGGGCTGACACCCTGCACACTCTCCTGCTGGTGGCCCAGGGTCAGTGGGGGTTGAGACACTTGATCACTAAATTACGTTTGTGGGCTTCCCCATATTCCCTGCTGCTCCATCCCAAAAGGAAGTTGGCCCGGCCGGCATGACTCAGTGGTAGAGCATTGACCTATGAACCAGGGTGTCACTGTTCGATTCCTGGTCGGGGCACATGTCCGGGTTGTGGGCTCAACCCCCAGTAGGGGGCGTGCAGGAGGCAGCCAATCAATGATTCTCATCATTGATGTTTCTAATTCTTTCTCCCCCCCTCCCTTCCTCTCTGAAAGAATAAAAAAAACCAAAAAAACCAAAACAAAACCAAACTACAGTCACGTTTCCATGGGCCCTGTTTGATTGCTGCATCGCAGCATTTCAGCCCTGCATGGTGACCTCCCCTGTTTCAGGGTCCCCCAGGGGGCAGGGACGGAACCCTGAGTCAGGCCCCAGAACTGGTCAGCTGCTATCGCCTCCCTGACCTGCAGAAATAGCCACCACACAACCCTTTGCTGACCACACCAGAGTCCTCAGGCATCCACAGGCCTCTGAACACTGCCCATGGGGTCACACTCAGTGATCTGAGCTTGGTGGAGACAAGCAACCAGGCCTGCAGGAATCACTGTTCAATCCTAGAAGGCGAATGGCATCTCCTAGGGCTGTGGCGACCATCAGACCATCACGCGAAGGATGGTTAGAATCCCTGGCTCATACCGAGTGCTGGTAGGTGGTGGTGGTGATGATTATTGTTGTTAACTAGCAGTGTCCCAGGGAGGCAGCCATACTTCCTCCAGAGGCTCACAGAGCCCTGTGCCTCCCAGGCCACTCGCACGTACACCAGCAGTGGGCATGGCTGTGTCTGCACACACGCCTCACTGTTGCTCACCTCTGGGCCTCGGTTTGTGCTGTTCCCTCCCAACAACCTGACAAACTCCTACTTGTTCTTCAAGATCCAACTCCAGTGTCACCTCCTCCAGGAAGCCGCTCCGTGTCATAGCATGCTCCCAGAATGATGCATTCGGCTCATCTCTTTTGTGATACAATTCACAATGCATATGTGATTGCACATATACACGCATCCTATATAATAAAGAGCTAATATGCAAATGGTCGTCACACCTTCATGCCTCAATGGCTCAGACACTCAACACTGGGGAGAGAGAAATGGGGACCAGCTAGGCATAAATGAGCTTGCAAGAGAGGAATGGGGACCAGCCAGGCTGCGGCCTGGGAGAGGGACAAGCCGCACACCCTGCGGTCCCGGGTGCTAGCGGCTGTGCCTGTGGTCTGCGAAAGGGACAAGTTGCACGCCCTGCGGTCCTGGGCGCCTGAGGCTGAGGCCGGCCTGGGCGAAGCTGGCCCAGGGCCTGGGTGCCTGCGGCCAGCCAGAGGGAGGGAAGCCCAGGTCCTGGGTGTCTGCGACCGGCCGGAGGAGGGAATCCTGGGTTCTGGGTGCAGGGCGAGGCAGAGGCGGTTAGGGGTGATCAGGCCAGCAGGGGAACAGTTAGGGGTGATCAGGCCGGTAGGAGAGCAGTTAGGGGCAATCAGGCAGGCAGGCAGGGGGGTTAGAGAAGATCAAGCAGGCAGGCAGGCGAACAGTTAGGAGCCAGTGGTCCCAGATTGCGTGAGGCAGTCGGACATCCCCCAAGGGGTCCTGGATTAGAGAGGGTGCAGGCCAGGCTGAGGGTGTGTGTCGTTCCCCTCCCCACCCCCCCCCCCCCCCCCGTCGCCGCCCGCCCCCCCCCCCCCCCCGCCAGTGCACGAATTTCATGCACCCGGCCTCTAGTATGTGGATAAAGACACATGTAATGTTTTTGTGTTCAGTCAACCAATGAATGAAAGTGACCCTGGGCCATGAATGTGACCTTCTGGTGGCTGTTTCTTCACCGTCAAAATGAGGGGCTCAGACTTCATTGGTCATGCACTGGAGGGACCCACATTCACTCAGCAAACACCAGATGGTGCCTGTGCTGGAGTCTGTGCTCAGGGTCCCAGCCAGGCCGGAGGATGAGAGAGCCCCTTCCCCTCCTGGTGGGGAGACAATCACTTACCACCCGTGTATTGCAGTTTCCCGGTTCACAGAGCCTGCGTTTTGGAATATTTTATCTGCTCTTTACCAGCTCTCGCCCTAGCCCGCTCTCAGAAACATTAGTGTGGCTTTAAATGGACACACAGCCTGGGAGATTCTGGGAAACAAGTAGAGGAGTGGGGGTGCACCTTGGTGTTTAAAAAGACCCACAACGACTTTCACTAGGCACGGAGAGGATCAGTGTTAGGGGTCCATGATCTGCTGTTACAGTTTCCATGACAAGCCAGGGCTTTCATGACCGAAGGCTAAATAAGCACAGACTCTTGATATTCCTGAGATCCTGGCTCAGGGCTCTGGGTCTGTTGGGCCATGAATATTCTAGGGGGCTTGGTGCCTCTTGCTGGGCCCTGGGGGATGTGGGGTTTTTTTGGGTTCTGGTGGCTCTGGCTTTGCTTCAGGAGCCTGTCTGAGCTCTGGGCCCTTGCCACCTCCTATGGTCCTATCCTGTTCTGCCCAGGCCTGTCCAGCCATGGTGCTGGGAGCAGACACTTCCTCTCAAACCACCCAGTAGCCTCATCTCTAGCACTGTCTTTGCTGCACCATGGGGATGCTAGGGGTGCCAGGGGGCCCTTGGTTCCACAGGCTCACCTGGGCCATGTGTGGGGGACCCCCAGTGCCCTGGGGCTTAACCCTCAAAGCTGTGCCCTCGAGGCTCATCCTCTCACCTCCCTCTGCCCCCTCCTGGCCATCCACCTGCAAAGAGGGGCCGATGGGTGGGGAAGGAGGTCCGGAATCTGGGCCTCTCTGTGCTCACTCCCCTCCCCCGAATCCCTTCTCCACATATGGTCTGGAGTGAGCCTCTTAAAAGGCAAACTGGGTCATGTTGCTTCCTGCAAACCCCCATGGCTTTCCCAGCTGCTTTAGAATCATGCATGAGCTGGCCCCGCTGGCCTCATCGCTCATCCCGCTCCCCTGGCCCACTCCCAGCCCCACTGGCCATCCTTGAATAGGCCGCTAACCCCGGGGCCTCTGCACTAGCTTCCCCTCCACCGAGAGTGCCCTTTCCTCTTATCTTTGTCCTTCTTTTTGCTCAGATCTCAGATTAGATGCACCTGGTCAGAGGTCCTCCCTGACTCCAGGATCTAAAGTAACTGATTATCACTTTCTGCAGCAGCAGCTTGTCTAATCCCCTGCACAGCACTTACTACAGCCTCATAGTTAACTCATTTATTTTCTCTTTCCTTCTCCTCAGAGGGCAAAGTTCCCTCAGAGAGCAGTGGCTTCTGCTGTCGTCCTCGGCAGAAGCCCTGGTGGTGGTGGTGGTGGTGGGGGTGGTGGGGGCGGGCGGGGGGGGGGGGGGGGGGGACTAGAACAGGTCTAGCTAGAGTAGGTGCTGGTAGTGGCTGATGAATGGCTGAGCGGCTGTAAATGGGGACATCAGCTGGCGCGCGCTCCAGGCTGTGGCCGTTCACGGTCGAGAACGCGGGTTTTATTTATCTCCTGGCGGGTCCCGGGAGATCCACGCCCCCCTCCGCTCCTCTCCCAGCAGACGCGCCATAAATGCGCTTGGGGACACGAAGATAACGAGGCAGACTCACTGGCTGTGGGAAGGGGCGCAGCTGCCGGGGGGGAGGGGGCTCTGCGGCCGCCTCCGCGCCCGGCAACCCCGGCGTTAAGGCTCCAATGATCTCCACCCGGAGAATCGTAGATTCTCCCCGGAGTCCCTGGGACGCGCGGCCGGGTGGGCGGGGAGCGGTTCTCTGAGAGCCGCAAGGGGCGGGGGAGGGGGGCGCACGTTCCCGGCGCCCTCGCCCCCTTGGGGCAGGGAAGAGGGTACGGACGTCGCTCCGGAGACCCTGCTGGCGAGGCCCTGACCTTCCGGGCGCACCGACGCCGGAGCCACAGACCCCGGGTGGAGCGGAGACGCAGCCCCTCTGCGCGCTCCGGGGGGCGGTGAGCCGGGGGCAGGGCAGGGGACAAAGCCGCCCTGCCGCCGGAAGAGCGACCCCATGTCAGAGTTCTATTGTTTGGCGTGGCTCAGACCTCGCTGGACTCTGGTGCCCCGGGAGGGAGAAGGGGACCTGTCCTCGGGGTCAACGGTGTTTGTTTATTTGGGGCGGGGAAGGGCGGGCGGGGCACGCGGGCTGGAGAAGGGGCTTCGCGCTCATTCCCGCGCGTCTCCTTTAAGGGAAGCCCAGCCCTACCTTTCCCACCGTCGCCCTCCCCGCACTGTACCTGCATTTTAAAAGCGCCCTGTAGCCCTGGGATTGGCCCAGGCCGCGTCCTCCCGGAGCAGAAACTTGAACCGCCAGCGGGAGGAGGCAGTGCTGGCAGCCCAATGGGTGGATTGTACCATCTCGGCGGCGGCCCCCGCGTGCGCCCCGCCCCTCCCGCACACCCTCGGCGAGGCCCAATTGCACGGGCAGGAGGGCGGGACCGCGGCTCGAACGCGCCTCTGGCTGGGCGCCGGGCGGGCGAGCGCACCGCGGTGGGGGATGGCAGGGCCCGGCCGCGCCTCTGCCGGCCCCCTCGCTTTCCCTGGAGGCGGGGCCGGGGTGCGGTACCCCGCCTCCTCCCCGCCCGGAGTGGGCGGGGCGGCTGGGGCTCCGGGAGCGGGGCCGGGGGCGGGCCTCCGCCTGCTTCGCCCGAGCCCGGAGAGCACCCGGCGCGGCGGCCGCCGACACAGCCGCGATCTGCGCTCGCCGAATCCGCAGACGCGCGGGTTCCCGGCGGCCCGAGTGGGCGCTGCGTGAGGACACGCCAGGCGGCGCGGAGCGGGCCGCACTCGCCCCCGCCTGTCCCCCTCCCACGCGCGGACCGGCCCAGCGCAGCCCCGGCGCGGGGAGCGCTGGCCGGGCGAGGGCGCGGGCGATGCCGCGGTGACGGCCCCGCCATGGCGAAGCCCCCGGCCGCGGCGGCAGCGGCGGCGGCGTCGGAGGAGCTGAGCCAGGTGCCGGACGAGGAGCTGCTGCGCTGGAGCAAGGAGGAGCTGGCGCGGCGGCTGCGGCGCGCCGAGGGCGAGAAGGTGGGCCTCATGCTGGAGCACGGCGGCCTGATGCGCGACGTGAACCGGCGGCTGCAGCAGCACCTGCTGGAGATCCGCGGCCTCAAGGACGTGAACCAGCGGCTGCAGGACGACAACCAGGAGCTGCGCGAGCTCTGCTGCTTCCTGGACGACGACCGGCAGAAGGGGCGCAAGCTGGCGCGCGAGTGGCAGCGCTTCGGGCGCCACGCGGCTGGTGCCGTGTGGCACGAGGTGGCCCGCTCGCAGCAGAAGCTGCGCGAGCTCGAGGCGCGCCAGGAGGCCCTGCTGCGCGAGAACCTGGAGCTGAAGGAGCTGGTGCTGCTCCTGGACGAGGAGCGCGCGGCGCTGGCGGGGGGCGCGGGCGGCGGGGGCGGCGGCGCGGGCTCCCGCAGCTCCATCGACAGCCAGGCCAGCCTGAGCGGGCCCCTGGCGGGCGGCGCGGCGGGCACGGGCGCCCGCGACGTGGGCGACGGCAGCAGCACGTCGAGCGCGGGCAGTGGCGGCAGCCCGGACCACCACCACCACGTCCCGCCCCCGCTGCTGCCCCCGGGGCCGCACAAGATCCCCGACGGCAAAACCGTAGCCACGCGCAGGTCCCTGGACGACCTGTCGGCGCCTCCGCACCACCGCAGCATCCCCAATGGCCTGCACGGTAAGGACCGCGCGGGTCACAGCCCCTCTCCCCGCGGCGGCCGCCCCTCCCCGCCTCTCCTCCCGCTGGCGTCCCGGACTCCGGGCCGGGGGGTGTCGCGTCCACCGCGCTAGGGCTTTGGGTGGTGTTTTTCTGGTCCAGTGATGGAGGTGTGGCCCTGCCCAGCTTCTCATCCGCAGCCAGACGGGACCGCTAGACCCCAGAAAAGTTTTCCTCCGGCGGGGTTATCGGTGTGAATGCCCGGCGCTGCAGGGCTGGCCGGGGGCGCCCGCTCTCAGCTTGGAAATCCCTGTCCGCGAGCCGGAAGCTCACAGGAAAAAAAAAAAAAAGGCCTTTATAGCGCCAGTGAATTTTCCCTCTGATTGGGAGCAACAGGCTGCCCCAAACCTGAGCTGATCATGAGTGTGTTGGGGCCTGGAATGAAGCCTGGGCCTCCAGGTGCTGCTCGTTGGTTGGGGAGGAGCACGAGGCAGCCAGGTTGAGACCTGGAGGCGCTGGGCGGGAGGACCCTCGCCGAGAGCCTCCCGGCACAGCTCAGGGCGGCTGGCCCCTTCGCAACAGAGGGTCTAAGACTTGCCAGCGGGGTGCGTATGTTTGGCTTTGCTCCTCTTTGTGCCTCAGTTTCCTTGCATGCAGAATGGGGACGATGACCCCTGCCTGGGAGATTGGAGGTGGAGAGAAAGCTCCTGCAGGGTTTTATACACTGTTGGTGCCATACAGGAAGTGCCAGGGAGCTGGGTGGCAGGGCGTGGGTGGGAGGACCTTTGGCCTCAGGAAAGCTCAGCTACTGTCTTCCACGCCTTGCGACTGTTGGCCCAGTGCCTGGAAGCCCCAGCCGGGTCTGTGGAGCAGGGCAGCGCCACCCACTCCCAGCCCTCTGGTTAGGGGCCCTCCTCCCAGCTGTCTCTTCTCCTGCCTCCCTGTTTTCCCACATTGTTGGTGGCTTGGCTCCCAGTTCCACCGTTCTGGTGGCCATCGCTACTACCTGAGCTATACGCCCGAAGGTGGAGATTAAACAGCCCTTTCTGGTTCTTTTTTAAAAATATATTCTTTATTGATTTTAGGGAGGAAGGAAGAGGGAAAGAAAGAAACATAAAAAATGAGAGAGAGCATCATTGATCAGAGCATCATTGATCAGCGGCCTCCTGCATGCCTCACATTGGGATGGAGCCCGAAACCTGGGCATGTGCTCTGAACAGGAATCGAACTGTGACCACCTGGTTCATAGGTTAACGCTCAACCACTGAGCCACACCGGCTGGGCCCCTTCTGGTTCTTTTATTTTTATTTTAAACATTTTATTGATTTTTTACATAGAGGAAGGGAGAAGGATGGAGAGTTAGAAACATCGGTGAGAGAGAAACATCGATCAGCTGCCTCCTACACACCCCCTACTGGGAATGTGCCCGCAACCAAGGTACATGCCCTTGACTGGAATCGAACCTGGGACCCTTCAGTCTGCAGGCCGATGCTCTATCCACCGAGCCAAACCAGTTAGGGCCCTTCTGGTTCTTTTAAAGGCTTTCCTAGTTCAGAGAAAATGTACTCGGCCTTAAGTGACTGTTCTTCCCCGCAGTGACAACCTCAGCAGGGAGGGCCGCTCTGTCTTTGGTTTGGTGGCCAAGCGGCCTCTGCAGGCGCCTTGGGGTGGAGCCTGGGGTGGGAACTGGACCCAGGAGATGGGGTGCTATAGTGTAGCACAGTTTTTCCTTTATTTACCTTCCCAGCCAGTGAGTTCAGGGCAGGACTGGGTTGAGAGGGATATTTTGTTACTGATTAGCAATCTACGGCTACAACTCGGGTTACTTTCGGTAACTCTGTCTCCAACCCCACCTCCCACCACAAGCTCCTTAAGGCCAGTGGCAGTAGCTCAGAGTTAGGTGTTTACTTTGTTGGGGTTTCAGGGTTTGGAGAGTTCGGAGGAGCCCTTGTACCAGCCTTTCTGGCCTCACCTTCTGGGGGGGGGGCCTTGGGAGGGTCAGATGTCTGAACCTCAGTTTCCCCAAGTGCAGTAGAAGGAGGGCCCTGCCGCAGTCCTGTGGCTGGGGAGTGAGATGTTGCTGGCTTTTCGCTGTGTCATTGATGGCACTTGGCGAGAGTGGCTCTCTGCAGGGCGCTGAGGTGCTTGAGTGTCGTGGCATATTTGCAGGGGAGTTTGGTGGCGTCTGACGCGGAACCTGTCTGGCCCAGCCTGTGGGTTGTAGCTGGCAGGGATGCAGGAGTGGAGGACTGGGCTAGACCTGAGGGTTTCCACCCCACTGGGGCGGGTGGGGGTTGAGGAGTAGGGTTTCCTGCAGAGCCCATGCCCCCCTCCACCCTCCCCTTACCAAGCCTCTTGCACAGTTGGGGCAGGACTGCCACGGACGGTGATGGCAACGCTGTAACCGACCTGTTCAGCGTCATTATCGCAGATTTCAGTTCCAGACAGGATTGCCATTGTTTCGTTGTGTCTCTGAAGTCATCTGTGGCCTTGAGATGTTCTCCCAACATGAATAGGACGCCTGGAAACCAGGAAAGGCCCTTTTCACAGCAATGCCTTTTCTGTCCTCAGACCTGCAGTTTGAAGTTGAGTGAAGAGCCGGCTGAGGGAGGTTGAAGGGTCTCTGTTCCAGGCACCGGGCCCCCCGGGGGGCGGCTCTCCTGCTAGGGGTGGGCTGGCTTGCTTCTCTGGCCTGCTGTCATGTTGGCTGATACCGTTATCAGCAGACAATGGTGATTCCCTATTCTGGATTCCTGACCCAGGTTTGCCCCTCTTCTCCCATCCTGGGAAGTGTCGCTTCCTTATCGGGGACCACCGAACAGATGGTTGATAACCCCGTTCCCTGGAGGGGTCAGTCCATCTGGGGTTCGAATCCAGTCTCCACTCCTCCTCTTCTCTCTGCAAGTTACTGGACTCGACGGCGCCTCTGCTCTTCCATGCAGTGCAGTGCAAGCCAGAGGGCCCCCTTCCCACGGGAGGGCGAGGGAGGGCCAGGGAGTCAGGTCGCACACGGCCGGTCTCAGCAGTTGCCCGAATCCTCGTCGGGAATATTTTCCCCAAGGCTCCTCCTGAGAAACCCACAGGGACCCTTTTGGGGGCTCGCCAAGCAGACCAGTGTTCTTTACAACTGTTGGCTGTTTAGATAGGCAGCTCATCTGAATGTTTGCGTCTGGGCCTGTGTCTGGCTGCACCTGCCAATGAGCCCAGGGAATGGGGACCCTCTGGTCCTCTCTTGGGAGCTGCGGGGTACCTGGCAGCTGGCTGGGTGCCCTGAAGGCCCCAGGCGGCTGAGGTGGGATGTGGCCCATACGGGGTGGCTGGTGGGGCTCTGAATGGGTATGCAAATGGCTCCCCCTTCTCCCCATGATTTTGACTGAGGGCCAGTTCGAGTCTGGACTTCAGGGCTCCTTACTCTGATCCAGTGGGGCAAACTGAGGCAGCTGAACCCCCAAGGCCAGCAAGTCAGGTTTGTCCCTTGAACTGATGAGGTTTCAAACAAAAGCATTTCCAGCAATTCTCCCTTGCCCTTCCCCCATCCTTCATGCCCCCTCCCTCTCCCCAGCTTGTCCCTGTGCAGGTCAATCCGTCAGTCGGTCAGTCCGTCAGTCCCGGGCCCTCCCCCACCCCTGGGCCGTGCCCCTTGAGCTAACTTAGGGAACCGGGACCTCCAGCGTGCCTTCGAACAGCCCTATTTACTTTTTAAAGTTTGGATTTAAAATGTGAGCTTCTCAAAATAAGATGGGTTTGTTCTCTGGCTTGTGTTTTTGTTGGTTTAAAGGGAGGGTTAAGCGGGGGTGGTCCTGGCCTTCAAAAAAAGATAGATCACGCTGGCCGAGTAGGGGCCACCCAGCTCCGCGCCTCCTGTGCAGGGCTGGCTCCTGAGGAGGCTCTTCCGAAGCCCAGCCTAGCCCGGAGCAAAGGTCATGAAGACAATGGGCGGGTTAGATAAGCCTTTCCCCTCCCTCCCGAGCTGATGCTGACCGTCCATCAGCAGCGGGTGCTGGCCTTGCCCAGGAGGAGCTCACAGGCAGGCACCCAGGGAAGGGCCAGGGGGTGCCCAGCACTTCACAGCTGACCACAGAGAGCTTCCCAGCCCCAGCTCGGTTCTGTTCAGAGTGCCCAAATGGTCCCATATCAGAGATGGGCAAACTGAGGCTTGGAGAGGCACAGGGACTTGCTCTGGGTCCCACTGGGCTGCTGGTGGTGGGGCCTGGGCTCAGTCTTGGGTCTCCTGTGTCAGATTAGCCACCTGCCCAGTGCCTGCTGCCCCTCTGGGCTGGGACAGAGGCGGGGTGGGGGGGGTGGGGGGGTGGGGGGGGGAGGGAGAACTGGAGGGACCCTCAAGGGAGGCCCGCCAGCAGCGGATGGCCTCCCCCAAGCTTGGTCCTGGCAGGGCCCCGGGACCTGCGGGTGGACACAGAGCCAGGAGGGAGGGAGCTCCAGGGGTGGGACACGTGTGGCAAAGGTGTGGCAGCTCCTCTGCAGAAGTGGGACCCTCAGGCTCCTCCTGGCTCCCCCTTTTCTTGCTTGAACCTACAGAGCTAAGACAGAGAAGGCAGGCGCCCCCAGGCTTCTGGCACTCGGAGCAGCCTCACCTCACCTCCTCACCTCTATTTTTGTTGTTAATCCTCACCCCAGGGTATTTTTTACATAGATTTTTACAGAGAGTAGAAGGAAGGGAGGGGGAGAGAAAGAGAGATAAATGCCGATGTGAGAGAAATGTGTCGATTGGTTACCTCCCGCAGGCGCTTGACTGGTCAGGGATCGAGCCTGCAACCAAGGTCCATGCCCTTGACTGGAATTGAACCCTCAACCCTTCAGCCCAGCTCTCCTCACCTCTGGAGCGTCATTCCCTCACTCGGTCAGGGTGGCTTCCTTCTGCTGGGGGCCCGCCATGCCCTGGTCTCTGAGCTCCTAGGATATGAACACGGTGGAAGATAGTCTGCCCCCCCACCCCCCACCTCCCTACCCTCCTCCCCCCGGGACTTTCCACATAGGCTTGTCCTGGCGTCAGCGCAGAGCAGGGAGGCCTGGCCCTCTGTGGGCCTCACTCAGCTTTTTCACCTGCAAAGTGGGGAGCTGAGACCAGCCTTGGGGGCGAGGGGAGAGCAGCGTTCTATGTGCTTAAGCCTTGAAGTGCAGCTGCGTCTGGACACGCTAATGCCCTCCGCCCGGCGGGCGCACTCAGTGCTGGTGTGCTTAGGGGCAGGGCCGCCAAATGGTTAGGGCTCTGGTTCCAGGTCAAGAGACCTGGTGGGGGTGGGGGGCGGGGGGGGAGGGTGGTCCTGGCCTGGCCACCTGCTGCGTGAGCAGGGCAGCTCCCTGGACCTGATTGGTTTCTTTTCACTGTCGAGGGTGTTACAGATACACCCCCCGCCACCGCTTGGCCTCCCTCCACCCGCTCCTGCTCCACCCAGGCCTTCACTGCACTCTTGTTGGTTCTTATGGGCTATGCATACGTGCATATAAACTTTTTGGTTTAAAGAAGATTAAATTAAAAATAAGTAAATTCTTCGGTTAACCTCTTTTCCCTGAGCTTCTAATCCTGTTTCCTCACCTGTGTCCTAAGGATAATAATACCCTGCCTTAAAGGGTAGGTTTAGTGACCTCCACTGCCACCTGCACCCCTGCACACTGCCTTCTGGGGTGAGCGTAGGGGACCTGTGTGGGGAGCCCTGTGCCCACCTGGTGTCCGAGCCAAAGGAGCCCTTGTTGGTTGAAGGGCAGGAGGGGGCATCCAGCAGGCACGGGCGAGGGAGGCCTGGGCAGGGCTGATGCGCTGGCCCCAGCCTGGGCGAGCGCTCCCAGCTGTGTGGCGAGCTGGGGAGGCCCTGGACTGGAAGCCCTGTCATGGGAACAGAAAGAACTGGAATGCTGAGCCGGGAGAAGAGAAGCCTTGGGGCCGGGAGCTGCTGCCAGGCGGTGGGGGGAGGGGGGCTGTCAGCCCCAGGACGTCAGCGCTGTGCCGCCCAAAGGGCACAGCCCAGAGCTGTAGTGGGTCAGACATCAGCACCCACAGAGGTCCGGGCAGACATGCTCCCTCTGGAGTGGGGAGCTGCCTGTGAGGGGCGGGGTGCAGGCAGCGGCCTGGACACTGGGTGGGGGCGTCGCTGAGCCCAGTGGGACACCCCGCGTAGCTCGGAAACCTGACTGTGCGCGTCGTGACCAGTGGATGGAGTCCGGAGGCAGGAGGGCGGGCCAGGTTGTTGGGAGAATGAGCCCTGAAGCGGGAAGGGAAGCGCAGTGACCGACTCTGTCTGGTTCTGAGTGCCCCTCGCAGTGATTCCGGAAGCCTGGCTGGGGAGTGGCGGTGCGGGAGCTTGAGGCTGGTGTGCGTCCTGGGGTAGGCTGGGCCGGGGCAGCGGGGGAGGCTTGGGGCCTCTTTGGTGGCCATCGCAGGGACAGCGGCCGTGAGAGAACCTTCTCTGCAGACTCAGACCAGCCAGGTCTGCTCCAAAGCTCTGCCCCAGCCCCGGTAGCTGCCCTCTGACCTCTGACCTCTGAGGGCAGGTAGGACCGCACCCGGCGTGACATGCCTTCTGCAGCCGCCCCTGTAGCTGGTCACAGAATAGGTGTGGCCCGCCGACAGCCTGGTTCCCAGGGTCAGGGCCTGGCTCCATGCAGGGGCCACTGGGAGACTTCAGAGCTGGGACGGGAGTGGTTCCCCCTCCCTGGCGGTGACGAGGGACCCCAGGTGCTTGCCCAAAGGCTTGGTGGCTGAGGAACAAGCTTGTCTGCTAAGGGAACGTGACACCCCCTTGCTAGTGAAAAGCCGAGAATGGTCCCCCTTCGAGAAGCACCCAAAGCCGGTCACCGTCACGCACGGCCCTGGCCCCTGCCGGCAGGGCAGGTGGTGGAGGGTTGGGGCAGTCCCGGCGCCGGGTCCCCCAGTGATGGGTGCCTGCTCGGGGACAAGTCTCTGCCCGTCTCCAGCTCTCGGGGGGCAGAGCAGAGAGATAGGAGGTGCTGATTCTGGAAGCTTCCAGCTCACCCTGCAGAGAGGTTTCAGTGGAGCTGCAGAGCCGGAGCCCTGGGGAGCTGGGGGATGGGGTGTGGGGGTGGGGGGTGTTCCTTCCTCCTTCCTGCTGTGCCCGGAGGCCTTCGCCCCTTTGTTGTTTGTTGTTTCCTGATTTCAAAGATGGGCTTTTCCCTTCTCTGCTGGGCAGTGAGTGTGTCTTGGAGTCAGCGTAGTGTCAGGAGGCAGGAGGGCGGGCCAGGTCCCTCACTCATTGGATGAGGATGGCATCTCAGAGTAGAGGAGATGCTGGGAGAGCCTGAGGCGCTGCACGGAGCCTGACAGGCCCTTAGAGGGGACAGGAAAGGGAGGGACATGCCCCGGCCTGGCCACACGCGCTGGAGCCCCCCTGGGCCCTCAGTCCGTCCTCTGTCTGTCTCTGAGCTTGTGCATCCCAGGCCCGTCCTCTTGAGTTCCAGCCTTGGCATAGGGGCCGGTTCCCAAACTGTCTTTCATGGGGGGTTCAAGGCACCAGCCTGGCCTGGTGTCTTATGTCACGGGCTTCCCATAACAGGGAAGAGCCCTGCTGGGCCCCATGACCCCGGCCTGGGCTGAGGAGGCCAGGTCCCACCAGGCCGGTGGGGCTGGGGGCGGGGGCAGGAGCCCCGTCAGGTGGCCCTGGAGCCTATGCTGCCTGGGTGCCTTCGCCTCCCCGGGCGACAATTTGTCATCCCCTTTCACGTTCAGTAGTGCCTGGTTGTCTGTCCACCTCTTTAGGGTGCTGGGAGGTCGTGTGAGCGAGTGGGGGAGGCGGTTTGGAAGCTGACAAGGTCTTGAGGTGGAGCAGGTTGGTGCAGGCAGAGGAGGGCAGGGAGAGGCCGGGCGTGGTGGCAGGAACAGCTGGAGCCCAGGCATATGGTGGGCAGTGGACTGGCACAGCTGGCTCCGTGGGGCGACTGGTGATTGGGAGCCAGGGGTGGGGCAGGGCCAGGGTGGGGGGGGGTCTGTTAGCTCCTCCCGCTGCATCTGTGCCCCCCCCTAAAGTCCCTGGGTTGGGCCTTTTCAGCTGCGGGCACTTCCAGCTCCGGTCTTCTCTTTTTTTTTCCTCTTAGTTTTAAACCATTTTTTAAAATTACGATTTTAACATTTATTTTTCAATTATAGTTGGTGTATCAGTTGGGTAAGTCTAGTACCCACCTGACACCACACATGGGTGATTAGGAATTATTGACTCTATTCCCCGAGCTGACTTTACATCCGTGTGACTGTAACTGGCAGCTTGTACTTCTTAATCCCTCCTGCCCCCCCCCCCCCCCCCCCCCCCCCCCCCCCCCCCGCGCAGGCCCTTCACACAGCCCAGGAGGCAGCCGATCCCTCCCTTTGTTCTGCTCCCCACTTAGTAAATGTGGATTACCTGCTGGGCTGGAGAGGGCCCCCGTCAGCTGGGGTCTTGTGGGCACAGTAGGGTCCCCCCGCACTGTTCTGTGGATTGGTCCACGCAGACAGAACCAGCATCTTCCGCTCCCTCTCCCTGTGCCCTCACGTTCCCATCTGTAAAATGGGGGGCCCCTCTGGCCCCGTGACTCAGAGTCCCCACGACAGACAGAGCCACAGCGGAAGGGCTCTGCCCCCCCTGCCTCTTGTCGGGCACGCGGGTGGTTGGGTCTCTTGCCTGGTGGCGGTCCTTGGCTGGGAGCAGGTCCCAGGATGGAGCCCTGGGCAGTGGAGGTGATGTGGCCGCCCGTGGCGCACAGGCTCCGCTCTGCCCGGCCCTGGCGGAGGCCGAGACCCCTGCCTGGCCAGCCTGGCCTTGTGCAGAGCCACACCGAGAGCCTTGATGGAATTACCGGCCTCTGCCACGCGATCGCCGTGCGCGGACTGTGTCACAGGTTTGGCGCCAGAGGAGGGCGCGGAGCTCCGGTTCCCCGGTGTGGGGTTTGCCCGGGACAGGGCCACTTGGACGGGACCTGAGTTTCCTCGGGGTGCTGTCCTGTCTCCCCCAGCCCACGACCTTCTTCAGGGCAGGGTCCGTCTTCCTGGCACGTAGCAGGGGCTCAGGGAATGTTGGGGTGCGGGGTGGTGGGCAGGAAGCACTGGACGGGGCATGTATTTGGCCACAACTGCCTTTCTTCTGCACGGGCTCCCTTTGGCATCGAATGGCCTTCAGCTGCTAACTCGACTTTCACCCTCCCCCTCTTCCCTGTTTCCCCTTCATTATGAAAAACACACACATGCCCGGCCGGTGTGGCTCAGTGGTTGAGCACTGACCTGTGAAACAGGAGGTCACGGCTCGCTTCCCCCACACTTGCTTTTGTCAGTGGTTCCTAATCTCGGCTGCATATTAGCTATCATTTAGGAACTCCAAAATATGCCAGCGCCTGATGGGCCCGCAGAGGCGGCCCCAGTGGTCCCAGAGGCTTCAGCGGTTGTAGGGCTTCCCTGGGCAGCCGGAGCGACTGTGGGAATGGAAACTCCAGGAGAAAGGCAGACACTGCCCCACACAGGCCCTGACCGCTGGCCGGCCCAGGGGAGGCTGGTGTCAGCAGACATTAGCTCTGAGGGAGAAGCCGGCCGTGTGCGGTGTCCCCTGGCCGACCTGTGTGAGTGGACGCTTGGGGAGGTGGCTTTGGTGCGCCCAGTGGGGCCGCCGGCCGCCGTGGGAAGTGGGGTTTGAGCCTGGCCCTGGATTTCCTGAGCACCTACCCCCGCCCTGAGCACCGCCGCTGGCTGGCTCCCCTCCACACCTGGGAGCTGTCTGAGACCCGGCAAGGCCGTGCAGACGCCCCCCGCCGGCCCCTGGCGGGATGCTGGGCCGCCCCGACCGGTGGGGGCCTGTTTGGGCTGCGTTCAAGGGGACCAGTGGCAGCGAGACGGCAGCCATGGAGAAGAGCCGACCCACTTCCAAAAATAGCGCATCCACTGTCAGGGGAGCATCTCTTTGTCTCCCCCAATCTGTCTCCGGCTGTAAGGCAAGGAGGCGTGCTCTTGTCTTGGAATCAGAGGCTGGAGCGCCCGCCCTGCCTCCCACAAGGGCCCGATTGTGTGCCGGCCCTGGCCGAGCCGGTGTCCCCAGCGCGCTGCACGTCTCCTGTCCCTAATGAGCCCGCTCTGGGAGTGGCCCTTTGTCGGGGGTTCCGGCCACACTGCCGGCGCCGGGCTCTCAGAAGGCTCGGCTTTCTGGTCGCTTCCCATCTCCCGTGGCTGGGAGGACAATGGGAGCTCCCGCCCTGCCCTCTCTCCGCTCCTCTTGCTGTGTTTTCCCCATTTTCTGGAATGTGCACACACCGCTTTCATACGGGACAGGACGTCAGACAGCGAGTCTCTCCCTCGTTCGGTGCCCCTGTCCTGGCCACCGAGGGCTCCCTTCCCCCCACCTCCTGGGGGACCTCCCCCCACCATTGTCTCCTGACTGCTCCTTCTTCCCCTGCAAACAGGCTCCTGTTTCCTAGTCCAGAGCAATAAACACTATCCTCTCCCTCTGCCATCCTGCCCCTCCATCCTTCCCTTCACCACCCACTTCCCAGGGAGCGTGGAGGGCTGGCTGCCTCCTGGCCCCACGCAGCCCTGGACCCTGGAAAGGCCACTCTGGCTCGTCCAGCGGCCTCTTTCCTCCCGACCCCTCCGTGGTGTGTGCTGCCCACTCCGGGCTTGTCTTCTGGACAGGGCCTCCCTGATCCCAGCCTCCAGCAGCCTCCATCCGCCTCCTGCCTGCAGTGGGCGCGCCACCCACACGCAGCACCCAGGCTGTCTCTCCTTCTCGCTCCTGACCTACGGCCCAGGCTCCCAGGTCCTGCCGGTTACCATCCTGCTGACCGTGCGCTCTGGGCTGGGCCCCTTCCCCTCACCTGTGCCCCTGTACCCGCCGCCTCACGGTGACCACCTTCCAAGGATCGCTAGCCCGGAGGGGTCCAGTTCGATTTAACTATGATGAAGTCCCACGAAAGGTTTCCATGTCTGGTGGCACTGACCCTCGGGAGAGCTTCCCACCTTGTTGATGGCGAAGAGAAGGAACATTCCCATCATTCCAGAGAGCTCTGTGGGGCAGCACCGCGCGGACAACGCCTCTCCTCTCCGGGCTGTGGGAGGCTGGGTGGGTGAGGCCTGTGACAGACGAGCCCACAGAAGGAAGCGCTGAGCCGAGCAGTGGTGTTAGGGACCCCTCCCGTGCCCCAGGACCTCCGCAGGCCCTGCTTGCCCCAGGCCCTTAGGGCTCCTGCTGGCAGGATGTCCCTCCCCTCTCCCTCCCCACCCTGAAGTCTCACCTCCCCTGAGGCCTAGGTCAGCTTGTGGAGTGGGACAGACACAGGCTGTGTGACCAGTCACCTCGTCTGCTCAGCGTGGAGCAGGGTCGTGGTGGTTGCCCCGCAGCCACGGGTGCCACCTCTGCTGGGGGCCTTGTGTGGGTTCCCACGTCTGTGCTGGAACCCTCTGGGAGAGGCCGCCCGGCTCCCCGGGGGCCCTGAGGTCTCCTCGCACACAGCCCACCCCTGCCCCCAGCCCCCAGCTCCTTACCCTCTACCTGAGGTCAGGAGGCCCGAGGATCAGAAAACAAATGGGTTTTAAAACAGTGGGGGGTGCAGGGTAGTAGGGAATGGGCACCAGCCAGCCAGCACCCCCTCCCTGATTCCCCTCCATGTGGGGAGCACCCTGAGAGGCCCAGACTCCAGTTAGCAGCTCTGGGCATGGCTCCCCCTGCCCTCTGTGCTCCTTGCTCTCTGAGGCGGTGGCCGCGGCAGGTGGCGGGCAGTCTCTCATCTCGGGGTTAAGTGAGCTGCCTGGGTACAGCTGCGAGCCATTACTCTAGCCATCCCTGGCGGATGAGGCCAGTACGAGCCACACCTGGGGCTCTGGCCCTGGGCCTGGCCCTGCTGTCATTCTTCCAGCTGTGTCTGTGGTGGTGAAGGGGTCAGGGTGACGTTGGTGAGACCACAGCAGGACAGCGGCCTGTCCCTGGGAAAGGCGCTGGCAGGGAGGGTCAGGAAAGCCCACTTAACCCACCCTACTCTGGAATACCAGGCCAGTGTGATGAGGTAGGAGCCATCTGGGTGGAGGTGCCAGCACCCCCTGCAATCCCAGGGCCCCTGCTCCTCCTGCTGTCTCGGGGCCATTTCCTGGCCTGGGGGCTGGTTTCCCTGCTGCCTCCACCCTTGCAGCCTCTGTCCTCCCTCAGATTCCTCCTGCTGACAGCTGCGCAGACAGCAGCTCCCGCGTGGGTCCGAGGTCCTGGGAGTGCTCCCTGCCCTCCGCCAAGGTCCCTGCCCCCCGCCAAGGTCCCTGCCCCCCCCCGCCCCCCGCCCCCCCCCCCCCCCCCGTCAAGGTCCCCGCCCCCCCGCCAAGGTCCCCGCCCCATCTTGCTCTCCCCCTGCATCCTTAGTCCCCTTGCACGGAGTTAAGACCTTGCTCCCGTGAGTGCGGCCTGGTTATGGGCAACGTGAGCTGCTCGCAGTGTGTGGGGCTGAAACCCTGTGGGATGAAAAGACCCCTTGTTTTTGTGCAACCCAAACTGAGCAGGAGGGCCCGGGGGAGCTGTGGCACGGGCGGGGCTGGGGCCTCAGGCCCGGGGCTTTGGGATGGGGGTTGTGGCCGGAGGGAGAGCCTGGGCCAGCTCAGGGTCAGCTGAGCACGGACCCACGGACTCCTGCACCTGGGGTCACTCGGGCCTCAGGGAACCCCGGGGCCCTGGTGTGACTGCACTCGCGCATTTCTCCTGGGCCAGGACCCAGCGCTCTCATCAGAGGCTGAGAGTGGTCCCGGGCCAGGAAAGACCAAAAAAACACAAGAGGGGGTAGAGCAAGCCCCCTCCCTGAAGGGCTCCCCTCCACATGGACTGGGGAGCGGGGACTTGCGGGAAGGAGCGTGGCTTTTAAGAAATAAAAAAATGAATGAACTTGCCCGGCTGGCGTGGCTCAGTGGTTGAAGGTCCACCTATGAACCAGGAGGTCACGGTCAGGGCACATGCTCAGAGTGGGGCTTGCAGGAGGCAGCTGATCAATGACTCTCATTGATGTTTCCAACTCCCTCTCCCTTGCTCAGTGACATCAATAAAAATATATTACAAAAAAAATGAATTTAATGGGTGCTCTTGGTAAGGAACTCCATGCAGGCCTGTTCTCAGCAGGTTGGGATGACAGCTCTGGCTCACCAACCCCCACTCCCCCTGCCCCCCCCCCCCCCTCCGCCCTCAGTCAGCCCCCCCCCCCTCCCCCCCCCGCCTCTTTCGTGAAGTTGTGTTTATGTGAGGGTTCAGGGTCGGGTAGATGTTTTCATGCAGATCTTCGCTTCCTGGGCTTCTCCTTCGTTTCCTTCCTGCCTCTGTCGCTCTCACTTTTCTTGGGCCTCAGTTTACTCATTTGTGAGATGAGGCAGTTGGACCAGGCCCACGGCTCCGCCCCTCCATCTGGACCAGGGCTTTTGGACATTTCTGCGTCTCTGCTGCCCTCAGGACCCACCGTGGCCCAGTTTCCAACCCGGGCCCTCACCTCCCAGGTGCCAGGTGCCAGGTGCATGCCCAGGTTCGTGCCCAGGTGGGGAGTGATCTGACCCAGAATCAGGAGGCAGCAGCCAGGAGGGATCATTTGCCACCGCGCCCCACCCCACCCAGCCCGGAGGCTTCGCTTTCCCTGCTTGCCCGCCATAGGCCTCTCGGGCCAGCTCTCGCTGCCAGCGCAGCCGCCATCGCCAGCAGGAGCAGCATGAAAACAGCAAAGCCTTCGAATGTTCTTTTGAACTGCACCCTGGGTCCCTCCTCCCTGCTGCTGCAGACCAGACTTCCGTGACTTCCGAATAGGGCTGTGGACTCCCTTCTCTCCGGCTACCTGCGCATGCCTTGCTGCCTTAGCGAAGCTGGTGGGCGTCTGGGCACTGGCGTAAGGGCAGCGCCAGGCCATCAGCTCGCTGGCTGGCATCCTAGATGCCATTGCGGGGATGGGGAGTCCTGTGCCAGCCGGGAAGCCCCGTCCGCTATCCCCACTCACCCCTCACCCGTCCTGTCGGTGGTTTGCTGATTGCAGCTGGAAGAAGTGGGAAGGGTGTCCCAGTTGGAGACCATGGTCTGGGAGGCCTGGGTGTGCAGAGGGGCTTCGAGTGAGGGGTGGCGGGGTGAGCTGCAGGCCGAAGGCAAGTGGAGGGGACACATGGACTGGGGAGCAGGGGCTTGCGGGAAGGAGTGCGGCTTTGTTTATTCCTGTAGCAGACGGCTGTGGACCACAGTGGGTGGGACTCTAGGCTAGAGTGCCACCCACTGACAGTGGGGTGTGGGGCCGGGGTCCGCACCCCTGGGCACTGGCTGCACGGCCCCTCCTGAAGGGGAGCCGTGTTGGCACTCCTCGATGCCCTTTCTCCTGTCCTTGGATTTGATCCTTTTGATTCCTAGGCTGGCTTAGGGCCTCCAGTGGCTCAGGAGGGAATTTGTGGGGAACGGGAGGTTCTGGTGGGGCAGCTGCCCTGGTGGGGGAATGGCGGGTGGTCTTCAAGGGGCGAGTGAGCCTGGCTGGGATCTCAGCCACTGCTCTGCGTATTCCCGTCCTGTTGGGACCATTCCTCCCAGCCCTGCCCTGGGCCAGAAAGACAGGGACCCTCGAGAGCTCTAGGGGTTTGCTGGGCTGCAGGGCTTGGCTGTGGCGTGCCAGCCCGAGGCACCTGGTACCACTTGGGGCTGCGGGGACCTGGGCCAGCAGCAGCAGGGGCAGGGGAGGGGCAGCTGTCAGGGGCTGGGGGGCAGGGGAGGGGCGCCTGGCCAGCACATCACTGTTCTTCTTCATGTCCTGAGCAGCTCAGACAAGGAAATGCCTGTGGGAGAGAGTGAGGAGTTGGCATCTGGGAATGACGCCTCATTAAAGAGACTGCGTCCTAAGAATGCAGGCACTTACCATCCAGGGGCTCCGGAAGGACTCCTCGGGGCCCCTGGGCCAGGGTGTACGTGGGCGGGTGAGGTTGGCATCGGCCCCATGGCACAGATGAGGAAATCAGGCCGCCAAGCCCATGGGATGTCACAGATGCCCCATCCCTCTGCCTCAGTTTCCCGCCTGTATACTGAGTGGAGAGGGGAGTTTTGGGGGGCCCAGCACCCGGGCCTTCTCGGCTCTGTGCTGTGTGTGGTGGAGTGCCACCAGCTGTGGGGGGTGTCCGTGGCAGATGGGACCTGTGTCCCTGGTGTCTGCTGACCACTGCGTCCCTGCCTCCTCCCCCCTCCCTCCCCCCTGCCCCCCAGGCTGCACCCTGCTTGTCCCTGATCGGGAGACAGATGGGGTTTGGCGTCTCTCTGAGTTGGCTTCTGTGTGCGCGCGCGTGTGTGTGTGCGCGTGCACCCTGGGGAGTCTGCGGGAGACCTGAAGGAGTCAGGGGCCTGGTTCTCCCGGGAACCCCTCTACAGGCCTCATCTGTGAGGGAACCCTGAAGTCCTCCGGCCTTGCCCATGTCTGGGCCTTAGCAGCTTGCGGGGTAGTCATTACCGCTTGGTCTGGGCATCACCCAGGGCAGGCAGGAGCAGCTGGAGAGAGAGTCCTGCCCGGAGTGGGACAGCTGCCCTGTGCAGGGGGCAGGAAGGAGGCTGCCAGGCGGCAGGCCTGCCCTGGCCCTGTGCCCTGAGGGGCGTCTCCCGGCCTCAGGGGGGCCTGAGGTCCAGGGGAGAAGGGACTCGAGCACTGGCTCCTCCCACTCACCCATCCCCTTCTGTGGCTGGCAAAGGCCCACTCGCTGGCAGGTGTAAGGGAGCGTCCTTGCACTTTAGCTGTGGTCGTGGGTCCCAGACCGGCCACCGTGTGTCTCGCCTAAGCCTCTGTCCCATGGGGTGACCCACATTCCCCCTTACGGGCTGTGAGGATGGAACAGTGGGAGTAACGATAGCAGCTAACAGGTGCCTGTGCTTGCTACACATGCACTCATTTGCCTCTCACCAAAGGAAAGCGTTTACGTTTCCTGGTGATGAGAGGAGGAGGCGGAGGCACAGAGAACCAGCAGCCCGTGTAGAAGGTCCTGTGTAGAAAGGGGCCGAGCTGGGTGGCGTTGCGTCTGCAGCCCGCGGCGTCCGGGGCCCCGCGTCGGCATTTCCCCAGCAGCAACCTGTTCTCCCAAAACCTGTTTATTGTAGAAAATGTGGAAAAGGAGCCACCTTGAGCCTCGGCACCCAGATGGCCGGGATGATGCCAGCCGTGACTGGTGTGTGTGCTGCCTTCCCTGGAGGACCGGCTGCTGGAATGTGCGCGTTAAGGAGACAGGAGCCGTCCAGCTTCGAGTGTGAATTTCCCCTCTCTGGGGCGGGTGGCAGTGGGGCCGTTATGTGGACTTGAAAGTTGCGTGCTGGTGGACGCTCCTTCTGGAATTTCTTGGCCCCGGAGCCACGCGGCGTCTCCCTTTTGCAGCGTGCCCACCGTCCATATGTCGTCTCTGCCTGTGGTTTGATCCGAGAGGCACAGCGCCCCCTGCAAGCCCTTCAGCCGTCCTCATTGGTCCTGGGTCCCCCGATGTGTGACCCTCACTGGGAGTGGGGAGCAGTTGGCCCCTCCTTTGTCTGGGCCCCTCCTTTGCATGAGATCCTAGGACATGAATAGAATTGTCACACACGCTTTTTAAATTGAGTTTTGCTGTTTAGAGCCTTTTTTATTTTACAAAGTCCTTGAGGAGAGAGAGTTCCATAAACCCTGTCCCTCATTTCCCCCATCACTAGCCTCCTGGTGATGCAATGAACGCGCCGACATTGGTACAGGAGTATTCTCTGGCGTCCACAGTTTATGTAGGTTTCCTTAGCTTTTGCCCAATGCCATGCTCTGGTTCAGGATCCTCTCCAAGACACACTTTCTGGAACACGAATGTTGCCGCGCAGTTTTCTTCTGGTTAGTCGCCCACCTTTCTACCTGTGAGGTGTTGAGAAGCTCATCACATCATTGGCCGTTCGAAAAGCGGTGTGAGTGGCCCTTTGCTGTCCTGTCATATGGACACCCGCCCGGGGACTTCAGAAGGGATGCGTGTTCCCCCTGGGCTCTCCCAGAATCCCCCCTGCAGCTCGCTCTCTCGGGTACATTACCCAGGACGGTGAACATGCGGCCACGTGGGGGGCAGAGCGTGGCAGTGGGGTGGCGTGGGGTGGAGGAGGAGGTTAGCACCCGGCTCTGCCCACGCTGGCACCGTGATCTTGGGCGAGTCCTGCCACCTCTGTGAGCCTCCGTTTCCTCCGGGGGAGGCTGGCACACCCAGGTGCCCTTCACGCCTGTTGGGAGGGGCACACGAGGGTTTCCAAGGTGCTGGCCTTGCCGTGATGAAGACCACGATTTCGACCAGCTGCTGTGTGTGACCACACGGTCAAGCGCTCAGTCTGAACAGCTGCTCCAATCAGGCCATCTCCAGAGGGTTGTCGGCCGGCCGCCCCTTGCTGGCTGCGAGGCCAGGCCTGAGCAGCAGGTCCCGCTGATGGGGCATCTGTCTGCCAGCCCCTGGAGCGATCCTCTGGAAACCCTCCTTCAGCCGGGGTGTGGGCGGGCGAGAGAATTGCAGACAATGAATGGGCCCACGAAACTAAAGACGCAATTGCCCGGGCCAGGTCGGTGGGTGCCCCAGGCCCAGGAGGCAGACCCTCCGGGCAGGTCACTGGGTTTCTGCCCACCAGAGGGGGGGCTGTGAGGAGGGGACTGAGGCCCGACCCCAGACCCGAGTGCCTTGCTCTGTCTCCTGCCTGGAGCCTTGCCAGCACAGAGACCTGCAGTGTGACTTCAGGGGCAGCACCCTTTGCCGCGGGGGCCAGCCCAGCTTGGCAGGCGTCATCGGCGCCTGTGCACTGGGCTCGGTCCACTCTGCCTTGCCCAGGTCTTTCCCTGCCACGCACGGTGGGTTCACCTGCCCCTCCCGTCCGCTCCAGTGTTCCCAGAGCTCCGGCCTCCTTGTCTCCAGGGTCACCACCTCCAGCCTTCACTCTGTCCTTCTGGAATGTTCTTCATACATGGCCCCCGACCACTTCCCTGACGCACAACCCTGCAGGGCCCTGAGCCGCAGCCTCACATCCAGCCTCTGGGGAATGGAGTGGACGGCGCTCTGTGATCCCTCCTGACTCCCTCCACACCTCTCTCCATCTCTTCCGGAAGCTTCCATGACCCCAGGCCGGTAGCGGTTCTGAACAGCTCCAGGCATTTGCATGGCTGTTTTCTTGCCTCCGGTGCCTTCCCCTTCCCTGTCCTCCCTCAGTGGGGAAATCCTGCTGTTGGCCAAGCTGCGGCCGAGATGCCGCCTCCTCTTGTCATAGTTCTCGCCGCTCCCTCCCGCAGCGTCCGAAGTCCCTCTTGCTTTGCCCTCCGCCGTGTCTGCACTGTTGTTGGTCTGGGACCCACTGCCCACTCGGGAGTGCCCTGTGCATGACTAGGGGATGCCAGGCGAGGCGCTTGGACTCTGGCTTCACCCCAGGACCACACTCGAGCTGCCTGGCCCCTCCTCTTCGGGGGGCCTGGGTCAGGCCTGCTGCTTCCTGTCCCCGAGGCTCCGGCCGCGGGATGGATGGCTGAGTTCCTGGAAGGTGTCTGCTCTCCAGCAGTGGCCCCAGGAATGTGACGCCCAGATGCCGGCCGGCCCCGCCCAGTGACTCACTCAGGGTGTGTGTGGTTCACACAGTGGACGCTGGGTCACTCTGTGCCCTGCTCCCCCTCCCCCCTCCACGCCAGCTTAGACACCAGGAGCCGTGTGTGAGCCTGAGCCAGATGGCGGTGGGCAGGGGGTCTTGCCTCAGGCACCGGGGGCGGACAGCCTGACAACCCCCGTGCCTCAGTGTCCTATAGTAAGAGGAAGATGGTGAGGGTCGCCCAGGCCGGTGTGGCTCAGTTGGTTGGAGTGTCGTTCCGTGCACTGAAGGGTCTCGGGTTCAATTCCTGGGCAGGCAGGGCACATGCCCAGGTTGGGGGTTTGATCCCTGGATGATCCCTAGTCGGGGTTGGTATGGGAGGCAGCTGATCAATGTTTCTCTCTCTCTCCCTTTCCCTTCCTCTCTCTTTAAAGAAAGAAATAAAAAAACATAACTTTGGGTGAGGATTAAAAAAAAAGAATTTAAAAAAACTTAAAAGAAAAGAGATGGTAAGGGTCAGGAGAGGTGTGTGCCCCTCCCATAGCTGCCCTGCACTCACAGCCCCTCAGCGGGCGGGGCCCTGAGAGTCAACAGGCCTTCTGCAGCCACCCCCAACCTGCGTCCTTGCCTCTCTGCTCTGTCTTGCTCTGGGCTGGTTGGGGCTGCGTTCTGGGAGGCTCACAGGAGAGTGGGGTGAGTTGGTCAGTGGCTGCTTGGCTCCCAATGGGCATTGAGGGCACCCGGGGCCCTTTGTGGGTACTCTGTGGGTCCTGTAAGGTTAGCTGGCAGGAGGAGGCCCCCATCCTGCCGCCAAGTCCTGGTTCTTGACTGTGGATTCAGCCACCAGCTTCTCAGGTTAACTGAGCTGAGGATGATGACAGGGGAAGCTGAGGAGAGAGGACACATAGCCGCTAGCCTTGACCCGGAGGTTCTTACTGCCCAGGGCTCTGTGTCTGCGTGGATGGGAGCAGGAGGTGGACGTAGGGAAGATGCAATTGGGGCAGGCGGGTAGGTACAAGGAGTATGTGTGTGTGTGTGTGTGTGTGTGTGTGCGCGCGCGTGGTTCTACATGTGTATGTCTACATGAGAGTGTGTGTATCTGTGTGTCTACGTGAGTGTGTCTACATGAGAGTGTGTGTCTGTGAGAGTGTGTATACATGAGTGTGTCTATGTGTGTGTCTGTTTGAGAGTGTGTTTGTGTGTCTACATGACTGAGTGTGTGACATTATGTGTATCTATGTGAGATTGTGTGTGTCTGTGTCTACATGAGAGTGTCCACATAAGGTTGTGTGTGTCTGTGTGAGAGTGTATGTGTCTACATGAGAGTGTGTCCACGTGAGGATGTGTGTCTGTGTGAGAGTGTGTGTGTTTATGTGTCTATAGGAGAGTGTGTCCACGTGAGGTTGTGTGTGTCTGTGTGAGTGTGTGTGTATGTGTCTATATGAGAGTGTGTCCACGTGAGGTTGTGTGTGTCTATGTGAGAGTATGTGTGTGTGTTTATGTGTCTACAGGAGTATGTGTCTGTGTGAGAGTGTGTGTGTTTATGTGTCTCAGGAGTACTAGTATGTGTCTGCGTGAGTATGTGTGTGAGTGTGAGTGTACCCCACAGCCCATCCGTACACCCTCGCTCCCCTTGGTCACATTCAGTGGCGTACAAGCACCCTCCCCACAGCTTCTATTTTTGCTGTTGCCCTTTAGTTAAATGCTCACGCTGCTGGGCATTGGTGCGTTGGCGAGTTTATCGCCTGCAATTGGGAGAGGGGACAATTTTATTTCTATTAATAGCAATGGTGCCCCCCCCCCCCCGCTCCTCCTAAGAGAAGAGCCGACTTCTGCAAGCTCTGGGCCGGGGTGAGCACTTAGCAATGTGGGTGCCAGTGGATGCGGTCTATACCACTCTGGTGTTCACACGCCCACGGCACCCTCCCTCGCCCCCAGCCCCGCCCACTGCATGGAGGAGGGCGACTGCTGACCTGGGCCCAGAACACGGCCCTTCTTCTCCGTTTCTTATGAAGCCCTCATTGCAGGCGACAAACGGAGTGGAGTTGGAGGAGCTTCCAGGCCACGGGGCGGAGGCCTGTACATCAGGCCGTCCTGAGCCCGAGGTGCCTGGCCATGTGCATTCCTCCCACCCCCTAGAGGGTGCCTGGGAGACGCCGGGCCAGGAGATGATAGCAGAGGGTCTGGATACCCACTGTGGTAGGCAGCGCCCTTGCCTCTGTCCCTGCCTCAGTGTCCCCCCAGCCTCCCCGTGGCACACCCTGAAACCTGCTCAGCAGGGGAGGAGGAGGAGCAGCCCTGGGATGTGCCGGGAGGCCGTGTGACTTCAAGCCTCAGCCTCCTGGGGTGCTAGGTGGGCTCAGGGACACTCAGTGTCCATCCCTCCACATCCCTGTGTGGATGTGGCACAGGTCAGGGACGTGCACCTGGCACACAGCAGGACCCAACGGTAGTGCCGCTGTCATTTATTCAATGTGTTTGTTGAGCGCCCTGAATGGGACTGATGAGCAAGATGCCGGGAACCGGGGCGGAGACAGGCCAGGAGCACTGTGTCTGGGGGTTGGGACCGGCCCAGCTTGGTGCAGGTGCAGCTGCTTCCCGCCCATGTCTGCTCTGACACACGGAGGCCTCCGGGCAGCTGCAGAGCTGATCGGGGCTGGGGGAGCAGGTCCCCGGGCATATGCTCATGGGTTGGCCCCCTGTGCACCCAGGCAGCCTGGGGGTGGGGTGGGGGGCTCACCAGGGGTGTGGGGAGGTATGCTGATGAAGGCACCCAGGGCGGTGGGGTGAGTGGGGGGGCGTGGAAAGAGTTGCTGACTTGCTCTGTTACCTTGGACATGTGGCTTACCCTCTCTGAGCCCTGATTTCCTGCAGAGGAACTGGCAGTCTGTCCCTTTCCCCGGGTCTCCTGGGCATTGTGGGGTAAAAAGACAGCAAACCCAAGAGAGGCTGTGCCAGTGTTTGCTGCTGTCCGGGCAGTCTGCATAGGAGCCCGTGGTCCCCAGGTCTGTGGGAAAGGGTGTGAGACTTGGGGAGCAGCAGGGGAGCTCTGTAACTGTGTACCTCCATCCCCCCGCATCCCTATGTGGACGTGGGACTTGGCTGCTTGTTGAATACTCCCTGGATCTCACCTGTTCTTGGAGGTGAGGCTGCCGGGCCAGAGGGGCAGGTCCCACAGGCCAGGACCGGGGGCAGCGTGTAACGAGGCAGGGGCAGGATACTGTGTGCTGTCTGGCCAGCTTCCCCCATTGCTGGCGACCACACTGGCTGTGTGGGGCCCCTGGCCCTGGGTCTGAGACACGGTCAGGAGGGAGGGCTAGCAGGCACACCCTGAATTTTCCTGAGGCATCTAGAAACTCACGAATACCACCGTTGACACTGTGACCTGTCAGCCCCCACAGTCCCGTGGGACCATGGTTTCTCTCTGGGGATGGAGGGAGTTGTGTCAGTCTAGCCACCCCCGGGGGAGGTGCCTGGACCGCCGTGGGCGGTGGGGCAGTAGATGAAGCTGGCTTACCCAGCATTTCCCACTGTGGCGTGCGTGCGGGACGGGAACGGAGCACATCCTTTCGGTTCACAGGCATCTGGTCTGGGAGGCGACTCAGGTTCCTGAATCCACCCTGGCCCCAGCTTGCCGCCGTGAAACCCAGACCATCTCGAGGGTCTGCCTGTGAGGCCAGCATGTCGACCTTTGGTCCTGGGGCCCCGGGGTAGGCCCCTTGTTCCGGAAGCCTCCTCCCCATTGGTTTTGTTCGGTCTCTGATGGCCTGCGAGTGTTCCAGCTGCTCAGGGCAGGACCAGGGAAGCCTGGATGGGGGCATCTCTGGCTACACAGCGAGTCCCCGGCAGGATGCTTGGAGCATGAGTCCTGTGCCCGGAGCCTGGCTCAGAGGGTGCTAAGCTGGGGTGTGTGTGTGTGGGGGTGGGGTGGGGGGTAAGGGGGGTCTGCCACCTTGTCATCCATTTAAGGGGAAGAAAGGCTGCTGAGGAGACATTCGTGGGCGGTTTACTCTCAGGTTGATCGCGTGTGTTTGCAGTGCTTTGAGCTCCACTGAGCACATGCTGGGTGCTGGGCCTCCCCGCACGGTGGACGCTTCCGTGACCCGGGGCGGGCTGGGGTGTGCAGGGCGGACGGTGTCCTGAAGACAGAGAGGAGCCGGGATCTGTGCTCCTGAGTCAGGGGCCTCTGCGTCTCCTGAGGTCTCTGCCACACCTCTTGCACAGTCACCGTGACGACTAAGGCCCCGCGAGCATCCTAATCCCCTAGCGCCAGCCGAGGGTCAGGAAGCGGCCCCGCCCAAGGCTCCGTGGCAGGCAGCTTGGGCAGAACGGGCCGGATCCCGGGGATGCTGCCAGGTCAACAGGAAGGAGAGGCCCTGACCGTCCCCTCGGAGGCTGGGGCCGAGCCCCGTCCCGGATGAGTCCGAAAGGTCACCCCTGGCTGCAGCCCTGACCCTCCAGGAAGCCTTTCCTCCCTGCTGCTGGTCGGAGCCATTTGCTCGGTGACCTCGGCAGCCACTCCCGCCTCGGGGGCTCCGGGCGTGAACGTGGCCTGACCCACAGGATGGCCTGCGTCCCGCTGAGCAGCCTCCACGGCCCGTCCCTGCGTGGGGCCTGACCTGTGACCCCATTCAGCTCCGGGGTCCCTGCGGCAGGTCCAGCTTTGCCAACGTGGACACAGTGTTAGGAACACGCCCCGGTGACGGAGCTGTGAGCGGCGGAGCCGGCGGGCACAGCCCAGCCGCCGGCTAGTGCAGCCTTCAGGGCAGGCACATCGTTCCCGTTGGTGAGCCCCTAGCCCGGGCTCGGAGCACCGTGTGTGTGAGTCCTTCTCTCCCGACATCCCCTCTGTCCTCAGCCTGGGAGGGGCAGGGAGTGCGCCGGGCGTGTGCCAGGCCCTGGGGACACAGCCAGCATCTCTGCTCAGACCCAGGAAAGGGTCGTGCTGAGACCTAACGGCTTCTCCTGTGGAGCCCGCAGGAACCCAGGCCCACGCTCACGGCACGGCGTCACTGAGCTGCCCAGGGGCGGGAGGAGGGCAGGGCTGCGGCTGGAGGTGGTCTGGGTGACTCAGGGTTTAACTCCTGCACGGAGCTGGCAGTGAGGTCTGGTCAAGGTCTCGGGTTCCAAGTGGCAGCCTCTGAATGCAGCCGCCCGCTCTGTTCTTCACACCCCAGATGATGGGCAGAACCCCAGTGCGGCAGGGCTGGAGGCCCCGTTGGCCAGCCCCTCCCTGGGCTGTGGGCTGTGGGGAGCTTGCAGTGACCAGAGGTGTCCTGCAGGTCGGAGGCTGGAGATGCGGAGGGGCCTGTGCAGGTCGCCCAGCAGATCCAGGCTCCCTGTCTCCATCCTGGCCGCCCATGGGGCTGGGGCACTGAGGTACGTGGGTCTTGGGTGGGGGCTGCATTTGGGGACAGGGGCTGTAAAAATCAAGTCCTCCTGGCAGGCTGCCACGCCCACCTCGCACCCACAGCGGCACACCCCTGCCGGCGGCTGTGGAGGGCAGGGGACCTTGTGTAATGGGTCTCGGGGCTGCTTGGGGCTGTTCGGAGTGTGCAGGTTGGCATCAGTTGGAACCGAAGGCTGCTGCCGAGGGTTCCTGGTCAGTAGGGAGGCGCAGGCTCCCAGCTGTGACTGCCCTTCGAGGCCCCAGCACTGCCTGCCTGCTCGTCTGTGGGGAAACTGAGGCCCAGAGTGGGGGGGAAGACTGACCTGGAAGGCCGTGGCCACAGATGGTGCCGGCACGTGGGTGTCAGGGAGGGTGCTGTACTTTTCCATGTGCAGCCCAGTGGCTTTCATTGGTCCTCAAAACAGCTCCTCAAGGGCTTGGAACATGGGGGCCTGGAGCAGTACCCCTTTCTCAGTCCACTCGGGCTGCTGTGACAGATGACCACCGACGGGGTAGGTTAGGAACCACAGACATTTATTGCTCACGGTTCTGGAGGCTGGAAGTCCAAGGCCAAGGTGCCAGCAGGTCGCCTTTGGCTGTCCTGGACGGGCCTCACTGTGTCCTCACAGGGTGGGAGGGCGGGGGAGCTCTCTGGGGCCTCTTTCATCGGCGGCTCCACCTCCTGACCTAGTCACCTCCCTCGGGCTCCACCTTCCAACAGCATCACCTTTGGAGGTTAGGATTTCAGTCTATGAATTCAGTCTATGAATACAAACATTCAAACCATAGCACCCCCCAAAACAGGCAGGGCCAGTTCCCTGGGGGCTCCATCCCCTGCAGGGAGCACCAAGGTGCGGGGAGGGGGCCTGCAACAGTGTGTTCACTCTGGGTGGTCGGAGAGCCGTGGGCGCTGTCCTCGTCCCCTTCGGCGCCAGGCCCGTCCCTGGCCTTCGCATGTGGTGCCTCCACGACGCCCCCAGCTCTGAGGTCCCCGTCATCCCACCTTATGCCTGGGAAGGTGGGGCTCAGAGGTCCCGGAGCCGGGTCAGGGTAGTCCCGATGCTACGAGAAAAGGGGAAGTGGAACCAGTTGTGGTGTGGGCTCTGGGGTGTCCTGGCTTTGTGGCCTCGGGCAGCTGGGTCTCTGGCTCTTGTCTTCTTGGAGCCTCTCTGGATGGCAGCACTGATTCCTGACTGCGCTGTCCCAGCGCTGTGACTGCTTAGATTAGTGGTCGGCAAACCGCGGCTCGCGAGCCACATGCGGCTCTTTGGCCCCTTGAGTGTGGCTCTTCCACAAAATACCACGTGCGGGCGAGCACGTACAGTGTGAAGTTGACTTAAAACTTTAAGTAAAGTTCATTAAGTTAATTTTAGGGAATGTTGTGGAGTGAAAGAAGATGTAGTGTCGAGGATTCGGAAAGGTATGTGGAGATGGTTTGGACATAGAGAGAGGATGAACGAAAGGAGATAGACGAAACAAGTATACAAGACGAGAGTGGATGGGAGAGTTGGAAGGGGTCGGACCTCAGCGAATGTACCTCAATCAGATTGAGGACGTTTTTAGCCAAGGCCAGATTAGGAGTCCCCTAATTAAGTTAATAACAATGCACCTACCTATATAGTTTAAGTTTTAAAAAATTTGGCTCTCAAAAGAAATTTCAATCGTTGTACTGCTGATAATTGGCTCTGTTGACTAATGAGTTTGCCGACCACTGGCTTAGATCCCCGGCTGTGGTGGCGTGTAGCCTGGCGCGTCCTTGCGGCCTCGGGACACAGGGAACACCTATCGCCCTGTGCAGCTGAGCAAACACCCCACTGGCCCGGGGGCATCATTGCTTCAGACACCAGGGCCGCGGGCCACGTGACCCCCGAGTTCCTGGTCCTGGTTTTAGGCCCCTTGCAATTGGGCTGTCCCTGAGTCAGGGGAACTTGGACCTTCCTTCGTGGATAAGGCAGACAGGTCCCCGTGGGCTTTTGTTAAAGAAGCAGGTTGCACGGCTGGGTTTGGCGCTGGGCTGGGATCTGACCCTCCCTCTGCCCCGCCTCCCTGCAGCCGCCCCTCCTGGGATCCCCGGGCGCCCACCCACGGTTCCGAGGCCTGTGTTCTTGCTGCTGTGCCAGGCACCAGCCTCCCCGGGAGACGGGGCCCTGCCTTCTTCCACACCCAGGCGGAGTGAGGGCGGGGATCCCCCAGAATTCCGACGGGAGCTCCTCCCCCTCCCCCTCCCCTTGGATTCCAGTTCCCAGTTCCGTCTGTGACACGGTAATCCTCCCTTTTGCGCACAGCCTGACGGAAGTCACGTTCTATCTGCCCTTTGCTGGGAGCCTGTGCCTGGCTATTGGCCAAACCACTAATAATAATGCAGCTTGCAGTTTGTGGGATGTGTGGCCTGGCCTGGCCTGGCCTTTCCCCCTGCCCCAGGAGGGCCCAGCCTCGTGCTCCCCGAGGGCCCCACCTCCACACCCTTGTCATCTGGCCTGTGCTCCCCTGGGCGTCGCCACTCGGTCCAGCAGCCACGTCTCTCCTGAGCGGTGCCCTCATGTCCTGCCTGGCCTGCCCACCTGCCAGGAAAGTGCTGTCTTCTGAGTGTTTGCTCGTGTCCAGGGGTCCCGGTAGAGGCCTGACCGCTCTCGGCGTGGCTATGCCAGGGCCCAGGGGTTCGGGGTCTCCAGGCCTCACCCTGCCTGGGTGTCCTGGGTGTGTGGACAGCACAGCCCCTAAACTTGAAGGCCGTGGGGCTGGTGGATCGAGTTGTAGTTCCAGCTTATCTTCTGCCTCTGGCACCCCAGGGTCAGGGATCAGAGCCATCGGGCCCCTTCTTTTCAGGGGAGGGTAAGGGACAGTCAGGTGACTGGGGAGCCCCTGAGTGTTTACTGCCACCTGCAGGAGGCCGGCACCCTAGCGGGCGGTGACAGCATGACGCGGTGTTCCAGGTTGGACTCCTGTCCAGGTGCCGAGGAGGCTGCAGGGCATGGGGCAGGTTTGCTCAGTGGCCTTTTGGGTAGTAGATGCCTCGCAGGGGTGGGCTCCTGCCCAGCTGCTGATACTGTGAGGCTCCCCTGCTGTGAGGGTGAGGAGTTCATAGGCCAGGCGGGGCCTTGGCACCTGCTCACTCTCCAGGAGCGTGTGCCCAGGATGTCCCACCCTGGATGGGGGGCCGGGGGTGGGGGAGGCAGGAGGCCAGGGTTAGTGGTGGTGGCTCTGATCGGGTCAGCTGAGGATTCAAAGACTGAGGCCCACCACATACCATCTGGGGCGATGTGGGTAGTTTAATTCTTTTATCGATTTGAGAGAGAGAGGAAGGGAGTAGGATAGAGACATCTATGGGAGAGAAATATTGATCAGCTGCCTCCTGCATGCCCCCTACTGGGCATCAAGCCTGCAACCCAGGCATGTGCCCTGATTGGGAATCCAGCCGGCAACCTCTTAGTGTATGGGATAATGCTCAACCAACTGAGTCACACCGGCCAGGGCGTGAGTCCTGAAGGCTTCTTATGTCCACCAGCCGCTCTTTAGGAAGACGGAGTCTCTGCACACAGTGCTCGTGTAGGATGGCCCCTCCCTGCCCCCTTCTGCATCTGGAAGACATGACTTGGGGCCCAACTGAAAAGTCTCCACTGACTCCTCCGTCCTCCCAGGGCCCTGGCTCTCCCCAGCCCTCATCGGTGCTCCCACACCCAGACCTCGGTTTTTCCATCTGTAAAATGGGATGATGACAGTGCCTACCTCGTGGGTCTGAGATAACTCATGTGACCTACTTGGCAGAGTGCCTGGCACCTAATCGGTACCAATGGACTTTGGCAGTGGTGGTGACGAGGGTGAGCGAGCCTCCGCGCCCTGTGCTCAGGAAAGACGGTTCCTTTTACAGGAGGAACACCGGGTATGGCTGTGCAGCGGGGAGCGTGCGGGACCCCTCGCAGCTTCCTTCCCCAACCTTCTGGGACTTCCCGTGAAGTGGCCCGGGACGTTCTCCGTCAGCCTCCTCGTGCCTGGGGGTGGGTGGTGCCCCTGTGTTTCACTGGCCTCTTCTTTGCCACCCCCTCCCCACCACCAGCCTGCGGGAGGTCTGTTTATGTTTTGTGGCTGTTCCGGTGCCTTTTCTACCCACAGAACAGCCAGACCATGGTTATTAAGCAGCGGGGGCTGCCTGGCTTGTGGGTGCTGGTGTCCTGCGGGGCTCCCGTGTCCTTGGGGGTGAGATGGTGGTGAGGGGAGGGAGAGGGAGCTCTTCCCAGCTGCCCGTGCAGCCTGCCTGCCTCTCAGCTGGGGCTGGGCCTGCCCCTCTGTCTCCGTGCTCCGTAGATCAGGGGACAACCCTGCACAGGGAGGGCTTAGAGCGTGATTTCCAGGCCTCCGGTTATTCCAGAGCTTGCGTTTGTCCCAGGTCAGCACTTCCTGGATTTTGGATTATGTTCTGGGGAGGGTCCTAAGATTTCTGACTTGGATGGGAAAATTGAAGGCCCTTTCCCATGGCCCTCCTCTCAGCTCAGTGCAGGGCATGGCATGCAAGGGAGGCCAGGCCCGGCGTCCCCACGGGGTCAGGCCTCCCCGCACGCCCCTGCTTCCTGACCCGGGAGGTCTTCTCAGAGCCTGAGTCCTGGGCTGTGTGGCAGAGGAGATGGCCACCTGAGGGAGGGGACAGCAGGTCAGAGCACACTGGATAGGCTCAGGGGCCATTGCCATGCTGGCCGGCTGGTTTGGGAAGGACTGGTTCCTGCTTATGCCTCTTCCCAGGGCTCCTGGAGGCCCCTGGTGCCTGGCACAGCCCTTCCCGGCCCACAGTTCACAGCCATCCACCGCCCACTCGCCAGCAGGGCTGGGGAATGCAGACGGAGCCCGGCCCAGCCCTGCAAAGGGGCCCAGCCGCCCCTCCCGTAGTTTCTTCCTTCCCACCGGCCCCTCTGCCCCCGTGCCTGGGACCCCGGCCCAGCAGTCCGCCTCAGAGCTGGGGTTTTCTGGGGACTGTCCCTGTTTGTTTGTTTGTTTGTTTTGTTTAATATGTTTTTATTGATTTCAGAGAGGAAGGGAGAGGGAGAGAGAGATAGAAACATCAATGATGAGAGAGAATCATGGATCGGCTGCCTCCTACACACCCCACACTGGGGATGGAGCCCACAACCCAGGCATGTGCCCTGACTGGGAATCGAACTGTGACCTCCTGGTTCATAGGCTGATGCTCAACCACTGAGCCACACCAGCCGGGCATATACAGTGGAATATTACTTGGTCATAAAAAGGAATGAAACCTTATCATTTGTGTCAGCCTGGATGGGCCGAGAGGGTATTGTGCTCAGTAGAGTGAGTCAGACAGAGAAAGACAAATACCATATGATTTCACCTACATGTAGAATCTAAAGAACAGACAAAATGGAGACAGACTCATAGATACAGAGAACAGATTGGTGGTTGTCAGATGAACAGGGGGGTGGGGGCTGCGTGAAAAAGGTGAAGGGATGAGGGTGTACAAATGGCCAGTTATAACAACAGCGGCAGGGATGTGAAGTGCAGCAGAGGGAATGTAGCCAATAACATTGTGATGGCTCTGCATGGTGCCAGGGGGGCACTGGACTTTGGGGGGGATCATTTGTAAGGTCTATCAGTGCCCCATCACTATGTTGTATACCTGAAACTAATATAATATATTGCAGTTCAACTGTTGTTGAAAAATTAAAAATAAAAATATATAAAAGACACAAGCTCTAAACTAGAGAAAAGTATCAGCTGGTCCGCCGGGTTATGGCGGTTCCTGTGAAGTGCTGGGGGCCAATGAGCTTCGTGTCTGTACATCTTCAAGGGCCACAGGGCCATTCACTGTATGTGGGCACCTACCCTGACTCCCTCCCCGAGCTGGGAGCTGGGAGCTGGGAGGAGCATGGGTGCTCCCTCCCCCAGGGAGGCGCAGGGGTGGCGGGTGGTGCACCCTTGTCTCAGGGCCCCCCTCTACAGCACCCTTCTCACTGTGCACCCAGGCCCACCCCTGAACCTTGGTCTCTGAGCTGAGGGCTGCAGGATGCAGGGAGACCCCACATCCGCCGAGTGTCATGAGTCAGCTCTTCCTCGGTGACATTGTACTTGCACATTCCAAGTCTTGGGGACCTAGTTTGGTCCTGCGATGCTGCCTTTGAGCAGGGTGACCCTGGGAGCCAGTTTCTCGTCTTGCAGCCCACAGTCCCACCACTGGCCGGATGTAACCTCTCTGCCTGGGTCGCGGTGACAGGACCGGGGTGGGCCAGGCCGGGGGAGGAGGTAGGGGCGACGGGAGTTAATGCAGCATGTGGGGGCCAGGGACCGGGAGCAGGGCTGCACTTCAGTTTGACCCGGCTCTCACTGGCCAGACCAGCTGGGGACAGTGCGCTCAGTGGCCCGTGATTAAGTCCCGGTGCAGACGCTTGGCTGCGCTCAGAGGCCCAAGGCAGCCTGGGAAGCGTCCGTTTCCCCTTCTTCTTTGGGGCTGATCCCTGGTGGCTGCCACTGCTGCCTTGATCCCTGGCAGGAGCATTCCATGGACAAGGGCATGTTCCTCACTGTTTTTTCCTGCGCCTGCCTGCTTCCCACCCCCGTCCAGTCTCCCCCTAAGCCGGCTCAGTCTGTCCAGAAAGCCTCAGGTTGGCCGGATGCCCATCTTTCTGTGAGGACAATTTAATTTGCACGGTCACTGAGGGGACATAACAGGCCGGACATTGTTCCCGGTGTGGTGAGATGGGCCTGGACGAACCAGCAGCCAGCCCTGGCCTCAGATTCCTGATGGCCTTAACCAGACGCTCCCCACCATCGGCCGAGCCGGGCACCACGCAGCGGATGCGCACACACAGCAGATGAATCGCTGTCCTCAGGGAGCTCAGAGTCCAGTGATAGAAGCTGGTTGGGAAGAGGTTACATGATGAGAGAAGAATACAAAGGAGGTCAAGGTGCTGATGCAGAGAGGCAGGTCGCTGGAGAGCATATGGCTTCTGTGGGGGCAATCCTGGAAGGCTTCTTGGAGGAGGGGGCCTCAGAAAAGTGCTGACTTGTTCTTGCTGAACCTGATCCTGGATGCACCTGTCTAGCTACAGGGTGGGCACAGGCAGGTGCGGTGTGTCCTGGGGGTGGGGGTGAGGCACACAGAATAAGAGGAGGCAGCATGCAGAACTAAATGGTCTCCAACTGGCAAACGCCTTCACTTCAGAGAACAAAGAACAAAACAGAATACTCTAGAAGGAAAACGATGCACTCATATATGCTAAGGGAGCGGGAATGGGTCTAGCCCAAGGGTGGGCAAACTTTTTGACTCGAGGGCCACAATGGGTTCTTAAACTGGACCGGAGGGCCGGAACAAAAGCATGGATGGAGTGTTTGTGTGAACTAATATAAATTCAAAGTAAACATCATTACATAAAAGAGTACGGTCTTTTTTTTTTTTAGTTTTATTCATTTCAAACGGGCCGTATCCGGCCCGCTGGCCGTAGTTTGCCCACAGCTAGTCTAGCCCCTAGGGAGGGCGATTGGCGATTTTTAGAGAATTGCAAAGGCCTGCCCCCTTGGGCCCAGCAATTGCACCTCTGAGCATTTACCCTACAGGTGGACTGGCACATGTGCCAACAGCGTACACACAGGCCCCTCCCTGCAGAGGGGCTTGTGATGGTCACATTAGGAGACAGCCAGGGGGACCCGCTGCCAAGGACGGGTGCCCGCCACCTCTGAGTGTGCTGGGCCCTCCTCAGAGGGAGGGCGCGACTCTCACAGCCGGTCTGGCTTGTGCCCAGGAGTGCCACAGCCCCCCGTTCCTGCGTGTGCCATCTACAGGACCGCTTGTCCACGGGGAAGCGTGCTGGGGTGCTGGCACAGGGGCGCCAGCAGGGCCCACGGGAAGGGTGATTTATGGCTGCCTCCTGGCCAGCAATGCACATGGAGCCCAGGGGGCCCATGGGAGGGGGTGATCTATGTCTGCCGGCATCGGGCAAGCGTGGTGCCTGGCGTCTCCCTGCCTGGTCTCACCTTCATTTCATCCCCGTGCCTCACAGATGTAGAATGACCACTGAATCGCCTGGTGGTTCTGCCTGCTCCCTGGAGAGACGCCCCTGTCCTGGGTACACTGGTGGCCCAGCCATGCCCTGAGCTGCCTGTGCCCGAGGGCTGCAGACCAGGGGGCAGTCAGGATAGGGGCAAGCGGGCAGCTTGGGCCAGTTCCCTGGTGTCCTGCCCACAGCCCTGCTGGGGCCCGACAGGATGAGCAATTGGCTTGAAGAGGCTGCTGGCCGCGTCGCGCCATCTGGCGGGGCCATTGTGGACCACACAAAAGATGGAGCACGGCGGGGCAGGGGCCGCCCGGGGGTGGACGGATGGACAAGCAGGGGGGTGCTGCTGGCTCCCAGCACGTACTGGGCTGGCGCAGTTGTCCCGCCGCGACCTGGGCTTCAGGGCAGAGATTGGTTCATCATGTCCGGAGGAGCCAGGGATGCCTCCCTCCCTCCCCCCCGAATCTTTGGCTAGAATGCTTTAAACAGCTCCGGCCCTCCGCTGATTTATTGCTCTGCTAAGATGTAAAGGCAGCTTTATGTCCTAGGTAATTAAGTGGCATTATAGATGGCCGAGACTAAGTGGCTGCTGTTTTAATAATTAAAACAAATGACCCCTTGACTGCTTCCCAGCTCGATACTGTTTTCCCTCAGTGTCAAGACCCCGGACAGAGACAGGCGTGAGTGTGCGAGTGTGTGCATGCCTGTGCGTGTGCATGTGTGGGTGTGAGTGTGGCTCTGCATAACTGAGTGCATGTGCACGCGTGTGCATGCACACATGGGTCTGAATGACTGTATGGGTGTGTGTACATGAGTGTGGGGTGTGCAGGGGGAGGACGGGGTGTCCTCTCCTGATCTCGGGTTTCCAGGACAGTTCTCTGGCACACACATCCCCCGGGGCAGGCAGAGCCTGTGCTGGATAAACTGCTTTCCCGCCCTCGAGGCCAGGCCGACCCAGGCAGGTTTGGATGTCGTCTCCTGGGTGGGGGTGGGGGCTGATTCTAACCCAGCTCTGCTGCCGTACCGTGGCCAGGGGCCCCTCTCAGAGGCGGGGTCTCAGCCCCCGTACGATGAGGTGACTGCCCGTCTCACAGGCTGTGTGCCGGGCAATCACGGACACGTCTCCTTCGACTCTATGGGCACTGGGTGAGGGCTTGTGGAGGCAGAGATGGGGCTGGTCTGCTGCTGCCCTCGGGGTCTGAGTGACCAGCAGGGATGCCGGAGGGGGGACAAGGTCATGGGCAGCAGAGACAAAATGGGGAGTAGGACCTGAGGCCTGTGGCGGGACTGGCCCCTGGCCGCCCGGAGCGTCTCTGGCCCCGTGCACCTGCCTGCTCAGGGCTGCACAGGCCCATGGCTCGGCCCGCCTATTGGAGAGGGCCATTTTCTTCTGCCCAGATGTGCCACTGTGTTCTGGAAGGGTGGTCTTCCCCAAAAGCCGTGGTCCGCCGTGGCACAATGCGCCCTTAGCCTTACGGGGCCGGCCCTGGGCTGGGTGCCTCCTGGGCTTTTCTGGGGAAGGATGGAGGTGAAGGAGGCCCATCTGTGGCTTTGCGCTGAGCTCCCCCATGGGTGGCCCAGGCAGAGGGGAGGGGAAGGAGTGGGCACTGACCGCTGGGGGTCAGGCACCGAACCAGGCTCTCCACGCACTGTGTTCTAGGAATCGAGTTTAATTTAATCTCACCAACCCTGCGGCAAAGCTGATTCTTTCACAGTTTGGAAATCCGCAACTCAGGGCTGTTCAGGTGCCAAAGTCACAAGGCGGGGACAGGTGTAACGTTCCCTCTGCCCGCCCTCCCTCCTCACCCAGTCCGTGCATCCTCCTCCTGCCTGCCCCGCCGATGTTTCCTTGGCTCTGCGTGTGCCGGGAACCTGTGGTTCTCTGGGCTGGGCCAGGCCCACACCATCCCCTGCCCCTGCCCCTGCCCGGCTGAGAGTCCCATCATAGAACTTGCAGCTGGGGGTGCCAGTCCCCAACTGTGCCTGTGTGACCAGCTGTGCCCCTTGCTCATCCTGAGCCTTTGTAGTTCTTTCTGAGGCACGGGAGTGTCCAAAGCAGCTTCCCGACTTCGCAGTGCCCGGCGGTGGCCGGGCTGTGATGTGTGTGTGTGTGATTGTGTGTGTGTGTGTGTGGAGCGGGGGGAGCAGATACAGAGAGAGGGAGTCGGTGGCATGGGGAGTGTGACCGGGCCAAGCTGGGCTCCAGACAGAGGCATGTCTTAGCTGCCCACACGGGCACAGCCTGGTCCCTTGGAGGATGTGTGCTGCCCCCACCTGTGGGTGCCACCCCACCCCCCATCTGTGGGTGCCACCCCACCCCCCATCTGTGGTGCCACCCCACCCCTGTCTGAGGGCACCCCCGCCGGCCCCCCTGCCCTTTGCTGCTGCCGGCTCTGGGGCAGGCCCTTGTCCTCAGACTCTGTGTCCAGGGCCCAGACGGAGGGGCACCCCATGAGCTGTGGCTGGGTGTGCCGTCGGGGGACAGCTGTGGGTCCTGGGGTCTGTGGTGTGAAGCCCCTCCTCTCTGGCCCCGCTGTTCTAGGAGGCCCGGCTGGTCCCGTGCCTCTTCCCCGGCGGAGCGTCTTTTCAAGCCCAGGAAATGGAGACCTGCCCATGCGGTTGGGTTGTCAGAGTAACTCGCCCAAGCTCGTGCCGTCCCAAGCTCAGATCCAGATACGCCGAGGCGTCATTTCTCCGATCACAGCAGTGGCCACGCGGGAGGCTTATCCCCGGGCGCTGCTGCCTCCTGAGGGACCCGGGGATCCCCGGACCTTAGGCACAGCCTCCCCATGCGGCCTGTGAGCGCAGGCCTGAGTCCCGTCTCCTGCTGGGGGAGGGGAGGTCAGGGTGGGCTGATGGCTCAGCCTCCGACCCTGTGGCTCCCTGTGGATGTTTCTGGTTAATCCTCACCCGGGGGTATTTTTTTTCTATTGATTTTCAGAGAGAGTGGTAGGGAGGGAGGGAGGCGGAGAGAGAGAGAAACATTGATGTGAGAGAGACACGTCAATTGGTTGTCTTCCATACGAACCTCCACTGGGGCCAGGGATCGAGCCTGCAACTGAGGTACATGCCCTTGACCGGGAATCGAACCCGTGACTCTTCAGTGTGCGGGCCGATGCTCTAAGCACTGAGAACACCAGCCAGGGCCTCGCTGTGGCCTTGGTGCACCTGCCCCGCACCTCCCCATCTGTGTGATCCCTGACTTTCAGAAGCTGGGTAGAGGTGGGCAGCGGGGGACCCTAATGCTCTGGGAGAGCTCCCAGAGCCCGGAGGTGTGAGCTCAGCCTTCCTCCTGCCTTTGGCTCCCTCTCCTCTCAGGGTTGGGTGGGCTCAGGCCCAGGGCAGACATCATCTGGTCCAGCTCACCCTACAGGCCGGGACCGCGATGGTGCATGCGCGTGGGTGATCTGTCCTGGCTGGACGGAGGGCTCGGCCTGTGACCGCAGCGGGACGTGGCCACGCAGAGGGGGCCCTGGAGCAAGACTGTCTCCGTTAAGCTCTTTGGCCAGGGGTTTGGGGAGCAGTGGGCCTTCCCGTGCAGCTGGAATCCCGGGGACTGCGGTGGGCAGTGGGCAGGCCCTGGCTGGGCAGGGGCCTGGCTTCTCACCCTGGCTCTGCGGCTCCCTGGGAGGCTCAGGGCGGGTTCGGCCTCTCTCTGGACCTTGGTTCCCTCCTGCAGACCAGGCTCAGGCTCCGTGGGCTCCAGCGTCAGAGCAGAGCTGGGCTGTGGCTGTTGACTAACCAACTGCACCCCCTGTGGGGGTGTGCGACCAGCACGGTGACTGGTGACTGCCCCTGCGTTGTGACCTTCTCCAGGCTGGAGAGAGGGGGCGGGAAGGGGGCCAGGTGGGGCATGTTTTGAATAGCTGAGCTCCTTGCAGGGCTCTCTGAGAGCGTGCCTCTCCTTTGACCCCCTCATTCAATGACATTTGAATGTCCCTGTGGACCCACTGCATGTCTCTGAGCCTCCATTCCTCCGCTCCCTCGTGCGCCTGGCACCTTATGCCGTGGGAGGGTGCTCCGGAATCTGGGTTAGGAGTGTCGAGCGCCTGTCCCGCATCTGGCCCGGGGGAGGGGTTGGGGTGGGGGGAGGTTTCTAAAGCTGCTACGTGAGGTGTTTGTCATCCTCCTCCTGCCCTGTGGTTCTGTTCAGGTGATTTGCCTGCAGTAGACCCTTCCTGTGATCATCACAGATGGGAGAACCGAGACTCAGCGGGCCCATGGGCTGTCCTAGGACCTCCCAGTCCAGACCCGTCTGCCCTTCTCCACAGAGGCTGAGCCTGGCTGCCACGTCTGAGCTGAGACATGTGGGCAGGTGTGAGGGCCGTGTGTGGTCCGAAGACACCCCCTCTGGTTGCTGGGGCGAGGCCGCCTGTGGTGGTGTCCACTCAGAGGCAGCCCTGGGCTGAGGCGCCTGCGTCCCTGTCCCTTGTGTCCGGGCACCTGTGCTGGGGGTGAGGGCGGTTGGGGGGCAGTTGGTGTTGGCTGGTCCTGTGAGGAGAGAGGTGCCAGGGCTGGGGCAGTGAGGCAGTGAGACGGGGTGCAGGTGTGATTACTTATGTTTATATTTCCAAGAGGACACGTGTTCAATAGAGACACGGGACACTTAGGAAAAGCAGAAAGAAAACCGAAACGCACACTGGGCCCCGCCCCCCAGGCCCCACTCCGCAGACCCCCCCACGATGGAGCTGTTTGTTTTCTCCCAGCGCGTGAGGGTTCTGGCTGCTGGTTATCTCCCACGTGCGTTCCGAGAGCAATCTGGCTCTTTTCACTCAGCGCTTTTTTTCCTTGGTCGCCATAAACCTCGTCCGGTGAAGTGGGTTAACGGGAAGAATTTATAAACAGCCGCTGGGTTGCTGGACAGATGGGGTCCTGGCGGAACAGGCAGCTCCCCTCTGGTCGGCGGTGGCCTCTGGCGGCTGGAGTTGGGGCTCCGAGTTATGCCCTGGAGGTCACTCTGGGAACCAGCAAGGCGGTGCTCAGGCAGTCGGTGGTGGTGAGACAGTGACTAAAATCTGCTCAGCTGTTTCCCGTGTTGACCCTCAGAAATCTGCAAGAAGGTGTGTTTGTTTCTTGGGGCTGCTGCGACCGATGGCCACAACCTGGGGGGCTTCGAACAATAGAAACGTATTCTCTCCGAGCTCTGGAGGCCAGACGTACACACTCATGGAGCCGGCAGGGCTGGGTCCTTCTGGAGGCCCCGAGGGAGGGAGACGCATCTCTGCCAGCTTCTGGGCTGCTGGCCACCCTCCGCATTCCTTGGCTTGTGGCTGCATCATTCCAGTCTCTGCCTCCATCTTCACACGGCTCTTTCTGAAATGGCCTTTTTTCTTTTCTTTTCTTTTTTTCTTTCTTTCTTTCTCTCTCCCTCTCTCTCTCTCTCTCTCTCTCTCTTTCTTTCTTTCTCTTTTTTCCTTCCTTCCCCTTCTTCCTTTTTTAAAAATGTTTTTATTGATTTTAGAGCAAGAAGAAGGGAGAGGGAGAGACAGAAACATCAATGACGAGAGAGAGAATCATCAATCGGTTACCTCCTGCTCGTGCCCCCCGACTGGGGATCGAGCCCACAACCCAGGCTTGTGCCTGATCGAGAATCGAACTGTGACCTCCCAGGTCATAGGTCGACGCTCAACCACTGAGCACACCGGCCGGGCGCTGTGTCCTTTTCTGTCTCGTAAGAGGACACTCGCATAGACTCAGGGTCCTTCCTGATCCAGAATGATCTCAGCTGGATGTCGACCTTGATTACATCTGCAAAGACCCTTTTCCTAAGGAAGTCAGTCCCATTCCGAGGGTCCCGGCGGGCTCGGCTTAGATGATGCTTCAGAAGGCGCACGTCACCCCTTGCTCCCCGGGAGGGGTGAAGGGCGCGGGAGAGACGCTCAGAGAGGCGGAGTAACACTCCGGCTGCTGGTTAAGGTCGGAGCCCAGCCTGAAGCCGTCTCCCCACTGTCTGCAGTGACCTGCCCTCAGCCAGGGCTGGAGGCCTGGGGGCTCAGGGTGACCCTGAAGCCATTCAGGTTGCCGGGTTGCTCTCATACTGACACAGATGTCTCAAGGGGGCTCAGAGATGGTTTTCCCCCCTAAGACTGAACTGGACATGCATTTTCTTCTGTGATGTTTCATCTTCTTGATGTGTTGTGTTTGGAAGGATGTGGACTAAGACGCCATTATTCCTAAATGTCTGTGGATGTGAGAGGATGAGGTTGTGCCTGCTCGCTTGTCAGCACAGAGAATGCTTTAGCTCGCCTCCGCCTCGGGCATCCCGACGGGGGAGCGAATTAAGTTCATTTGATGGGGCCGTTGGAGGCATCTCCGTGGATGTCATTGGGGCGGGTGGGCGGGAGCCCTGGTGGCCCCTGCAGCCCTGCTCCGGACCAGCGTCTCCACCAGGCCCTTGTCACCACTCCGCAAAGAGCCCCTTGCTTGCAGTTGACTTCATGTCCTGCAGGCTGTGGGGGTCCTTGCAGGTGGGGGAGCTCAGCACAGGCAGGGAGAGGCACTGTCGCATCTGTCTGGGGTCAGAGCGAGCCAGGCAGTGGCTGAGGGCCCAGCATCTCTCAGGCGGCCGGGGCGGCCCCCCGGCTGGGAGGTAGTGGGCGGACAGCCCCGGGACTGCGTGCATGGGCCTTGGGTTCCCATCCCGGCAGCACCGCGTCCTGCTTCGTGATCTTTGGTGGGTCACCCGGTCTACCTGGGCCTCAGGTTCCCCACTTGTAAATGGAAAGAATGGCATCTCTCTCCAGGGGTTGCTGTGAGGATCAGGTAACAGGTCCTCGAAGCTGAGCTGTAACTTCTCGGCAGGAGCCTGTGGGGAACTCGTAAACCAGCCGAGCCACGTAAACTTGCCTCCCACCAGTTTTGGAAATGGTGATGAAGGGGGTTTTCTTCATTTTTCTCCCCCAAAATATGTTTTTATTGATTTCAGAGAGAGGGAGAGGGAGAGGGATAGAAACTTCAATGATGAGAGAGAACCATCTGCTGAGGGCGTGTTCCCTGATTGAACCGTGACCTCCTGGCTCATAGGTCGATGCTCAGCTACTGAACCACACCAGCCTGGCAGCTTCTTCCCCCTCCTCCTCCTCCTTCTCCTCCTCCTCCTCCTCCTCCTTCTCCTCCTTCTCCTCCTCCTCCTCTTCCTCCAATTTTAAGCTGAAGAAATGTGGCCAGAGCAGTCTGAGGACTCCTGTGGTTTTCTCCCAGAGTTGCCAGTCGTTTTTGCTTCATTGCTTGCTCACTCTTTCTCCGTGTGCAGACTGTGGTTTCTCCTGAACCATGTGAGAGAAGTTGGAGCTAACGCGCCCCTTCACCCTAAATTCTTTCTAACGTCCTCTGTCCTCTGCCTGTCACTTACGTGGTGATGGGACGGTGGTCAACCTCAGGAGCTTGGACACCGACCCCAAGCTTGTCCAGCCACGGAGGTTTAGAGACGTGACTTTCTGGCCCAGGATCCAGTTGGGGGTGGGGGTGGGGGTGGGGTGGGCACTGTACCCTCTCTGTAGCCTTCTTTCACTCGGCGCCGCCGGCCCACCTTCCTTTGTGGTTTCGTCGAAACTTTGGAAGAGTGCGGACCAGCCACACGTTGGCCCTGTCTGGCATGGCCCCACGGTGGCAGGAACCGCCCAGAGGACAGGCTGTGTGGGGGACACTTGCTGTCGCGAGGCGCCTGGTGTCCGAGGGTCTTGGGAGCAAACGTGGCTCGGCTGGTTTACGAGTTCCCCACAGGCTCCCGCCGAGAGGTCACAGCTCAGCTTCGTGATGAAGGAGTGGCTGTGGGAGGCGCGTTGAGACTCTGCAGGTGAGCTGTCCTCACCAGGCGCCCGGTCACCATGGGTCCCGCCCACCCGGCCGTGGGAACGGGGACTTGAACTCCCTCTGTCCCCTGACACGTAGCGCTCGGCGTTCTGCCAAGGGCCCCCCCTCCCCCGGCGGCCGTGGTGGACATGTTTTGTTTCTTTATCAGTGTGGACGTAAGGCTCCTTATTTTATCCATTGGGGTTGTGACCCTGGCTCTTGTTGACATTGTCACTTTGCCCGGGATACACGGCTGGCCGTGCGCCAGGGAGAAGGCATGTGGGGTTTGACGAGAATCCTTTATAAGGTCACGTGGGCCCTGGGGCCAGGCTCCTGCTCTCGTCCTGGCCAAGCCTACGACCTTGGACCAGTGACCTTGGGTCCCCGGTTCACCCCGATGCTAGAAGGAAAGGTTAGGACAGCCTGACCTTTCAGCCCCTTTTCTCCAACCCTCGAAGCCCCCGGGGTTCCCCGCCCCCCCCCCCCTCCCCCCCCCCCCCCCACCCTCGGCCCTCTGCTGCCCTCCCGCCAAGACCAGGGGTTGGCTGCGGGGCAGCTCCTGGGCCAGCCAGCCCCTGTCACCGGAGGAGGTGATGGCCCAGGGCGGCTCCTTTCGCCCACCTGCCCTCACCTCCCTATGGTGCTGCCCCAACTGGGCGCTGCCCCTGCACAGCCCAGGCCTGTTTATTCTCGTTGGAAACCAAACATTGACCTCATCCTGGCTCCCGCCCCCTGGCCTTCGCGTCTGTTCTCGATCATCTCTTTCTTAAAGAAACACAGCTGCGTGGGCAGGTGAGGTGGTGTGCTGCAGTGATCAGCCCGCACCCACCGTGCCCACTGCGCCCGCCTGTGCCCACCACACACACCTGTGCCCATCTTGGAGGCTCTCAACTTCCTCATTGTACAGAGGACTGCACTGGGTCTCAGAGAGGGCAGGGGAGCTGCACAGGGGTGCACAGCAGGTGTGCAAGGCGGGGACTTAGAGCCCAGGCCCCTGGAACACGGATGCTGCACCCTCACCACAGGTGCCCGCGTGCCCTTTGCGATGACGAGCCCCACCGGCCACCTCCCTGAGCCTGAGGTGGTGGTTGCTCCCCGGGAAAGGGCTAATGGTTCCTGCTCTGTCCCAGGCCGGGCTGCTAGGATCGGGGGGTGAGGTTGCCAACCTTGCAGGGACCTGCACAGGGGCGTGCAGACTCCGGCATAGACGTCCCCGGCTCTGGGCCCAGCACACTCAGGGGGGGCTCCCTGTGGCTGCAGGATGGGCAGGGGCGGGGCCTCCCCAGAAGCGGAGGGTTGGCCAGAGTCACCATGGAGGAGCTCTGTGTGTGGGGACAACCACGTTACCTTCAGATGAGAGGTGGGGGTGGGGGGCCCTGAGGGGAGGGAGGAGCAAGACTGGGAGGGTGCCGCTAGGGAGCGTAGGCAGGAGAGCAGTCGGGACAGCGAGTAGAGCAGGACCACTCCATAGGGTGGCAGGGGGAGGCAGGGTCTGCCCACAGGGTCTGCACTTGGAGCAGCGAGGGTCCTGGGGAAGTCCTTTGCTCAAGTGCATGTGCTTGTGAAGGCTCTGGGAGGACCTGTGAGAGGACTGCTGACTGCCCACCCCGAATTCCTGAGCGGCAGCGGGAACTGCCCTCCCCCTTCCCCAAGCAGCTCAGTGAGCAGGGTCTGTAATCCTCCCGTACAGATGAGGACACAGGCTCAGAGAGGTTCAGTCACCAGTGTGAGGTCACACAGCTGTGCCTGCAGAGAGACCAGCTGACCCCAGGTCTCCCCTCACCTACTCTGGCTCTAGGCCCTTCTCCCATGAGAATTATACCCTCTGGCCCATCCTCAGTGGCCTGGGGTGAGCACGTGCCTGGCCAGCAGGACAATGGGCTCCTGGCCTGTCAGTCCTATTTTGCCGACACCCACTTATGTCACAGTGGGAAGTGAAGGGTTTCCCAAGCCCTGCCCAAGGGCGTAGGTGACCTCTGAGTCCCGGAAATCATGTACCGCCTCCCCTGTGGGGAGATCCCTGGGTCCAAAGGGCAGGTTCAGCTGGATTTACTAGGTGAAAGGTAACCTGGCCTGGGGGGCATTCAGAGAGCTGAGCCCATGAGTGATGGCAGGACAGGCAGGCAACTGGGGGAACGCCGGCAGCGCCCTGCATCCCAAACACCCATGCCTCCGTCAGTGCCAAGGCCTGTACCCTCTTGTGCAAGGGCCTGGCCCATCCTCACTGCACTGAGAGACTCCGAGGCTCTGCTGGGGACACTCCTGCCCAGCACCTGCAGCCAGGCTGCTGGCTCCACACTCAGGCGCGTGCTCTGCAGGGCCAGGCCTCTGCCGGTCTCCTCTCTGCCAGCCGTACGAGGGCCTGACTCACCCAGCCAGCCTCAGTCCCGCAATGACCTCAGGTGGACGCGCAGATATCGGCTTTCTCAGAGTGGTCGGGTCCGGGGGCAGGACCGCAGCACACCCAGGTGGCAGCCCAGTCCTGCCACCCGCCCTTCACTCCCCAGTGTGGCAGGGGCAGCTGGAGGTAGTCTCAACCCGATGGGCTCTGTCCTCCCCTGAGCCTCCCCCCTGGACCCCCAGCTCCGGGTTTTTGCAAGATTCAGATCAGACCCCCAGATGACTCCATGTGGGCCTGGGGCCTGGGCTCCTGCAGGCTTGGGGCCTTTCTCATCTTGCTGGTTCCCTTCTTCCTCTCTGGACCCACCATTCTGCCTGCATTTGGCTCGGGCTTTCGCTTGAGCCCTGTAAACTGAGGGCTTTCAACAGGGGGCTGATTTGCTGGGAGGAGGGAGGCTGAGCCTGGACTTGGTCTCAGCCTGTAAGTCACCTGCTCCCTCCCTCTGTCCCCTCTGCTCAGTGCCAGTGAGCACAGGTTGATAGCTGTCAATCACTAGGTCCTTCCAGCCCGTGTTGCATGCGTGCCGAGGCTCTCGCCGCCCCAGGGACTCCACACGCAAGGTTGAGCGGGCTTCTCCTCTGTGTGCATGGAACCACCTCGGTCTGTCCCCCTTCACGCCGGCTCAGTGGTCACAGTGCCACCAAAGTCTCAATTTTAAAGCGAGAAGGGGTATTTGCTTTACAAACGATGCCATGTGTTTGCTTCTCACGTGTGACATTGCTAAATCGGATTCACACCCCACTTGTTAAAGTCTGCAGTGAGGCCCCCATCCTGGCTGGATCAGAAAAGCAGGCAGGTGCCGGGGGCCCGGGTGAGCCAGGCCCAGGCGGCAGTCACGCAGAGGAGGTGAGCGTCGCTGTCTCCACGGCGAGCGGCTCAGCCCCGAGGTGGGCGTGCCCTGGGTTGTCAGCCTGGAAGCCTCAGCTCCCCGTTTCTTCCTGTCAAGGCCACGTCAGAGCGTGTGCACAGAGAGGATGGGGCGTGTGTGTGTGTGTGTGTGTGTGTGTGTGTGTGTTTGTTTTTATTCCAGAGAGGAAGGAAGAGGTAGAGAGACATAGAAACATCAGTGATGAGAGAGAATCATTGATCGGCTGCCTCCTGCACTCCCCGCACTGGTGATCGAGCCTGCAACCGAGCATGTGACCTCCTGGTTCATAGGTTGATGCTCAACCACGGAACCACACTGGGGGGGCAACAGGGCAGTTTTTATTGAGCATCTACTTAAGTGCCAGGCTTTCACAGCGGCTGCCTTTCTTGGTCCTCACAGCAGCCTTCCAACAGTGGTTTTTTTTATCTCGTTTTTAAATGAAACCGACCCTCAGAGTGGGTAGACGAGCCATTTGAAATCACAACCACAACATTTAGTTCCATTGATTTTTTTTTTTTTTTTTTTTTTTTTTGAGACAGAGAGAGACATCAACTGGTTGCCTCATCCATGGGCCCCGATCAGGTTTGGAGATCAGACCTGCAACTGAGGTACATGCCCTTGACCCGGACTCAAACCCGACGCTCTAACCACTGAGCGACCGGCCAGGCCAGCGTTTAGTTCCCATGTTCGTTTCCTTTGGCCACAGCCTTAGTGGCTTAAACAGCACATTCGTTATCCTGCAGTTCGGGAGGTCAGAGGAGCTGTGCTCACAGGGCTGTGCTCTTCCTTGAGGCCCCGGGGGCGAACTGGTCCTCCTGCCTCTCCCAGCCCCTAGGCACCTGCTCCCTGGCCAGTGGCCCCTTTCCCTGTCTTCAGAGCTGGCAGCAGCGTGCGTCTCTGCCCCCTCCCCCAGTCACATCTCCACCGGCCTCAGCTGGGAAGGGCTCCCGCTTTAAACATTCTGCACCTGGATTGGACCCACCCTGATCGTCCAGGCCCGTCTCCCATCTTGGGTTCCTTGACCTGGATCACAGTGCAGGCTCTCGTTGTGTGAAGTCGCAGTGCCACAGATTTGGGGGGGACAGGAGTCTGCTGAGTCCAGTTCATAAGCGCAGGCCGAGAACAAGTCCCTGGTGATATCATGTGGGGCAACCAAGGCCTGAGGTTGCGTGGAGGGTGCTGCCAGGGCTGGGACCCTTGACCCGATTTCCCCACAGCCACACAGCCTCCTAGCAAGCCGGGGCGGCGGGCACAGGGCTGCTGCTGTTCTCCTTGCTGACACTGGTTTTCTCCTCTGCCACATGCCCCGGGCAGGAGGGCATGAAGGGAGTCTGCCCCTCCTTACCCTCCCCAGGCCCTCAGGGCGGGGTGGTGGCATCGTTAAGCCGGCTTTGTTGATGCTCCTTTGGTCAGCCGTCACCTGCTGTGGGTTTTATGTGAAAGGGGAAGCGCACTTTGCTGTCCCCACGCCGAGTCTGTGTCATTTCCGACTAGGCGGGTCCTGGCTGCAGCCTAATTGCAGGGACGCTGAGCTGCACCTGCTGCACCTCCGTGCTCCCCGCGTGGCTGCAGTGTCCCCTGGTGTCCTGCCCCTCCGGTGCCTCCCCACTGTGCCTGCCTCTCTGCTGGACCGGGGGGCCCCACGGTGGCCTCCCCAGCTCCTCACGGAGGGCCTGTGGGCACTTGGTACAGACTTGGTTGACATCTAATGATGAAAGCCAAGCCCCCTTTCTCCTGAAACCAGCACAGTCTCCCGTTTTTGCTACTAAGGGGCTTGGCACATCCATTCTGGGGCTCCATAAATGTTTCTCCACCCCCCACCCCCCGACTTCAGCCCTGCCCACCCGGGAGGTCACACCACCAAGGAAAGTCGGGGCCAGGCAGGAGTGGGGTCCCTCAGGGATGGAGCCCAGGAGGCGGGGGATTTAAACAGTTATTGCTCAGCAGGGGTTTACGGCTCTGTGTCCTTTATTTTTATTTATTTACCTATTTAAAAAATTTGTATTGATTTCAGAGCAGAAGGGAGAGGGAGAGATAGAAACATCAACGAAGAGAGAGAATCATTCATTGATCAGCTGCCTCCTATACGCCCCCGACTGGGGATCAAGCCCCAACCCGGGCATGTGCCCTGACCGGGAATCAAACCGTGACCTGTTCATAGGTCGACGCTCAACCACGGAGCCACGCCGGCCGGGCTGCGTGTGCTTTAGAGTCCCTGGGAGGGCGGCTAACGTGTGTGTGGACGCCCAGGCCCCTCCCCTAGAGTACAGTTCATTTGGTCTCAGGGGAAAAGAGACCCAAGGAGGCAGGTGCTGCCTTGGCGGGGTTGAGGGTAGGGGAGCAGACGCCCCAGCCTCTACCAGCAGTTTCCATTCCCCGTGAAATCGGGACGGTGGGGAGGGGACACCCACATTGCTGTCACCTGCACGCACAGGTTAATTCCCGGCGTGGGAATAGAAGGCCCGGGAAGGAGTTCCTTTCCCCCTCTTCTCGCTGGTTTCCAGCGGCGACAGTTTCCATGTGGCTCGGCAGGCTTCCCCAGGGGCAGACTGAGGAAGGGGTGGAGTTTTGACGAGGTACATCTGACCCCGGGCTCATTCTGAACGAGGCAAGTGGGACCCGGCTTCCTCTTGGCTGTCCCCCCGAGATCTCAGTGTGGACAGGGCGCCTCCTGGCTTTTCCCAGAATTACACGCCAGGCGCCCCCACAGCCCTGGATGAGCAGGGCGCGTACATGGGGGTCCCTGGAGTGGCCCAGCGCACAGAGGGGCAGATGGCAGCCAGGGGACAGCCTTGCGCCTTCTTAGGGGAGGCAGGGCGGCCGGCGCGGAGAGAGCAGTTTTCATTAATGCAGTCGTCTGTTTTTCTCGGTGCCCATTCGTTTTCTTTCCTCTGTGGGCTCCGGATGGAGAGGGTAGGGCTCCCTCACGGACGGCTGTCCTGTCTCATTACTCAGTGGCGATTGAGGTTTCCATGATCTTGACTCTCTGGACCAGGAGGTGGGGTTGTGGACAGAGCTGGCTGCTGGCCCATCGGACATCAGTGAGACCCTGGCTGTGTTTTCACCGTGTGACTTTGGCCTTGCTGCATAACCTCTCTGAGGCTCAGGCTCCTCTTCAGTCGACAGGGGCAAGTAACACCAAGACTTACCTCCTGGCTCGGTGTGGGGGTGCGTGTGGCGATGGGAGGGTCGGGGTTTTGCTCAGTGAGATTTGTGTGCGCGGATGGACGTGAGAACTCTTTCCCACGACCAGGGAACTGAAGTCAGCGCCGAGTTTGCAGGCGGCTGCCTTGGCCTGTAGCACCCTGCAGACCCCCATGGGCAGCCCGGGTGGGCAGGCCAGGCCGGAGGAGGGAGCGGCAGGGCCCAGCCTGCCTGGCTCAGGGCAGCCACTGCTGGAGGTGTCCTCACAGGAACCTGATGCTCCCCTGATGTGCCTCCCGCAGCCCGCTCGCCTTCATCCATAAATAATACCTGTCTCACATTCAGCCCGCACCTCCTGGAGCTGCAGTGTGTGCCAGCAGGCAGGTGCCAATGGTCAGGCGTTCCTGAACCTGCCTGGCACGGTGCCACCTCCGTGCCTTTGCTCACGCTGTGCCCTCGGACTTGCCTTTCGTCCCCGCCTTGCTTGTCGGCCTGTCAGGGTCCTGCTTGCTCTTCAGTGCTCGGCTCAGATGCCGCCTCCTTCAGGAAGGAGCCCCTGATTTCTCCCCGTCAGCACATTCTTGTTCTCTGTTCCCCTCACCCTTAGGCTGCACTGCACCTCTTTCCTCCACTCTTGGCTCTTCAGCAAATGTGGTTATTTCTCCTGCTCTTTCATTAGGCCGAGGGGCCCTCAAAGAAGGGACCATGTCCTCGGACCAGCACGTGTAACGCCGGTCCTGCTGGCGCCGGCTCTGTTGGGCAGGTTGGACCTGTTCACTCTCTGAGCACCCTTTTTCTCCGCTTACCTGGCAGGGTCCCCGGGAGGATTAGAGGGAAGCAGAGTGAGCGCGTCTGCACTGAGGTCGGTGAGCAGCTTCCCGTGTCCTCCTCACACCTACGTCCAGAACCTCCAGCCTCTGCTTCCTCTCAGCCTCTGCTTGCTTTCCCCTGGCGACGGGGAGCTCACCCCCTCTGGTAGCCTGGACTGTTGTGAACTTGATGACGCTCCTTTCTAGTCCTGGGTTCTGCTCTGTAGGAATTCAATCAATGGTGACCTTTAGGACTAACCAGGGTCCTGGGAGTTGGTGGGCCGTGGGTTACAATATCCTTCAAGCCCTTGAAAAAGACAGGACCACTTGCAGGCCCCGGGGATTGGTGTCCCGGGCCTCGCCGGGGAGACCTGGACATGCTTGCATGTCACAGGCGAGGGCAGCAGCCCTGAGCGAGTGGGCGGCGGGGGGGTGGAGGGGGGGTGGGCGGGGGGGGGGGGGGGAACGGAGCCAGGAGGCAGACACTTGGAGCTGTCTTCATCCCTGAGGCGGAGAGGGCAGGAACCCTGCATGACGAGGGTGCTTCTGTCTGATGGAGCCAGCAGCCTGGTCGCCGCCACTGACCCCTCCTAATGAAGTGGAAGGAGAAGGGAATTAATCAGCCAAGCAGCCCCGGGGACACGTCAGCCATCTCCCGGCTGAGCCCCATAGCGGAGGCCCAAGGCGTGGAGCGGAGCGGCCGGGCTGCCGCTAACGACCCTGTGGGGGCGCTGCTCAGTGGGAAGCGGCTGGAAGGGAGGCAGCTGGAGAGTCAGGCCCTGTGTGTCTCTGTGAGTCACTGTGACAGCCTCCCCCCAGCCTCCACTTCCTCCCAGGCAGAGAGGGAAGACCCACTTTCTCCCGAGCTGTGGCAGACACTGCTGGCACCTGCTGCGTCTCAGGGCACTTACCGCTTCCGTGCCCACCGCTCACTCACCTGCCAGCACCTGCAGCTCTGCCTGGGGGCTTTCCCTGCCCTTCTCCAGGTGGGCAGGCCTGCGGCACCCCTCCCATCAGTAGCAGCCCCCACCCTCGAGCCCTTGGGCAGGCGAGTAATCCTGAAACCGCAGGGATTGACACCCTGTCCTCCTTCCACCCCTACCCTTCTTCCCCCTTCCCACCCCCACCTGGACTCCCGGGGTCCCTCCTGCTTGCACTTGAGTCCAGTGCCCCCCAAGCTAAGATGTGAGCTCCTGGCGAGGTCGGCGAGACAGCAGAGTGCAGAGCTGGAGAGGGAGCCGCGGTCATTGACTCGGAGGATGCGCCTTCCTCTCATCACAGCTGCTGCCGGGAGCACGTAGGATTGAGAGCCGGCTCCTTCGGGAAACTGGCCTGACCCACCTGGTGGGATGAATTCCTGCCAGGTCCTCAGTCTTTTTCTGAGGGCCTACTATGTGCCGAGCAGTGAGCTAGGTGAGGAGGAGGTTACAGGGGTGATCAGATGCGGCCTCTGGCCCCCACATTCTTACCGTTTGGACTGAAGGAGAGGCTGGGGCGACACTGCCTAGCCAGGGGGGAGCCAGGCCAGGAGGGAGATGGGGCCTGGCCTGGCAGCTCTCCAGGAGGCAGGGTGTCCTGAGGGTCAGCACCAGGGCTCAGCACACGGCTCCTGGGCTGGACCCGAACAGTGCCAGTGGGGAGGGGCTCCCAGGCCTCCCCCCGCCCCCGCAGATGGAAGCTGCATCGTGAAACCCCTGGAATTAATTGGCCCAGGGCCCAGGAGGGGCTGGGAAGGTCTGAGGGAACGCCATGGCCAGCCCAGCCTGGAGTCCCTTCTGTAGTCACCCCTCCTTTTCCCTACCAGCAGCGAAGCCGGGAAATGACGCTTCCCTCCCTCGAGGCTCCTCTCCTCATTACTGCAAACCCCGGGATTAATTTAATTACACGCTCGTCTCCAAGAGGCTGGGGCTCTGAGGCGCCCGGTGGGATCATGAGTTGCCCGAGGCTGCTGGGGAGGATCTCCCCACCCCTGGGTGTCCAGCCCTTCCCGGGGTCCCCTGTCCCCTATCCCCGCAGGGTCCAGCCCGCTCTCATTCTTCTCCATTGCAGGGCACCTGCTGTAGGTGACCGGATGTCCTGCTCTGTGGCTCCTGGACACATGCAGCTGAGTGTGGGGACAGGGCCCAGAGTGGCGGGGAGGCTTATCCGGGACTTGCAGGAGGCAGCCTTGATCCTGTGGAACCGGGGAAAGGGCAGGCTTGGGGCTGGGCCTCAGGAAGGGCACCCAGACCAGATCTGGGAGAAGCGGGCAGAGGGTGGCTGGCCGAGCCCGCAGTCTGGCATCCTCCCGGCTACCCTGCTGCCTCCCTTGGATTAACAGCGTAAGTGACGTCAACGGCTGACTGTGCAATGTCAAAGTGCAATCATTTAACCCGTTCTCCTTTTTATAGTTCTTTAAAAATATACATATATATATTGGTTTTGGTTTCAGATCACACTGGGGATCGAACCCACAACCTGGGCATGTGCCCTTGCCCGGAAATCAAACGGTGACCTCCTGGTTCATAGGTAGATGCTCAGCCTCTGAGCGGCTGTGGCCAGGCCGTTCTCCTTTTTATAAAAGAAAGATTTCTCCCTCTTCTTGAAGGAGATTACTTGGAAATGAAGAAAAAATGGCGTGAATACATTAGAAAATCGCTTGTCCCCCCATGGAAACAACAGCCCTGTCGGTATTTCCATGTCTCCGTCCTGAGTTTATCTCGGCGCATAGATTTGTTAACTGCAGCAGCTCTGACGCAGCGAATTTGGTGTCCGGTTCTTTCATTGGCGTTTGGTGTTTTTGCACCTTGTCATCCGGGTGGTGACAGGTGTGAGTCCGCTCCTGCTGGACACGGTCGTTTCCCGTTTTGGTCCCTGTGACGCCGTCTGCATTCTCCATCAAAGAATTAACGCTTTAGGATGAGATGTCCCTGGAATCGCCGATGGCTTAAAGTGTTTTAAGACTCTCCTGTTGTCCTTTTAAAATTCAGACGAAAACCAACACACCCGGTGGTCTGAAGTGTGCTTTGTTCTCTGTGCAAACCCACATAGAGAGGTGGAGGGGGGCCGTGGGCGTGGCCTCGGGTCTGTGCCACGTGTGGCCGGTTAGGGAGACAGCTGGCCTGTGCGGGCTGAGGGCCCTGAGGTCGGTGCTGGCCGTGGGCGGGCGGGGGTGGCTGTCATCTGTGGGAAGTGCCTGTGTCCCTCTCCCGGGGCTGGTCTGTCACCACTCTCCTCCTGGCCTGCTGTCCTGGGAGCTGGGTGTTGGGCCGCCTGTGGGCTGTGGCTGAGGGCACTGCTGGCTCAGACAGGAGCAGCGGCCTGTCCCACCGCCCGCTGCCCAGCGGGTACCCTGAGGCCCGTTGGTAGGTCTGCTGACTCCATGCCAGTCTGTGCTCCAACCGTCTGATGGGAAGGGAAATGCAGGCGCTCCTGAGTGTGGGGACAGGGCCCAGTATGGCGGGGGTGGGGGGGGGGCCCTTATCCGGGACTTGCAGGAGGCAGCCTGGATCCTGTGAACCCGGGGCAAGGGCAGGCTTGGGGCTGGGCCTCAGGAAGGGTGCCCAGACCAGATCTGAGAGAAGTGGGCAGAGGGTGGCTGGCTGAGCCCGCAGTCTGGCATCTTCCCGGCTACTCTGCTGCCTCCCTTGGATTAACAACATAAGTGACGTCAATGGCTGGCTGTGCAATGTGAAGGTGTAATCATTTAACCCCCCCCCCCCCCCCCCCCCCCCCCCCCCCGCCACACACACACATACTCCCATGGGAATGGCAGAAAGAGGCAGAACCATCCCCATGGCCCCTAGACTGGGTAGGCAGCATGCCTGCCCTCGGAAGGCTCTGTGGCTGGGCAGGGCTGTGTGCGCGTTAGAGACCGGACAGGGCCGCGGTCCCTCTCCTGGGGTCAGCGCTGTGCCTGGCGGGGCCGTCTGGGGTGGGGGCTCTGGGGAGCCGGGCAGCTGGCTTGCGGCTCTGGCCGGAGATTGGGTAGTAGTGGAGCGTCCCGGAGTGAGGCTCGGCCAAGAGCCGCATCTTGTGTCTGGGAGCTTCTGTCAGTGTTGCGGTGCTGGAGGGGCCTGGCCCTGAGCCCTGAGCCCTGAGCCCTGGCCTTGGGGGGGACCCGGGCGCTGACGGGAGGGCCTGGAACACTGGGCCCTGGGCCCCTCTGTTCACCCACCCGCCAGGGGGCAGTGTGTTCCTCATGGCCGCCTCATCTGGAAAGTGGGGACAATGCCTGCTTGACCCTTGCCAGATGCAGGGGCCACTGTGTGTCACGGGGGGTGTGGTGGCTCCTCCCCTCCCCCACCACCTACCCAGGGAGACCACTGGGCCTCCTTGTCTTAACTTGTACAGGTGGGAGAGCTGGGGCGCCTCTGGAGTTTGTCTTGTCCGTTGTTTCCCAGTTGGTGTTCCAGGGAACCCTCCTGTGAACAGCATGCGAGCACACACAGGGTTGGGGAGCCCAGGCTGTACCCCAGTTTCGTCCCTGTGCCCAGCACACCCTGAACACGGAGGCCTTTCCCATCAGGCCTGTTTGCCGGGGTGGAAGGTGGGAAGGGACGTGGGAACTGCTGGTCAGTTTTGGGTGACCGATGAGTAAACTGAGGCTGGGGGCCTGCACCGTCGTGACCACAGGCCAAAGAGGGTGAGAGCAGGGTCTTTTCCAGCTGCAGCCAGGGTCTGCCGCCCGGGCTGGTGGGACCTGCCCTGTGCACAGGGTCCCGGTGGGAACCACTGCCTGGGGTCGGATCTCACTTCTGCACTGCCCTGCACTGTGCTCTGGATGAGCCACGTGACCTCTCTGAACCTTGACTCCTTGGCGGTCAGAGGGAGCTACCCAGAGCCGGGGTGAGGTGAGGCTAGGGTGGGGTGCCCTCAACCCCCACAGGCTGTGGTCGCCAGCATCATCCCTGGAGCTGAGTGTGGCCGGCCTGGCTGGGAGCCACTCTGCACCGTCTCTACAAGGCTCTGAATTCCTGAGAGGTGACTGGGCGGTGGAGTGGGAGGCGTCGGTTCTGCTAATCCCCAGGAGTGGGTGGGGCCGGCTCCTCCATTCCTGCCCAGGGCTGGCCCAATGCTTCAAAAATGCAGATGCTCTGGGTCTGGCCCTGGGCTGGCAGGCGGGGCTCCTGAGGCCCCTCCTGTGCTTAGGAACAAAGAGGCAGGTTGAGGGCGAGGGCAGCTCTGCAGGAAGCTGCCTCATCACTGGGGAGGCCTTGCTGATGGGCTGGAGCTCAGGGGGCTGGGCCACGCCCCGGTGCAGAAGGTCATGGCGTTCTGGCGGGAGGGCTGCGGCTGTCCAGTTCTGCAGGGCACCAGTTGGGACAGTCGTGTCATCCGTGAGGTTGCCAGGGGGCTGGGCTCACCGGGCAGTGCCAGCCATGTGCTGGGAGGGGATGGAGGCTTCATTGCTCCCTGGGTGTGACGGTGCAGCTTGTCTGCCGGCAGCACCCAAGCCCCTTTTGCCCACCCCCACGAATGTTAAAGGCCCAGTGGGGTCTGTTTCCTGGGTCCCACGTCCCCAAGGCGGTGACGTGGGGGATTATGGTGCTGGCGTGGGTCGCAGGTCTGGTGCTTTCTGAGATAAAGGGCCAGTGGTGTGACCTGGGAAGACCCTGTATCCTATTGGGGAGCAGTGACTGGCCTGGGGGTGCATGGGTCCAGGCTGGCATTTGGACGTGTGCGCTCTGGCGAGTGCTCATGTGGACAAGAGGCACACAGACTGACCCTTACCAGGTAGCTGCTGACCACCCGGGGGAGGTGCCCCCTGATGTCTGGCTCAACCTGACTCCCTGCCTTTCCCCCCTCTGCGCCTGCACCTGCGCCTGCACCTGCTGAGATGGTCTGGAACCCTGGCCGCCCTGCCCTGAGTTCCGCCTCCCTGCCCGGGCCCCCTGCCTTGGGTTGCCCTTGGCCTCCACCCAGGCGGGCTCCCTCCTCGCGGGCTGGCCTGCAGTCACTCTGTCATCACCTCCTCCTCTGGCCGAGGTGGCGGAGGCAGGGCCAGGGTCCTGATGGCGGGGTGAGGGGGGTGGGGGGGGTGGGGGGGTGTTGGGGGGGGGTGGAATGCTGCCTGCTTTCCTGATATGATTGCCAAGGGGCCAGTGTGGCGAGGGAGGGTGGATCTCACCCCGAGCTGTGTGCAGAAACGGGGGGTGTGGTTGGGGAGTGTATCGCTGGCCTGGCGCAGGGAAGGCGGAGGCTTACGGCCCTGTGTGCCCACTCCACACAGCGTCTGTAGGATTCTGTGCCCCAGGCACGGGGCAGCAGATGCTGAGTTGGCATTTTCTGGAGCCTCAGTTTGCTCACCTGGACCCTGGGCGCGAGGGTCCCGTCAGGGGCGTGGAGCGGACGTTTTGGGGCCCGAAGCCTTACCGAGGCTGAAGGAAGCGGCCAGGACAAGCTGGCGAGGGAACCCCTCACCTTCTTTCTGCTGAGGGCGTGGGGTGGGCGGCGCTCCCGCTGGAGACAGAATCAGAAGCTCACATGCCCTCTTTGTGTTGCAGATCCCTCGGCCACCTACGTCCGACAGCTGGAGACCAAGGTGAAGCTGCTGGAGGGTGACAAGCTCCTCACACAGGTAGGTGGCTGCGGGCAGGACGCAGGGACGCGCCTACTCATCCACCCACCGCTCCCGTGCCCACCCTGTCCCAGCTTACCTGGGCTCCCTCCCACCGGCCGGCCACTCCTGCCCCAAGTGGCCTTGGAATGCCGGCGCCTAACCCATGCTCCACCGCCTCTGGGGTCCTTCAGTCTGTCCCCAAGTGGACTCCGAGCTCCCGGGGGCCACCCAGGGCCTGTCCCGGAGATGGTGTGACTCACAGTTGCTGAGGAAACGGGCTGCTTTGCCCCTGGCAGATGGGAGAATGAAGGCCCCAGAGGTGGGCGGGCACGCTTCACTCAGACCCACGTGGAAACCTCCCTGCCCTGCCACACGCGGTCCTCTCAGAGCCGGGTCATTCCCTCCCCTCCTGGGCTGGCCGGGGCCCCAGACAGGTGAAGTCACGTCTCATCCCCAGCACAGGGCTGGCGGATTAGACTCGGCAGGGAGGGCAGAGCAGGTGAGAGGCGTGGCAGGGCAGTGTGGCAGGGCAGGGCGGGGCCTGCTGGCCAGCAGGACGGGCCTTTCCTGCTGGGCAGGGGCAGTGGTGGAGGCTGTGGTCAGCCCTGGCTGGGGCCCAGGGGCCAGCTGGCTTGGCTGACCCCTCTAGCCTCTCTGCCCTTTGTATCCACCCCTGGCTTATTCTCACCCCGCCCTCAGGGAGCTGCAGCGCTGTTCAGTCTCACTGTTTCCCTGCCTGACCACCTCCTGGTCCCCCTCAGCAGGTCTCATGTGTATGAGGGGGCTCTGGCAGGACAGCAGAGGTGGGGAGAGCCCCGTGGACAGGACTTGGCCCATGGTGAGAGTACCGGCCTTATCCTAAGGGGGTCCAGGGCAGATGGGATCTATTTAGCCTTCGTCTTCCTGGCCTCCTGCAAGACATGGCTCCCCGCTCAGGCGTGGCCTCCTGCCAACAGCCTTCCCAACCACCCCCAAGTGGCTTGGCACTGGTTCTGAGCTTCCGGCCCCATGGGCTGCCCACCCTTGCTGATAGTTTCAGGACCCTCCTGTGGGAAGCCTGGCCCCCACCCCTGCTGGCCTGTCAGCTATTCAAGGTCTGGGCTGCAGGGTCTGCATGGTCACGTGTGTCTCCGATGCTCAGCATAGCTGGACTGAGTCACTGCCCCCCGCCCCCCCCCCCCCCAGAGTCCTAGGCCAAGAGGTGAGGCTGGTGTATGCCCAGAATAGGGAAGGTCCTCGTCACCAAGGGAGAGCTGCTTTATAAGGTAGTGAGTGCATCGTCTCTGGAGGTAATCAAGTGATGGTGGATGACTATGTTTGGGAACCTTGAAGAGACTGCCACTGCGGGTGGATTCTGGCCTCCGCCTCATGAGCTTGTGAGATTTTACGGTTCTGGCCCTTAAGTCCTGTCACTGAATTCAGATTGCATGGAAATCTGCAGTGAGGAATCCGCCGGTGGGCGGAGCCGGGGAAAGCAGTAGCGTTCTTCGATCTGTCATAAGGGGATGTGGCTTTGGGGTTTGGGTGGGAGGGCAGGGAGCCTGTGTGGATTCCCACTTCCCACGGCCCCGCCCCCTACCCCCGTGGCCTCTATTTAACTCCGAAATAGCTTTAATTAAAAATGTGCCAGAGTGCTCACAGGCTAAATGACTGTATTGCCGTTCGTATTTTCTTTCTCTCGTCAGCTTTAAAATTTCATCAACACAGCTGCTTCCTCCGCCGTGATTCATCGCCAGCCCCGGGACACGCTATTATTTTTCCTGCGGGTTCTCTGCGCCCGGCCGGGCTGGGCCGCGGGGGCTGTAATGGATGCCGGGGCCTGTGCTCCCTCCTTCCCTCGGTTCACTCCCCTGCTGGGCTGATAAATGAAGCCTGTGCGCGCCCAGGAGCCCGCTTTTAAAGCTGTCACCGGGGCAGGCCGGCGGCCACGTGGGGGAGGGCAGGCAGCCTGCCAGGCCCGGGACTGAGCAGCCCACGGCTTGCCTGCCTGCCCCCTTTCGTACCCCAGTGGGCCTATCCTGCTGTACCACGCAGGGTGGAAGTGACCCCGAGCACAGATGGGGAAACTGAGGCCGGGGTGGAGCAGATTTCCCGGCGTGGGTGATGGTGTTAGCGTGCTAGGGCTGCCGTAACAAAGAGCCACACACCGGGTAGTTTGAACCAGGGAAATGCCATGTCTCACGGTTCTGGGGGCCGGAAGTCCAAGGTCAAGGCCCGGATGATTCCTTCTGAGGGCCGGAGGGAAGGATCTGGCCCAGGCCTCGCTCCTTGGCTTGTAGGTGGCCGCCTTCCCCCCGTGTCTCTACAGCAGTGGTTCTCAACCTTCCTAATGCCGCGACCCTTTAACACAGTTCCTCATGTTGTGGTGAGCCGCAATTTCGTTGTTACAAATTGAACATCATTAAAGCATAGTGATTAATCACAAAAACAGTATGTAATTATATATGTGTTTTCCGATGGTCTTAGGCGACCCCTGGGAAAGGGTCGTTCGACCCCCAAAGGGGTCGCGACCCACAGGTTGAGAACCGCTCTCTACAGCGTCGTGTGTGTGTGTGTGTGTGTGTGTGTGTGTGTCTCTCTCTCTCTCTCTCTCTCTCTCTCTCTCTCCTGGTTTCTCCTCTTTATGAGAACACCAGTCATATTGGAGTAGGGCCCACCCAGAGGACCTCACCTTGACTTGATCACCTCTGTGAAGACCCATCTCCAAATAGGGCACATTCTGAGGCCCTGGTTAGGACATCAGCATGTGAATTGATGGGATGGAGCGAGGAGGGAGGGACACGACACAGTTCAGCCTGCGCTGTGCTGCTGTTGGCCCGATGGTGTGAGAAAGGGGCTCTGGGTGCTGGTCCTGGAAGAACCCCTGAGCCAGCTGCCACCTGCCTGTGGCTTAGGCACAGTTCTGCATGTGCTGGTGCCTCGGTTTCCTCACCTGTAAGACGGGGATAGTGGTGAGGCCACTACATTGCTTGCCACACTGACTGGAACCCCCCGCACCTGGGGAGTACCTCGGGCAGTGGCTCACCTTCTCACCTTCTCCTGGTCCCAGGACCTGGGGTATTTCAAGGTCTGGCGGACTGTCCACCTGGGGGGTGGCTTGGACCTCCCATCCCCAAAGGAACCGCTCCTCTGTCCTTTGTCTGAGTTTTGAGCCATCCAGGCTGGGGGCGAGGGGACTGGTCCGCCACCCTCTAAGCCCGTCGCTGATGCCTCTGTTCTGTCCCCCGATTCCCTGAGCAGGACTGGCCCTTCTGAGTGGGGGGCTCCCCGCCCAGGCCTCTGAGATGCTGGCCCTGTGGCATTTGTGCAGCGGCAGCTCTGCTTGCCGGGGTCTCCTGTGACATTTTCCTTTGTCAACAGGCTCCGCCTGGCTTGGGGTTGGCCATCGCACCCTCACCCCATTTGTCATGGGCGATGTGGTCTCTTTAAATGTGTTAGAACCTCAGAATTGGTCCAGCCCCCTCCTCAGCCAGGGAGGAAACCCGCTCTCTCCAGCTTCTGAGCAGATGGTCAGTCTAGCAACAGGGGCGGGAAGAGTAGTCATGTCACCTGTCTCCTTGCCCGAGGCTTACCGGAGTCCACTGTGAGCCGCACGTGGGGTGAGAGTCCGAACAGCAAGAGGCCACGCCCAGGACTATCAGCCAGAGTCGGGTTCAAATCTTTGTTAAATTTGGGGTTTTAAATACATGGGCTGCCCTGACCAGGTTGGCTCAGCGGATAGAGCGTTGGCCCTCGGACTGAAGGGCCCCGGGTTCGATTCCCGTCAAGGGCAGGTACCTCGGTTGCAGGTTTTCCAGTCTCGGTTGGGGTGTGTGCAGGAGGCAACCAATGGATGTGTCTCTCTCACATTGATGTTTCTCTCTGTCGCTCACTCTCCCTTCCACTCTCTCTAAAATCAATGGGGAAAAATATTCTCGAGTGAGGATTAACACACAGGCAAAGTGAAAAGAAATGCCGGGGCTCCTGTGAGGTGCCTCGGGGACCCCCACCCCCACCCCGGTGTGGGAAAACCACTCCAGCCAAGCTGAGGTCCTGGTGGCTTTGGGCTAATGGGTGGCCAGGGTGGGGGCAGAGGTGAGGGGGCGGTTGGTGTGGCTGGGAGGACTGGGCGACACTGCTCCTCTCTCCTTCCAGCCGCCGCGCCCCCACGCCCACCCGGGGAGCAGGCTGCAGGTAGAGCTGCCCGGGGCCTTGTGTGCGGGGTGTTTGGGGTGGGTGGGGACTGCCCTGAGTGCTGTGTGGTGCTCTGGGTCCCCTCCTGTTGGTCCCCTCCCGTCCCTTCCTGGGAACTGCTCCATGCAGGCCCTTCTCACCCGCTTCACTGGACCCACCCTGCTTGTGAGGTTGCAGCACTAGTCAGCGTCACCCCCATTCTGCAGTGGGTACCCCAAACTGCAAGGTGGGAGGAGGGGCTGGCCAAGGCCCCATGAGTTAGTGGCTGCCAGCTGGCTCAGGTCCCTGAGCAAGGTCTCCATGCCCAGTGCCGGGCTCCCCACTGCACTGCCAGCCAGGGAGGTGTCCCTGCTTTGGAAAGCAGGGCTGGTAAGCGTCCCTGGAGCCCAGTCCTGGGACACCCCTCCCTGCGCCAGGAGGGCAGTGGGCCGAGGGACCAGTCCAGAGTCACTTGGGGTGGCCCCTCTGAGGGGCACTGCCGCTGGCCACTGCAGACAGACCAGCCCGGGCTCCTGGGTCTGGGGTTCCGAGTGGTCACCTTTGGGCAGGCTGCTGGTTGTGTCCAAGCTCACCCTGGAGCCCCCCGCCCATAGTCAGGCACTGCTGCCTGCCTTTCTGGGAGAGCACACAGTAGGTGCTTCTTGAACACAGACCTGCTGCAGCAGACGGTCCCTCCAGGGGCAGGAAGGAGAGGTGAGAGCAGCCGCCCCTGAGTGAACCCCGAAAGGGGGCCTTCCCACAAGAACCCCACGTGGCGGGAGCCTCCCCATGGCCTGTTCTGACAGTGCTCGCAGGTGTATGGGGAGCGATGGCCCAGGGGAGTTCCTGCAACTTTGCCTGCAGGAGCCCTGGTGGGAGGTGGGCCTGGGGCAGAGCCGTAGCCTTGTAGAGGCCCAGGGAGGCTGGTGGCCTGTGGTGACAGCCCTGGACAGAGCCCATGTCCTTAAGAGTGGACACGGAGGCCCCCAGACTCCTGCGTCGCCCTCCTGGTCGATGGGGTTGGGGAGCCTGTGCTGTGTTTGCTGCCCTGGGTGACTTCCTTCCCTTTTAAGGATTCAGGATTCTTTTCCATGCCTGGGGGCCTGCTGGCCAGCAGGCGTCCTCCCCGGGGAGCACCGTGCCCCCTGCCCCTGTCCCGGTCCCCACCCCCATCCCCAACCCCAAGGTGCAGGCCCAGCCGCCCCAAGGCCATTTCAGCTCCCTTCCCCTCAGTGATGAAAACCTGGGGGTTTCTTTCTTCCAGGGCACAGACAGGCAAATACCAGGATTTTAATTTGGATTTAAGTGCAATTACGGTTCTTCATTTGGATGCGTCATCAGTCACGCTGCCCCTAGTGAGAGATTGTGCGTTTTCCCACCAGCTCCGAGGCTGCTAATAAAGTTCTGCGGACGTGCAAATATTTACCGGGAGCACTGAGGCAGGGGTGGGAATGGCATGCTGCTAATTAAAAAACTCCCCCGCCCGGTGCACACACCTCCTCCCAGGGCAACTATCTGTGGGGAGGGAGGAGACAGGCCAGTGTTTTGAGTAACAACACATGAGCTGCTTCAGAACCATTTGGTCCAGGGCCAGAGAAGCTGGGAGGAGGGGACAGCCCCGAGCAGAACCTGGGCCGCGTGTGCGGGAGGACAGGGCAGCTCCAGTGCCTTCGAGGGCGTGGCAGTCCCATTGTAAGATCGGGGGCCGTGCCAAGGTCTCCCTGGTGGGACCCTGCCACATTTTGGGGGCCACCGTGAGAGGGTGATGAGCAGGCGGGGCCACCAGGCATGGCTGCTGCTGCCTGGCCCCTGGCCCTGCCCTGGCCAGCCTCCTCCCCTCCAGCGTTTGTTTGGGTAACTCATCAGGCTGCTGATTTATGGGACATTCCCCTGCAAATGATCTGCCCAACAGAGTTCCCTCCGCCTTTGAAGTAGGAAAGGGTGCTTGGGCCAGAAATGACACGTGGCTCCTGCTCGGCTGGCCCACGGGGCCTGCGCGGATTGGGCATGGCCCCCGGGTTCTCTCCCTCTCTGGGCCGGGTCCCAGCACCCAGCCCTGCCTGGAGGGGTGGGGAGGGTGTTGCTTTGCCCTGAAAGAAACCACATAAGGCCATATTTGTGTGTATGTGTTCATTCATTCATTCCTTCACTCGCTCACTCACTACTCCCCCTTGCATTCGCCCCTCCCTCCCTCCAGAAGGGCACTGTGGGGGGCGCCCTGAGCAGAGCCTTGTGGGGGGCGCCCTGAGGCGAGCCCCAGCACCTGTGGGAGACAGGAAGACTTCCTGTGGATTTGGGCCTCAGGGGCTGGAGAGGGGGTGCTTGGGGGTGTGGAGAACCCAAAGGTGGGAAGCTGGAGCAGAGGAACAAAGGTCCAGGGGTGGGAGAGCTGCACCCCATTCACTCACCCACTCACCTGTTTATTCAGCTGCTCAACAAACGTTTGTGCAGCTCACAGCGGGGAGCACCATGAAGCGCCTGCCTGGATGGGATGTAAAGGGCCACAGCCCGGGGGTGGGGGGTGGGTGTGGGCGGGGGCGGGAAGGGGGCCCAGGGCAGAGGAGCCACTCCTAGGGCCTGGGCAAGTCCTGATGGGCACCGACCTCAGCCCCCCACCCCCCAACTCCCCACCCTGCCTGGCTCCTCACCCTAACCTCTCCCCCTCTCCCCTGCAGCAGGCGGGCTCTGGAGAGTTCCGGACGCTGCGGAAAGGCTTCTCCCCGTACCACTCGGAGTCCCAGCTCGCCAGCCTGCCCCCCTCCTACCAGGACGCCCTGCAGAACGTAAGTGCCCCTCCCCCAAGAGCCCCCCCTGTCCCCTTGTGGACCTGGCACCTCTGGAACCCTTGGTCCACATGCCAGGGGAGGGGTGAGGCTCGGACCGGCTAGTGACTTGCCGGGGCCGCGGACAGTGGCCGAGCTGGGTCAGGGGAGAGCAGCGGGTCAGGCTTGGCCTTCCTCACTCCCCCACCTTCTTTCTAGCAAGGGGCCTGGGCTCCAGGACCCTCCGGGCTCTGTAAGGGCCCAGTGTGGTGGTTGGAGGTGGAGTCCCAACTCATGGTGATGTTGTGGCAGCACCGGGCAGTGTCCAGAGGCCACGAGAGCGGCTGCCCAGGCCTAGCCATCATCTGACCATGCAACTCGGTGGCCTGTGTCATCCCTGGGACACCCAGCAGCGAGAGGATGCGGCTGGCCCTCGGGGTGGGCTGGGTGTATATATGTCGGGTCACTGCCCTGGCTCTGTAACAGGGTGGGTGTGTGGATCATGGACCTCATTTATCCTCCGGGCCTCCAAGGTTCTCCTGGGCTCTGACTAGCCCCGGAGGGAAGGAAGGGGTGGGGGGAGGGGGAGGTCAGCTCTCTGGGACATGGATGGCTGTCCTGGGGTAGATGTGTCTGTCAGACTGTGTGACATCCTGTGACCACAGACACAGACCTCCAGGGGCAGAGAGCCCATGAGCGATGGCCAGGAACTGGGAGGAGGGGAAGTGGGGGGCTAGGGGTGTGGGGCTTCTCTCTGGGTGATGGGAGTTTCCTCTTGTGGGGACTGCACACATCTGTGGATGCGCTAAACACCAAGAGGCACTCACCCTCCCGAGCTCCGAAGACGATCATAACAAGAGCTACCAGCGTTTACCGAGTGTCTGCTGTGTGCGGTGGGCTCACCACGCACTCCAGCCACAGCAAGGCAGGGAGGGCAGGTGGGCCTGGACTCGGGCCCCGGGTCCTGGTCCTGCTTCTCCCCCCACCCACCCTGCCAGCAGGGACGCTCAGGGCACCTCTGCAGAGCTGCCCTGGCTTTGCAGCGGCTGCTGCCGGGCGTCTGGTCTCTCCCGAGGCCCCCGCACCTGGCCCAGGAATGTAGCTGCTGACACTGTGCAGAGAGCAAGGCCTGCCGGCAGCAGATGCTCCAGATGTTTATCCAGGAGCCTGTGGCTGAACCAGGGTCCAATCCTGCATGAGTAAGGGCCCCGAAAAGCCAGTGACGCCCACCGGGTGACTCCTCCACTCCTTCATCCCCCCCGCCCAGCTCTGTCCATTCTGATGGCGCACAGTGATGGAAAGCTGTGTCCCCGAGCCTCTCAGGGGCCTGCAAACTATAAAGTGCTGTGCACCTGGCTGGCTGCTGGGATGTGCCGCGGGGTGTGAGCAGAGGGAGCCCGGGTGGGTGGCCAAGGTTGTGTGGCTATTGGGACTCCCATTCCTACCCCCTCCCCCTCCCCTGCTCCTATAGGTTTGCCTAGTCTGCACACTTCCTATTAGTGGAGACATAAACTACTGTGGATCCTTGGTGACTTAGCACCATGTTTCTGAGGTCCACCCGCGCTGTAGGGTGTATCAGTCCTTTGGTCCTTTTCGTTGTTGAGTGATAGTCCATTGCGTGGGTGTACATTTTTTTTATTCATTTACCAATGGCTACATATTTGGCTTGTTTCCATTTTCTGCCTATTGTGAATGGTGCTGCTGTGAGCATTTCTGGGCAGGATGTGGGCACTTAGGTTTCCAGTTCTCTCAGGTAGACACCAGTCTCCTGTCTTTTGGCCCCAGCTCTGGAGTCCCACAGACCCGGGTTCGAGGCCCAGCCCCCTTGCTTGCTAGCTGCTTGGCCTTGACAAGTCATTCAGCCTCACTCTCCTCATCTGTGCAATGGGCATGTAAAAAGCTAGTGTCTGCCCAGAGGGCTGTAGTAAGAACCCAGAGGGCCGAGGAAGCGTGTGTCCTGAGCTCTCCCGTCTGTGGTCCTACCCGTCCTGGGCAGCTGTGCTTGGGGAATGCCCCGGAGGTAATGGCCCTGATGGCATATTATTTGTACACATTATGTGTCCAGTGGTGGCTTCATTTACAGGGTCCCCTGGCCATACTCTGGCAGCCTGGTATGCCGGCCAGGAGAGGGCTGCATGGCACAGCCTTCCCCGGCCACTCCTGGCTTCCCTCCTGCCTCTGCTCGGGGAATCAGCCTCCTTACCGAGCAAGTAGTTCAGGGAGTCCCAGGTACAGACAGGACTTGAGGCCACAGGTGCCAAAGGCCAGGTGCCTGGCTGTACAGTGTGTGTGTGGCTGTCGCCCCCTCCTGGCCGGTTCGGGGAGTGCAGCCTTCTGCCTCGGGTCGCTCACCTGTGTGGCCTGCCTTCCACCTGCCCCCAACCTCCCCCAGAGCTTCCAGATCTTTTTGGTTCCCTCATATGATAGACCTGGCCTGGGCAGCAGAGGCCAGGCAGCCTGGACTGCTGTTAGGGAAACGGCTGCATCCCAGGGCGCTACACGCACCCTGGTACACAAGCACCCTTTTTGTTGTCCAGCTGAGGCACAGAGTGAGTCGGGCCCTGCCTCAAGTCACAGGCAGCAGAGCCTCCCCCAGGCCCAGCCTTCCCAGACCCCAAGGCCGTGGTTCCCTGCCTCCCTGGAGCCAGCAGTAGTGGGGAGAGTGCAGGGGAATTGGCTGCCTAGGCCCTGAGGGTGTCTGCAGGGCATGGCCTCAGTGGGCAGAATCCCAGGGCAGTGGCCCTCAGCCAACCTCCCCTCGTCTTCCCTGCTCACATGCTCCCGTGCAGGCTGGGCAGTCTTGGTGCTCTCTGTTCACTCTCAGCGCTTTCTGAGCAGCTGGTTCCTATGGGCCCTGGGACCCCACCCTTGAGGCCTCCTTGTCTGTGAGCTTCTCCCGTGGGGCCCTGAATGCAGGCTCCTTCTTGCAGCCTGAGGCAGAAGCCCTGCCCCCTGCTCCCCGGCCACCTGGGCCAGTGACCCTTGTGGGGGGAAGCTGGGGAGGCCGTGGGCAGACACTGGCTCTGCCACAGATGGGCAGGGCGCTGTGGGATGGACCCCCTCCTCGGCTCATCCCCTGCCGCTCCTCCAGGCTGATATTGCCAGTTAGAGTGTTTGCCGAATCAGGTGGCCAGACGGCCTGGAGCCAGGGCTCAGGGCTGGAAGACTTGTAACCCTGGGCCTGGGGGGTGGAGTCAAGGTGAGTCACCCACTGGCAGCTGGGGGAGCGGGAGGGGGCTTTGGGATCAGGACACCTGGGGTGGGTGAGGTGACCTTGGTGAGTTTCTGCCCTCTCTGAGGGAGTCCCAGGTACAGACAGGACATGAGGCTTTCTTTGCACAACGGATAATAGGCCTCCAGGTGTGCTGCATGGGGGAGCCTGTGGGGCGTGGTGGGTGCTGCTCCTCAGCCCTGGCCTGGCCCTCACCCTGCCGCCTCTCCCATCACCTGCCCCCATTTCCTCCTGCCTAGCCCCTGGCCCCACGGCATCAGGGACCTCACTCAGAGCTGGTCACACCTGCGGCCGCCACCTGGCTCTGTCTATTCAGGGTGAGCTAAGCCTCATGATTCCCTCCCACAGGGCCCAGCCTGCCCGGTACCCGAGCTGTCCTCACCCCCCTCCGCCGGCTACAGCCCCGCAGGACAGAAGCCCGAGGCTGTCGTGCATGCAATGAAGGTGAGGGCCAGGCCCTGCCCACCCTCACCCAGGTCCCACTCCCTCAGGAGCCCGATCCCTGGTGTGATGCGGGATGGGGGACCTCTTTGGCGGCGCCTGAGCAGCAGGGTGGGACCTGTGTGGGGACTGGGTGGCTGTGACTGCCTGGAACACTGTGGGGGAGGGACTCAAAGATGCCGGGTGCCCATAGCAAGTGTGTCACCTGTCTGCCATCCCTGCAACTGGGGAAACTGAGGCCTGGGGGTGGGGGAGGGCAGGCACTCCCTCAAGGTTGGAGTCATGGCAGGACGGGCTAGGTAGGAGCAAAGCCCAGGCCTCCCAGGCCCAGCCGCTGCTCAGGTGCAGGGCCTTCCTGCTCAGGGCCGCCAGCTGCAGGTCCTGAAGACGCGCTCCTGCCTCCAGGGGGCACTTCTCCCCCTCCTGCGCCCCTCATCTCCTCCCCATTCCCCTTCCCCCCGTGCATGCGCCACGGTGGCCATGTGCACACATGTGTGCACACCCCATGTGCATGAGTGGGGGTGTCCTCAGTCCTCCTGCTCATTAATCACAAGCTGGGCCCTGGTCAGAGCGAGTCCACCTGTCGGAGGGCGGCCCTGCCCCCAGGTGACCGACCCCTCCTCAGCTCGGCCCCCAGTGAAAGGGGTTCGGCTTCCCTTGTGTGGTGGGTGCAGTGTCACTGGGTGAGGGGAGAGGACACAGTGAGGAGGGACGGCCTGCCCCTCAGGTCTCCACACCGCTGACCCTGGCCCTGTTCCCCGCAGGTCCTGGAGGTGCACGAGAACCTGGACCGGCAGCTCCAGGACAGCTGCGAGGAGGACCTGAGTGAGAAGGAGAAGGCCATTGTCCGCGAGATGTGCAACGTGAGGCGCTTCCCGGGCCAGGGTCGGGGGGCGTCCTGGCTGGACACTGGGAGTTGCTACCTTCCCGGGGGAAAGGATGGTGACCTGGAGGGCTGGCTGGAGGCACTGGAGCCTGGGAGCGCTGGCCTGGCCTCATCCCCACCCCCACCCCGAGAATGAATGGGGTCCCTGATCTCAGGGTCTGTCCATCCCGGGAATGTGCCTCTGGCCCCCAGCACTGGTCTTGTTTACCCCTCATGTCCCGCCTCTCAGCCCCGGTCCCAGGTGTCTGGCTCCTGGCCTCCCAGCTGGGTGGTGGCCCTGGTGACTGCTGGTGCTTAGCCTGAGGTGCAGGTGACACCCCCACTCTGTGGGCCTGCAGAGCTGGGGCTGCCTTTGTTCTGGAAGCTGGCTGCCCCTGACCGACCTCATCAACATGGGTCCTCACTGGACCCTTGAAGGAGCCAGAGGGAAGGGTGGTTCTCAGGGGTTGAACTGGGGTCTCCCGTGGAGTGGGGTGTTCTGAACACCCTCCTATGCTGCCTTCTGAGTCCATGGGCCCCACTGGACAGCTGCGAGGCCGAGCCTACACCCTAGTGGTGACCTGCTCAGGATGGCAGGTGTGGCTATGAGGATGGACATGCAAAGACCTGGCCTGAGTGTTTCCAAGCTTTACGTGGCTTCAGTCCCCTCCTGGCCCATGGCTCTGGGATGTGTGCACAAGCCAGCTGGTGGGCTTGGGGTGGCCCTGCCGTCACATCTCGCCTCTCCCCGCAGGTGGTCTGGAGAAAGCTGGGAGACGCCGCCAGCTCCAAGCCCTCCATCCGGCAGCACCTGTCTGGGAACCAGTTCAAGGGGCCTTTGTAGGCCTCTCCTCCGTGGACGTGGACTGTCCCTGCCTGGGATCCCCCCAGGGGAGTGGCAGGCCTTCCGGCTGAGCCTCCATCTTCTTCTGTGATGAATTGTACATAGGATGCTGCCTGCTGTGGCTCGGCAGCCATGGGTGTGGCCCCTGCTGGCCGGGCCTCCATCTCCCACATCTCACACCAGCAAACTGGGAGGCGAGACGCTGGCTGTCCCCGCAGTACAGCAGCCTGGACGGCCCTTTCCCACTCTGGGCCAGGCTTCAGGCTCGCTGTGCGAGAACGGAAGGCTGCTCTGAGCTGCCCAGCGCAGGGATCATGCCAGGCTGCGCCCAGCACCTCACCAAGCCCTCCATCCACTGGCTGCCACCACACTGGACAAAGGCCACTGGCAGCTGGACCTGGTGCAGGGGCACCCCTTCCCATCCACCCGCTGTGACTTGAACGCTGGCTCCCCAAGCACTGAGTCCCAAGAGCCACGGGCAGGGGAGCTCCCCAGCCCTTCCTCTGGCCTGTGCCCAGTCCCCTCCTGCCAGCTGCCACCTGTTTTTAGAATCCACCCCTCCCCTCTCCCCCCAGTGTCGCCCTGCCTTGTGCCAGGTGTGCCCTATATTTTGGGGACCCTCCTGCCCCAGTGCCTGAGGCATCTCCGCTTCCATGGTTCACTCTGGGCCAGGAACACAGGAAGGCGGCTGAGTGCAGAGTCCCCGGCTGAGCCCCATGTGTGCCCCTCTCCGATGGGTAGCACTGGGTCATGGCTGGGCCTCCGGTCCACTGTGGTGTCCCCTCTGGAACCTGGCCCCATCCTCAGTCACTGTGGGCAGAGCCGCATGGCTGCAGTGACAGGAGTTCTGTCCCCCTTGGAAGGAGCCTGACCTGGCTCTGGCTTTAATTTGCTGTGTGACCTTCAGCAAGTCACTCAGCCTCTTCAGGCCCGTGGTGCAAAGTGAGGTCCTCTTAGCTGGGCTCATGGTAGAGGCCATCACTGTAGTCAGCTGTGCTCCTAGCATGTGAGCCGATGGTCACCTGCTGGAGAGGCTGCTGGGGGCTGGCCTGGGGCGAGGCCCGAGCTGAGTTCTGCTGCCTCCTCCAGGGGACAGTCCCTCTCCTCTCTGAGCCTGTGTCCTCCGAGGGAGCATGGGAGCATGAGGGTCTCCTTGCAGGCTCTGGGGGTCCAATGAGACCGTCAGTGTAAATGACCATGTATCAGCTGTAAAGTGCAGTATGTACATTTTCACATTCATGTGAGGAAAAGGAGGCACAGAGGGGGTAGGCGGTCAGTGGCATCACAGGTGAGGCCCCAGAACTTGGCAGGCTGGCCAGGCCACACTGTCAATGAGGTTGCAGGGCCCTGTCCACTCACCCCATCAGCTCGTCCATCCTCGGACTCCCAGGTCCTGAGGGCTGCCCGTGGCCTTGTGCGGCTGGTACCGAAGAGCCCGAGGCCATCTTTGCATCAGGCAGCCTCACCCAGGCCCATGTGAGGGACGGGAACCAGGACCGGGCAGTTCCTACCGTCCCCTGCCGTTGGCGCCCTTGGGTTGTACACTCAGGGCAAAGGCTCTCGGTCCTCCTTGTGCCCGGGGGTGTGAGTGGGTGCTGCCCTGGGCATTACCGGGAGCCGTGGGCTTTCGAAGGCCCTTCCATCAGGTCGGACGGGAGCTCCCTGTCACATGGTGGTGGGTGACTCCTGCACCAGGGGGCCGCCAGCTGGGGTCAGAGGCCCCCCTCTGGTCGTGGAGTCCAAAGAACCACAAGCGGCCGAGGGGGAAGGGGCCATCTGGGTGGGCTCCACGTCCGGGAGCCCATTTGCCACGTTTGGATCAGGTCGGCTTTGCCACGACTGAAAATAAGCAATAAGGAAGGCCTCCTGGTACCTGCAGACGCTGCACAGCGGCCCGGGGACAGCGTCACAGGGAAGTGACCCTGTCCCCGGACTGCGGAGATGTCCAGGGAGGAGGTGGAGTGGGCCGTGGAGACCTTCCTGCCCGTCCCTGAACCAACCCTGTGTGGGACGGCTTTCAGGGATGGAACTGTACCTGTGACAGCCATCTCCCAACATAACATGCTGTTAGAAAAGCCAGCAGCAGAGCAGCGCTGCCTGACCCCACTGGGTCGTTCGCAGTTGCAGGGGAGCTCACAAGCTGGGGGGCTCCCATGGGCCTCACTACCGGGGCAGCCAGGGGGGTGCCAGCTCTGCCACTAACAGGTGTGTAGGTGACAATGGGTGACCGTCCGCCCCTGGAGCCTCAGCTTTGAGCTCAGGGTGGGAGGGGTGTGCTGACCTGGGTGTCCTTTCATAAAGGCCCCTTTGCTTTCCAAACCCTCCGCTTCTAGATCCCGCAGCCACGGGGACACCTGCGCCGTGGCCTGTTCCCACTGTGACGGAGCCCACCTTCAGCCTCCCCTGGGGGCCAGGCCCATCCTGGGATCGCCATCTGCTGGCCACTCTAACGGGTGGTGCGTTTTTATCCAGAAGTGATTAGCTACACATCAGTGTTTAGAGAGAAAAAGTGACCTTTTTTTTCTTGAAAACTTGAGAGGAAACAAAATACTACTGATTTTTTTTTTTTTTAAGAAACAGTGCATGGCTGCGGAGCGGGAGAGGTGTATATTTTCATAATGTGGGAGACTGGGCTGCTCTCTGGACCTGGCGGAACGTCTGGTTCCCATTCCCGGGCCGCAGCCATGCTCTGTCTTCTGTAGGACGTGACCTCCTGAGAACGGCCAGCCCTGCCCTGCCCGGCTCGGTCCATTTCTACCTTCTATTGAACCACTTTGATTTGGGGAGAGAAAAATTAATAGAACTTTTTGATAGTGTGGTAAAAACATTGAACTATTTTAGTAAAAGGTAACAGAGAAGACTGTGACAGTGTATACTTTGCGCTAGATAAATAAAGGCTCTTTGCAAGCCTCCATGGTGGTGTGCAGTGTGTTTGTCTCAGGCGATGGCTCGTTGGGCAGAGGGCCATGGCCCCTGGGAGCATTTCAGGTGGGGCTGCAGCCAGCACACAGCGTCCCCATTTGGGCCACTAACTGCTACTCAAGGGGCCGCTGCCTACTCCTTAGGCCAGAAATGGAAAGGATTTCAAATTCAAACCCTCATCTAACCTAGCAACCTCAGAGGCTGGCCCATGAGGGTGCTGCCCAGGAGATGTGGGTGAGGCTTGGCGGGCAGCGAGGCCCTCTGGGGTCCAGAGGGCGATCACACCCAGGGGCTACTGCAGGCCCCAAGCTCTGTCAGTAACAAAGTTTCAGAACTGCTTTTATTTGGATAACTGACTGAAGGAGTCTCCTGTGTAACCAAGATGGAAGTCACAGTATGTTGTTATATTCACACTTAAAAAATATCTCTCTATGTACTGGAACTTGCAGATCGATGTAAACATACATTACTTCCCAAGTACATTCCTCCCCTTCTTCCCAGAGGAAAAAGAAAAAAGCCATCCAACCAGGCAACCCCTTCAAAATAACTTTAATACAAAGATGTAAATATCTCTAAATCAAAAAGCTTCTTCTGACCGACTGGGTGTCATGGAAGAGAACACGGAATGGAAGTGATGACGACAGCTTGACTTCAGATGGAACTGGACTGTTTAAAACTGCGTATCCAGGAAAAATAGGCACTGATTTCTAGAAGGAAATTCACTCCTTACGGAAGCTATTTATTGAGCCAATATGGCTGGTTAACATTTTCACTAGTATAGTCACCCAGTGCAGGACGCGGCCCTCAGCCGACACCAGCACAGCCGGGCGGCCCGGGCACTGCCGAGGCTGTCCCCACTCCGGGCCTGGAGGACCATCTGATCCATCTCCCGGGCCTGGTCCATGTCTTCCCATACTGCAACTGTCCAGCATTATACAAGGTACCCTGCTGCTTCCTCACTTCAACTACCCTTCAAGGTAACTAGAAAAACTTGTTAAAAAAAAGAAAAGGGAAAAAAGGCATCAGGTTATCTCATCCAGGCTGCACGCCCCAGGCCCCCGACTGGAGGCATGCCCGGTGGGGGGATGGGTGGGGGCACAGGTGGCTGTCCTCCAGGGGGGACAGATGGAGGTGGGTAGCTAGCTGGAGGCAGGCCCAGGCCTGGAGGAGGGTGAGGTGGAACGGCATGGGTGGGGGGCAAGCGTGGAGGAGGGGGCGGGAAGTTGGGGTTGTAGGTGGGTGGAGGTGGAGGGTACCCGGGAGTTGGGGGTGGGATGGCAGGTGGGGGGAAGGAGGCTGGGGGAGGGGGCACCGGTGGTGGGGGTGGGTTGGGGGGGTAGACATGGTGGTAGGGCAGGTGGGCTGGAGGCCCATAGGCAGGGGGCAGGGCGCTGTAGGAGGGGCCCTCGGTCTTCATCATGGACTGCAGGCTCTGGTAGCCCTCTCCAGACATGTAGGAGCTGGTGGTGGACATCCCGGTTATGTAGCTGGAGGGTGGCGGTGGCGGTGGCCGGTGTGGCAGCGGTGGTGGCTGGTGCACAGGGGCCGGGTGGGCCGGAGGAGGAATCTGGACTTTGGGGAGCTCACTGGCATCCACGGGGCCTGGTGGCTCAGCCTCACCTAAGGCAGTCGCGAGGGGAGGCTTCCGGTCTGGAGAGATGAGTGGAGAGACGAGTCAGTGCCCAGCAGCTCCACAGACCCCACCCCCACCCCCACCCCATCACAGCACCAGAGTGTAACTCAGATCTACAGCAACCTGCCCAGATGTGGGCAATGTTCACACACTGGCAGGGCTGTTTTCCTAAAATTGATTCTAAACTCACTTTTCCTGGGTAGTTCTGCATTTCTGGATGTGACCAAATATACTTAGAATTTACAACGTCCTCAAAACATCTGTGTAAAAGTTTTCTGAAAGATCCTTGGTCGTGACTGTTTTAACATTTTGGCTGCAAAGTCTCCCTTCTATAAACTTTCCCTTAGATCTCCCAAGCCTGCCCTTCAAAAAGGTAGAGAGAAAAGCTGGCACCCCATTGGCTCTCAGCAGACACTGACCTGGTGGTGGGTGGGCCGGAGGCAATGGAGGGTGAGTGGTCTCTATTTTGGGAATTTTAGGTGGTGGTGGTTCTACGAAGAAAAAGATTAAAAAAGCACTCATATCTCTTCATGTAATAAACATATTATAGTAAAAATAAAACGGACTGTTCAGGAATTTCTTTGGGGAAAAAGAGCAGATAAGAACGTTTTACGGGTACTTGAGGAAGGCCTCAGCTATATCAGCATGCCCTGGCTCATTGGTTGAGCGTTGTCCCATGAACTGAGAGGTCACAGTTCAATTCCCAGGTTGCAGGCTCGATTCCTGGTAGGGGGAGTGCAGGAGGCAGCCGATCAATGTTTCTCTCTCCCTTCCTCTAAAAATCAATAAAAAAATCTAAAAAAAAAAAAAAAAATGAATCATTATGTACTAATCCTTTTAAAAGAAAAAAACAAAACAAAACAAATACAACTCTGATCTCCTACCTCCCCTCTAAAAAGGAAACTAACCCACTATCCCCTTTTCCACAAAGCAAATCCTTCCAACAACTTGAGAGCAGCAAAAAACCACTTCCATGACCGGTGTGACTTGCTAATACACAGAACACACAGAAAGGCCCCGAATGCTCACAGGAAACCACTACCTTTTAACTCTTGTTTAGTTGCATTTCCAGTTTATTTTCTCTCACAAATATTTGCTCCATTTGGCATCCCCTTAGAAGTCACCGTTAGAGAACTGGAGGCGAGCGACCTACTTTAAGTGCACTTGGGGCAGAGGACACAGCCCACCCTTCAGGGTTGAACACCTGCATGTGAACAGCATCCCCAGTGACGACACTACATCGCACAGATAAGGCTACACCAAGTCCAATCGCTTCTGTTTAGAAAGGTAGAGGTGTGGACACATGATGGAAAAAGAACGCCATCTTTTTGTTTGTATGTTTTGGCCCTTCCCGAAACTCACTTCATCTGGGCTTGCACATCACTGATCGGATTCTGCCCCGGCATTGCTGATCACTTTCTTGGTTTCCTCTCTCAGACTTTGGCTGGATTCAAGGTGTGGGGACGTCTCTCCCTTTATCATCAGGGAGATGAATCGACGTCTCTAGCTTCTTTCTCACCTCCAAAACCGGGGACCTGACTTTCAAGTCCCATCCCTAGATCCAGCAGCCAGCACCTCGCAGGCAGCCTTTTCCTCTATCTCCTGACTGGTATCCCTCTCACCTAAGCACTCCCTCCAACCCCCCTCCCACCGCCAGACAAGCTAAAGCTGTCCAACAGAAATATCAAAAGAGCCACCCATGTAATTTTTAGTTTTCTAGCAGCCATGTTCAGAACAGTTAAAATTAATTTTAATATTTAACTTGATATATAAAAAAATTGATTTCAATGTATAATCAACATAAAATTGACTAATAAGATTCTCTGCATTCTTTTTTTTTTTTTTTTTAGGGGGGGGAAGAGGAAAAAACATGGATGTGAGAGAGAAACATTGATTGGTTGCCTCTTGTATATGCCCCAACTTGGGATTGAACCAGAAACCTAGGTACTGGTATGTGCCCTACCTGGGAATTGAACCTGTAGCCTTTTGGTGTACGGGACGATGCCCCAACCAATTGAGCCACTGGCCAGAGTTACATTCCTTTTTCTTACTAACGCTCAGAAATCTGGTGTATATTTGCACTGAGGGTACCAGGCCATTGGAGTGGGCCACACTGTCAGTCCTCTGTAGCTACTTGCACGTACTGTTCTGCTCAGTCAGATCTCACCTCCAGGCTGTCTGACCCTCCCTTCCTGGGCCTCTGGCCATCATTCTGACTCTTCTCTCACCAGGTCTCACCCAGATGCTGGCAAAGTCCTTCCCATTCCCAACCATCTGTGCTATTACTACTGCCAGGAAACTTTCTAAAATGAACTCAGACTTTGCCATGCTTCTGCTAACCAACCTCCCATGGCTCCCACTGCCTATGCAAAATCGGTCCCTCCAAGTAGGTAGGCGCTGTCATCCACTCCCAACCACATTTCAGTCCTCTCAGAAGTGATGCCCTTTCAGCTCTTCCTGTTCCAGGAAACTCCTCTCTCCATTTACTTCCAATTCCTTTGCTCACCTGCCTCCTTCGACCTACAGGCTCTCCACTCTCAGCTCTAGTTCTTCTCCAAGGTCACCACTGGCTCTCTCTCTCTCTCCAACAGATGCTGCAATCAGCTCAGGATGACTGTATATATCTGCTTTTTAGTGTCTGACAATGTTTGCTCATTCAGAACTAAAAAAAATTTACCTGTACTCAACTCATCATTCCCCCACAGATCCTGCGAAACACGTAGCTTTACTATAACTTGAAGATCTCGACAACAGTACCACAAATAATTCCCTGAGGTCCTACCATGGAACTAAGCAACAGAGAAACAGAGACAAGTGGACACTGTGCTTCAAAGAGCTCAGCACAACAGGGCCAATGACACACAAAACTTCTCACTTTCTCTTCTGTAATCATTCAGGTTTTGCTCACTCTTTATTTGCTTCCAACACAGAAACACATTAACCAACTCTGGGCTCTACTACATATCTATAATAATAAAAGCATAATATGCTAATTAGGCCAGGCGTCCTTCCAGATAACCATCCGGATGAAGCCGAGGCAGCGGGAGGGGGGGAGAGGGGAAGGGAAGGGAGGTGGGGACTGAGGCAGAGGCAGCCGCCATGGCAGAGGAGGTTGAGGCAGCAGCGGGGCTGAGCCCCTTGAACGAATTTCATGCATCGGGCCTCTAGTGTACATATAAAAGGCGTCTGACAGAGGCCTGGTGCCATAAGCAGCAGGGCTGGCCGTGTGGTGGTTCTCTGGGCAACACCCTGCCCACCACGCAGTCCTTTCTCCACACCATCCTGCCACTCGGTGTTCAGGATGGGGACACCCAGGGCACTTCACTTTCTTCACGTTTTTACTGTGTCACACTCCACTAATCTCTAACAATATATATTGTGGCAACTGGTCTCCTACATTCATGATGACATTTTATATATGTGACTCAGTACATTGTTATTGATACCTTTTATCAAAATATAATCTAAAAATAGATTTGGGATAAACAGAAGACAATGTGTTTTCTGGCAGAGTGGGTCAAGTTTGTGATGGGGTCTTTAAATTTTAAGGCCAATCTAATCAGAAAAGAAACACTGTTGACTAAGAATTTAAAGTTTTGATAAGCAGACATATAAAACCAAAAAACAGAACCGGGAATTACCTGCTGCTTTGTTCTCTTCTTTGGGAGAAACAACCTGTTGCAAAAGAAAACACAACCGTTAACCCAGACCCGGGAAGAGTGAGAAAAACAGACGAACCAGGGACGAAATCACAGTGACAGAACGTGGCCTCACACAAAACCATGCTGGCTTAACTTGCAGGGCAAACCTGCCACCTGCAGAGCACCGTTCTGCTTCCTTCCCCTTTCCCTGTCCGGAAATACTCCCTTGTCTCAGTTCTGAACACTGAGTCTCAGGCCTCTAGCGCACTGCCCTGTTTGATCAGCAAAGTTGGCTGATACCTATATATCCTGCATGGCTTCTTCTAAGACTGAGTAACAGCAAATGCCGGGCTGCCACCATTGGGAGAAATTTCTACCAATACTGTCACTTAAAGATACAAACACTACAGCCCTGACCGGTTTGGCTCAGTGGATAGAGCGTCGGCCTGCGGACTGAAGGGTCCCAGGTTCAATTCCAGTCAAGGGCATGTACCCTGGTTGCAGGCACATCCCCAGTGGGGGGCATGCAGGAGGCCGCTGATCGATGTTTCTCTCTCATCAATGTTTCTGATTCTCTATTCCTCTCCCTTCCTCTTTGTAAAAAATCAATAAAATATATTTTAAAAAAAAAGATGCAAACACTACAGAGTCAGAGGGACCTGGTTACACCCATTCCAGCAGGGTACAGAGGCGGAAACGACACCCTGGCAGGTTTCAGGGCCCTGTCGGAGGTGACACAGGCAGCAGCAGCTGGAGGAGGACAGAGCTTCTCCTCTGACCACAGAAGTTTTCAGGCTCCCCATAGACATGCAGTCTGATAGCGATTTTTAGTGTTCCGTGAAATCCCTTTGAAATAGGAATGTGCTCAGGTGGGGCACTGCCACCAGGAAAGCTGGCCATGCCCAGTGCCAATCTGGCCACTCACCGTGGCTCGCTTCACCTGGCGGGGGGGACTAGGCTGTGGGGACGGTTTCTTGGGCTGCTGGACTTGCTGTGGCGGTGGTGGCGGCTGGGTTGATGGCTGCGGGTCCTTCTGTGGGGGCTGCGGTGGTTCAGGGCCTGGAGCCGACTGTGATGGTGGCACTGGTGGCACTTGTGGTGTGGGGTTGAGCGATGGAGGCTGATGCAGCTGATGAGGCGTGTGATGAGGCATCTGTTGTTTTCCTTGTGAGTAAAGATCCAGGATTTGGTGGCAGATATCTAAATGATAGGCGACAATTACATTTACCACAGATGGATATTTGAAATAAAATTTTACCTAGAAAAATAAGCCAGCCCATTTCCCTTTGAGCCACGATTCTCATACAAGGACCAACATGTCAAAATCCTATCTGGAATTCACCCTGCCTCTGCTGTGCACAGCACTGGTGGGTATTTTCAGGTCACCAAAACGATTTGCTTGGAAAGAGTGGATATTACATTTGAAATGTTAGTCACAGCTGCTTCTGAAGAAGAGTTTATGCAGGCCTATCGGGAAATCTGTTCAGGAATCACGTTCTCAGGGCAGCACCATCCCAACACGGAACCCCCTCACAGAATGATCGGCATGCCCAGTACCTTCCAGAACATCCACAGGGACATCTTGCACAAACTGCTCCCACCATCTCCGATACATGGGTTTGGAGGTCCATTCTTGTATTTCAAATTTGCACAAACGTCCCGCGAGATACATCACTGCCACTGCTATGATCTCTGGTTCCCACTGCAGTGACAAGGTCGTGCAGAGACTAGTTCAACAGGAAAAAGAGGTGACTTCACTTGGATGAACAAACATTTGTGATTAACTCAATGCATGAAAGTCAGATGCTGCATCTAAATGGCAATTTGCTTATCCTTCTCTAAACACCATCAAATAAAGTATTATACATAGAGTCCTCTAAAAGCATAAAAATAAGTTATTTTAACCACAGTTACTTTGATTTATGTTCTTCAAACTGTTGAAATCCTAGCTAGAGAAATGTTTCTCCCAACAGCAACAACTCCACTCACAGGCACTTTGTTCCTCATTAGATCCCTGGGCTCTAGAACATCAAGGATCTAAAACCGTGACACCATATGGTGTTTGTGTTTTTGCAGAATCAAATGGGTCCTCAGTATTTAGTTGTCCAAACTCTCTGGGGTACTGTTTTAGATTTATGTTTCAAACTGGAGATAAGATTTCAGGATCCTGCATCACCATGACATGGCAGGGTATTGCCTCTGCTGGCAACAGGAGACCTGGACTTTGGCCCCAGCTCTGCCCTTCACTGGCTCCTCAAGCTGGGTTAAGTCAGTTTCCTTGACATAAAGTAGGGGTTTGAGTAAAGTGACATATGAAGTCCCTGGGTATTTAAAAACACTATAATTAAAGACTATATTTCCAGGAATCATTTCTATAGCTTGTTAAAAAACTGTAATTAAATCAACATTTGAGTATATGTACCTGTCATTTACAAATGTCCATGCCATTTGAACCAACTTTTGAATTTTGTTTTTATCACCTAGAAATGCGGGGAGGGGAGAAAGGTAAATTAGTAGGAAAAGAAAATAAAGCAGCAGCACAAGAAGCAACAAGTATTCATATAAAGCCCAGGTACCCTCAGCATCATTCCAATACACAGCGAAGAGCTTCCGCATGGGAGACAAGGACAAATGAGTGTGCCCAAGCCCCACCTCTGTTCTCTCCACATGCCCTATGCTGAGAGCCACCGTTTATGGGAAGCCTGGCTCCATGGCTGAATTTATTAGGCTATTTAAAAAGTTCTGACTCATTTTCCTGTCTCATACCACTTGGCAACTGGATGACAGAATCTGTTTATACACAAAAGGAAACAGTACTAATAGCCACAATATTGAACTGTCTGGGCAAGCTATAGCCCAGGTACTTCACACACCGAATTTTCTGCTTTCCTCTTTTAAGCATAATCGCAGTGTCATCAAATGATGATGAAGACTTGGTTTCAGAATAAAAAAGTTCTTTTATTAACTTTTTCTTACCTTTGAGTTGTTTTGCATATTTGAGTAGGAACTGGTATGGATGTTCTACCTGTAAATCAAACTTTATAGTCTGTAGTAAGATTCTCTCCAGAACCATTACTTCTTCCTAAAAATAAAATAATAAGTGTTGGGGTTGTAGTTTTAGTCACAGGTCTAAATCAGTATTTAAAAAGTGAACTTTTCTATTTATTATTTTTTAAATATAGTTTTATTGATTTCAGAGAGGGAGAGGGAGAAAGTGATAGAAACATCAGTGATGAGAATCATTGATTAGCTGCCTCCTGCACATCCCCCACTGAGGATTGAGGCTGCAACCTGGGCATGTGTCCTGACCAGGAATCGAACCGTGACATCCTGGTTCATAGGTCGATTCTCAACCACTGAGCCATGCCAGCGGGGCTGAAAGTGGTGTTTTTAGAACATAACTAAGTCATCTATGTAATTATTTTAACACCATTTCCTGACATGAGCAGGGATTGTGGGGAAAAGACAGGATGGGAGGTATAACCAATAGCAATCTCTGGGTGTTTGAGAATAGCTGCAAATGTCAATTCCTCCCACCATTCTTGGGAAGCAAAAGACGCACATGCAGTGCAGATACATGTACGCAGAGCACTGGCACTATCCATCTACCCAGAAGCTGCCAGCACCCCTGAACCAAAGAAGCCACACTGCTTCTGGTCTAGGAGCACAGCCAGCCAGGAGGGGACTTTGTTCCTATCCACGACATGTGCTACCGCCCCTAAAGTGCTCAGAACATGACTTGGCACGTTAGCAAGAGCTACCTAAGTGTGGCTACATCCTCTTTCCTCCTTACAGAAGCAAGGGAAAGTACCTCTGCACAGGGACCTGGGACTGGAAGATACAGGAGTCACAGCCATTGCCAACACAAGGACCTCTATCTTTTTTAATTTTGTTCATCCTCACCCAAGGATATTTTTTTCCATTCATTTTTAGAGTGGAAGGGAGGCGAAGAGATAGACACACATTGATTGGTTGCCTCCACACAAGAGCTGGGGATCAAATCTGCAACCTAGGTACATGCCCTTGAACACTGACCCTTCAGTCCAAGGGCCAATGCTTTAACCACTGAGCAACTGACTAGGGCAAGGACCTCTATCCTTCAAAAAAAAAAAAAATCTATATTTATTATATATACTAGAGGCCCAGTGCATGAAATTCATGCACAAGGGGGAGGGGGTCCCTCAGCCCGGCCTGCCCTCTCGCAATCTGGAATGCTGCATGCATCAGTGACCATACTTTTCATACAGGTGAAAGGCATCTTGCTGTTGTATGGGCAACTAGATTTTTTTTTGCCCTAATTATAAAAAGTTGTACATAACATGATCTTTCTGAGGCAGCAGTACCATTTCCCCATATTATGGGTGGAAAAACTGAAGCAGAGAAAAGTAACTGGCTTTGTCACACATTTATAAGTGTCAGAATCAGGGCTGACCACAAAATGTGCAAGCCAGAGTCCATGCATGTCATCGCTGAATCATCCTGTTTCTTCAGTTAGAGTAGCCTTGCCAGGTTTCAATTTTTAAATCTAAGACACTGTTCCCAATATATAGGGTAGGATCCCTATGCCTGGCCAGCAATCAGGGCCAATCTGTGGGGCGACGGGGAGGGACCCCTGCTGGCACCCGCTTTGGCTGGAGGCCTGGCGCTGCCTGCTGGCCAGCACCACCTCCCAATTGCTGCTGCTAGTCCCCTCCGTGAGAGATGACCAGCGGGGCGCTTGCTGGCTGTCCCCGCCCCGATTGCTGCTGCCTCCGGTCGCCTCCCTCTTGGGGGACAGTGTGTGTCATAGGGACCTGTTGTTCTGTTGGCCGTTCCACCGTGTGGTCTATTTGCATATTAGGATTTTATTATATAGGATATATATATTTATTGATTTCAGAGAGGAAGGGAGCGGGAGAGAGAGAGAGAGAGAAATATCAACGCGGAGCATCACTGATCGGCTGCCTTCTACATGCCCCACTGGGGATCGAGCCCACACCCCGGCCATGTGCCCTGACCTGGAATCGAACCGTAATAGGTTCATAGGTCGACCACTGAACCACACCAGCTCGGCAGGACCTCCATCTTAATGCTACCACAAGGAACCAAGATTTAAAGGCAGGCAGTTATGATTCTTACCTTTGGGTCATCTCCAAACTGGCCAAATTGTACATCATTTAATAAACTACGAGCTGTTTTGATGATATCTTTACATTTTTTGGGTGTTTCTTCTACTTTCCCAGCCAGAAAGAGACAACAAGCTCCTGTTACCTAAAAGGAAGACAAAAGTTCCTGAGATATTGTTCTCAAAGCTCACACAGAAACACAAGCAAAGATTTTTGACCTTCACTCTCCTAACTTCCCCTTTCTTATTCACAAGGAGCTCAAAGGAAATTTCACACACACACCCAATTTGGCCCCATAAATTATTTTAAATTTAATTTTCCAAAGAACATGTTATGTAAACAAAGTAGATGCCAGAAGGGAAAAAACCCACAGACACAAATTTTCTTTTCACACTGTGATCTTTGTTCCAGAAAAAGAACACAGCTAAACGCATGTCTGGTGGAGTCCATGTCTGTGCCAGTGCCCAGCTGTCCTTCCTTCCCCTCACGCTGCCTGGACCTGGTCCAGTTCCCACATCACTGAGGTGGTCTCACTGCTCTCTCTCCAGTTTTTCTCGGCCTACTCTCATCTCTCCTGAATGTCTGACCCTCCACAGAATCCTCTTCGTTAGATGTCAGACTCTGTGCCAGGGGTACAACGCTGACTGAAACAGTGTCCTTCCTCTAGCACTTGTGTACAAAACTAAGGAAAATCGTAGCTAAAGGAAAAACCCCAACAGACTGACCTCCTGTTAAGTCTAATTCTGTCATCTTCTTTATGAAACTCTTCGACCACTTCAGTTTACCTACTGAAGTCTAATGCCCGAGCCTGGAGTTCAATGCTTACAATGGTCTGATCCAGTCTACCTTTCCACCCAGGGCCCCCATTCCATTCCTGCCAAATGAACCTCCTAGCAGGGCTGGTACTCACCACATGGTTCCTCCATGTCTTTGTCACGCTAGTTTCTGCGGGATCACTGCTCTGTCCCATCTGACATTTATAGTCAGGGCTTAATTACTGCTGGCTCCTCCTCCCTAGCACATTCCCTGATCCCTCCCCAATGCATTAATCTCTCTCTTGAAGCTGCAGCCTTCCTTCTGCACCTCTCCTATGGTCTCCCCTCCACCACATATTTTGTACGTCACACCTCAGGACTAAAAGTACTGAGGCAGGTTCCCTGTCTGAATCTCCCACAGAGCAGAAGACAGTGCATGTTTAAGGAACAACTGCAGAATGAGCAATATGGCCGGAAACATTTTTATTCCTTCTTGGCCTTTGTTGGGTCTCAATTATAAGCCCAAATTTATCTTGGCAAAGGTAATAGGGAAGTAAACTTGCACACAAAGTGCAATATGACTGTGTCCATATCAGGCTAAATAAAAGGATCTGAATGTGTTTAATTAAAAAATGAAAAACAAACAAAAAATCACACACAAAGTTCAAACTTGATTTTGTTTATACATAGTATGTACTATATAAAAATAACTACTTTCTGGAAATATAAAAATAGATTAAATTAGTTCATTGAACTGTGTGGAAATAATTACATGTGATAGAGAATTAAAATAAAATTTAAATACTTACATATCTTGGAAACTGCTTAAAGGAATGAAACATATAGAAGCGATGAAAATAAATTATTCCAGTTGCCAGGGTATCATAGTGTCTGTTGTTCTGGTTAAGGACTTTAGTCAAGAAATTGTTATTGTTTTTAGTTAAATGTGGAAAAACTAAAACAATAGCAAGCAAGTCAGTGGTAAAGTAAACACCGTCAGTAGCAAAGCAGGTATATGGGAATCTCTGTATCAGAATTCATCCCAGCAAGGTGGGTTTACACCATGAACAAGGCCAGGCTTCACCATCCTTCAACTGTGATCACTGGGGGCTGTTTTCCTCCTGGTGGCCACTTGCTCAATGGCTAAGTCTACACATTTAAATGAAAAATAGGAAACCGAAAACCCCCAAAGAGCCAAGCTAATCAGAAATAACATTAGTTAACAAAGATATTCAAGGGCCATTTTAGTACAGAGATATTACTATATGTCTATTTAAGGTAAGATTTCCTTTTTAAAAATTGATTAGAGAGAGGAAGGGAGGGGGAGAGAGATAGAAACATCAATGAGAGAAACATTATCAGCTGCCTCCTGCCCGCTACTGGCGACTGTGCCCGAAACCCAGGAATCAAATCAGAGATGTCTTGGTGCATGGGACAGTGCTCAACCAACTAAGCCACACTGGCTGGGAGATATTACTATGTTTTATCAACAGTATCTAATTTAATTCTCAGTGTTGGCGGTGGGAAGCCTGAAACAGATTCCAAAGAGATAAGGATACAGTCCCAAACGTGTGCCCACATCAAAGATGAAGCGAGCCCCCTCTCGGCGGTACCGGGCCTCAGTGGCTGGGTCAAGTCCTTCTAGCTGAGAGGGTGTATGAGCCAAGTCTTTCTTATCCCAGTACCAACATGGTTTTGTGTGGTCCAGGTTTGCTGAGGTTACTGAAGGGCTTGAATTTTCTTTATTTTCCTTCATTTATTGAAGTAGACTTGTTCTTTTCAAAAGATTCTCTGAAAATGTTAGGATCCTATGAGAAAGAGAAGCAAAGTTGGAAAGGGATACCCATGTGAAGCAATCCCAATCATTGAAGCAATCTAGAATTACAGATGGTACCTGATTTTGGATAGAAATTTCCCACAGAAACATTACTGATTGGCAGTTAAAAGCCCAAGCTGACCTCCAAAGCCAATTAAAACATTTGTACACATTGTCTATGCCTTATAATAACGGACTTGAGCATCCATGGATTTTGGTATCCACAGAAAGTCCTGGAACCAATCCCACTCGGATACCGAAATGCAGTGAAAATAAATGTACATGGATAGAATGGAAACAGTCCTCTAAATGTTCTACCCCCCTTGAAAAGTTCTTACTTCAGTACTATAACCCCATTCCCTATTACTCTTCCATTATTTTTTCACAAGATCCTAAAGTCACAAATTTTCGCATTAGCAGTTCATGATTACTGTGAAAGACGGAGAGATTTATGAGCTCCACAAAGTAAAAATCTCTCCATAAACAAGCAGCATGTCAAGGCATTTTAGCGACATCTTTCAAGAATGTGCCTTTGATATTTCATTTTACACGATGAAAGGTTAAATTCAGTTTTAAACATTTAGAATTATGGATACTTACAAGTTGGAAATGGCAGTAAAGGTCATTACTTGATTTTTCACACAGTACAGAAATTCCCTCTAAACAGTAATATTTGGTCACTCTCTAACCTTCATTTGGCCACTTTCATTAATGGAACTGTAACAGTTTACTAGGCAGCCTATAGCATTGCTGAGTATCAATAACTGGTATTCACATTAATTAAAAAATTAATTAATATATATATAAATTTAATATATATATTAAAAAATATATGTATATTTTATTGATTTCAGAGAGGAAGGGGGAGGGAGAGAGAAACATCAATGATGAGAGAAAATACTTTTGCACGCCCCCTACTTGGGATTGAGCCCACAACTTGGGCATGTGCCCTGACCTCCTGGTTCATATGTCAATGCTCAATCACTGAACCACACCAGCCAGGCAAACATTCATTCTTGTATTAATTTTATATTAATTTTGAGATCTGTTCTGTTCACTCCCTAGATCTGGTACATAGATGGCACAGAATAAGGAGTGAATTAAATCCACCTTTCAACAACTCTCTAGAGTTCCCACTTAGCTCCTTGAAAATAACTTAACCTATCTACTGACTGTCTTTCAAATATGTGAAGATCGTTTTTACATTCCCGCTCTTCTCCAGGGCAAACATCCCATTTCCTCCACATAATTTTTAGTGTTTCAAGATTTCCCCCTAAATATTAGCATCCAAAATGAAAAAAAATATTCTTTATATGACTGGAGTAATACACATGGGATGAGAGGTTACTAATATTCAACATGTCCATTGAGGGGCCACTGAGTTGCAGCATGCCTGCAAGTTGTTTTCTTATCTTCACAATTTATCACTGAGAAAACGGAGCTAGTGAGACAGGAAGCAACTTGCCCAATTCACACCACTAGCAAATGGCAGAGCCACAGTTTATCATTAGGTTACGATACTGCCTTTCCTCAAATGGACACTAGGTTCCTCTATAAACATAACATTATGCCCTAGAACCATTTTTGTCAAGGTAGGCCTTCTTCATCTCCAACATGGACAACTGGGTTTCTGTACATTTAATCATGCCTGGTAAATCTATATCTTGTTAGTTTGGGCCTATTATTTTAGCCTTTAAAAACTTGTGTCATTTAACATGTTAACTACAGGTTTTGAGTACATTTATTAATTTGAGAAGCATGCTTCATATATTCAAATTTGGTAATAAAAAAGTGCTAACCAGAAAAAGAGCAAGACCAGAGATCTGTAGTCTATCTCTAAAGACCTCTCTTCATTCAGGCTGACACCAACTCATGAACCAACATTCTAGGTTTGGTAACTTGAATGGATATAAATCCATCTACTTAGACCTCATCCAGCGTACATTTACCTGTGCTGACTAGGATAGGAAGAGATTATGTTCAGTGACCTGAGGCTCTGCTGGTTTGAGCTTCCAAGTACTCACAAACTCTTTGCTCTCTGACAAGATTCTTAAATAGATTATTAAAAAGTTGTAGCATCTGAGAGCCATCTAATAAGGTCTGAGATATTTATAAGACTCCAGTTTTCTATCATTAACTGTACTTTGAGGGAAAATGATTCAATCAAGAGACACAGTCAACACGAGATGTATGCGGCTGCTGCCAGTGTAACACAACATACATTATCTTTTACGAGAAAGAGTACATTCTAACGTAAAGAGTAAAAGCATAGTATAGTGAAGGAAACCACAGTTTTGTCACACTGAAGCTGCCTTCTTTGGGACATAGGTTCTAAGCTGGTTATTAAGGAACAGGACTCAAGAAAGAACCTCTGTCCCTTCCCCTCTCCTGCCCAAGAGACTCAGACAGAAAAACCTGCTTCAGGAAGGAAGGAGGATTAGGATGTCGCCCAGGTCTGTAAGCTGGTACCCCGTGTCCCACTGTTTTTGAGTCACCCAGCAAGGATTTTCCTGCCTGCCATTATGTTCTGCTCTTCCTCAGCCCATTCTCACTTCTGAAATCTAATATCCTGTCCCCACATTTTCTCCAATGTTGCCTCCCCATCTTTGGAATTTTCATGCCTATGTGAGTGAATTCCCCATATGCATGTATTAAAATTTTTACTTTCTCCTGTTAATTTGTCTCTGTTCATTTAATTCTTGGCCCAGCTATAAGAACTTAGACGGTGGGAGGGAAAGTATTAATTCTTTTAGCTTCCACAACAGTAAATACATAAACCAGTAACATAGTTGTTTATTATCATTAGCAAGTATTACATACTGTACATAATTGTACGTGCTACACTTTTATATGACTTTCAGTTCAGATTTGTTTACACCAGCATCACCACCAACACATAACTTGCACTATGATATTATGCCAGCTACAGGGTCACTAGCAACGGGAATTTTACAATCTTACGGGACCACCTTTGTATGTGTTCCATCTTCGATCAAAATGTCACTATGGGGTACACGACTGTAGCTCATTTTGTAGGCCAAAACTATGACCATTTTTTTCTTTATGATATTCAATTTTTTGAAAGTGGCATTTAAAATGTAAGCATCTTGCCCTAGCTGGTTTGGCTGGGTGGATGGAGCGTCGGCCTGCGGACTGAAAGGTCCTGGGTTTGATTCCATCAGGGGCACATGCCTGGGTGGGCGGGGGGGATCCAGGAGGTTCTCTCTCATCATTGGTGTTTCTATCTCTCTCCCCCTCTCCCTTCCTCTCCGAAAGCCATAAAAATATGCTTAAAATAAAAAAAAAAAAAGTAAGCATCTCAACAATGATAGTATTTCGTTATTGCTTTTGGTGCAATCTACTTTTCCAAAATGAAACAAACGTTAAACATGCTTATGCACAAGTCAGCTAATATGTTTGAAAATATAGTCAAAATGAGACAAAAGAAAATAAAACCCAAAATTAGATACCTGTGGTTGTCATTCTGAAACACACACACAATAAAAAACAAGAGTCCTGGATAATTACTTAATTTACAGTCAAAATTACTTAATAGGCAAGCATCCTAATAATACAATCTTAGCCGAAATGTCTGCAATACAGAGCGCTATGTACGCCACGCAGGGTTCCAGGATGGGACCCCCAAACCCTGGAGGATCTCTCCTTCTACCCCGTTCGCACAAACCTCTAACGCAGTGGTTCTCAACCTTCCTAATGCCGCGACCCTTTAAATACAGTTCCTCTTGTTGTGACCCAACCATAAAATTATTTTCGTTGCTACTTCATAACTGTAATTTTGCTACTGTGATGAATCGTAATGTAAATATCTGATATGCAGGACGTATTTTCATTGTTACAAATTGAACATAATGAAAGCATAGTGATTAATCACAAAAACAATATGTAATTATATATGTGTTTTCCGATGGTCTTAGGCGACCCCTGTGAAAGGGCCGTTCGACCCCCAAAGGGGTCGCGACCCACAGGTTGGGAACCGCTGCTCTAACGAGCGCCTGCAACTGCAGGGCGCTGTGCTGGACCCCTCTCCAGAGCGCCTCCGAGCGAGAAACGCAGACACCAGCAGGCTCACCTTACAAACACAGAAAGGCCACGCGCAAGGAACTGCTCTTACTGGTGGAAGCCGCGCCTAACGTCGGGTGGTGGGAGCGAAAGCTCCATTGCACCGGCAACCCACATTTAGGGAGCGCAACCGACCGCGCTCTGCGCTGGTGAGAACAACTGGAGGACCTCTGCACGGACGCCTCAACTCCCCAAAGAACAACTCCTTCGGGACCCAACTGCACCGGCCCAGGACAGGATCCGCAAGAACCAGGTCTCCGCGAGAACGACTCCGGACGCGGAAGTGCCTGGTCCTCCTTCCTCTCCAGACCCCCGGGTCGGAGCACCCCGGTGTGAGCGGCGCCCGGGCCTCAGCCTGGCCAAGTTGGGACGGAGACCCCCAAGCAGCTGGGAAGACGCGGGCAGTCCCGGGCTGCGGCCGCGCGCGCGCGTGCTAAGACCCCGCCCCTTCTCCCCACCAGCTACAGAGTCCCCAAACCTTAGCCGCCCCTTTGGGCGAGGCCCGCTACCCTGTGCAAGGCCGCGCGAGGGCCTTTCTCCTCCGCTCTTGCGCCTCAAAACCCTCTCCCGAATCCCGTCCCGCAGCCCCGCCACCGCCCGCTAACTTCGAGCTGACAGGGGGCAGCGGGAGGAGGCGGTATCCGGGACGATAGACTCCACTAGGGGGTGGAGGCAGCTGGCCCTGCCCTACTAAGACCTTTAGGTACGCGGGAGGGGGGTGGCGCTGCCCGCGGTCGGTCGGTTACTCACCCCTCGCCTCCGATAAGCCCCTCAGCGACGTCTCTCCTTGCCGACCGCAGCCATCTTGGACGTGGGATGTCGGGGAGTACGTCATTGCGCTGCGTCGGCGCCGGAAAACACGGCGGCACGTGTCAACCAATCAGAAGAAAGAAGAGCTCTCAACGGAGGAACGAACAGCCAGTCATTTTCAGGCCCCTCCCCGCAGGAGGAGGAGCCTGTCAGAGGGACACTCCCGTTGGTCCCGCTCCCGGGGCTAAGGAAGTTCGGCAGCAACCGAACGTGCTAACGGAATTTGGACGCGAGAGGAGGGGCCCGAAGAGCCAGTCTTCCAATCAGCGCCCGGGCGTGGCACAGTTCCGCCAATTGTGGCCCCGGAGCTGAGGGGGCTGTGCCGACAGTTCAGGCTCCAGGAGCCGGCAGGCCCAATGGAGGGGGAGGAGCCCGAGCAAAACGGTAGGGGAGCGATGGGGCGGAACCGCGCCCATGCGTTCAGCTTTGGGCCAATCAGCGGTGGCGGCGGCGGCCTGGGGCGGGGCCTGGGGGAGGGCGGAGCCGGGTTGGACCGCGGCGGCGGGGCTGTCTCAAGCCGCCGTCCCGCCCCTCCCGTCCGGCTGCCGCTGCCGCCGTCTCTGTCGCCGCCGCTGCCTGGGGCTTGGTCGAGGTGGACGGTGGGTTTGGGCCGGAGTGTGGCACCGGTGCCGCTGCGTGAAGGGGCCAGCGGGCAGGTGAGTGCCGGCGGTGTCCCCTCCGCGCGCACGACCCGCCGCGGGGCAGACTCCCGCGGTCGCTCCCGAGTCCTGCGAGGCTCCCTCCCACCCCGGCCGGCGTCCCTCGGCCGCGGTCCGGCCCGCGCCCCGCCCGCAGCTCTGGGCCCTGGGTGCCGGGGCGTTGGTGTGCGCCCTCGGTCCTGGAGGGGTGGGCGGGCGCGGGGTTCCGGCGGGGTCGGAGGGCGCCGCTTGGCCTTTGCCCTCCGGCCCTGCCGGGGCCTGGGCGCACTCGGAGCTGCCCCGCGTCGTTCCCCGGCGTCTCACGCTCCCGTCCCCGCTCCGCCCGCCCCCGAGGCGGCAGCAGGTGCCGGAGCGCCCGGCCCCTCTCCGCCCACCGGGTGGGGCCCAGGCCCCTCTCGCTCGCGCCGGGCGGCTGGGCTCTGCGTGCGTCCGGCTCTCGCTCTCGCTTCCTTCCTTCCCGTCGTCCCCCGGCTGCTGGGGTGAAGGCTGGGCGGCTTTTCTGTTCCTCTCTCTCCCGACCTCAGGGGCCGCCCGGCCCGGCGCCCGGGGACCAGACCCCCCGCGTCTCTCCCTCACTTTCCAGTTAATAAAAACAGTGGTTGAAAATAGGTCATCTTCCTTCCCACGCGCCCTGGCCATCTTCCACACGCTCCGTGCCCTACTAGGGAGAAGAATTCAGTGCCGTGGAGTTTGTCATGCCGGCACGGAACTCTCCCTCCCCGCGGCTCCGGCCCGGCGGTGCAGCTCTGCCTCTCCCGTTTCCACCCGGGGAAAAGGAGGCCGCCCGTGGCGTGTCAGGCGCCGCTTGCTGCGGGGGCCTCCCCCCCGCCATGAGGTGACACGTTTAGGATCCCTTGAAGCAGTGGTTCTCAACCTCCTGGCCCTTTAAATACAGTTCCTCCTGTGGTGGCCCAACCGTAAAATTATTTTCGTTGCTACTTCATAACGGTAATGTTGCTACTGTTAGGAATCGTCATGTAAATATCTGATATGCAGGATGGTCCTAGGCGACCCCTGTGAAAGGGTCGTTCGACCGCCAAAGGGGTCGCGACCCACAGGTTGAGAACCGCTGCGGGCTTGACGGGTATGGTTTTGCTTTTTTTCCCAAACGAAGGCGGCGATGTTTCCAGAGCAAAACCACCCTTGAAGGGTGCTGACAGGCCAGTTTTGCCTTTAAGAACCCCCGGAGAGCTCTCCGGGTGGCAGCGGGCCTGCCCCTAGCCGGGTTGGGGTGCTGGTGCGGTGCGTTTGTCATGGCTCGGAAGTGGGCGCTGACACGTGTGGATCTGACCAGGGGTAAACATCCCCCCCCCCCCCCAAGTTCTTCTCAGAAGTGACCCCACTGTTACTTCAAAACTGAACTAACCGGTAATAATCTCGGAGAGGTTTCTCTTACTCTCTCATGTGAATACATTGAACTCGAGAGTAAAAGCAGCTTTCCTCTCCGCGGTTAATATTTTGTCAGACTCGCTCGAGCCGCGATGGATTTTGTCTGTGCGTGTGGCGACCATGCGTGCAGCCCTGCCTTCCCAAGTTAGTCCCAGGGGCTGCTGTGATTGGGATTTTGGTCAAGTTCCAGCAAGTTAAGGAGGAGTTTTTCCTCTTTCCCAAGAAAGTAGTTTGCAGACCTGAGTTCTCTGTCCAACAGCTACAGAACCATCTCCTTATTGAGACCCCAAACCTCCTCGGTGTTCAGCCTCCTGCTACCCCTTCCCGTGTGCCTTGCTTTCTCTCTGTGTCCCTAACTGTAAGTTACTGTCTGAAATGAAACTCCAGCCCGAAGGAGTGAAATGGTTACTGCTTCTCCTCTCTTCTGTGCCCTAACTTCTCTTAGTGCTTTTCTCCTGGGGTAGGAATGACGGTGGACTGAAGGGTTGAAACATTGATGCCGCGTGTGCTGTAGAAGTGGAAGTTTCTGTCCAGCTTTGCCCATTCTGCTCTGCCTTACACTAAGGTTGTCATGAAGAGAGGAACATTGTGGAGCTTCTCTTCCTGTGGTGAACATTCAGGCCGCATCTTAAATGACAATTAAAACGTCACTTTCGAGGCCACTGGGAAGTGAGGAAACTGAAGGTTGTATGCAGATACTTTTCCATTCTAAAGATCAACTTAAGGTTTTTGTTTTGAGAATGGCCTCCTTAATATCTAGAAGAGAATGACAAAGGAGATGACAGCTAGGAAAGTATCAACATTAGCACAACTGAGGCTTGCTCATAGATGATGATTGAAGTCAGTGAAAACCAGGTACCGTGCTCGTGCTGTGTGGGATTTTAGTAAAAGTAGGAGTAAAAAGTCTTATCTGCTAGTTTAGGGTTACTTTTTCTTTTTTTACTAGATATCAATTTAGTTTGAAGTATTTCAAGTCCTTTAAAATGTTTGAATTACAAAGTCTTTTTCTTATCACTAATCTGAAGTAGCATTTAGAAATGTGACTAATAATAGTGTCCTTTTTTGCGTGTAGTTTGATGACTATCTTTCACTGGAAGGATTTTTATCTTTAGAAACTGGTTTGTCTGTCCTTGGCTGCTGTGCATGGTGCTTCTGTTGGGAGCGGGGAGGAAGAGTTTCAGCGAGTTTCCTCTCCTTGTTCCTAAATCCTGGGAATGGAGCCTAGATTTAGTTCCCCCACAGAGGAATAACCATTTATTACAATGGCAGTAAACGTTTTCAACACTCTAGTGAATATATCTGTATTCTTAGGTTATTGTAGAAGTTGCTTGTGGCCAGTTATTTGCTTTCTCAATTAGCTACCATTCTGTTTGGGCCAATATTTTGATTTGCTGTGCATCTTTTTTCTCTTGCTACTGTCCTAGAAGTGTTTGTCTTGGGTATCCATTCATCCTGAGTCATATTTAGCAGTTGAGTATCAGAGAAGACTAAGGATTCCTTGCTTTTGAATTTTGCTAGTTTTCACTTTTGTTGCATTTACAGGTGTATCTTACTTGGCAAAACTGACTTCTGTACATTGAAATTTTTTTTATCTCATTTTCCTACTTGGAGATGTTAAATATTTTGATCTGCAAATGTAGTTAAATCACATGTTTATTCTCAGAGTAAAAACACTAACAAAATATTAACACACATAATACATTTTTTTATTACAAAGGAGTTGTTAATGTAAAAACATTCAAACCTGTAAAGAATTTTTGTGAGTTTATTTGAGCCAAACTGTCGACAGTTGCTGGGAAGCAATATCTCAACGGATTGGGATAATGCTTCAGAGAATGGCAGTTTTTTAAATCTATTTTTATACATTGCAATTAAAGGAGGGGATGTAGGTGGGTTCCATGAAATCCACTGGTGATAAATTAGAGAGGCGGGAGAAAGCAAAGTGGGGAAACCTCTGGGATTGGATAAAAAGTAAAATGATAGACACATACTTAGGTGGGTGCAGGATAATTAGCAGTCTACAATGAACATGATAACATTAACAATGAAGGAATTTATGGTCTCCTGTCCTGGCGCCCAGGGCATTTGGTTGTGGCCCAGAGGTCGAGGAAAAAGGGAAGTTACATTTCATTGGTATGTTATCTTAGATGCAAAAAGATAATAGGCTCAGTTAAGGTAAAAATTGACCTTGTCAGGAAAATACCGGCCCTAGGACATGGCTACCCACCGTAACTGCTTTTAGTTAAAGCTTTAATTTCAGACCATCCTTTGTGGTTACTTTAAGTCTTTTTAAGTTTGCAACACTGCCATGCAGGCCTTCCCTGAGCTTGTCAGGTTAGCATGTGGCCTCCCCTCCCTCCCCAGAGTTGAAGGTTTAAAAAAATATATATTACTTGTTAGGTTTAAGGAAAAAAGCTTAATTAGCACAATTGGCAAGATTAGAAGTCCTGCTTTTTGTTGTTAAATTCACCTGGTAACTCAAACCGAGATTAGCTGGGTAGACAGATTTCCAGGTGGGGAGTTTCCTCCAGGTTTTGGAAATAAACAGATCGCAAAACAAGAGGTAAGGTAAGGTATTGATCATTTCAACTGAAATAAGTTTGAATGGAAGAAAAATGATTCAAAATAGTATAAAATTCAATATCAAAGTTAAGACTAGATAGAATTCTTTCTCAAGAAAGAAAGTTAATTAAGAGCTGACAGTGGAAGACAAGTGCGACACACACCAAAGTGAAAAATTTGAAAGAGATCTGAGGGATACTGTTTACCAAGCAAAAGAACAATTGCACACGCCCAGGCTCAGTGATGGGGTACAGAGGGAGGGGATAGCAGAGGGACTGAGCTGGAAGAAATGCTTTCACTGTTTTTGAAGAGCTGGAGAATTGTCTAGAGAACGTAAATAATCAGGTGTCTGCATGGAGCGCTTAGTAAATGTGCAGTATTTTCGGCTTATTACCTGTCCCCCATCCTGTGTTTCACTCTCCACTTTTAGGATACAATTTGTTAGAGCATGAGGTCTAAAAAATTCTGTGACTATGTGGTTTTAAGGTTTCAATCTCAGTAAAAGGGCATGACTTTAGTACCAATAGTTTTCTGTTAAGCACAATTAAGAAGTTAGGATTAGTGTTGAAAAAGACTCATTAATGTCGCTTTTACCATAAAGTGTTTACTGATGACTAATAAAGTTTCTCGTTTGTTGAGTGTAATGCTTTAGTATCGTTCCATGTCATGGTTACTGAAGTGGTTTCTGCAGTTTTTCCGTCCGTGACAAGACTGTGGCCTTGCAAAGATGAACGTGGGCTCTCCGGGATTGGGCAGAAGCTCATTTGGAAGTTTTGCTCCCATTCCACATTTAAGCTGAGGCCACTCCTGTGTATTTGAGCAAGCCAGCAAAATGTTCCTAAACTTTTAAAGGCTGAAGAGAGAAAAACCTTCACTCTAAGGCAGCGGTTCTCAACCTGTGGGTCGCGACCCCTTTGGCCGTCGAACGACCCTTTCACAGGGGTCACCTAAGACCATCGTGCATATCAGATATTTACATGACGATTCATAACAGTAGCAACATTACAGTTATGAAGTAGCAACGAAAATAATTTTATGGTTGGGTCACAACATGAGGAACTGTATTTAAAGGGCCAGAAGGTTGAGAACCACTGCTCTAAGGGAATACTGTTATTTTGAATTTCAGAAATGACAACACACTTTTAGACCCTTATAAGTGGGTTGGTTTTGAGCTGAATCCATGAAATATCAGTAAAGTTTGCCATCAAGGTGTGCTGTGAGGCTGTGCCACCACCTGAGTCTGTCACCTTTCATAAAGTTAATTAACTTCCCTAAATTTCACCTTTCTCGTCTGTAAAGTGGACATAGTATCTATCTTCATCTATTGTATGAAATGCTTACCTCAACTCTAAGATAGTAAATGCCCAAATGACACAGGTTTGACCAAGGCAGTCATGCTGGGAACCTGCAGTAGGACTCTGTGGCAGGGATGACATAGTTTCAGTAGCCTAGAAACAGCATGAAAGTTAGCATGAATACTTGTGTTTAGGTTCAAAAACTCAGTTAATATAACACATCTGTCTTGCCGAAGGTCAGTATATGTAACAAAAGATTTTAGTTGACTACCATTTTTATCCCAAAGGCTGTGGGACCACCTCTCACTCACCTTTGCATTTCAATTTAGATATTCAAGGAATGTGCACTGAACGAAGGAATGCCTTCACTTGTTCACGTGGCTTGTGGAAAAGCTAGTGCAGTAGTAGACCTACAGCTGCAGTTATATTAGTAACATTTCCTTGAATTGAGTTCCAGGAAGGCAGCAGTCCCACTGCACTGTGCCCCTCTCAGAGCACATCTGAAAGGTTCTGTTGACTTAGATATATTATACTTCAGTGAACAGTATACTTTTTTTAAGTGGCTTTGTCCACTTCTGAGAAGTATGTCTTGAGGGCATGTTAAGTCTGGAGACGAGAAGGCTCTGCAGGGCACAGAAAGCTGTCTTCAAAAATTTAAAGAGTGGCTTCTCGTTTAAGGCAGAATTGGGACAGGCGAAGGGAACAGTGAATTTTCCAACAGTGTAGGACAGGACTCCCAGGTTGAGACTACCTCGGAGGTGAGGAGCAGCAGGTGTGTGGGGAGCCAGGACACCCCTCAGAACATTGGGTCTCTGCCTGCCTCTGCCACTTGAACCTGAGGTGGTGCACTTGTTAGGGGTGACAGGCTCTGCCCTGCCTCTCTCAGGGCTTTCAGACGGAATTTGACAGTGGTTAGCAAAGCACTTTGACAGCGCTAGCTGCTACATCACATCAGATGTCGTCGTTTTACACATTTGCGGGGTTGAGGGTTAGCACAGGTAACTCCAGAGGTCTCTTCCAAATGTGAAAGTCCATAATTCTAGAATCCGTATGGGAGAAATGTGGGTGGTTTCAAGGTAATTTCTTGACAGATACAGCTATTCCTTTATACTTCCCAGTTTTTTTTTTCCCCATCAGAAAGATATTATAGGAAATGATTACTAGTGTTCATGATACCAAATGATTCTTTGCTTTATGAAAGGTGTATTTTTTTGCAACTTCCTTTAAATAGGAACCTCATTTTACTTTAAGTGTATTTACAACTTAATACAACAGCAGTTTAAAACTAAAATCATTAATGTATCAAAAAGTCAATCAGAAATTTAAGTATCTCTAAAATTGTTTAAATTAGTGGAAAATAGCAAGAAACATCTGTATTTTTTTAAAACATCAAGTTTGGATATATGTATACCTATTTCTATCTGTATGGACAGCCCAAATTATTCTGTATGAAGATTTCAAGGCACTTACATGTAATGTATAGGTCTACCTTCATCTTTGTACTTAAGTACCTCCTGAGTTGAAATTAATTCCACCTTCTTGCCTGCCTGCTTGCCTTGACTTCTTGGTACTTTTGAGCTGTGGCCCTTTAGGACCCCCTTTGATAGAGATTGGAATGATGGGTGTTAGTTAGCCACTTAAACTGGTAAAAATTAGCGTGGCTTGACTGTACTGTTAGTCCCTGCCACCGTGCAAAGTGAGAACACATTTCTGATACACACTAGTCTCAGTTAGCATGGTACCATGCAACGCGAAGGCTGTATATACTTTATCAGTTCCTGTAGGAGAGAAGAAAATATCACACAGTTAAATACTTTTCAATCTGGGAGTGCTTTCATTTTCCTAAGCCATCATCCTATAATTTGTGCTTTTAATTCAGAATGCAGTAATCTGATCCTAATGGCCTGCAAAGTATTTTAGTGAGATTCTTTTCTTCCTACACAAAGATTAGGCAGGCTCTCACACTCCATTCAAGCACGTTTTACAGCTGGGTGCCTGAGGTAGGGGGCCATGCTCTCCTTCAGTCAATCCAGCTGTAAAGTTGGATGCATTGAAAAAAAGCAGATGCTGGGTTTGTGCTAAGATTTCCCAGATAAATTGCCAAATAAGTGTAATCAAAAATGTTTATTCTAGTTTTGTTTAGTTGAAAGCAACTGAAGAAAAATACAAATATACATCCTTTCCATTTAGAATTTTTGAAAAAAGAAACCTCACGCAGCTGAATTCCATCTCTGTCTGTTAAGTATGTGTGAACTATACTTTGTAAAAATGGGTTAAGTAAGCATCCAGTACTCTCCCTCCCCATCACCCCAACCATCAGGCAAGGTCCCTAAATGCACTTTATCTTATTTTTCCTGACCTGCTTCCACTACACAGATTATACGTAAAAGAATCATATTGGTCAGAAGTGGTTGTTGATTACAGATGCCACTTGCTTATTAGGGATTTAAATAATGATTGAGTATGCATTTTATCGTCTTTAAAGTTTGTTTTATTTCTTGATTTCGTTCTTTGGAAATGTAATACTTTGTCTTTTCATTTCTTTGCAGTCAGAAAATGGGTAAGAAGAGTCGAGTAAAAACACAAAAATCAGGCACTGGTGCTACAGCAAGTGTGTCACCAAAGGAAACCTTGAACCTGACTAGTGAACTACTGCAGAGTAAGTTGTGCTCTTGGCCTTCCCACCTTTCTGTGGGGCGTGTGGTTTGTACTCCTGCATCTGCAGTGCTGCTTGGGAACATCAGCTGTCCCCTGAAGCATGAAGTTAGCCATGTGACCTGGGCAAGTTACAGCACCTCCTACCTCGCAGTCTCCCCACCTGTAAAATGGAGCTGCTGCTACTTGTGGGGACCGTGTAACTATAACGAAGCCTGGATGACATACTGAATGTGAAGCCTCTGTGGCACAGGCTCCCAGAACGTAGGCTTCCCTGGGCACCAGCAGACAGCAACAGTCTCAGCTGTTTTTAACAGTGTGGCCTCAGACCAGTTGAACCCCTCTGACTCTCAGTGTTCATCTCAGTAAATAAAGACCACCTTGGGAGTGTAATGAGGACCCTGTGAGCGAGGGCACGTGAGGGTGGGTTATGGGCTGTTAAGCCCAGGGCGAGCAGCATGCCTCTCAGAGAGCAAGCCTTTGGCATGGCTTCCTTATGAAGATGGCTCACCTTTTTCAGTGATTCAGTGATTATTTTCACATGCTGATGTCATGTGTTGTTGGTTCAGGGAAGTTAAATATCTTGCTTTACTAAGTTAGTATAAACTAGTAACTTGTTTTTTAATTGTAAATTTAAATTGGTAGTATGTATATTTCAAATTTAGCTGTGGTCACTCTATTAACTAATTACATCTGTATCATTTTCTTTGCCCCTTATGTTTAGACTAGAGGCCCGATGCACGAAATTCGTGCAAGGAGCTTGGCCCTTGAAGCTCCAGCTTCTTCTAGAAGGTCATCCGGAAGGATGTCCCAAAGGTTGTTCAGCTGTCTGGTCTAATTAGCATATTATGCTTTTATTATTATAGATTATGTGACAGCCCAAACCCCAAATAAAAATTTAGTTTTCTCTCCTTGACAAACAGGCAGCAACCAAGTCTGGGTTGGGTCCCTCCCTGAGTGCTCCCATGAACACCTAAATCCCCCTCCCACCCAAGAGCAACATGGGCCTTCCACAGAGCAGTGATGTACTAAATGCTTACCACCTGTCTCCCCCACTAGCCTGGAGGCAGCTTGAGGACAGGCTCTGTCTTGTATTCCAGGGCCTCAGCCAGTATTTGTGGATGGAAAAATGTATAAGACTGGTCAAACTTAATAGTTATGAGTCAGCATATAGCTATTGTTAATTATTTACCACATATACTCCTTTCCTTGGAGAACAAAGGGGGCCAGGAGGTTTAGCAGGGGCATGGGAAGGGCTCTCTCTTTAAACTGATACACTTGTTTAAAAAGGAAAGGGCTGTTGGCAGGTTGGGTGGGTGCCCTGTGCATAGCCTTCTGAAACGCCTGCCCGGGTCTCGGGTGTTGGTCCTTCAGTTCTGGTCCTGCTGTAGAATCTCAGCTTCTTTTTTAGCAGTGACTGTGCCGGCTCTTTTTGTGACTCCCCCAGAGTGCTTAATATAGCGCCTTACACATGGATGTGAAATGTTTGTTGATGAATTGTCCTTATGTCCAATTTCCCTTAGGGAGCCATTGTTATGGGGTTTAACTAGAAAGAAATGTTAACTTTCAATATTACCTTCTTTTAACATCTGGAAGAGTTTTCAGGGCAACGTTTTGCATTTTAGCATAACTTTCTAGATTTTCCTGTTCACAAGTATGTTCTGAGGAAAATGTATCAGCAGCAAGAGATAGATGTAAGCCAGGTGCAAACACTTAGGTACTAGAGTCACGGTTGAATAGGTGGCATTTAAATTGTGTCAGAGGGTTTACATGCTTTGAAAGTATACCTGATTTATGCTTCTCATGTTTATCATCACAGCTGTAGTATCTTTGTCCTTTAAAAATAAATAAATCAACAGCAACAACCCAAATCCTCCTCCTTCTGAAGACCACAGGTTAAGTGGAAGAAAATGTTTGAGACTGTGGCTTTTGTGTTGCAGAATGCAGTAGCCCTGCTCCCGGCCCAGGGAAAGAGTGGGAAGAATATGTGCAGATCCGGTCTCTAGTGGAGAAAATACGGAAAAAGCAAAAAGGTACATTTTCTGGAATGATATTTTAAGAAAATTGTGCAGAGACTTGGCATAGGTCAGAAAGGTGTTGAGAGTAGTTACAGTCTGGGTTATTCATCCTCCCTGCTAGGTCCTTGTCGAGGGAGACCTTGTCGCTGGGAGACATCGGACTCTCCGGAGCTTCTCATTTCTGAGATGCTATCACCTGCTCTGGGAGGGGAAAATCATTGAGTTTTAGGGGGGAAATGTTTGTTTCTGGGAGCTAAAATGACACAACTTTCATTTACCTTTACTCTTTGAGATATGTATTTAAATCTGTCTGCCCATACTGCTTCCTTCAGGGTTTGGGGTCAGTCTCTAATGCTGTGCATGGCCAACACACACGTATATACTGATTGGTTAATGTTTATCAAGATTTATGATGAACTCAATCATGTTTTGATTAAAAAAGAGATGTAGTTCTGTTTCCTAAGCTGTGTTTTACAGGGTATATTCAGGAGACATCAGAATGACTCTCAGCCAGGCTGGCAGTGGGGCCAAGTATCAGATGAAAAAGCCTATTCAATATTCCTATTGTTTTTGTTCTATAAAGCACAAAAAGTTAAGATTGGTATTCAGGGCCACATGGGAGGTGGAAGGAGAAGGCATAACAAGTAGCCTGCCTTTAAAAGGATGAGAAAAACCTACTTAGGCTCCCTGTTTGTTTATTTATTGTCATGGAAGTGAGTCAGAAGAGAGTTTATTTGCTCTCTGAAGCAGGAGCTTTATGGTTCCCCATGCACACCTACAACATGCAGCCTTCGGGTTAGAATTCAGTGGTTCTCAACCTGTGGGTCGCGAACCCTTTGGCAGTGAACGACCCTTTCACAGGGTTTGCCTAAGACCATCCTGCATATCAGATATTTACATGACGATTCATAACAGTAGCAACATTACAGTTATGAAGTAGCAACGAAAATAATTTTATGGTTGGGTGACAACATGAGGAACTATATTTAAAGGGCCAGAAGGTTGAGAACCACTGGGTTAGATGGTCTCAAACCCCACACAGTGACAGGCCCCTTTATGAGGTGTTTATCTGCACCAAGTGTAGACTGTGCTAATCCTGGCTCACCAGACATGGGGCTGAAAAGTTTTGTATATCCTGTGTGTCTTCTGAGTAGAGACTGTGTACTACAACTGACACCGAAGTCAGGCACTCATTTGTTCTCTTAGGTTTTCCTAACAAAAGCAGTTTTCTTCAATTAGCAAGGATATGCGTACATAGCCTGGCAGTGCACCATGCTAGGTGATCCTGCGCCACACCTCTCGTTGACCTTCAGTTACATGGTGGTGACACGGCCATGGCACCACAGGGCTAACTTCCACGCCCTGCTCCTCGTGTTTAATAAAGTTTCTGTTCCTCTCCCTTTATTCATCAAAAAAATAATGGTTTTTCCTATGCATGGCTTTTCATCTTTAAATTACTCCACAGGATTCTGTTGCAGAGCTCTCCAGTTTTGTGCTCTTAGGATCAGGGCTCATCCTTTACACACGTCTTCTTTTTTTTCTAATTTGTTTTTTATTTTCTTATTTATTACTTTTTAATTTTCAACTGAGGATATGTTTACAGATTTTTAGAGAGAGATTAGAATGAGAGAGAGAGAAACAGCAATGTGAGAGAGAAACATTGATCCATTGCTTCCTGTACATGCCTGACCCCACAAACGGGGTATGACTGTAAATCCAACCTTCAACCTTTTGATGGACAGGACAACGCTCCAATCAACTGAGCCACCCGGCCAGGGCACGCACATTGTCTTGTGTGCATGTGAGAACTACTGAGCTTTGTTTTCATGGGTATTTTGTTAAAGCAAATGTGCATATTATAGGTGGCACGCTGACTTACAGGGGAAGCTGCTCTATGCATCTGTAGTAGTTGTGAGGGCTTTTCTAGCAGTCAGTATTCATATGACCTGGGATCTGTAATATTTCTCTGTAACCCACGGGGACGTTAGGATTTTAATTCACCTTTCCTGTCACTATGTACTGTGACTATCTGGTGATTAGCTTTGATTTTTTTTTTTTTTTTTTTTTTAAGATTGGAGTGCTTTACTATTTCCTGTGTTAGTTATGGTCTGTTTTTATTTTTATTTTCTGAGAGTAGCATGAATGATATATGTCCTAAAAGTAGCTCTTGTTTTGTAAAACACGGATTGATACAGGTCTGTCTGTTACTTTTGATGGAAAAAGAGAAGATTACTTTCCTAATCTAATGAAATGGGCCTCTGAAAATGGAGCTTCGGTTGAGGGTTTTGAAATGGTTAATTTCAAAGAAGAGGGCTTTGGTTTGAGAGCCACAAGAGATATCAAGGTGAGTTTATAAATTGTTGGTCTGGGGGGGAGTCTAAGTGTGTCTGGATTGTGTCATGTAGAGGACACAGGACGTGGAGACATACCTTGGGCTTGTTCTGAGTCTTGTGGGTGGGGGAAGGCGAAGGTGCAGCCAACACTGCCCCTCCTGCTGCAACAGTCCTCTAACTGACCCCCCTGTTCCAGGCAGCCCCTTGCTGCTCATCCTCATTGGGAGCTGTGCTAATAACCAGTGACCGGGGGCAAGTCAGCTCACATTTCTGGGCCTCTGTTAGGAGACCATAGAACATGCCAAGGGATTCTGAGATTTAAATATAGAGAAGGATGTGGGTTCAGGTGGTTTGCTGACAGAGCACAGAACTACATCCTGTGGTTGATTGGATGTAGGTGGAGGCGGGGTTGGGGGTTTGGCAGTGTAGGGGATGCTTACCAGTTTTCTGGAATGGGTAACAGAGTGGTTGGAGGCACCACTTACTGGACTGGCAAATCACGGCTGATAGGAAAAGAAGATAAATATACACCTGCTGAAGGACAAATGCTTTTCTTTACTCTTGGTCCTTCTAGATGGAGGGAGCAGCCTCTCCTGCCTCTCACTCTTGCCTCTCACTCCTGCCTCTCAATAGGAATACTCTGATGATTTTGGGAGAAGGAACTGGGGTTGGTCTTTCTCAGTGAGAGCTGCTGCCCACATGCGTTCGCTGTGCTGTGCTCTCTCCACCCTCTGAGTTTTCCAGGGACCGGCCACACGTGGGGAGGCTTCTGGGGTTCCAGTGCTGCCTGTAACTAGGTGGGAGGTCTGTCTAATTCTGGGATTCAGTAAGTGGTATTTTGGGTGAACGTCTGTTGGAGCCTTGTGTCTCTCTCATTTGGTTCAGAACTTGGGGAGAGGAAGTGGGTGTTATTAGATCCCCTCAAACTTCTAGCAACATTTTTGGCCAGCTGGTAGTTACCCTTTCGATGATACATTGTTAAACTGGTTTATTAGATGTGTATTAAATAATCTAGTATGCCAACGTACCTTGCTTATTATACCAGGCTTCCAAAACACAGGTTCCTTCCTTCATGCTGCTTATAGTCTGTAGTAAGGGACAAGGCACACATAAACATAATTCAAATAGTAGATAAATAGACGCTGGTAAACAGCAAGAGTAAACGAGATAGCACACATGCTTCTCATGCATCAGACAAATAGCATCGTTAGTGTGGATGCTGCCCTAAATACCTTAGCAGTGGTTGGTTGTCACTAAGTGCATGTTTTTAAAAAAAGCTTTATTGAAACTGATATGTAAAAAATTGCACATGTTTAATATATACATTTTGCTAAGTTGAAACATCTGCATGATACCATCACCATGGTCAAGGTACTGTATAAATACACATACAGAACATACTGAAAAAGGCATTTCATTGCCAAAACATGTGTCTTGTGGGCTTGTGTTTTTGCTAGTAACTGTCATGTTTTAAAGACAGGCACATAGAAGAGGGACTGTTACTCCAGCTTGAAACATTGTAAGGTATTCTACTTCACCTGGGTAGAGTCAGGTTTTTGTTGGAGGTAGAAATTTTGTCTTGTTTTTAGCACTTACAAATATAAATACAACAAAGAATAAAATAAACACCTTTGTGCTTCACCCCAAGTTGTTATATTTGCTTCAAATTAGAGTCGAAAGTTTCTTGTGGTTGTCTTCTCAGTATATATAGTTTTTCTACTGGAGACAGGTTTTTAAAGCAGCTTCCATTTATTTAAAAGCACCATAAATGCTTACAGTTGAGGTACTTTTGGGAACTAAAAATGTGGTGCTGATATGTACCCTGAAGTTGTCCATGTATGATGGGGTTTTTGCCCATAGACACAATTGGAGTAGAGACTATAGTATGTTGTATTTTCATGATTCTGTTTTCTTATTTTTTCCCTTCTAGGCAGAAGAATTATTTTTATGGGTTCCACGGAAATTACTAATGACTGTTGAATCTGCTAAAAATTCTGTTTTGGGTGAGAATAATTTCTGAATGTTCAAAGCAAAGTGAAAATGATAGAAATATATAAAATTTCATTTTGTGGAGCTAAGGATATTTGGTTGTTTTCTCAATTAGTGAACTTTCCCCCACAATTCATGTTAGGTGTTTCCCATGCTTATAATATGACATAATAGATGAATGTCAAAAGAGAGGTGCAAGTTACTTAAAACGTTATAGGATTGTTTAGTTTCCATAACTTTAATCATATAAATGAATACTTTTAAAAGAAGTTGTGGAACTTATGCTATTAACTTCTGGGTTACTCTAGGACCCTTATATTCTCAAGACCGAATTCTTCAAGCCATGGGAAATATTACACTGGCCTTTCACCTGCTGTGTGAGCGTGCCGACCCTAACTCCTTCTGGCAGCCCTACATTCAGACCCTGCCCAGCGAGTATGACACCCCTCTCTACTTTGAGGAAGACGAAGTCCGGTCTCTGCAGTCCACACAGGCTGTCCACGATGTCTTCAGCCAGTATAAGAACACAGCTCGGCAGTACGCCTACTTCTACAAGGTCATCCAGGTGAGCTGTTGGCCACTCTCTACCTGTCTGTGTGACAGGGTGGGAGAAAAAATGATCCCACAGATGTTCCACTGTGTCCCTCAGTAAGAATGCATCAACAGTTTGCTTTTTTACATTGTAAGGTGTTCTAGTCCATTGTTGCCGTTTTCACAGAACTGTCAATGAAAGATGGTTTGACTGTCTGACTTCATCAGTGTCCAGTGTTAATATAAACAGCAGTTGTTACATATTATGACTAATAGTCACTGAGTTCTGAAAACAGATTACAGTAAAAATTCAAACCTCTAAAATATAGCACAGTGCTCGGCGTATAAATTTTCCTAGAAAATGAAAGTCCATTTGTGAGTTCTTGTAAAATATTGACAGTTTACTAAATTATAATGCTGATTTGTTTTTTTCAAAGTATACTGTATATTTTATTAATTTTAATTAGGCCTAAGTAAAAGAGTCATATAAAAATCTCCATAAGGTTGGGTACATGGTCTCAGGGCCCATGGCTGATAGGACAGCTTCCTGAAGACACTCGAAAGATACTGTGATTGAAGCCACCCTCCGCCAGCCAGTGTGGCGGTGATTGAGAAGAGAGGGCTCTGGGGCCAGCCAGCCAGGTGCAGATTCCTGCAGTGCCACTTGGAGCTGTGTCATCTGGGCAAGTCTCTGTGCTTCCGTTCTCTAATCTGTAAAATGGGATAATACAGCACCTGACTCCAGAGTTGCTGAGCGGATGAAATGCATTGATCTATGTGAGGCCTTCAGTATAGTCGGACTTAATAGAAATGCTCAATTAGTGTTACCATTTTGTGTTTTGATCCTTCAGGCCACATTGTCTATTTTATTTGCTTATTTTTTAAATTGTTTTAAATAGCTTCTCACCCTGTCCCCACAGTACCTTATGTTAGTATTTCTTAATCTTTTCTACTAAGAAACTCCCATTCATAAATGACCCATCACAAGCTCAGAATGGTTAAAATCTCTCATGTTTTGTTGCTGGGTTTTGGTCTCATGTTTTTAAATCTTAAAAATTAATGCAAATGTTGGTGTGCTAAAGTCATGTGTAATGACTTACTGTAATGTCAGATTGGCATTGTGGGAAAACTGCCCCATCTCTCCTGTGACCCCCACATGCCACTGGGTGCCCCAGAACCCACATTCCAGTGGGAGAAGCACTGCTTCCCATGTGGCAAACGCCATCACCCCGACAGTGTGTCAGTCCAGGTTTGGTTCTTCCTCAGAAGAACCCAATGTCACCGTCACTTAACATTAGTACAAATAGGCAGCAGAAGGGAATCATTACAAAATGAAACACATCATAATTAGCTTTGTAGAGAATTTCTTACCCAGTGATTTAGTTTCAGAATGGGATGCGCTGTGTGACATCAGGAAGGTATAGGCTATGGAATAGAAGAATTTTGCATAAGGATTTGTTACAAAGAAAAACAGACTTAAGCAAAAGTTTTTAAAACATCAAATTTGGAGTCTAGCTGTTTTTCTAGTTTTAGAATGTTCTCATTGCTTCTGCAAGTTATTAGTAGCAGTCCCAAGTAAACACAAATGTTGGCATTGTACTGCCGTTGTTTTATTAGAACCAGGTTTCTCACACCAGCACCAAGCCATATCTCTCATACATTTCCAGGATCAGATGTGGGGCCCCTGCTCTTTGCAGTGGACCATTTCATCGGCACATTATCACTGAGGGAGAAAGTGAGTAGTGTCACATCAGTCCATAGTTACTGTTTCATTACAGTGACCTGCCTTCAGTGGTTTTTTTTTTTGCATTATGACTCAACCTTTTTTAGTGTCAGGGGAACCCTCTTCTCAGAGAAATGCACGTGTCATATCTCACAGACACTTGTATACCATTTGGGGGTTCAAATTCTTGAACTGGATTTTGCTCTTTTTAGTTTGACTTCCCATTTGAAGTCATCTTCCTGGGGCCTGCACCAAGCAGTGCATCTGAACCGAAATCCATTGATTTTCTTCTGAGCTCATGCTGGCTGGGGGTCTGCCAGCCACGGCTGTTGGCCATTGTCTCATGATGCACCAGCCATGTGACAGCGAGCAAGACTCAGTTTCATGTGTCTATGGTGGTGAAAGCTCATAGTCCAGCCTTATATCTTGCTTCAGACTTTAGGATTTTTATTCCAAACGAGAAGAAGCACTGGCACTAATGTCCACTGATTAGCAGTTTCTTCAGAGAGATTTCTCTTTATGGCATTTTTTATCCAGTGTTTCTCTTTCTCTCTGTTGCCTATAAACTAGAAAAAGAATTTCCTGTGTTCTTTCCTCCCAGCATATTTCTTTGGTCAAAGGCCTTTTAGTGGCCACTTGCTAGTTCAGATTATTTTCTGTCTTTAACTTGCTTTACCACATTTTCTTAAACAATCTTTCCTGGCAAGTCTCCCAATCTTGTTCTTCAAAATCGTTATAACAATTATTTGCCATTTGCTGTTCCATCTAAATGTTAGGATTACTTTGTTGTATATCACAGAAACCTTATTGAAATTTTTGTTAACTACTCTGAATTGTCTCATTCTTGGGTATTCTTTGCTATCTTTTAATGAATTTGTATAATTTTTTTTTCCCCAGGGGGAAAAAACCCTAAAATATAAAGTAGTCTTTCTGGGCCTCTGCTGGTCTCCTGGTGGTAACAGGGGCCTGGGTCTTATGGTTTTCTTATGGTTTTTATATTGTATTTATGTTGTATCCTTCTTGAGATAGTATACAGTGAGTCCTTTAGGTGTTAAACAGATGATAGTATGTGTGTATCCAGAAGCCTCAAGCAGGTCCTGATAACCGTTTTATTCAGTGTGCATAGTCTTGTTGAGATGCCACAGGAATTTAACTCTTGTTCATATCACTTGGCCTATGGTAAGATTGGTTTCCTTACATGTCATTTTGCTTAAAGTCACAGAACCCATCCACAACGTTGAGGACTGACTACTGTACCTTGTACATGAAGCACCTGCTGGTGAAACTTCATACTGTAGCTTAACGGTTGAGGAATGTTGACACCCAAAGCTAAATTTAGAAATGTGGTTCAGCCAGATTCTGGGAAAGGCGAGTGTGCATCGACAGCCCTAAGTGGTAACATTTCTGTCAATTTGTGAAAGGGAAATCAGGGGAGAAGACAGGGTTAACAGCAGAAGACAGTTTAATGGCATTTACAACTGCTTTGGAGTATTAAACCCATAAAAATACTCGTAGCAGATTAGGTCATTCCAGAGTTCAGCCCCAAGTTGGGTGTTTTGCCTGGAAATGGTCAGTTTTGTGGTAGAAATTAGTGGAAAAGTAGGATTTGACTTAAACCCAGCTCTGAAGTAATGTATTTGTGTGAAAGTGAAACAGGTTTTATCAGATTTGACTTGACTTACCATAGATGAATGCTAGTCCAGATATTTTTCATTCACATCAGTGGAAAGGAAATGAGATCCTGGGAATGAACTGCTCATTTCATTGATAATCCCATCTAATGGACCAGGCCCTGCCACGTGGGATGCCAGCTTGTCCAAACATTAAAGGCTCGCAGGGGCACGCACATTTTCCTGTGCCGATGAGCTTGAGCATGGTGCTCTCTAAGTGAATGCGGGTGACCAGGGTTTGACAGAATAGCGGCATAGCTCTAAAGTTGCTGTTTTCCATGGACCTCATAATTGCAGTGATTTGTCCCACTTTACTTGTGTTTCCTCTTTGGTGTTGGTCAAACAGTTTGAGAGGTGCAGGGGAAGGCGTGCGGATGGAGAGACTCGTTTATCCATTGACTGTGTGAATGTCACTTCAAGGCTGCAGCCATTGCAGCAGTGTCCCCGTGTCCTGCCTCACGCTTCAGGCAGTGGAGTAGGCAGTCAAGTTGGCTGTTCTTGAACAGTTAGCTTCTCCTACCAGGCTGTCATGGCAGAAGATTGGAGTAGGCATACTCACAACTTGCTGAAAACAGGACCACCAAGAGGCAGAGGAAGACGTGGAGCGGTTGTGGCTGAATACAAGCAGTCACTTCTCCCATTTTTTGTGTTCTCCTTGTGACAGAGCAGCACAGGAGGTAAATTGCCAGAGATGGCTTTTTCCTGATGCTCACATCTACATATAGAAGTCTGATCATACACAAGGCCTTAGGAATGAGCATCCAGGTGGAATAAAGACCTCCGGGCATTAGCATACTTTAAAGATCCCAACACCCTGAGACTCGGGCACTGTGAGTCAGCATCTGAAGCTGTTGTAGATGTGTTTGTGGACGTGAACTTGAGCGGCACTGGGAGGAGCAACGTGCAATGCATTTCTGTGACTGCATCTCCTCTGGTGGCAGTGTTTGTAAGGTGGTTTTCCACATTGTCTTCCCAGGTGGGGGGGCGGGGGGGCGGGGGGGGCGGTATCTCTGTAGTCAGCAGAGACTCTGCCTAGAAACCAATGTCAGAGTCTCCTTCCCAGATGAACCAGCCCACCACCTCCTCCTGACCTTGCATTTACTGTCTTTCTGTTTTTAACCCATCGTATCCTCTTGATTGTTTATTCAACTAATATTTATTGTCTCTCAAGTGCAAGGTACCACACCTGGGGATAGGGACTAATATTGCTGGAGATGCAAGATTTTTTTTTAACTTTTTATTTTGAAATACCTTTTTAGACTTCCAAAAATGTTGCAGACATAGTACAAAGTTGAAAGTCTGGCTGTGGATATTGATTCTTAGACACCATTCTCCTGACCTCCTTCCCACTTCAGTTTTCCCCTTGAGGTGAATGTGTTCCATCTGTGACATTCTGTTTGTTCTCTGGAGCTTCATGGCAGGGTCACATCTTCTCCTGACTGAGGGGTGGGGGAAAGGAGCAGAGGCAGAGGGCAGGTGGAGGGGGAGAGAACGCCCATGGAATTGCCTGGAGGTGTTAGAGTCATGACTCAAGATTTATTCCTTGGGTTGTGATAAAAGGAACTGGGTAGAGATTCCAGGGCGGAGGAGAGAAAGAAGGATTTCTATTTTCAGGTTATTTATCTGAGTTGACTGGGGGCCTTTTTCTGTGGTACATTAGTGTTCTGTGCTGAATCTTTGTGGGACCAATCCAGGTGGGTCAAGGTGGGTTGGAGCGATTCCTGAGCACATCCTAGGGAACCCAGAGCCACAGCCGATGCCCATGCCATTCACCCACCTGGTCAGAGTGACCTTCCCTACTGCTGCTTTAATCCTTACAGTCACTTGCTGAGAGAGTTGTTAGTCCTTCCTTTGCAGATAGGAATCCCAGCTGTGGAGCAGGCTGCCCAAGGCTCAGGGCGCCCTGGCCTGGGCTGGCTTCACAGCAGATCAGCTAGACCCCAGCCCGTCCTAGGCACTGGCTGGCTGAGCCTCCGTCTGTCTCTAAGGCTGTTTTGTCTTGCTTAAATCTTTCTGGCCGATACTTTACAGAAAGCGGGCCTGTGCCTTGCCTTGCTGACTGCAAGGCCTTTACCTGTAGGGCCATCTGTGTGCCTGCACCGGGCTTGCCTGCTGGCAGGTTCTTCCAGCTCCCTGAAGGAAAGCCCCTCCTGTCCACCCTCGTCTCAGCTGTGCAGAGGTGGGAGATGTTCACTCCTAGAGGAAGCCGCAGGCCCCTGGTTCCCCCCAAGGTGTGATAAAGCCAATGGTCCTCTCTTTTTTATTATCCTTATCAATTTGACGTTTTTGTTATTGTTAATCCTCACCCGAGGATATTTGCTCCATTGATTTTTAGAGAGAGTGGAGAGGCAGAGAGAGAGAAACATCTATGTGAGAGAGAGACATTGATTAGTTGCCTTCCGCAGGAGCCCCGACTGGCACCAGAGATCAAGTCTGCAACCAAGGTACATGCCTCTGACTGGAATCGAACCCATGATCCTTCAGTCTGTGGGCTGACGCTCTAACCATGGAGCCAAACTGCCTAGGGCTCGATTTGACTTTTAATGATATAAAGAATGTGGAAACACCAGAACCTTAGGAAAATCAGTCCAGGCTTGCATATTCTCTGGAGAGTTTCCAGTTCCTTTATCTTTGTTGGAGCCTCTGGCTGTCTTGCCGAAATGCCCTACCTTGTGTCCTTGTTTGTTCCTGATAGCTGACCGTGACCATTATGAATTTGTGTTAAATGTAGCATAAGATACTGTTCTTATTGTGTCCTTACTTATGGTTTCTGATCTTATAAATTACTCATCCTAAACATGTGCCTAATTTTCATCATTTTCAAGATGTGAACCATGTTTTGTACTATTGTTGAAGTTCTTTTTAGCACTATGTCTCTGCTGGGCAGATTATCCAAAAAAGTGCTCTTGCAATGTAATAGTTTCTTGTTAAGAGCAGTTCTTCCGGCCTGCCCTGCTGTCCATTCTGCACCCAGCTGACTACCTTTGACTTTTCCATCAGTGTCTTGGTCAGTACTACATTAAAGGATGCAGTGTCCTGGAGAAGAAAGGTCATGCCTCAGGCTGAGCCTCTCGCCTGTTAGGTAAATCTTGTCAGGTTAAGGTGGTATCTGAGTTCCCCTCTCTGTGGAAAGGAGGTGGGTGCCTGCTGGCCAGGTTGGGGAATAATGAGTGATAATGTGCAGGGCCTATTGCACAAGTGCCCAGCCCTGCCCCAGGCTCAGCAGTGTTAGCCCAGCCCCCCTGGACCATCTGGTCTTCACCAGACCATGGCCCTGGTCTGGCCTTGATCAGTTCCGGGGCTTGCCCAGCTTCATCTGGCTTCAGGGCTTTGCCATCTACTCTGGTTTCAGCTCAGATGTCACGTCCTGAATGAGGCTTTTCCTCACCATAAAGCAGACCTCCCTTATCAACTCTGTGTTAGTGTATGAGTCAGAGAAACAGAACTAACAGGATGTATGTACATATAAATAGGAGGAGACTTATTTTAGGAAGTGGGCTCAGGTGATCACAGAGGCTGGCAAGTCCAACATTTTCAGGACAAACCCGCAGAGTAGACCCAAGGAGGAGCTGATGCTGCAGGTCAAGTTTGAAGGCATCTGCTGCAGAGTTCCCTCTCGCGTGGGGGAGGTCAGCCTTTGTTCTACTCAGGCCTTCACCTGATGGATGAGGCCCACTCACATTGGGGAGGGCAATCTGCTTTACTCAGTAGTCCACCAATTTAAATGTTATTCTCATCCAGAATAATGTCTGAACAAACCTGGGCACCGTGGCTCGGCTAGGTTGACACATAAAATTAATCATCATGGCTGGGCATGCTGTTCTTTGACAGCATCTGTCCCTGTCTAATTGTTGTTGTATTATTTGTTACCTGTCTCCTCTTCTGGAGTGTAATCTTCACAGGCAGGGACCTTTCTCTTCTAAGTGCCAGTGTGACACCACTGCCTGTCACACAGGAGGCTACACAGAGCTCGTGCAGTGGGGGAAACCAGTCGACTTCTAGGTCTCCACGTGTAAGGCACATATGGCAAAGGCCTCTGTGTGAGGTGAGTGGCCAGAGTCCGGCCTGTTCTCCACTCCCCAAGCTGTGACCCCGCAGAGCTGCATCCTCACAGGCAGCTTTTTCGAGTTTGTACAAAGACACTTTGTCCCTACTGAGACAAATGCTAAACCTGATGGGACCTCAAGAGGCAGCGTGAGCCCTAACCGGTTTGGCTCAGTGGATAGAGCATGGGCTTGCGGACTGAAAGGTCCCAGGTTCGATTCCGGTCAGGGGCGTGTACCTTGGTTGCTGGCCCATCCCCAGTGGGAGGTGTGCAGGAGGCAGCTGATCGATGTTTCTAACTCTCTATCCCTCTCCCTTCCTCTCTGTGAAAAATCAATAAAATATATTTTTTAAAAAAAAGGCAGCATGAATGATCGCCGTCCCGAGTGTAACAGAATAAGCCATTTCTCTGCTTAAGATTCTGTGGCCCTCGACATCTGTGTCCTGTCCTTTCTTCCTCTCTCTTCCAAGAGGTGAAATTTGAGGTAAAGAAAGAATTTCAGATCCGCTGCCTGTAGGATTTTAGCTAGCAGCTCTCCATATAACTGGTTTATATTTTTATGGGCTGTTGTATTTTCTCTGTTCAAAAAATTCCTTCTATACTCTACGGAAGATTGGGTGCTGTGCAGTGTACTCCCACAACACTATCAGCTTCTGTCTTCACCTCTTCCTCCCTCACCCGATGCTTACTTCCGTGAGTTCTTCACCTTCTCACCTGATCCGCTTGTAGACGGTGTGTGCCCTTCTGCTGCCGAGTCCCCCCGTGAGTCCCTGCCAGTCAGGCTTCCTGACCGAGCTCTTCATGTCACCCAGTGAATGGCCCTCCGCTGCCTGCGCATGTGCAGACATCTGAGTGTGTGTCCCTCCTGACCCTCTCCCCGACTGTCCTGGAAATGACTGGGTCTCCACCTCACACACGACTGTGACATAGTGCCCTATGATGACGACACTTTAGACCTGAATTCTGTTCCTGGACAGCCATTCCTTTTCGGCCCACCTGTGTTCTTGAGTCCTTGAGCTTTGTCACATGTTGTGATTCAGATAACGTCCTTTCACAATCAACTTTATCCTTTCAACTCTAAAGAAAAAGTGGGTTCTAAAAATTAGTAGTCGAAAACACAGTATGGGTACTGTGTTTATTTTTATTTCCATTCCACCTCATAAGAAAAAATATAGTTCAGTATTCCTGTTTTTATTTTCTGCTACTAATGAAGTTTGAATGCTTGCTTCTCTTCCAGTTTAACAGTGGATCCTGTTAAGAGCTAGAAAAGTAATATGGTGTCAGTCTCATGTTTGCCTTCTGGAAGTTTATAGTAGAGATGGGAGGGAAATAATTGGCAGGAAATGTTGGAAAAGAAAACTGGTAAACTTTCAGAGGCTGCGGTGTCTGCTGTCTGAGCCCCGTGCAGCCTGGGGCATCAGGTGGGACCTGAGCAGGGGCTTGGAAGGCAGGCTTGTCTGGTTGAGGGAAGTGTCAGTGAAGGTGTGGAGCTGGGGCGAGTGGGGCAGTGAGGAGACGGAAGACAGCCTGAGCTCAACAGAGGCAGCACCCTGGAACTGAGGGGCGTCCCTGCAGATTTGCAGGGACCAGCTCCCCAAGTCTGGCACAAGCATCTCCCTGGGGTGCCTGTGGCTTGTGTGGCTCAGGCCATTGTGGGATGAAGCTGGGTTTTAGCAGCTGTTTACCTGCCCAAGTGGCTCAAACTCAGTTTCCAAAATTACAGTCTACCCTGTCTCACTCTCAGACTTGGAATGCAGCAGAGATATCAATGGATATAAATGTGTTTTTAAAATGTAAAGCATGCTCTTAACATAATTAACCGAAGCTGGGGCTTCTTACTTTCAGCAATGCTGCAATGTCCTTAGGAGAGCTCCTGTACTTGATGTACAAGGGAGGGCGAAACCGAAAGTCCTTTACCCAGGAGCAGTACTGAGGGTGTGGGAGAGAGGGAAGGAGGGAGCGAGCGGGCCAAAAATGTGGCAGGAGTCAGGCCTGAGGGCCTTCAGCATGACCAGGAGCTATGGGGAACCTTCCCAATAGATCGGCCTGGGTTTGCCTGCTTATTTAAAGATCACCTGTCGTCAGGGAGGCCATAAGACCTTACAGCCTGAGGAATTTGAGAAATATTTGAAGGTAGAATCGACAGTGTCTGTGATAAACTTGATGTGAAGAGTTTGTGAGATAGTAAAGGATGATCTTGAGTTTTCTGGACTAAATTGGTTTTATCTTTTCCCCTTGCTCCTAAACTGGCTTTACCAACCTTTCTCTATTTCTGACGTTTATAGTTTAGAAAGGAAATTTCCAATCCTAAATTTCTAGCTTATTTTAACCCAGGGCACACCAAAAGTAATCTTGTATCTGAGTTTTCAGTCCAGACAGGTTTATTTTATGCTTTGAAATAGATTTTTCAAGCAGAAATCTTTTGTATGCAAAAGTCAAGCCTGGAGCAAATTTTTATTATGGAATTATAAGCTTGTGAAAGTGAAGGTTTTAATGGAAGTGCTCACCCAACCTTAACCGTGGTGACACACAATAGCATGTCTGAACGAAAAGCTGTCAGACGAGCAGCTTTCAATTTAAATGTGTCAGTGATTTCAAGACCGACTCTAATGAGTTTTAAAATCTTCGTGTCAGTCTCATGTTTTCCCTTAAATGCTGTGAAGTCATTTAAAATTAATAAGCCGGTTTTTATTTGGCAGCGTTTACATCAGAAACGCTATCATCAGTTTTGAAGTCCTCGCTCTCGGGTGGTCTTTTCATTAGTCTAAAGTGGATTAGTGGCTGTGGTTCTAGAACCAGAAGGACATTGGCTTCCTGTTAACAGGCAAGTAGGCTAACCTGAGGGACGACCTAGATACAGCTTCTGTGACAGGGCATGTGTCCGTGAACCTAATGCAGGTGTGAAATGGAGTTCCCTTGAGTTAGTGAGCTGTGGGTATATTTAGGACTTAGAAATAGGGAAAAGCTAAATGAAAATAAAACATTTGAATAACAGTTTATGGTGATAGATTTCAGTAGTTGGTATAGGATCAAAATTCTAGACAAAAACTGCTAAGAGAAATTCAGAGGCAGGAAAGACTCAAGTGTTTTAGGAGTTTGCCACATACAAAACATAGCTGTACTTTAAAGACAATAAAGATCAGTAATAATTTCCAAACATTAAACATTATAAACTTTTAAATGAGATTTATTTATAGTCTTTCCAGACATCATATATGTCAAGTAACAGAAAAAAAGTAAAAATAATATGTGTCTACTGATGAATTATATAATAGTAGTAATGACATTTTGACTGTCAGTTATTTAAAATGCCAGTATAAATAGAATCTACACTAATAAAAGAGAAACATGGTAATTAGCGTACGACTGCTACCCTTCCCATTGGCTAATCAGCATATCCTTATGCAAATTAACTGTCAGCCAAGATGGCGGCCGGCATCCAGGCAGCTGGAAGCGAACATGAGGCTTGCTTGCTCCAGTAACTGCAGACTCCAACGTTCCCCGCCTGCTGCTGCCGGCCTCTGAGCTGGCAGTTTGAAACATTCTAACAAATATAGGCCGGGATCTCAGAGCTGAAGTTATACATTGTTTCGATTATAGAACCGAAACAAACCAGATACCTGCTCTCAGAGCTAGAGCCAGAGCTAAAGCTGGCCCAGAATAAAATAAAAAAAAGGAGCGGTTGGGAGCTTCAAATCAACAACCGCCAGCCTGAAAGCAGCCCTCAGCCCCTCACCCAGACTGGCCAGGCACCCCAGTGGGGACCCCCACCCTGAAGGGTGTGTGACCAGCTGCAAACAGCCATCATCCCCTCATCCAGGCTGGCCAGGCACCCCAGTGGGGACCCCCACCCTGATCCAGGACACCCTTCAGGGCAAACCAGCCGGCCCCCAGGCCTCTATCCTGTATAGTAAAAGGGTAATATGCCTCCCAGCACCGGGATCAGCGGAGCCGCGAGGCCTCCTGGCACCGGATCAGCGTGACAGGGGACAGCGCCCAATCCCCCTGATCGCCCTGTGGCTCTGTGTGTGACAGGGGGCGGCGCCCCAGCTCTTCCCCCCCCCCCCCCCCCCCCCACGGGCCCTGCTCTGTGTGTGACAGGGTAGAGCCATAACCTCTCCATTGGCCCTGCCCTGAGTGTGACAGTGGCTGAGCCCCAACCCCCTGATCGGCCCTGCTCTGTGGGTGATAGAGGGTGGCGCCCCAAACCCCCCCCCCCCCCACACACACACGATCCCTGCTCTGTGTGTGATAGGGTAGAGCCATAACCTCCCCATTGGCCCTGCCCTGAGTGTGACAGGGGGCAGCGCCCCAACCCCCTGATCCGCCCTGCTCTGTGCATGACAGGGGGCAGCGCCCAACCCCCTGATTGGCCCTGCTCTGTGCGTGACGGGGTGGCACCACAACCTCCCCATCGACCCTGCCTTGAGTGTGACAGGGGGCGGTGCCCCAACCCCCCAATCGGCCCTACCCTGAGCGTGACTGAGGGTGGCATCGCAACCTCCCTATCCGCCCTGCTCTGTGCATGACGGGGGCGGCGCCCCAACTCCCCAATCGGCCCTGGTCTGAGCCCGACCAGGGGCTGCACCTAGGGATTGGGCCTGCCCTCTGCCACCCGGGAGCAGGCCTAAGCCAGCAGGTCGTTATCTCCCGAGGGGTCCCAGATTGCGAGAGGGCACAGGCTGGGCTGAGGGCCCTCCCCTTTCTAACCCCCGAGAACACAAATTTTTGTGCACTGGGCCTCTAGTAAATATATAATAGGAACAGTGGTAGGGAATACTGAGTAACCCCCTGTAGTAAAGGTGAACAGCTTGGGTTGTTGACTCTTGTGGACTTTTAGTTTTGATTGTTGTTATTTTTTTTTTAAGACCTCAGCCAAGGACATGCTTAGAGAGAGGAAGAGAGAGAGAGAGAGAGAGAGAGAGAGAGAGAGAGGGAGAGAAACATAGATGTGAGAAACATCTATTGGTTGCCTCCCAAACGTGCCCCAACCAACTGAACCACATTGATTGGCCGGGCAACTTTTAGTTTTATTAAATTGAGATTTAGCTTAGACATGTAAAGTACACATGCATTAAATACAGGTTAGCTTCTATCCTAAAGAACCGAACCAAGATTAAGCTGTGGAACTTTTGTAGCACAGTAGGAAATTCCCCATGTTCTTTCCCAGTCAGTACCAGCCCCCTATTCAAGAGGTGACCACTGTTCCATCTCTGTCACCATGAGTTACTTTCTTATGTTGACAAGCTTTCTGTAGGTCGAATCCCCCTGTGTGGAGTCTTGCCCACCTCTGCCTTCTGCTCAGTGCATGTCTGTGAGATCCGTCCGTGCTGCTGGGCGTAGGAGTAGGTAACTCTTTACTGCTGTGTAGTTTCCCATTGTGCGTATTCCACACTCTGCTTATCCATCCTCCTCCTGATGGGCATTTTGGTTTTTTTCCAGCGTTTGTCTATTATAAATGAAGCAGCTCTTAGTCCTCTTGTATATGTCTTGTGAATTTATGCGTTCCTTTCTTCTGGGAACTCTCTGGGGAGAACAGTTGCTAGGGTATTGGGCAATTTTATAAGTAGCTTCAGCTGACATTGGTAAACTGCTTTCCGAAGTGGCTGAACAGTTTACACCCCACTATACCTGGACTTTCCAGCTGTCCTGCCCCCTGCCAGCGCTGGGTTTGTTAGGCATTCCTGTGGGTGCACAGTGGGGTCTAGTTGTAGTTCTGACTCCCATTCTCTGATGGTTGATAGTGTTGGGTGTGTCTTCATTTACTATTCGCTACTTGGCTATCCTACTTAAGGAAGCATGCAAATCTTTTACTCGTTTTAAAAAAATTGTAAGGTATCTAATTTAACTCAATATACTCAAAGATTATCTTTTAAGCATATGATCAATATAAAATGATTAATGATATATTTTACTTTTTTTAATAGTAAATCTTCAAAATTCAGTGTGTCTTTTGGGGGAGAGTATATTATATTACTAAGTTTTTAATGCAAAATTAAAAAATTTTGACCTTATTTAAGTGTACAATTCAGTGGCAATAGTTACATCATAATGTTGTGTAATCATCACCACTATCTATCTCCAGAACATTTTCATCACCTCAAACAGAAACGGTAAATGTTAGTAACTCCCCACCCCCCTCCTCCTTCCATTGCCCATTTATAATTTGGCGTTTTCTTCTGGATGTGTGTCCTTTATAAGACAGTTTTATAACTTTCTCTTCCCAGAACTCTCTGTCTACCTCAAAGTTCTCAACCAAGAGCAATTTGCCCTTTGGCTGTCAAAACTGGGCCAGGGATGCTGCTGACACTGGAGCACCCAGGACGGCCTCACAACCAAGCAGGGTCCAGCCCGACTCAGTACTGCTGAGGCTGGGAAACCTTTCGGTACAGGATCATTAAGGTGTTCTTGTATGTTTGCTTCTGGAAGCCTTATTGCTTTACCTTTGACATTGAAGTCTCTAGTCCCTCTCTAACTCTCGTATACATGTTGAGAAAACGAAGAGAAATCTTGATTTTTCCACATCTGTGCTTCTAGCCTTGTGTTTAAAACAAAACTCTGTATGATAATTATCTGGAGCTTTATATGGAACATCTATCTATATATATAAAAAGCCAGTGTCTTGACCACCAGGACGACCAAACAACCGGTCACCTCTCAGTCCCTCCCCCGCGGCCCACAGGCTTTGATTGCAGCAAGGCGGACGGGCGGTGGGCGGGCAGGGCAGCGAGCGCTGCAAGCAGCGGTGAGCTACTGTGTGCGATTTCGCATGCTGGGCCTCTAGTCTATGTATATAAAAGCCTAAGTGACCAAATGACCAAATGCTATGATGCGCACTGACCACCAGGAAGCAGACACTCAATGCAGGAGCTGCCCTCTGGTAGTCAGTGTGCTCCCATAGCCAACCTCCCACGGTCCTGTTCGCCCGCCAGGCCAAGGGACCTGACCCTTGCACGAATTCGTGCACTGGGCCTCTGGTATTAATATATAGAACTAAAGTTTTGGTATTTGGTGGTTTAAAAGCAGTATTTGAAGCATGAAGTAAGTGGCCAGGTATTTGCAGAAACGGAAAATTTGTTTCTCCCTTTAACCTGATGATTAAGACCATAATTTAGAGTTCTTGTTGTTGTTGCCTTTTAACTTTCAGGTTACAACCATAATGAAAAATTCACAAAAGATTCAATTCATAAAGTAAATTGACTATAAAGTGTGTTGTTTTTATCAGACTGTTACCTGGTTCTTGGCATGTAAATGTGGTGATTAGACATTTGCCAGACAGAAGGGAATTTTTTTCTATTGTAGTTCAGTTGTATTTCCACCTGTCAGGTCTTCCATAAAACTGACCACTTACATAATCAGCCCCTGAGATGTTTTAGGATAGTTTGGAGAAGGAAGAAGTACTTGTAGAAGTATGTCATTGAACCTTGTGGGAGCCATTCTTCAGGAAATGGCAAGGATGGAAAGTTCTAAGACCTTTTCCCTCTGTTTATTGGTCATGTTAAGTACATTACTACTATTTTTACATTAAAATCTAATTATGTAGAAGAATTTGTGGCTTAAGAGTGGTCAGATGGGAAAACATATCACCTCTTCTGATAGAGGTCTTGGAACAGTAATAGCTCTCCTGTTGAAACTGACTCTGGCAAGACGATCAATTGATAGAGGGCTAGATGCTTAGCTCTTGCTTTAAAATCCTTAAAAATACATGTTGCGCCCCGGCCGGTTTGGCTTATTGGATAGAGCATCAGCCCTTGACTGAACGGTTCCGGGTTTGATTCCAGTCAAGGGCACATGCCTGGGTTGTGGACTCGATCCCCAGTAGGGGGCGTGCAGGAGGCAACCAATCAGTGATTCTCTTTTATCGTTGATATTTCTTTTTTTATTATAATTTTTATTTCTTAAAGTATTACAAAGAGTATTACATATGTCTCCTCCCCGCCCCCCCCCCCCCGCCCCCCTTGACATTCCCCTGGCCCCTACCCCAGTGTCTTATGTCCATTGGTTAATCTTATATGCATGCATATAAGTCCTTCGGTTGATATCTTAATCCCCCCCCCTCCCGCCCAAAACCCTCCCCAGGCTTCCCACTGTAGTTTGACAGTCTGTTCAGTGTTGCTCTGCCTCTGCATCTACCCCTGTTCATCAGTCTATACTGGTCCCCATTATCTGTCCCAACCTCACTGGAGCAGTCCCAACCTCACCAGGACCGTCTCAGCCTCACTGGGGCCGTTTCAACCTCACTGGGGCCGTCCCTACCTCACCGGGGCCATCTCGACCTCACCGGGGTCGTTTCAACCTAACCGGGGCCATCCAGACCTCACTGGGGCCGTCCCGACCTCACCGGGGCAGTTTCAACCTCACCGTGGCTGTCCCTACCTCTCATCGTTGATATTTCTTTCTCTCTCCCTCTCCCTTCCTTTCTGAAATATATATATATATATATATATATATATATATATATATATATATATATATAAATACACACACACATATATGTATATGTGTGTACACACACACACACACACACACACACACACACACTGAGTGGCCAGATTATTATGACCACCTAAGGTTTGTAGGCAAATTCGCTATAATTGCGTGCTGAAGTTGCTAGAGGGCCAGACCATTATAAATAGAGAAGCAGGTTGTTTACCATGACAGTAGAAGTGATTTTTTTCTGAAGATGTGGGTAAACAACGCAATTTAACAGCCTTTGAATGTGGGATATGTTTGAACGTGAGTGGCCAGATTACTATGACCACCTGACGTTTGTAGGCAAATTAGCTGTACACTGCATCGTATGGGATATGGAAGCTGAAGGCCTGTTCGAACACCTTTGCTGGCTGCAGTTACCAAGACAAAACGTCTCCAATTTGCACAGGAACACAAGGATTGGACAGTTGAGCATTGGAAAAAAGTCATGTGGTCCGATGAATCACATTTCCAGTTACATCATGCAGATGGCAGAGTGAGAATTTGGCGGAAACAGCATGAAAGCATGCACCCCACATGCATGAGTACAACCCTTCAAGCTGGTGGGGGCAGTGTTATGGTTTGGGGCATGTTTTCCTGGCATGATTTGGGCCCTTTAATTCGTGTGGAACACCGTCTGAATAGCACAACATACCTAAGTATCGTTGCTGATCAGGTTCATCCTATCATGTTGATGGCGTATCCCAATGGAGATGGCTTCTTCCAACAAGACAATGCGCCATGCCACGGTGCTCGTATTGTGCAGGAGTGGTTACAAGAACATGAGGGAGACCTTACCTTGCTTAGGTGGCCCCCACAATCACCAGATCTCAATCCAATTGAGCATTTGTGGGATGAAGTTAAAGGAGCCATCAGGCAGCTGGTGCCACAACCATCAAATCTCACAGAACTGGACAGTGCTACCCATCAGGCATGGTGTCAGAGTCCTCGCATCACTTTTCAACATCTCATGGAGTCAATGCCAAGAGGAATCACCGCAGTATTGAAGGCAAAAGGTAGCCCAACGAAGTACTGATGGGGTGATCATAATAACCTGGCCACTCACGTTCAAGTATATCCCACGTTCAAAGGCTGCTAAATCGCATTGTTTATCCATATCTTCAGAAAAAAATCACTTCTACTGTTGTGGTAAACAACCTGCTTCCCTATTTATAATGGTCTGGCCCTCTAGCAACTTCAGCGTGAAATTATAGCTAATTTGCCTACAAACGTCAGGTGGTCATAATAATCTGGCCACTCAGAGTGTGTGTGTGTGTGTGTATTTAAAAAAATACATGTCGCTATTTTGGGACACCACAAGTCCCCCTTTCTCTGCATTCGTGTTATGCACTGGAAAGAGTGCAGATTTGGAATCAAGACACGGTTTTGAGTTACAGCTCTGCCTTTAAATAACCTAAACGATGGCAGGTCACTTCGCCTCACTTTTCCCACCCGGAATGGAGGTGCCAGGCACTGCCGTATGTTGGTACTGGGCAAAGTAAATGAGAAGTGTAAGAGCACTTTGTGAAGCACGGATCTTCACATACATGTAAGGTGCCAGCTTTGTGGGCACACCCAGCTAAAAAACATTCCACTGTGATAGGTGTTATACAGAGACAGCACTTGGGGTGGTTAGGTGAATGGCCTCTGAAACGCCTCCGCTGCTAGCTGGGCCTGGAGCAGTTTCTTCTGGGCCATTGTGCTCTATCTGGAAATAAAGCTACTGGGAGAGACTCTTTTGATCTTTTTATTTTTTTTTGAGTGAAATTATTTTTTAAGTTATAATTCATACAATACAAAATATTAGAAAATACACAGTAATTTAAGGAGGAAAATGAAAGTTTTATTTATTTGATTTGGCTGGGTGATGGTAGCACCCATCTTATAGGGTTCCTGTGAGGTTGGAATTCATTGATATCTACCGAGGGCATTTTATGTGCCTTGCACTAGGCACTCAAATGTTAATTATTATTTTTATTGCTACGGTTAGAGTTGATTTGGATAATAGTGAAATTCAGGTACTGCTCGCTCAGTCACATCCTCTTCTGTGCAAACTGACCAGCGCTCTGAAAACAGGTGTGATGAGTTCCTGAAGTAGGTGTTTGGGTCATCAGCATTATGACTTGAGTGGGGCTGATGGGTCACAGAGGATCTGCTGTGGGAAAGAAAGATGCACAGCATTTACCTGCCCCTTCCCTGCTCAGCAGATCTGGAAGTAACTGTGCATTTATGAGTCACCTGCTTCATTTCACTCATTCCTTTAATGGCCATCTTGAGCTCCTGCAGGGCTGAGAGCAGACTTCCTCCACTTTGGTTTCCCCAGCTCCTCCCTGATGTCCTTGGCATGGAATAATGTTTGCTGAGTAAATTGTCCCTATTGGCAGGGCAGGTCCAAAACTGGAGGAGAGAGATCCTGACAAACAGGACTGTGGCTAGAGTCTTGGCCCTCCTGGGAGAGACTCTCTTGACCTTTTTTTTTATTGAGTGAAATTATTTTTTAAGTTATAATCCATACAATACAAAATATTAGAAAATACACAGTAATTTAAGGAGGAAAATGAAAGTTTTATTTATTTGATTTGGCTGGGTTTAGGTGACTTAGAAACTCAGTGGGAAGCTCTGGATGAAGGTGGGGCCAGAAACCCTAGTGTGAAATTTAGTTTCTCCCAGATTGCATTTTGCCATCGTTAAGTGTGTGTGCAGGGAGGGGTTTAATCAGTAGAGATCTTCACTGTTCTCCTGCTTGGTGGCAGCTAGCAGTAAACCCAGTTCCTGGACTCAACTCGAGCATAAGTCACCTGGGAAATATGTTAAAAATGGTGTTTCCTGGGCTCCACTCTCAGGCCCGGAGGTTGGACTGAAGGCCTGGATGCAGCACCCAGGGAACAGGTAGCCTCTTGGACTGTAGGGTATTGGAAGAGCAACGTGCATGACATCACAGTCTGTCTGGATAGCTTACAGTTTCCTTATGCTTCACAATTTTCATCTGTTTCAAAGAACAGAAACAGGTGTATGGCCTTGAAAAGACCAAAATAAATCCAGAAGCATGTAAGGGAGGCTGTGTGGAGGCCTTCAGATTGCCTGCTTTTCATAAGTAACTGAAAATTGAAGCAACTCAGATGGGTTTCTGTGTTGGATTTGATGCTGCTTAAGATGACCAGTGTAGAAGCAACTGTTTCCAGCATCTTTATTCAGAGAGCTCGGATCTCAGAAAGCTGTCAGTTTGAGACTGAAATAGAATATTAGTTCTCCAGTGGCTGAGTGAACACTGAATATAATTCAATCGGGGGCCAAAGGGCCAAGAAATTATCTCACCTCAAATAATGACAATCATAAAACAGTGCCCCTCACTCTAAGCAAAGTCTTCTGCCTCTAACTTGAAGAGAATCGAGGTGTTTTGTCTACTTCAGTTTCCTTGGCTTCTCTCCATCCTCCCTGGCGTTTGCCCTTACCTTCACCTGTCCCCTTTTCCTTCACTTTTCTGTCCTTGTCCAGACCAGCCCTTTTCCCTTGGTGTAGGGCAATGCCCACGTACCTTGGTTCTTTCACCTGCTCCCCCTCCTGTGGATCTTTTTTCCTGCCAATATGTTCCTTTCCTCTTAGAGGCAGAAAGGTTCTAACGTTTGCTGGGCGCCTGGGTCCTGGAGTGACGATAACCATGAAACCGAGTCACAGCCAACCCACTGTCAAACCTCAGCAACCCTCCCCATTCTCGACTCCCTCGTCTTATTTTGATTCATCCTGTGCTTGAGTACTTTCCCTAAAGAAGACCCTCTTCATCATCTTTGTTAACTGACCAGTCTACTAAATTGAAATCCTTTTCCCTAGAAGGACACTAGCTTATCAATGGCCCTCAAGGCAGCAAACCTGTCTTCATTTTACAACTGAAGAGACGGACCAGCTGGGTAGAGGCTGCTCCAGAGCCCTGTCCTGTGCAAGGCATCATCTGCTGCACAGCCCCGGGCCGTACCCTCCTGCTTCGAGCCTTTCCACCCACTGCCTCCCCCCTTCACTGCTCAGCTTCCTAGAAGCAGCCCGCCTTCTTCTGCACTGCCATTTCTGGAGCTCTGTGCGTGGCACTTTCTACCTCTCATCCCAGCGGTGCCTCCATCAGACAGGAAGCCATGAGAGGGTAGACCCACTGCTGACTTGTTTTCCATTTCCTGGCCCAGCATTTCACTCAGGAATGGGCACTCCATCAATGTTTGTTGAATGAGTGAGTGAGTGAATGACTGAATGCCACAGAGCAACTCAGGAGCAATTGAGCATGGTTTAAAATGAAGTGCATGGAGGTATTTTGCAGACTGTGTGTGTTAGAAATTCACAGCTCACTGGAGGGCATATGAAAGTTTGCAGGAAGAGGGGTCTTAAAACTGTCTTAGGGTTTGGTGAAGTGAATCAGTTGTGGGGCATAAATTATTTTAATTTGGAAAGAAATATCAAATGTTCCTTGTGAATATTGGGGGAAACTATTTTCCACATCAGGATTTTTCAGGGATAAATAAGATTACTTCTAGATTTTGCTACTTTTTTTTAGGAATTAATAGATGAATAGAAAAAAAAAAAACCAGTGGTCATTTTGCCGAGCATAAAGTCTTAATTGACAGAGCTAATGATCTCGGCAAACCTGTATTGAAAATGTCACTTTCTATTATGTGCCTGGAAGTGCAGATGGGGAAACAGATTTTTTTCTTTTTGCGTAACTTCATTAAGTGCTTAGGAAGAGTTCTCTTCTATGCCACCTTCCTCAGCCTGAGGAGTTGGAGGGAGACTGAATCTAAACTCGGAATGCCTCATGTTTCCTATGAAAGAGTTGACAGTTGTCATTTACTAACAGGCCCATGTCCTTCTCACAATCCCCTTCCTCAGAGTGTCTGGGTGACTGTTAACTCCAAGGTGAGCCAGACGTCAACCTGGCCAGAGAGGTGCATCCCTGTGTCTCCCTGACCTGTCTCCTTCCCCTGGGTGTTGTTTCAGTCTCTCTAGCTCTGGCCGCTCCCAGACTCCTCTGTTCCTTCTTCCCTGAGAAAACTAAGAGCGTGTGACATGAACTCCTGTTTCTTGTTTTCTCCCTGGGAAAGAATTCTCCCCGGTAGCTCAGGTGAGCCCTGGCTGTGTCAGGTGCCTGTGACATTGATCTGTGCTGTCTCTTCATTTCCCTTCATTCTCAGACTTTCCTTCTGTCCTGTTTTATCCCCTTGGTTTACAGAACATCCCTGTGCCTTTGAAACAATGTCTTGTCTACCTTCTGTCTTTAACCACGGCTTTTATCAAGGATGTTTCACACTCAGCCTGGCCCCTCCCCACTACCTTGCCAATGGCAAGCTCTCTGGTGGGTCTGGGGGCCACCATTCACCGACTCCCGGGGCCCTTCCTAGCAGTCAGCCTTACCCAGCTCATTCTCAGTGTTCCCCAAGTTTCAGGACCTCAGGCTAGGGGTTAGACCTCGGTTTCAAAACCCACTTCTGAAGTCTTTTCTCATCTGTGACTTAAGTCAAAAAGTTGGATTTTTTGCTTTCTGTTCCTAGTGAACAGTTTAATAAGGGTCTCTTTTATAGGTGGTGCTGAAAAGGTCTGCACTGATTAAACGATTCTCTCATTGACAGTGTGTTTCCACACATTGACTATGCCAACAAAATGGTGTTCTTAGACTGTGAGATAGTGTTCCCTCTGATGAAAACGAGAGTGAAATCCATTTCATAACTATTGATCAGTTAGGCATTTAATTAAGAAGCTATAAGGCAAAATGTAGTCGTTATGGGAAAGGAGTAGTGAGATTCACATTTTCTGACGTACTGCTTGGCCATCACTCGCTGTTCTCTCGAGCTGGAAGCCGATGACGCTCAATGCCAGCCCTTGAATTCTGGCCTCCCCTGTCCTCCTCCTCGGTTTCACACCCTATTGACTTTCCAGGTAGACTAACTAACAATGCTTTATAGAGGACTTTTCTTCATTTTTTATGTTTTCCTTAGTAATTTTATTTTTTTAAAAATATATTTTATTGATTTTTTACAGAGAGGAAGGGAGAGAGATAGAGAGTTAGAAACATCGATGAGAGAAACATCGATCAGCTGCCTCCTGCACATCTCCTACTGGGGATGTGCCCGAAACCCAGGTACATGCCCTTGACCGGAATCGAACCTGGGACCTTTCAGTCCGCAGGCTGACGCTCTATCCACTGAGCCAAACCGGTTTTGGCTTCCTTAGTAATTTTAATACTGTTGGGAAACTAGACAATAAGTATTGATGACATCTTTGTGCCTGCTTTTATTTATTTCTTATTTTTTTACTTTTCTAGGGGGTACAGTAGTGCTTGAAAGAGTTCCGATACCTATTTTAGATTTTTAGTGAAATGAAAGAGAATTTTTTATCCACTGCATATGAATATAAAATCATTTTTTTTTTTTTTTCTGAAAAAGAAAGCTCTCAGCTACTCTACCCAAAGGCACGGACATTTTAAATTACATTTGCTTGGTCAAGTGGCTGTCTTGACTTGCTGTAACATTTGTTTGACTCTAATAAATATAACCCTATAATTCAGTACATTGCAGTTTTAATGGTATTAGTTTTACCAGTAAGGTTAAAATATTTGTTTTATTTATTAAATCTCAGGATAATATGTTTGAAAGTTCCCTTCGGGAGAAACAGAGAGGTTATCTAGACTTTTCTGAGTAGTAGCTCTTTATTGGCAACTTGATCTTATAACCGAGAAGTGGAGCTACCTCGTGCTCTGGGGCCTCTATACCTCACTTCCCCTTCAGGTGGAACATAATTCCGCTCCAGTCATGGTGACCAGAGAAATAGTGTTCGGGATTTTCTCTTTGATTGGTACCTTTTGAGCAAAGTGTAAGCATGGGCAGTAGAGAACAGGAAGGATGAGAAAAGTCCTGAGATGGAGAGGGACCAGCACGCTCAGGATTGGCTGTCCCCAGAGTCTGCCCACAGACGCACTGAACCTAGAGCTGTGTCCCCAGATTCTGCCAACAGATATGCCTGCATGGGCCTGGAAACACACTGAACTCAGAGCTGTGTTCTCAGACATGGGTCTCACCCCACCTCCCTGTGACCCGCAGCCGGAAGTGGTGCAGCAGGGACCTTTACCCTAGTTTTGTTATCATTGGGATTTACTCAGCAGCTGGTAACAGAGTAGCACATTGTGATGTATGGATATTCCTGCGAAGTGCCTAAGACTGTGGGCACTGGGAGATTTATGCAGCTGTGGAAGTCCTCCTGAATTAGGGTTGACTCACTCCATCAGCACTTGGCCTTGCTTATCCAAACCTGAGGCTGACATATATGGGTTCTCAGGTTCTGTGTCGCACAGAGCATTTAAGGGTCCAAGGTTCATTTCCCGAACAACATTGACAACTGGGAGAGTTGAAAGTAGCAGAAAGATGTCAGAACTTGGAGATAATGCTGCTTTTATGATTGGTAAAGCTGTGGGGTGTCTCAGAGGCTGTTCAGAAATATCACGAAAGTGATAGGAATTCCAGATAATAGAATATAGGAGCTTGTTGGGACACCAGTGTGACACAATTCTAGTGAAGAAAAGACAAGAAAGTAAATTCCAGATGGGAGTCCTTTTGTTAAACTGGGTGAAGGAAAGGAACACAGCTCTGCATGCATTTGGTGTAGACGTGTTTTCTGGGACAGGGTCCTTCCCATCCAGGACGAAGGGAGCTGGGCTAGATGGGCTCCGGTTACATCCCGGTCTGCGATCGTATGACTGTAGGCAGGAACTTTTATATGGTGTCCTTTCTGGTGGTTTGGCAAATAATAGATTTAGCCTTAGTTTTGCTAATATTGTCTGCCTCTAAGCTTTATAATGTCCTTTCAAATAAATTTACACTGAATTTTAAATGAGAGCAATATTTACCAACCATTTTTCTAGAATTTCACGCACACAAAATATGTATTTACCATATCAGAACTTATGCTTTATTTATAAAAGTAGGATAACTAATAATCCTTTGCTTTAAACTTCAAAAATGCGTTGCCTCGGGCCTTATCCCAGCCCCATCATTTATTAGCTGGGTAACCTTGGACATGCCATTAACTTCTGTGTCCTTCGGTTTCCTCATCAATACAAGGGGCCCAGTAACAGTGCCCATTTCATAGGGATCAGGGTGATTTTTTATACAGTCCACATAAAGTTCTCAAAATTGAGTTCCTTACAGAGTGCTTAGCAGATGGCACTACCCCTCTTCCCCTCTCAGTCTCTTTCTCTCTCTTCTTACTCTCTCCTGGAGATCCAGAGAGCTTTCCCATGCACCGAGCCCTGGCAGTTCCTCTCCTGGGACAAGGGTTTATATGCATGCTCTCCTCTCAATGACCGGTAACTCCGATCACACTAGCTTGAATAATTTAACCGGAGTCCAAACAAAGTCTTCATCCTGAGTCATTGAAAGCTAAAATTGTTAGAGTGAAAAAGAAATACCATGAAGCCAATAATAATAAATTCTTGCTTGCTTTTTGGATACAAATATGTTCTTCTAAAACAGTAACTGCCTTAGCCATTCTGTTTATTTCTAGTTTCTTTAATAAGTTGGAGGGGTTGCAAGAATGTGTACCTTGTGAATAAGCATTGATCACGTGGTGGGAACTGTCCACCATCTTCATGGAGCAAAGGAGAGGTTTGATTGTGATTTAGAATCCTTAAGTTTCTCAGCAGGTGGAGATATTTTGAGGGGGAGCATGTCAAATGCAAAAAAAAAAACAAAACTGAGGATTTAAGACTTAGAAGATAGCCGAAACCGGTTTGGCTCAGTGGATAGAGTGTCGGCCTGCGGACTGAAAGGTCCCGGGTTCGATTCCGGTCAAGGGCATGTACCTGGGTTGTGGGCACATCCCCAGTAGGAGATGTGCAGGAGGCAGCTGATCGATGTTTCTCTCTCATCGATGTTTCTGACTCTCTATCTCTCTCCCTTCCTCTCTGTAAAAAATCAATAAAACATATTTTAAAAAAATTATAAAAAAAAAAAAGACTTAGAAGATAGAAGTTGCTTGTCTGGCCCCCTTTTCAGATGAGGAAACCGAGGCACACGGTTGGGTGATCTGAAAGTGACGGGCTAGCCTTTTCACAGGTGTGCACTCCGCTGGGTGAGCTGGAGTGTGGTGAGGAAAATGGTGACTGCTTGGTACCAAGGACTGGTGGACTTGGTCATGTTGCTCCTCATTGGATTCTTAAAATAGAGTAGTGATTTCTTTTTTTTTTTGTTAATCCTCACTTGATATTTTTCCATTTTTAAAAAATTTTTTTTAGATTTAGAGAGAGTGGAGGAGGAGAGACAGAGAGAGAGAAACATCAAAGTGAGAGAGACACATCAATTGGTTGCCTCCCACATGGGGATCGAGCCTGCAACCGAGGTACATGCCCTTGACCAGAATCGAACCCGGAACCCTTCAGTCCGCAGGCTGATGATCTATTCACTGTGCCAAACCGGCTAGGGCGAGTAGAGCTTACTTTAAATAAATGTACTGAAAGATATATTGGGGTAAAGGGGAAGAGAGAGAGAGAAAGAAAAGATTCTCTGACCCCTAGGCAAGTGGGAAAATATTCTGTTCATTAGAGATGGAAGCACGAAGAAAAGGACCAAAAGCTATTTCTGGGGAAGCCTGTGGGCAGTCTCTCTGCCAGGGGTGCCCAGGTGGGCAGAGCTCTTGATGGGGATATGGGAACCAGATTACCTGGGTTGTGATTGGATTACCTGGTCCTCCCTCTCATCGCCTTTGGAGTCGTGGTGTGGAAAGTTGTCACTTCTTTATTCTTTCTTGTCATTCTGGCCATATCCTAAGAGAGGAAATCCGTCCACCAGGTGGCAGCTCTCCTCCACCACAGGGAGCAGGTCAGGGGAAGTGTACTTCTTACTTGGATGCCTCTGCAAACGAGGCATTAGGAATTTCCTGGTGGTCAAAAAAGATGTGGGCCTTGCCTCACTGAGCATACCTACTGTGGGGAAGAAACATTAATGGAATGTGCGGACGCACACACAAGCTGAGGTCAGCCTGGGAAAGAAGGGCCCAGGGCTGGGAGGATATGGAGCCGAGTAACCTGGGTGGCTGGAGAAGGTGGCCCTGAAGAGGGGGATCTGAGTAAAGTCACTTACCTGGCTGCCCCTATGTCACAACCCTAGAGGATGTTCACCTGTCTGTCCACCTGTCACATGGCACCTACCAGAGTGCTTTCCACTTCAGAGAGAGTCAGTAAATAATAAAACAGTTGTTGGATGAATGAATTTCTAGTCCTAACCTATCTTCAACTTCTTTCTGAGACAGTAAATATTGTTGAATGAGTAAAGAATTGACAATCAAAATGTTGATGGATTATGCCTCAGTTTGGCTGATGGTCCATCTTCAGGGTGTACAAACAGTAACCAGTCGAGTTTTGAAAGTACATAAATTTCCATTTAATTCAGACTGGATGCAGGCTATAGATTTCAGTGTCTTCCCATGAAAACAATTCTTTCGTCTTAAAGTAATTTTATACATTTATTGAACCATGCTGATATTTCTCCACTAATCTCATTTTCTTAGTTAAAAACTTTTTATTATTAACTAATACACACTTGTTATAGGTAAAATTATATATATAAGTGAAAAGCAAACAATTTAAATGTGATGTGTATCGATGTATTTATTTGATTATATTGAATGAATTCAAAGAACTTTATGATGGAAAATTCCCTGAAGAGTTGGATGTAATCTGTGTTTAAATATAAAAGTCTTAAAAATTGATTTTTCCTCTCAAGAGCCAAATTCATGAACCATGCTTTGATTCTGATTTATGGTCATCAAAACTAAATTCTAGATTCAATAGATATTTTCAATTTGTCATTATGTTAAACTGTGTTCCATCCACTTGGAGAGTGAAATATGAGCAGAAGGGCTGGTTGACCTAGAAACGTGCTGCCTGCCTTACACACTGCTTGTCAGCTGCCTTGGGGGCCCAGTGTTTCCGGGCACATTTTTCTTCTGCCCCCCGTTATTTCTGCCTTTACTCTGTTTTTCCTGCCTGCCATCTTTGGGTCTCCTGTCGGCTGTCAGCTTTCTTCCTTTCATTTTCCATCTCCCACTTCTCCTCAGTCAGCTTCTTTTTTTTTTTTTTTTTAAATATATTCTTTATTGACTTTTTACAGAGAGAAAGGGAGAGAGATAGAGAGCTAGAAACATCGATGAGAGAGAAACATCGATCAGCTGCCTCCTGCACATCTCCTACTGGGGATGTGCCCGCAACCACAGTACATGCCCTTGACCGGAATCGAACCTGGGACCCTTCAGTCCGCAGGCCGACGCTCTATCCACTGAGCCAAACCGGTTTCGGCCTCAGTCAGCTTCTTGTAGGGAAATACCTCCTGCTCATCCCTGAGCCCTTCCTCTGTTGGTGGTGTGATCCAGGCCTTCACGGTGGCTCCGTGGAGCTGCCTGGGGCCCCTCGCCCTCTCCCCACTTTGCAAAGAATCTAACATTTGCTGAGACACCAGATCCACACTGTGGTTTGGGGAGGGTGCCACTGGGCTGTCCTATGGAGGAATTTCTCCTGGCATTGAAAGCACCAAAGATGTCTTGGTTATGTGAGATGGGGTCACATTTCCAAAACTTATAACTGCACCCTCACAGAAAAAGTCTGAGGTCTGTTACTGATTGTATCCTTACAGAAAAAAGAAGTGGAACCATCACTAGAGTTAGGTGTACCTGTCCACAGCTAGTTAACCCGGCTGTTCCTTTTAACGTATGCTTAAGAAGTGAGGCCAAATACAGTCTTAGACATGGTTTAGTTAGAACATTTTAATTGCATACTGTTATGTTTTTTGTCAGACAAACTAGGTACAGTTTTCATTTCTGATACTACAGAGCCATTACTGAGTCACTGAACTACTGTAGATAGTGTTGGAATGAACAATTGATTATATATTATAGCAGGCTATAAATTCTTTTAAATACAGTGTTTAGGAGTCATTTTTATGAAGTGAGTCACTTTCCTTTTAGTATATTTAAATGCCTCATTGAGGGTGATTATTAAATGTATTCAACTTGGTTTCCCTGTAAGACTCAGTCTAGGTAGAAATGAATGAGTATTCGATGAGAAGTGTGTGCATCTTAGAGACTGTTTATGTATTCTAATCCTTTTTACCCCTCCCCCCTTAGAGAATTTTGAAGCTTTCTTTAGGTTAAATGTGTTTCTTTTGAGAATTATTTTGGGAAATACCTTTATATATTTGTGTGTGTTAATTTTTATTATTCAAAAAATGCTTTTTGTTAGATGCCAAAAAAACAACTCAAATGCGTTTTGTTCCTGGTCAGAACAGTTAATGTTTCAAAGCTCTTTCACATCTAGATGTTTCTGAATTAGGATTCACATAATAATGAATTCTGCTTATTTTGGGTTTCCACAAAGGTTTGTTGTCTGAGCTTAAAATAAGACTGCAGCTGATCTGCGTAACACATATTAACTGTTTATTTAGTTTAAGTACATGTCTGTATCTCTCATTTCTGATCAACCTGGAAAATTTGCATGCTGCAGAGCAGCCATCTTCTTCTATACTTTATTAAATATCTGTCAATTATAAATATCAAGGTTTTACATTAATGTCAAGATAGTACATCAAAAATTCATGGAATATGTGACTTTTTCCAAGGGTATTTAATACTTAATGCATTTGTGTCATTTTTCTTTCCAGAGATATTGACAGGTTTTATTAAGTGTTTGTTAGGGAGATTTCATTTTTATCAAGGGACTATGAAGAGAAGCTGCATGCTAAATCAATTTTTTAAAGCCAGAATATTGTTCATTTTTTCATCTTCAAACTCTTGTAATCCATAGGTTTTATGTAAATTTCTTCTTGGTTTATTTTTGTTTTATGTGAGTGATAGTTCAAGACAGAACTTTAATAAGGATCAAATATGCTGACTGTAGTGCTTTTTAATTTCCTTAAGCATAGCTACCAGACCCATGCAATATGGTAAATTCTTCAAAATGTCATACTTACATATTTAGCAATATTACTTCTTTTTATTGAAGCCAAACAAATGATTTTAGATATTAATCTTTCCCAAACATAGTGATTATTTTGTACTAGGTACAATATTACTGTGCCTCGTCTGCATCCCTCCCAGAGAAGGGCATGGGGAGGGCTTTGCAGTGGCGCCTGGCTGGGCATAGAAAATGAGGGTCCTCTTTTCAAAGCGAACTCTATAGGGCTTCAAGTCTGATTATGAGCTATGGCAATTGTTAATTTCTCCAAGTGCAAATATTTATAATGCTCAAGAAAGTGAAAATGCCAATCGCTTAAAAAGCTGCAGACAACCCATGGCTAGTTTCTCATCCTGTACGTGAGGAGTGGAGGGGATTTACTGTGGCAGACCCCATGATCTCTCCTTCACTGGCGCCTCTGCCGGCCAGACACCCCCCTCTGCACCCCTCCTCTATATATCCCAGCTGTGCAGCTTACTGGCCATGAAGAGGAGGTTTTCTGTTTTAATTTATATGTTTATTTTTGAAGTACAGGTTAATAATATCTTCTACTGGAGAGGGTATGTCATAATAAACAAAATCCTTACAGGATTTTGCTCTAGAAAGTCAGGAATATCCAGTTATCCTTCCTTTAAAGTACGAGCTTAAATACTAGCATCTATGAACATTTTAGGAACTTTCAGGTAACTTCAGGTTAAGATGACAGTTTTTACAAGACATATTTTTAAACTTTAACTTGGTCTTCCACAGGCTTGGTTTCTAAGCAAAAACAACAACAGTATCATTCTGTCCAGTGTTTTAAAAAATATCACTGTCCAGAGCTTCAACAAAGAGTGTTTGGAATAGACATTTTTCTTCATTTTTTCAGGATATGTGAAAATATTTCTTTTCGGAGCTAAATGTTTTTTGTTTTTTTTTTAGCTAAATGTTTTTCATATGCAAATCATTTCTAATCTTTGAATGTTTAAAGATCCTTGTAAAACTATTACATAATAATTTTAAGAGGTAGAGCAGGTGTTTTTGGAAACAGATTTGCTGGAGTAAAGCTGAAGCCTCGCCATGCTAGATAAACCTTGCCCTGGCGTGACTGTCACCTGTCCACCCTGACACCAGTAGGTGGCGATCGTGCCACAGTAGTGAGAGCCCTGGTGAAGTGGGAGTGATTTGCCTTTCTCTTCTTGCCTTTCTCGGTCCTGTCACATTTTGCTTCAGTGTAACTGTTAGGTGCATGCGTCTGTGGCGGTTAGCTTTTTCGACCAGAATTATGTGCAGTAGGCACACTGTATTTTTTTAAGCAGATAAGAACAGCTATTTCTGACAGATTCTGAAGATATTACATAACCCCACAGCCAAAATATTCTTAATCTGAAGAAAGCATTTGTGCATTTTTCTTGAGTTTTCTTTACAACTTCATCAGGACTGTGAGCATGAACTTATATTTTTGGTAAGAAATGGATACAAAGGAAGGGGAACATTTTGGAGAGTGAATGCTTTGTCTTTTTCATCCTTGAGGAGGTTGCTGTCATTTGAATTGTTTCTGTATTGTCCGAAGCTATTTAAGATGTTCCAGTGTCGAGTGTCAGAAGATTCTTTTTCAAGTCGTTTTGACAGCCAAGCATTCCAGTTTTGAGAATTTTCATTTTTTCTCCTATTTAATAAGTCGAACTTTTGGGGAGGGGCGATCAAATTTTTGAATACTTAAGGGATTTAGCATTGGAATTTACCAACTTTCAAAATACCATAGTGCATTCCACAGTTTAAGTGAATTAAAATATTTTAAAGTAAGAAAAGCAACAGTGCTTTCCCACCTCCTGGAGTTTGAAAAGAGATGGGATGTGCCGGGGATGAGAGGCTTTATTTCATTGTACGCACAGGGAAATGTTAGCCACAGGATTTCTGAGGTTTTCTACGGTACGTTTAATCATCAAATCAGTTTTGGAAAGAGGGACAGTTCTCTTGCTGAATTTGTACTTGAATGAGGAAAAACCTGAGCGCTCTTCTGATTAGGTTTTGTAATTCAGTGGAAAGCATCTTCCAGACTCAGGACATAGCCATGCTTGTCGTTTGTTGCAAGAAGAGGAAGTAAGAAGCTCCGATCCATCTCTTAGGTTCTCCCACCTTAGTTGGTTGACCATGGCATTGATCTTTTTAATCCCAAAGATAGGCTTTCCTGGTATTCCTAGAGGAGCTAGAAAATGCCCAGGGCAGCACATTATTTTATGTATTGACTTAAAACTTCTTCCTTAATTTCATTTTTATTATAACACATAAAAACTATGTGACTATTTTTCTATGTTGACTTTCCTTCCAAAGGGTTAAAACTGGGCTAGGGATTAGAGGGGAGCAGCGGGCACCTGGGAGCTAACACCCATTGGCAGCCTTTTGTAATATATAATTTGCCTAAAATTGCGCACTGAGCACAAGCTTTTGTTTTCTAATTGATTTACGGTTTGAGCCACTTTTACCTCATCCCCTACTGTCCTGCATACGGTGCCAGCGAGTACATTACAGTGAGCGATGATAAATTACTGTGCACTTGTGATGCTAATGCGTCAAGAGTAAAAACTGCGTGCTACATGGAGCTTCATGCATTAACAGTGGTGCAGACACAGAACAGCAGAATTTCATTTGTATCTCAGAAATCACCATTTGTTCATTTGATCACTTACTGCAATCTGTCTATCAGACTGTAATTGAAACTGAAGATTAAAATGGTACTGTTACAGCTTTTAATTCCTTAATTGAGAGAAAGTTTTTAAGTGCTTGTGAGGTCTAAGGTGCGGGGGAGGGGAGTGTTGTGAAGAGAGAATATGAAATGTATAAAATTTTCTCGTAAGTGTGAAGTTTTGGATATTTTTACCAAATGTTCGTTTGTCCAGAAAAATAAGTAGTAAAATTTAAATATGGCGATCTCTATTTTTCAAAAAATCTGTTTGTAAAATTTATTTTGTAATTTCACAAAACTGTATTTTTCCTGATTTTTTTGTCCTGGAGCCACATTTACCATGTAGATGATTCATTTGCACATAACACGTTGATTCCCATCCAAATGATTTAAGTCAGAGATAAATGAAAGAACTTTCCATTTATTAGAGTGCCTTTAATTGTCCCTTTTATTGATGTAAGGGGAGATTTGAAATCTAGACATAAGGGCCGCGCAGCACATTATGGCACAAGACACAAAGGAAGTCTGCACGGATGGACACTGGACTTTGTGGGCTCCAGGTTTCTGTCGAGTGGGTGTGCCTACCTTTTGTGAAGTCAGTCCACCTTAAATTTTATTTTTGTGCCATGTCCATGGGTTCTAGTATGGAAAGAGGAAAAAGCAGATTTATGGCGGCTGCTGGGCACAACAAATTAAGTTGACAGTGATGTATGAGAGCATAATAGCATGATGATCCCTCAGCAGCGGCTGGACGCCTCCTGCTTCATTTGGCTCTTGTTAGGATCTGTTAGGCAGCTAAATAATGAAATTCTGCTGACTGATTTCTGTTTTCCCTCTTTCTCTTCTCACCTCTGCTTTCTAAAACTTCTAATTCCCAGACCCATCCTCATGCCAACAAACTGCCCTTGAAGGATTCTTTCACTTATGAGGACTACAGGTTGGTATGGTGGGGGGGGGGGGGGGGGGGGGGGGGCGGGCGGGCGGGGTGGTTTCTAAGTGAATTTGGGCTCTTGGAAGTGAGAAATGCTTCAGCAAGAAGTGACCTGTGTGGCCATTTAAAACCTCAAGACAGAGACAGTCTTTCAGAAGTTATGACAGCTGGGACCAGTGTCAGCATTTTAATGGCTGAGGAGAAATTGCCATTCACCTGTAATGGTGGGGAATTAGTTGAGGCAGCCAAGTGATACTTGGGGTGGTCGTGAGAATTTATTTCTTTTTAAAAAGACTGTTTTAGTGTAAAGTTTTGGTCTTCATTTAGAACAAAAGATTTAATTCACTGCACAATATAATAAAAACTAGCCCTCCACATTTTGTAGCATTTTTAAAGGATTTCTGATCAGAAAGGAGTTATATTGTTTGCTTTTCACTGAGGCTTAAGAGAGGTACAGACTCAGCATTGGGTAAAAGAGGGTGAGGTTCGTCTTGACGGGGCAGAGAAGACCCAGGGCCGGGAGAACTCTGTTCTGGGCCCTCCTCCAGAGTCTTCTTCCAGGCCTCGGACTTGGCGGGAACCTTCTCCCTTAGTCACTCACTCCTGGATTCCCTGTGGCTCCTTTTCCTTCCCCTCTCCCTTCCTGCTCTCAACCCCAGGTCTAATTTTAAATGCTGTTGAGGAAGCCCACCCATCACCTTTGGTACTTAGGAAAAGCTTTAAAGATATGTGAGCGGTCAGACAAATCTCAGCTTCTGGTCAAGTTACTACTGGGATGGGCTTTCAAGTGTCCTGACTCTAATGCACCTTTTCTCTGCTTGGTACAGGTGGGCAGTCTCTTCTGTGATGACACGACAAAACCAGATTCCCACGGAGGACGGTTCCCGGGTGACCCTGGCTCTCATTCCTCTGTGGGACATGTGCAATCACACCAATGGCCTGGTAATGACCTCCGCGGTGTTGTGCTTAATCAGGGAAGCCATTGTGGTTAAACTTGAAAGTGGGCATTCTACCTACAAACCATTTTCTCCCCTGATTGTCTCCTCCAAAGGGAGCAAACACCCCTCCCGCCGCCCACAAACAGAGGCCGGTATTTTTCTCTCCTTGTGTTTACTTAATCCCGAAAACCAACCGGGAACTTGAATCTTACATCACTTTTGAAAGCCGCAGTGAGCTGCATTTATTTGTGAAGCCATAATTCCAGCCCAAACATTAATTTTCTTATGTTATTGAACCACAGACTAAACCAAGTTTCTGTCTTCTTATTCTTTTTAAAATACCGATTTATTGAAAAACCTTTCTTCCTTGTTTTCCTTTTATGTTCCTTGTTTTCTTCCTTTGCTGACTGTACTCCAGTTAGGTACGGTTCTGTGGTTCCTTCCTGCCCCCTCCCTTCACCTGACACACTGACACATCCTTGGCCCCAATTATTAACCTGCTTTTGTTTGGGAGCCGGCACTGGATTCCTGGTGCTGGGGTGGGAGGGGGTGTACTTGGCCATTGGCCGTAACTGCAGGACTCATTTGGCATCATCAGACTGGGGAGTGCTGGGTAGGAGACATGAAAACAGAGAAATTTTATGATTGTTAATTACGATGCACAAAAGAAGGAAGCTGCTCTGTGCTTCTCAGCATTCTTTGGATTCCAAGTAACAGCGAAGTTGACGGTTCTCTGTGCTGAGATGGGTGTCTGAGAAAGAGATCCTGATATTAGTGCATCGAAATATGATCAGCTTCAGAATAGTTTGCATTTTTAAGCCTTATACTGGTATACTGGTTTGGTTAATTTTTTTTCAATGTCAACTTTCTTTGTTATTAGCAGTATTATAAATAGAATGGAAAAATGCTATAAATGAGTATTTCACATTTAATTCCACAAAACAGTGAGCACATGTGTAAAATCGCATACCCTCCTGCTGACCTGGGAAATGTCTAGCAACAAGTACACGCTGAAATTGTAGCGAAGTAGTCCCACCTTTATACTTATGTTTTTGCCTTAATTTATATATACTTAACATAATTAGCCATTTTAAGGAATAGTAGCATGTTTTACCATTTATTTTCATTAATGAATAATATTTTACATTCTTTGTTCTGTATTTACTTTCCCTTCAGAGCTGTTTTAAACTGATCATAAGACTGAAGTTTTAATATTTTCAAATAGCTTTTAATATTTGACTATAGTATTTTTCTTTCTTTTTCTTTTTCTTTTTTTTTGATTAGATCATTGGTTCCTGAACTTGATTGATCATTACGGTTTATTTTTTTTGTATCTAAAATTTTAAAAGTACACTTTATTGTAAACACACAAAACCAGTTAAACAGTCCAGAAGCTTGTGCTGTGAATGTGGCCCTACCCAGCTGCAGGGCCCCTGCCTGGGGCCTCCCAGGTCACTGGTGAGGGCTTCCTGTGCATCTCCCAACCTTCACTGCCATGTGAACTCTTACACACTCCCATACACACTGGTGTTTATGTTGCTTTCATGTAAACGGGATTAACTATTCACTTTTTCCTCTAAAAGTAAAGAAAAAAGATAGATTATCTCAAAACAAAAATAACGAATTGATGACAACTATTCATGCTGTATTTTTTCTAAATACCGTCTTTAACTCGCCACAACCCTGGCAAAAACACTGTTCACCTTCAGAAGGTTTACCCACCATGTTAGTACTTTCCTACGGTTAACCTTGTGGAGCTGTTCCCATTGTAATTGTACACCCTGGTGGGAAATTTCGTCTGGTAGAATTGAAGAATCTATTTTAACACTGCAGAATTGTGTATGCTATGTATTAGCAGTTAATCTCTTTTTAAAAGGTACTTGAAGTTAAGGCTGGCTTTTCAGACAGTAGATATTCTTTTGTGTGTGTCGATCCTGACAGTTGGTGTCTGTCTGTTCTGACTATCATTGAGGGAATAGACAGAAATTTGTAACCCAGCAACGCTGTGTGCTTCCAGCAATGTCTCCAAACCTGCTCACGGGAGCAGTGGAAGATCAAGTCTGTGCCAGTAAGGAGCATGGGAAGCAGAAGGAGGCGAAGGCTGGTCAGATCTCTCAGCCACAGGCTCTGGTGAACGTAAACTGACTCTGGCCACTCGCAGAAACAAATTCAACAAGTGTATGAGACGTTGTATTAAGCTGTAAGAAATAATATGTCTTTAAGTTCAGAATGACTTGTTCAGAATTCATGAAGCAGCAGGCTTCCTGTCTGGAGATTGTTGAATTTACAGAGAAGCACACCTGTGTGGTGCGTAGGCCACTGTGTGAGCTCCAGTGGGTACTGCGTTGGAGTAATTGGCCCTGACATTTGAATTGTGTGACTGCAGTGAGGGTGCAGGAGCCTTGAAACTCACGCAGAATTGAGGGAGGCTCTTTTTCAGGGTCTTTCTGTTTGACTATTGAAAAATCTAAAACATTTAGATTCACATGAGTCTTCCAATAAAAGCCCAGCTTTTCCCAGTAGCAGAGAAGGCACCCCACTCAATCTGTCCCCACTACACCCCCCCAACACACAGGCCCAGTGCCCTGTGGCTTCTCAGACACCGGCACGTGCCCACCTCAGGGCCTTTGCACCTGCTGTTTCCTCTGCCTGTACCACTGTCCTGGGATGTCTCCAGGACTCCTCACAGCACTCCTCAAGTGAGGCCGTCCCAAGCACCCCACACAAGATCATCTCACCACCCCTTCCATAAGCCTCCCTTCCTGTCCTGTTGTCTTCTGTATTTCTGCCTGTTCATTTTTACGTATTGTTGGCCTTCCCTACTTCCATGTTCCCCTTCCCCTGTCCCTCCTGCTTCCACTGACTGCCTTCCTGTCTCTTCATACCCCGTGGCATCCATGCGTGCCCACACTGTTGAGTTCCAGACCTTCAGGGCTGGAGTTGATGGGCAGTTCCTATCCCATACCTTATTATCAAAGTCATGTTTGGGGTCAGAAAAGTGATTTCAATGTTGGGTAGGAACTTCATGGAGCTCTTCTGCCAGACTACCTGGCTTCGTTTATTTCTCATGGCTTCCCTGTTTCCTGTTGGTCTTGCAGCATTGTGAAGGATTTCTAGATACTGGTTAAATACCCATTGCTTCGGGGATGTTGAGTTTAACAGTGAGTGTCACATGGCCTTTGATCCCAGAATACTGTTCCCTAGACTCAAGGTGTTTATATTTTGGACTCAAACTGTTGGTACCTTTATTAGCAAGTAGCACTTGTTTGCCTTGAATTTTGGTTCTCTAAGGGCAAAATGAAGAGTTCAAAAGTAATTAATGAGCCTTTGCAGACAGTCTAGGAGACTGGGGGTGGGGGAGGGACAGACTCCTAAGAAGGCCCTGTTCTTCTGCCTGGGGTTTGTGCGTCAAGGAAGGATTTTCAAAGGCAGTGTCAGGTATTAGGTACAGCGTGCTGAGCCCCCAGACACAGGTGAAGGGGAGCTCCCGCTCTGCCTGGCTGGGCCAGCACGCAGATAAATGCCTGCTGTGGGTGACGGGGCTTCAGCACCGGGGCTCTGGGCGTGCAGAAGGAGGCTGGGTGGGTCTCGGGAGGAACTGGAGCAGAGGGTCATTCCCAGCACAAGGTTGGCCGGTGTGGCAGGTCAGTGGCATGTAGGAGGCTGAAGGGAGGCCTGGGGCTCCTCGCAAGCTGGCCTTGCTCGGGTGTTTGAATGTTCTCCACAGGCAGAGTGGAGTACTGAAAGCTTTAGACTGGAGGGCATCACTGTGCTGTTGCTCGGGCTGCGGAGGACAGGCCTGGAATTGGGGGCCACTTGGAAGGTTTTGCAAACAAAACCAGGCCAGGCCCTCAGTCATGCAGGGGCCTGACCCACGAGGAAATACTCCAAGGAAAATTAGAAAACAAAATGCCGCCCCCTGAGGTGGGCAGAGTTCTTTATGACTTGAGTGGCTAGACCAAGCATGTCAAACGCACGGCCTTGTTGGCATGCGGCCTGCCGGTCGCAGTTTGACATGCTTGGCCTAGACCTTGGTGTTGCCTGACCCCCCCTCCCAGGGGTTAAGGGGAGATGCGGATTTGGTATTTATTTGTAATGGGCTTAGAAACTCTCACAAGGTAGCTCTCAGCAGAAAGTGAATAGGGTACAACTAAGTTGTTTCTCCTGTGCTTATCTGAACATTTTAATTTCTCTAATTTCAGAGTAAATTATGCCCATAAGTTAGAAATGGAGCTTTTCTTTTTCCCTTATTCTTTCTCTATGGAAAACCCACTTCAGTTTCATAAAAGCCAGACATTAGATAGAGACAGTATTTGCAAGTCAATGGATTTCTCATGAGCTCCTAAATCCACAGCATTGCCCCTGGGGGTGGGGCTCTAAGGCAGGAACTTTGTAATAAATGGTTTACCTGTTTTTGTTTTTGTTTTTGAGACCAAGTGATAATCTATAGAATATATTTTCCTAAGAGTACGTCTTTCAGGTACAAAATCTTTCATAAGAATTTTTGGTATAAATGGTATTAATTTAAAACAACCATGGAGTTGTTTGCTCAGTTTTATAAAGCATGTACAGTGCACCCTTTTGATTACCTGTGGGGAGCTTTTATTCTCTACTTGCCCAAAAAAGACCCTCCTGAGTGAGAGACCCTTGTTGTCCCCCCAGATCACCACTGGGTACAACCTGGAGGACGACCGCTGTGAATGTGTGGCTCTGCAGGACTTCCGGGCTGGAGAGCAGGTAGGCCCGGCTGCGGAGTGGGGGCGGCCCAGTGGGCACTGAGCTCATGCTGTGTCAGGCAGGAAAACAGGGGACTTCTCCTGAGGATTGTTTGGGAGCTGTTGTAAACACATTGTGCTTTGCATCAGACCTTTACATCCACAACAACAAGATTTAAATGAAATTATTTGCACAGTTGACCTAATATTTGTAAAGTTGTCAACTGAAAACAAACTTGGTGTTATGACAGTAGAACAAATTTTTCAGTTTATAAACTTCATTGTTTTTATTTCTTTTTCTGTTGACTAGAACCTTTAAAAGGAGGCTATTTAAGTGGTAAAAACATAGAGGAACCTGGAAGTACAAAATCTTTGTTCTTGAATCTGTGAATTTTTATCTAATAATGTGGGCAGGATTACACCTTTCAGTACGTTTGAGAATAGGCACCTGCAAATAACTTCATTCTGTCTACTGGTCTTATGACCAAGCAGATAGTACAAAAAAACCCAGGACTGGTGTAGACCATTGACGTTCCATTTGAGACAAAATGAGACTATTTGTCCAACAAAGTACTGATCTGCTCTTTGCAGAAACCTGAATAGACCCTCCTGCTAGGTCAGAATTGCTATCGGAATTACTGGCAGACATCACTTTAAGCTCACTCCATTAGAGTGAGTCTTGTACTGAAAGCAGGGGAGGAGCGTGGTGAATTGTAGACGGCATTGGTGAAGTGACAGTCCTACTTTCCCCGGGGGAACAGGATTGTGAGGAAGGCCCTGGCCTCCCTGACAGTTTGGGAAGTTGGGGAAATTGCACCTCTTGCTGCAGCCTCCCCCTAGCACAGGTGGTGTACAGTGTAGGGGCCGAGTCAGTGCAGTTACCTCGTTGCCTTAGTGTACAGTCATGTTAAGTGTACGAGAACTGATCCTTTGCCCTGCTCTGTGTTAAGAATGGATGTTAAGTTTCTTTTATGTCCCTTTATTTTTTTCTTTACTGCATCTCAGATTTACATTTTTTATGGCACTCGGTCAAATGCAGAGTTTGTGATCCACAGTGGTTTTTTCTTTGACAATAATTCACACGACAGAGTGAAAATAAAGCTTGGAGTGAGTAAAAGTGACAGGCTCTACGCGATGAAGGCTGAGGTGTTGGCCCGAGCTGGCATCCCCACGTACGTAGAAAACTGGTCAGCTCTTTCCTGTGCTGCTTGAAATGTTTACTGCTGCATAATGTGTGTTAACAGAACTTCTCTACAGTTTGCCTTAATCCCTGTATCCCTATTACACAGCAAGTTTTCACCATGGAGATGCCTCGTGGCTTCCCAGTGTCTCCGATAAACATAATGGTGTCACTGGGAGCACTCACAGGCAGTTCCAGGGCCTGTGGCCTGAAATCCTCATTAAGTTAAATAACTGCTTTGGTATCATTAATGTCTTTCACCTTGAAAAGGTTAATGACCTGGATCATTTTGTTTCATTTAATTCTTTGCCACCATTAGTTTCTGTAATGAAGTCATGATCCTCAGTGATTTCAAGAATTTCTACTTAAATTCTTTAAGATTTTAGTGCATTTGAGGTCCAAAATGATAAAGAGGACAAGAATTATGATTCATTAGTTCTCTGGGGAACGGAGGAACCATTCTTAATGAAAATGGATTATCCAGGCTTTTTTTCATTGAACTTGTCAATATTTGATTCATGATTAAAATGTGAACTCAACATAAATTATTGTTAACATTTTTTAGGAACCACAGGTATGCTTAATTCTCTTGGTGTGTTGTATGCAACCTGCGGTTAGGCTGTTAGATTGTAAGAATTGCCAGCAGAGACGGCTACGCCGTCTTCGTCGGTCAGCGACCTCCCCTGTGCAAGGGGCTTTCATAGTTGAGGTGAGGAGCTGGACTGACTCATGCCAGCTCCACGCTCCTGAGGACGGCACGGGGATTGCAGCTTAAGGGGCTTCTCTGGGAGCAAGCAGGTGACTGGTCTTCCTGTTTTGTCAGGTCCAGCGTGTTCGCCTTGCACTTTACGGAGCCGCCCATCTCTGCCCAGCTGCTGGCTTTTCTCCGAGTATTCTGCATGACCGAAGGTAAATCCTTTCAGGAAGAAAATGTTCACTTGTCTAAAAACTCATGAAAGTGTAAAGCATTGGGGTTCAGATTAAAGATAAAATTGCTGAAAACTAAAGTACCTTTTGGCAGGAGGTAGGATAGCAACAATGGAGAAAGAAGTTCTACTTTACTCTGTAAATGTTTTATTAAATCCTTGATGTGTTGTCAATATTCATTTGTCATAAATAATTTCTACCTTGTTGGAAGAAAACTTAAAGCATCTTGGATTGTTAGCTGTGTGAAAGTTACATTTGGAAATGGGAGTCGTTGACGTGCTTGCCCAGGATGGCAGTGCTGTTTCCCTCGCCGTGCACTGCTCTCTGTTCCCCAGAGCGGTTAGCGCTTAGGCCACTCTGACGTCACTGGGCAGCAGTGGCCTACGTGGGCCACAGGGCTTTCTTTGCTAACCAGCTCTGGGTTCTGATCTGAAGTCACCAGCAAGCCTTTTAATTCTGGGCGTCGGGTTAGAGTAAATACCGCCGCAAACAATCTACTTCAGTCACAAAATGTGCTTACCTCCACCCCCATCCTCAGTCACAGAAAGAGTTAAATATATGTATTGAGAATCTGTTTAGTGTTTGCTTAAAACAGTCTTTTGGGGTTTCTTACTGAGACTTGACTTACTGTGGTGGTTGGTTTTTTTTTCCTTTTTTTTTATCTGAAACTGCTGTACATACTTGGGTGTTGAGGCTTCATTTTTAATTGTGTGTATTGGCTGTTCTTGTCAACTTCCTTAAACCCCATGTGTGCCAAACAGCGGTAGGAGGGAGGGAGTGAGAGGGAGCGAGTGAGCTAGTGGCCGTCTAATTGAACAGACAAGTGAGTGTCCTGCCCACAGCTGCCTGAGCGCTGGGGAAGGGCATTAGGCCATGGAGGGGACACCACTGGGCTCGCCCATCCCTAGCTCCCTGACTTCATGTCTGGGTCCCGGAGAAGTGCTGCCTGGCCCAGGCCTTCTCCAGGATGGAGGGAGAGGACACTTAGTCCCAACACAGAGAGGCCATTTAGACACCAACTGCAGGACCCGCCAAGGCGCTGGATGGCACTTGTCCCTCTCGCGCAGCCATGGTGCTGTAGCCTCACCCTCACTCAGATGAGAACTTGGGGTAACCTTGTGCTTAGGTAGGGGTTCATCAGTTCTGTTTAATGAACGGAGTAAGGGTTAACTGTGGGCTTTTCTTGCATGTAATATAGGGGTGCAGAGTTCAGTGTCACAGTTTATATACTGAAGGCATTTATAATGAAGACGCGATGGCCATGATGACCCACTGCGTGCCCTGAGCGACACTAAGTGTGCCACATACTTTATGTTAATCGCTGTCACCTGGTGAGAGATAGGGGTTCCCACAGGCCTAATGTAGAGATACCAGTTCACAGAGGACGGGGGACTTGGCCACTCTGCCAGCAGGTGATGACCCTGACTCAGCTAATTCCAGAGCCCGCACCCAGGCATCCCACATGGCTGCTGTTGGTTTGCAAATGACATAATCCACAGAAGAGGTTCTAGTCCCCCAGGGCCTGGAGGAGCCAGGCTAAGGAGCAAGGGCGCCAGCCGCCTCAGGTGACCAGATGCTCTCTCCCGTAGTGGCAGGTGAAGCTGAGGAACCCCCTGAGGACAGGGCTGGCTCCAGCATCTGTTAACAGAGGAAAGCCCGGGAAGGCAGCCCACTGCATGAGCCTTGGGTTCATTTCCTGAGTGTTCGCGACCCCTCTCCTGGTGACTGCCTCTTTTCCCCTCGGGTGGGTTTCATCCCTCCAGTAATTCGGAATGAGTGCAGTCTCACTGTTCAAACGGAAGGGGCGGAGAGAGAAGGCCGAGCTCCTCAGCTCGCCCGCACAGAGGTGTAGCACGGCTGGTCACGGACAAACACAAAAACAGTAACCTCAGTATTGGGGGCTTCCAAAAACAGCCACTAAGGGAACATTTTAAAACTTTTCATTACTTTATAAAAGAATATAAACTGAAGGATCAAAAATCTAACAACCCAAGTGTTCTCAATCTTTTACTGATAAAGGTGACTTAAAGAATTTCTTTTTTGAACATTAGATTAACATCTGTCTTGTTTAAAAAGGGGAACTACTTGAATCATTTTAGATTGGATATGATTTTTTTTTCATTTCTCTTTAGTCATAGACAGTTTGTCATGTCAAGACAATTGATGTATCCTTGGAATTACTCTAATACTGATAAAAGTTTGGTTTGCTGGCAACAGAAGTCCTTGCATTTGAATTGTAAACAGTGACAGCTGTGGGGCATTTTGCTCTGAAAGAGATCCTGTCTTATAATTGCATAAGGAGCTGGTGGGTTTCTTGAGCATGAATAGGACAGCGTGTTTTGGTCTTTTGAAGATAATGTGCCAAGAGAGAAGCTGCTCAGAGCAGTTGCTGAGTCCTTTCCTCTTAAATATAGTTGAAGGAAATTGAGATGTTCACTTGCGTTTATTTGTAATTGTTAAATTCCTGACAAGTGGACATCCGCACGTTTTTCATTAACTAGCTTTTTCTAGCCCATTTTCTTGTTTTTCTCAGTTGTGGCTTACTTGTTGTAAGTTGGGCTAAATAGCGTGGCCAGGTCAACTATTGGAATAGCCCTGATCAGATACAATTTAGAAGGCTCGCCAAGTGTTCTGCTGTTGTTTGTTTTCACTCTTTACATTGTTCATTTAAATGTCTTTTTGACCCGGTTGGTGTGACGGAGCTCATGGCTTGTAGGAAGGGTGTTGTCCAAATGCCGCTGTAGGTTGTCTTTTAAAAGTATCTCATAAGACTGCCTAAAGCTCTCAGTGTCCCTCAGAAACACCATGAAGATGGAGGCTTCCTGTGGACCCAGCTGGAAGCCCTCCCCTTGTTTTCCTGCCCAACACTCAGCTCCCACTCACTCTGGTGAGTCTAGAAAGGCCTGGCTGATGAGTGGCAGGAAAGCGACATGTTTGGAGAAGCTGTTTGTAAGGTGGATTGCTTGTTTAAATGAGGAGTGCTGCTTCTGCTAACAGATGGCTGTTTGTACTTCTTGTAGAAGAACTGAAGGACCATTTGCTAGGAGATAATGCTATCGACAAAATCTTCACCTTGGGTAACTCTGAGTATCCTGTGAGCTGGGACAACGAGGTCAAACTCTGGACATTTCTTGAAGATCGAGCCTCGCTTCTTTTAAAAACATACAAGACAACCAGTGAGGTAACTTGACTGAGTGAGGATTTGAGCTTTGTCACGTTTTAAAAGATGCTTAATAAGAGACTCCTTCCTACATGTAAATGGCTATAATTCTTTTTTCCTATTTAACACGTTTACACTTACTAAAAGGATCATATTGAGGCATTGTCGATTAGAAGACCATGTTTACATGGTTTGATACTTCTCTGTGATTTCTACTTCACATGATACAACAGCTAAAAGCTCTCATCTGTGCTTTTGAGTTGGTCATTGAGGTACTAACTCGAAGTGCTTCTCATTCACTCATTCACCTATTCATCCATTCAGCCAAGGGCCAAGCCCTGGGTCCATTCCTGCACAAGACCAGACAGAAAACCTTTTAAACGGAAGTGAGGTTTTCTGTCCCGTGTGTTAAAGCACCATTTGAGTTAGGCCCCTCTTTTTTGTTTTATGACTGCTTTACTGAGGCACTAGTGACTCGGTGCATGGATTTGTGCATGTTGAAAGGAAATTAATTAGAAGGTGGCTGGCTGGGCGGGACTGGGCAAGATGGGCCAGACATGCCCTGGAGCCAACCTCCAGCGGTCCCTCCCTGGCCGGCTGAACCTGGGGTGTCACCGTGGCTCTAAGGGCATCTGTGGAATGAGTGGGGTCCCTCCGGCAGGTCGGGTCCCTCAGCCTGGCCTGTGGGGATCGGGCTGAAACTGGCTGTCTAACATCCCCCACAGGGTCCTGGAGTGTGAGAGGGCACTCTGCAAAGTTACTGTTGTACAGGGTATGGAACGCAAACGAAAGTGTGCAGTAAACCAGATTCGGGCTGACAATGCCCCAGCAACAACATAACCCACGGCCGAAGGTGGAATCACTAAATCCCACAAAGAATCAGGCTCCCTCTTCTGGTTTTGGGGTGCGTCACCCGAGAACCGCCACTGCCAAGTCACTGCAGCTCAGCAGCTCCTGCATTGAGTGTCTGCCCCCTGGTGGTCAGTACGCATCATAGCAACCAGTCAGATGGTTGTACACTTAGCATATTAGCCTCTTATATATACAGATAGTTAACACACAGCACAGTCACACTGCTGAAGTGTACATTATGATGTGAGTATACTGTCATGCAGCCACCCCCACAGTCAAGTCCTAAAACCTGTGTCACCCCCAAAATATCCCTCATGCCCCCCACCCCCAGCAGCAGCTGATCTGCATTCTATCTCTGTAGTTTTGCTGCTTTAAACTTCTTGGCGATTAATTGTGCTCTTTTTCATTTCCTAGGAAGACAAGTCCTTCTTGAAAAACCACGACCTTTCTGTTCGTGCGAAAATGGCCATCAAGTTGCGCTTGGGTGAAAAAGAGATTTTGGAAAAGGCAGTGAAGAGTGCAGCTGCCAACCGGGAGTTTTACCGCAAGCAAATGGAGGAGGGGGCGCCGCTGCCCAAGTACGAGGAGAGTAACCCAGGGCTGCTGGAGGGCGGCGGGGCGGACTCGAGGCTGCCCCTGGTCCTGCGCAGCCTGGAGGAGGAGGCTGGCGTGCAGGAGGCCCTCACCCTCTCTGAGGTTGTCAGCCGAGCAAAGGCTGCGGAAAACGGGCTCATCAGTGGCCAAAACTCTATTCCCAACGGGACCAGGTTAGAAAAGGAAAGTTTAGACCCAGAGGAAAGGAAAAGAGCGACTGACGATGCCAAAGAACCTTCAGAGAGCACCGAGGGAGTCGGCGAGCAGCTCTGAGGGTGCTCTGCCTGGAGCTCGTTCCGATTTATGGACAGCCCCCTGACATCGCTGTGGTCCCTGGTTTCACGTTTTTGTTGTGTTTTTTTCTTTTCTGCAGAGAGGAAAGTGTTTTTGCTGCTTTATATAAAAATAATTTTTTAAGTTATTTAAAAAATCTAGCTTCCCTTTTTGATTAAGATTGCCATCTTGCTTTTAGGCAAAACAAGTTATCAAACCATGACAGCGAAGGGGGAAGAGAGGTGCCGTGGAAGATTGTGCAGAGCCATTGTGGGCAAAGTATTTTCTTCCTGGGGAAGAATTAGCTCCTCTCTCAGCTGTGCTTTTGTGGGCCTGTCATCATGACAGCCAGAATGAGGCCTGCTCTGCCTCCTGCCAAACGGGACGTGGTGGGGGCTGGGGGCTCCGTGTGGGAAGGGGGTGCAGTTGTACAGCCGAGAACGGGCTTGAGGTTTGGAAACTTGTCTGCAGAATCTTTTTTTTCCCCTAAAAATTTAACACTCCATTACCAAAAGGAGAGGTAAGGTGTCAACCTTATTTTTAATAGTTTTAAATGTTGACGATAACCCTAATTATATAATTATACACACACCTAGTGATTTCTAAAGATTTGTTTACTTTTTGTGTTTTGTTTACTGTATTAAGAATGTGTCCTTTCTCCTTGAATCAACGTAGGACATGCATCATTCCTAGTTTCAAATGTTGGCCCTGCGCTTAAAGTGATGCATTTGATTTCCAGTGTTGGGAGCGGAGTTTGCAAACCCAGCGGCTGTTTTCTGCGACCAGGTTCAGAGTGAGGTGGCTTCCTGGCGCTTCTGGTTTTCACAACAAGCTAGAGATTTTCAAAGCTACACTTTTGAGTAAAAAGCCTTATTAAAAGGAAAATGTGATTAATATATTTGTCTATTCCTTTTCTTTGGAGTGGGACAGGCTCTTTGAATCGAGCTTTTATGCAAACCACCCTGCAACCCACCAGGCAGGGATTTAAGCCGAGCAGTGCAGTGCCATGCAGTGCTTGCTGGGGGGTTCAGAGATGATGGAGGCCTGTGCCCAGCCTCACCAGTTGCCAGGTGCTCCGGACAGAGGGCCTGAGAGGCAGGAACACAAAGAGGACGCTAAGTTGTAAGGGAAGTAAAGGCTGGGGATGGCGTCCGGGTGGGGAATGGACGCATCCATCCCTAGAAAATTGCCAGTTTTCAGATGGCAGGCTTAACTATAAATTTCACATCAACTCTGATGTTCCTTTAAGCCATCACGTGATTTGAGGATGCTGCCTTGGTGAACATCGCTGCTTACAGGTCGTCTCAGGGTGGTCTCAGCCCTTCTCCCTCAAGAAGACGCTGCAGAGACACTGCTACGTTCTGCTGTGCACCCGCTTCCGGAGCTGCGGGGGTCAGCTCCCTGCTGTGCACCCGCTTCCGGAGCTGCGCGGGGGTCAGGCCCTTGCTGTGCACCTGCTTCCGGAGCTGCGCGGGTCAGCTCCCTGCTGCGGCGCCTGGTTGGCAGCTTTCCACTCTGAGTGAGGTTGGCAACTCTGTGTGATGCCTCTACCTTCCCTTCCTTGTTGGTCTGTATGCAGTTTGAACTTATCCGTGGGAGGACATCTGTGGTGCCAACTCCCCTCTCACCTTGTGCCGTGGCCCTCTTTTAAAAATATTTTTGAATTGATTGGGGTGACATTGGTCAACCATATAGGTGTCAAGTGTGGGTTTCTATGTTATAAGATCTGTATATTGCGCCGTGTGCCCACCACCCAGTCACATCTCCTGTCACCTTATATTAGGACTCCCTTCTTCCCCACCTCCTCCCCCCTGGCAACCACCACACTGCTGTTTGTGTTCATGAGTTTTCGTTTTATCTCCCACATATGAGTGAAATCGTATGGTTCTTACTTTTTTCTGACTTATTGCACTTAGCATTATGTTCTCGGTCCATCCATGTTGTGGCAAAAAGGCTATTTCATCCTTTTTTGTGGCTGAGTAGTATTCCATTATGTACATGTACCCGGGTCCTTTCCCGAAGTGAGAAATAGTCTGAGACTAAATACTGACTTCCAAGGGCTGCTGTGGCCTCCAGGAGCCTGCTCTGGCAGCCACGTTCAGTGGCTGGAACTCCATGATTAATTTGTAGATCATTTGCTCATTGGAGTGGAAGTTTTCAAGTCTAATGTCACGCGTGTCCTTTGAAAAAACATACACAGTTCAGACTTAAAACAGCACCACGAGATGGGATAGTTTTGAAAATATCCCCTAGAAAAGATTCGAGTTTGGATGGAACTGAAAGACCCCCGGGCGGAGTCGGGTTACATCAAGTCCTCAGCACCATCAGGGTGTTGCCCTGTCCACCCCGGGCCTCTGTCTTCATTTACTTGTGAGATGGAAGCATGTACTAAATGATCAAAAGTCCCCACTTACAAAATTTGGAGACTGTACTGCTCATGCATTCCCTGTCCACAGGGTCTGTTTACTAAGGTTATGGGGCCAAAGAGTGGTTCTATGTTAGGCTCCCCGCGGAGGACAGTCCCCGAGTTCATGATGTAAGAAGGGCGCTCATGAGAACACCCGCTGGCAGATGAGGGGTGCTTTCCCCATGACTTCTAGGACAGGCTCACTACAGGACCGATCTATCATTTATTTATTTTTGAGAGATGGGTTGAGACAGTGACAATATTCTCAGGTTCCCAGTACCTGTGGTTCTGCCAAATTAAACCATCACTTAAAAATGAGGGAATTGCTTTTTCTCTAAATCACCACTACATGCTGTTTTTGGGGTGGTTCATATGCACTGGTACATATTAGAGTGAGATTTAAAAAAAGAAAAACCAATCCAAAGAAAGCACCTGGGACTTGAGGTCAGAACCAGAACAGCACTGTATTGACGGCAAAGAAAGTTGGGGATTACGTGGTGGTGGTTTGGGGGTGCTGGCTATGGTGAGACACTTTTTATGGCATATATTGTACTATGTTCATATTATTGATCTGGAAAATGAATGTGGTTAGTAGGGTATAGCCCAGGGGTGGGCAAACTTTTTGACTCGAGGGCCACAATGGGTTCTTAAACTGGACCGGAGGGCCGGAACAAAAGCATGGATGGAGTGTTTGTGTGAACTAATATAAATTCAAAGTAAACATCATTACATAAAAGGGTACGGTCTTTTTTTTTTTTTAGTTTTATTCATTTCAAACGGGCCGGATCCGGCCCGCGGGCCGTAGTTTGCCCACGGCTGATATAGCCCATAACCTGACCCAAGGTTTTGGCTCCCTTTTAGTTAAATGTCAGTTTCAGGTGGGTCTGGAATAGAATCCGATAACCTCATTAAAGGTCACCCTATTTTAATCAGCAGCACCTCATCTAATATATTCCTAAAATTCTGTGTGTAAATTGAATTTGAGGTACTCGAATTGTATTTAAATGCACTCGTGGATTTGTTATTTAGATGAAGCTGTAGTGCAGGTCCTAGTGTGCCTGGGCCAGAGGGAGGAAGCCCAGGACCCAGTCCTGTCGCCCTGTATTTGAAGAACTGTCGCATGAAGGAGGGGTGGAGCCTCCTCAGGATGTGAGAGGGCAGATCTCAGCCAGTGAGTACGAGCAGATTGTGGGGGACGTACTGGCCGCTTGGACATGGACATGGACAGGCCGCTGGCCGTCAAGAGGGGGCAGCTGAGTATTCTAAAATGGGGATATTCTAAGTGGCCGCACACTTTGTTTTATTCATCATTTTACAGGGGACGGAAGCAGTCCACTGGCTGAGTGCACGTTCAGACTGCCCTGCTCTCTCCTGGCCGTGGGACCTGGGACAGTCCTTGAGGGTCTGCGCTTCCTCCCTCTGGTCCCCAGGGACCAGGAGGACCAGATGAGGTAATGCGTGTAAGAGCTTCCGGCTCCGTGCCTGCCCGCTGAGCATCCAGTAAATGTTAGCTGCGACGGTCTCTCCGGCTGAGCAGCTCCCGGGAGGCAGAAAATCTTAGTGAGGCCGGGGGTGGGGAACAAAATCCCCTCCCCCGCCACTCTGCAGGCAGGCAGCCCGAACCTGCCCATCCACGTAGGCACTTCAGGCCCGGACTCCAACATTGTGTTCTTGGTGCGCTGCCAGGACCTGTGGGCATTTCACAGATTCCTAAGGAGCCCTTGCTGGTGAGGCAGCCGTTCGGACACATACCATACCCGAGTGGAGCATGCCACACCAGGCGCTGTGGCACTCGGGGAGAGGGGCACCAGAGGAGGCAGCAGCTGGGTGTTTGGGGTCATTTGTGAGCCGTGGAGTGGGGGCAGGGAATGGCCCTGCGTGTACGGGAGGGTCAGGAAGGGCAGGCCTCTGGGAGAAATCCTGCAGGACACTGGATCTGCATGCCACAGTGCCGGCAGGTGCGGGAGGACAGCACCGGAAGTCCACCCACTAAGTCAGTGGTTCTCAACCTTCTGGCCCTTTAAATACAGTTCCTCATGCTGTGACCCAACAATAAAATTATTTTCATTGCTACTTCATTGTTGCGGCCAAAGGTAAACTGAGTGGGGGTGGGGGGGTGAAAGGATTAAGGAAAAGACAGACAAGAGAATAACAGCTGGGTCTCGGTGGGACGCTGCCTCCTAGATGAGGAGACAACGACAGCGCCCACAAGCTGTGTCTTTACTTTATAGCAGATGCCACGAGGCAAAGTAGGGGCGTGATCACGTTGTTTACAGCATTCTCGTGAGTTCCAACCTCACTCAATTACATGCACCTGAACTCTAGCACAAGGCACGTGGGGCTACGTTTTTGGACCATAGGTTCAAGCTTACTACCACAGCCGTTGGTTATGATTCTGCTGGGTGGGCCCTGCCCTCCAGCTGGGACTTGCACGTGGCAATGAGAGGACCCTGTCCTTTCATTAGTCCGAGGTTTGAACCTGGCCAAAACACTGTAACTGTGCTCCACACTTCATAACTGTAATGTTGCTACTGTTATAAATCGTAATGTAAATATTTGATATGCAGATGGGCTTAGGCGACCCCTGTGAAAAGGTCGTTTGACCACCAAAGGGGTCTCGACCCACAGGTTGAGAACCGCTGCACTAAGTAGAAGCTTTAGCTGGAAAAGCGCTATGTTTGCATCTCCTTTAAGCACAGACATCACCATTGCCGCTTCCCTTAGGAACTGATAAAAGACAAAGAAGGCTGTGCTTACAGAGCTTGTAGCAGGATCTGTGGGCTTGAGGTTGCTAACTCCACGTTGCACATCAGCTCAGACCGATTAACAGCCTCCAGTACCCTCTTACTTCCGTGAGCCACTTTCCTTGGCCTGGGTCCTGGCATACTCATGGGTGTATCATGCATCTGTTTTGTACATATAAACATGTACACACAGAGGTACATATGTATACATGGACGTGTGTGTGTGTGTGTGTGTGTGTGTAATGCTCTAAAAACTCAGGTTCTTCCGTGTGAGATACCAGGGAGGTTACTGGGCGGGGTTTAGGCCAAGCTCTACAGTGCAGGTGCCTGGACACTCCTGTAGTTGTGCTGTGTGCCTCTGCTGGCTCGTCGGGTACCTGGTGCAAGTGTGTGCTCCTGAGAGGGTACTGGCGCAGGTGTGTGCTCTAAGAGGGTACCTGGCGCAGGCGTGTGCTCTAAGAGGGTACCTGGCGCAGGCGTGTGCTCTGAGAAGTTTCTTCACTGATGGGACAGGCACAGAGGGAGACACCTATCTCTGACCATGAGTCGCACCTCCAGCTTGATTAAAACCTCCCTCTCCTCTGCCTGTTCTTGCTTCCCTATTCCCGTTGCCGTGTGTCCTGCCTCCTCAGGAACGTTCCAGTAGCAAAGGGTCAGATAGCGGCTGAGCCTCAGAGCCCCCTTTCCCACCTAACAGTGCCTGGATCTTGAGGAGCTGCTTTTAGGGCCCCAGGACCTGCATAAATCCCCAAGGGCAGTGGGTGCACCCCAGGCTGGCTGCCATTGGGGTGACCTGCCCGATGCCCCTTTCCTTCCTTCCTATAGAGCCCCACACCCCCCAACTCGCATGCGCATCTCCACTCGGCCTTCCCGCAGACTCCCTGTAAGTGACTCCTGGGAGCCCAGGCCCTTCAGGAGAGTTAGCTGTGAACCCACAGTCAGGATTTAGCCCAGAGAGGAAACCTGAGCTTGAAATCGGGCGGAGCTGGCGGGGTCCCGACCCACATCGCGCTCTCACCATGGTCCGACCCACAGCACGTGTCTAAATGCACGGCCTTGGCTTCTGCGAAATGGAATCACCATTGAGGCTGCTGGAGGAGTAGCGGCAACAGTGTGAGTGTAGGACCCGGAACGTAGCAGGTCACAGGAAGTGGTTCCCAGGGTTACTACCAACTAAACTAAACTAATGGAGAATGAAAGTCTTTTTAACCCGGGGCGGGGCGGGGCTGGGGAGTGGGTCTTGCATGGACAGTTCCCTTCACCCTGGGACCACTGTGTGGACCTGGTTCCATCTGCCACGGTCCTATTCATCCTGCCTTCTCTGGACTGGGCAGACGGCTCCAAACTGAAAATATGTATTTGTTATTTAGATGGAGCTGCAGTGCATACTACCTAGTTTTAAAGTATGAAGAACCTCTGAACTTCCTGGCTTTAAGTTTCAAGTACATCTTACAGGCAGCTCACACAAAACACACCCTCCTCTACCGCGAGATGCAGCTTAATCGTTGCCGCCTCGACAGGCCTGGTTTGGGAGACTCCCGTCCACCTGGCACCGAGGCATCAGGCGGACCCAGGAACACATTCGGCAAAACGGCCTGCTTTTTCACACAGAAAGGACAAGAAACGGCGTGTTTTATTTTGGTCACCGGCAATATTACAAGCAGGAGATGCCACGGGAGCTCCTTGGACTTTAAAAGGACCAGAACTGGTGTTTTTGAAAATGATCCAGAAGAAAGGAAAAGGGGGTTTTATCCCAGACTGCGCTCTTCTGCGCCGGGCTCCTGGCGAGATGAAGTTAAGGGTGCGTTAATGACCTTCCTTCTCAGGCCCCGACCCCCTTAAGAAGCAGGTGCTGCAATAGAAACAGGGACGCAACTGGGCTCTTCCAGCTGCTCTGGCAAAGGGGGTGTTTTACACAAAAGCCTTTATGGTGTTTTGTTTTAAATACATTTTTACTGATTTCAGAGAGGAAGGGAGAGAGAGAGAGAAAAACATCAATGATGAGAGAGAATCATGGATCGGCTGCCTCCTGCACGCCCCACATTGGGGATCAAGCCCACAACCTGGGCATGTGCCCTGACTGGGAATCCAACTGTAACCTGCTGGTTCATAGGTCAATGCTCAACCGCTGAGCCACACCGGCCGGGCTGCAGTATTCCTTTTTTGAGACTCGGCGCTGAGCAGGTTCTGAGGGGGGCAGCAGCCGGGTTGTGCACGTCCATGCCACGTGTTAGACGCTGGGAGAGTCAGCGACTCAGGTGCAAGGATGTTAACAAGCTGGGCACAGTGTTTACCTGTGGGCCTGGCTGTTTTGCATAACTTGATGAGGTTAGGACTTGGCTTTCTGCTCTTACTTCTCCATGAGGAAAGGCTGTCTCCTCCTTCAGGGACAAGCCCACCAATGACTTCAGCGGGCCGTGCATGACAGGTGGGGATGGGGACGGGCAGCACAAGCCACCTGGTTGCCAGTGAAGGCGGAACACAGCAGTCACCCCAGGCCAGTCTTCTCAGCACTGTGAATACCGAAGGCGCTCAGTCCACGCCTCCCCACCGGGGCCTAACCAGCTCGCTCCCCTCATCTCCTCCCTCACCCAGGTGGCCGAGGTGGATGGCAAGAGCCCCGATTCACCGATGACAACACGTAGACATGGCCCCAGGGACCCAGCTCAGATCTTCTGAACATGCCTTGGCTCAGTGCCGGCTGCTGGCGCACCCACAGCTGTTTGCATTTCTGATATGTGCTGGGCGCCCTCCTGGGCTCGGGGGCACCCACAGTGTGTGACACGGGTGCTGGTCAACAAGCACCTCACGGAGGATGAGGACTGCCCCTCCCTGGGGTGTTATCCCCAAACCAGGTCTTCAGGTACATTCCTTTTCTTCTATTCTCAGAAAAGAGGCTGGCCACAAACACCCACCCCGATGATGGCATTGAAAAACCACCTGTCAGCCCCATTTAGGGCATGCTGGCCACCAGTGACAGGAACATCACAGCCGCACCCACCGCAACCCATCGTAAAAGGCAAGTAAGACGGAAGGAGAGGGTCTGGGCTCCGGGCAGCTGTGTCTGGGCATCGAAGTGTCTTCTCCCTCGTTCCTGTGCCGAGGTGCCAAGCTGGGTCGTCTACTGCCTAAGGCGGCTGGGCTCTCCTCCGTGAACATTTCGGTGCCTGGAAATCCAGGGGCACAGATACACCTCCCTGAGCAAATGTGAAGCGACTCCGTGGGCATCAGGCGGTCCTCCTGGCCGTCGCTAAGGAAGCAGCCTTTCCAGCGGCAATTAAACTGCATGATTGGATAGAAGGACAATTTTATAATTGCTCCCGGGTAGCAATTTATTAGGACGGATGTTACTTAACATGTGTCCAAAAGGTCAAAGTTTATACTTCCTTGAACATTAACCTAATCTTTGAAATTCTAAAAATTGCACTTTTTGGTCATTAATATTTTTTTTTACAAGCATCGATTTTGACAATTAACCCAGTTAATAAAGGTCAGATTTCAGTTTTTTCTAATTCCTGGAGCACTTAACTTACTCCTTGTTGAAAATAGGGAGATAGCGGGAGATAGTGATTAAGTGAGCGCAGGGGGCAGCCTGGCTGTCGGTGGTGATGAGGACGCAGCCGACACTGAGGCGGACCTTCGCCCGCTGTGTATCTGACGGGGAAGAAAGTGGGTTACAAGCCGAGGAAGTAGGAAAACTAAGCCCAAATCACGTGTGCAGTGAGAAGGATAATGTGAGGGTATGCGCCTGTTAAGTCACCTCAGGATGCTATTCACTGGATTACTCGGCCTTCAGGCTTCAACTGTCCAATCTGCACATTTCAAAATAGGTACTTTCTGCAAACTTGCAACAAAGTGCAACATGAGTCCAGCACCAAGTGTCCCCCACCAGGCTGCCTCCCTGGAATGAGCTCACAGACAGACCCGCAAACCAAGCAACAAGGTGGGGGCGATGCACACTACCACCGGTTCACCCCCAGATGGGGCCAGGGTTTTATCATCTGTTAATGGCTGGCGAACGGCAGAGAAACCCCACAAAGCCTCTGCCACCCAAACAAAACAGCCAAACCTCCCCGTCCACCCCCCTCACAACCAACCCCCTCTAGCCCTGGGTCCCCACTCCCCACAAGCTTTTGTGGGAGTTTGTATTTGGGATCCCCAGTCCTCACCCCCGTTTGCGCCCCCTGGTGGCAGTGCCGTCTGGGAAGCCAAGCACAGTTCTTGCACCCACTCACCGGGAGAGCAGGTATCTTCCCAGACCCAGCAAGACCTGGTCTGAGAGGTGGGTTTTTTTTTTTGTTTTTTTTAAAATATATTTTATTTATTTTTTACAGAGAGGAAGGGAGAGAGATAGAGAGTTAGAAACATCGATGAGAGAGAAACATCGATCAGCTGCCTCCTGCACATCTACTGGGGATGTGCCCGCAACCCAGGTACATGCCCTTCACCGGAATCGAACCTGGGACCTTTCAGTCCGCAGGCCGACGCTCTATCCACTGAGCCAAACCGGTTTTGGCAAGGTGGGGTTTTTTGTGTCTCTTTTTACTTTTTTGTTAATCCTCACCCAAGGATATTTTTCCATTAATATTTTAGAGAGAGTGGAAGAGAGAGGGAAGATAGAAACATTGATGTGAGAGAAATACATCAATTGGTTGCCTCTTGCACATGCCCTGACCAGGGCCCAGGAAGGAGCCTGCAATCAAGGTATGTGCCCTTGACCAGAATCGAACCCGGGGCCCTTTGGTCCGCAGACTGATGCTCTATCCACTGAGCCCAACTGGCTAGGGCGAGAGGTGAGTTTTTGTTTGCATGGCTATGTTTGGGTTTGTTGTTGCTGTTGTGTTGTATAAATAAAGGCTTGGTGCAGATGTGCTCAACGTTAAGGAAATAATACACAAAACTACACTTACGTTGGATCTACTCATCCAGCAAACACCAGCGATGTGCAGGGGCCAGCACCATGTCTTTCACTCGCAGCCCTGTGGCCCCGACCAGCTTCTCTGAGCTCAAACTGTGGCCGAGGCCCTGCAATTCCACCCTCACCCCTTTGTAGTTGACTTCAAGGCTATTTACAACCCTGGATACCCACTGCTCCTTGCACATAGTAGGTGCTCAGAAAAGGCAGAGGGAAAAGGAAGCCCAAGCCATTTAGCTCAGCATGAGGGCTTGAAACTCTTTGTGCACAACAACAAAAACAGTCTTTTAAAAATACATATTTTGGGAAATAGAATAGTAACTTTAGTGGATTTTTTATAGTAAATTTATTGGGGGTACTGTTGGTTAGTAAGACGCTAATGCTTTACTTCCAATAGTTCCACTGGCGATTATGCCTGCGAGCAGTGTGGACAGGTGCTGTGTGGGGAGGTGCTTGCAGGGTGATCACCAGCTTTCAAAAATCACTTTCCCAAAGATTGGTCGTTGGGACATAAGAATGCAACCGGCCTGGCGGGCGTGGCTCAATGTTGAGGGTTGACCTATGAACCAGGAGGCCACGGTTCGATTCCTGGTTAGGGCACTTGCCCGGGTTGCGGGCTCAATCCCTCTCCCTTCCTCTCTGAAATCAATAAAAATACATTAAAAAAAAGTGACCGGGGTCACAGCAATCGGGTTAGGGGGAGTCCTCAGGAACTCACGCTGGGAGCAGTGAGGGCTGCCTGCATCGGGGCACGGAGAAGAGACTCCAGGGGTCCCCCAGCGGATGCAGACCTGAGGTCACCAGGCCTCCTGAGGTCAACGGCCGGTCTTGTGTGTGCCAGGAAGCGGCAGGCAGAACAAGCGTGACTTCTCTCCTCTAGGGAGGGGCTCCCTGAATTTGGGGGAGAGCCCTGGGCGGCCTCCCAGCGCACTGGGGGGTCAGCTGCTCAGGTGTGTGCAGCAGTGGCCCTGGGAGGTGAGGAGGGAGGGCAGATCTGAGGGGTGTCTGTGAGGAGAGGGGAGCCCAGGACCCCTCAGAGCTCCCTGAGTTGGGGGCCAGGTGGATCGATGACTAAGGCAGACTCCTCAGGGGCCTGGGGAGCAGGAGTGAAGGTCTGGGAAAGATGGGAAGGTTGTCAATGTGGGTGGAGAGCTGGGACCTGGGCGGTGCCCCAGGTGAGCCAGCATGAGGGCTCAGATTTGAAGTGAGATGGCCAGCATGATGCGCAGTGCCCGCCAGCCCCTGGGCGCAGGTGTGGAGAGTGCAGCCTAATCCACTTGGCAAACCCCAGCTGTGGTTTGGGGCTGGTTTGGAGGAAAAGGGTCCTGAGGTAGCCCCAGGGGCGTCCTGTGGGGCCTAGGGCTGTCCCTGGGCCGGATGCAGGGGAGCACTTTCGGGGTGTGGAGGGGCTGATATAGAGGTGGGGTCTCAGGACCGGGCTCCTCTGAGCCCTGGAACTGCTGGACGGGATGCTGGAGGGTCAGACAGGGCGAGGCTGGAGCTGCTGTTTGCAGGGGTGACGAAGGTCGGGGTGGCCTGGGCGTGGGCCTGAGAGGAGATGGACAGAGAAACCACAGGAAGTGAGTAGGTCATGGCCACCAACAGGCGAGGGTGAGAACTCGCCCCCGAGGTGGCTGCAGGGGCCCCTGCGGGTGCAGAGCTGGGCTCCAAGCAGTTCACTCTGCTCAGCGAGGACGTCCTCGTGGCTTGGCAGCGGAAGTCGATGGCCTGGGGTCCCTCGGAGCCAAGCCCCTCCCCCAACCAGGAGAACAGGCACTGCAGCCGAGCCGGGAACCCCAGCTTCACTGAAGACACCCAGAAACCTCTGGTGCCAGAGCAAGCTCTGCCGAAAGGTCGCCTCTCCAGGAGGAGAAAGCGATCGCCCTCCTGCGGGCTGTCATCTTTCGCTTTAATTAACATCAACCTTGTACACTTGGCAGTGGCTTCAAGTGTTGGAGTGGACTTCCTGTGACAAGTTTAATAAAAAATGTAAATCCTCGTGGGCTAACCGAGGCGTCCATCAGCGTCTCCCCTGGGGCAGGGAGCCTTCGGGGCGACAGATGCCCACCCCCGCCAGCCGCCCAGCGGGGACAGTCTTGCTCTGAGGACAGGAAGGACCACAGCATGGACATGCCAGCGCATGCGTGCTGGGACGGCACCGTGAGGAACTGGCCGGCTTGTGTCCACATCCCGGCTGCCTGGGCGAGTGCGCTTACCGCTCCCCGCCTCCCTGTTTCATCTGTAAACGGGGCAGTAACGGCACCAACTCCACAGGGTTGTTCTGTGGGTTATGTTACTTTACCTGGGCTGCGGAGAGACAAGGCAATAGGAGCGCCTTGTCTTCGATGCCTGGCCCCACTGGGTCGTGTTGCTTGTGTGTCTGCTGCCCCCACCAGACTGAAGGCGGGACGTGTCTGGTCTCTCCTTGTCCACAGGCGTCTGGCTCAAGAACACACCTGCAATAAGGAGCCACCTGGACCGGGGCTCTGAGCAGTAGGGAGGTGTGGCCCAAGGCCCCGGTCGGGGAGCCAGACCCCACGTCGGAGACGGGGACTTTGGCTTCTCTCCATGGAGCTGTGACAGATCGGCCCATCCAACCCCTGTAGTACTGCTTCCATTTTCCCAAGAAGAACGTTGAAGCCCAGATATAGGACTGTTGGCCCCACATCACAAAGCCCACCTCTTCCTCAAGGGCTGGAGAGGTGAACTCAGTCCTAGGAGCAGCCCTTCTCTGATAAGCAGGTTGGTCTTCTGATTCCAAAATTCCCCTTTTAACAACCATCCATAGAGTGCCTACTCTGCGCCAGTGCCTCATTGTGATGGAGAGACCACAGCACGGTGGCTGCCCCTCCCTCAGCCGCACCCACAAATGCTCAGCTGGAACAGAGGACCTCCTGACCTCTTTATTCAAAGGTGCTGATACCAAGTTCCAGCAACATAAAAATCAGTGTGTATTTCCTACAGAAAGGACATTATCTGTTTTAATTTTTTTAGGACATTATTTATTTTATTTTAAAAAATCTTTATTGTTGAGAGTATTACAGATGTGCCCCCCTCCCCCACTTATCCCGGTTCCCACCCTGCCCCAGGCCTTCACTACCCTGTGTCCACAGGTAATGCATATATGCATATAAGATCTTTGGTTAATCTCTTCCTGTTCTCTCTCACCCCTTCCCTCTGAGAATCGTCATTCTGTTCCATGTTTCTATGCCTCGAATTCTATTTTATTCACCAGTTTATTTTGTTCATTAGAGATCTTATTTGTTTATTTTGATTTTTAGATTTGATTGTTGATAGATATGTATTTATTGCGATTTTATTGTTCATATTTTTAATATTTTCTTCTTCTTCTTAAAGAATACCCTTCAACGTTTCATGTAATACTGGTTTGGTGGTGATGAACTCCTTTAGCATTTTCCCTATCTGTGAAGCTCTAGCTGACCTTCAATTCTAAATGATACCTTTGCTGGGTAGAGTAATCTTGGTTGTAGGTCATTGCTATTCATCACTTTGAATATTTCTTGCCACTCCCTTCTGGCCTGCATAGTTTCTGTTGAGAAATCAGCTGACATCGTATGGGCGCTAACTTTGTAAGTAACTAACTGCTTTTCTCTTGCTGCGTTTAAGATTTGTTCTTTGTCTTTAGCCTTTGACATTTTAATTATGATGGACCTTTTTTGGGTTCCTCTTGTTTGGGACTCTTTGTGCTTCCTGGACTTGTAAGTAGCAGGTAGGGGAAGTTTTCTGTCCTTATTTCTTCAAACAGGTTTTCAATATCTTGCTCTCTCTCTCCTTCTGGCACCCCCATAATGTGAATGTTGGTATGCTTGAAGTTGTTCCAGAGGCTCCTTACACTATTTTTTTTAAAATTAACACCCAGAAATCTATGGCTTTTTAAAAATATATATATTTTATTGATTTTTTACAGAGAGGAAAGGAGAGGAATAGAGAGTTAGAAACATCGATGAGAGAGAAGCATCAATTCAGCTCCCTCCTGCACACTCCCCACTGGGGATGTGCCCACAACCAAGGTACATGCCCTTGACCGGGATCGAACCTGGGACCCTTCAATCCGCAGGCTGACGCTCTATCCACTGAGCCAAACCAGTTAGGGCCTTACACTATCTTTTTATTTTTGGATTCTTTTTGCTCTTCTGATTGGGTGCTTTTTGCTTCCTCATATTTCAAATCATTGATTTGATTCTCAAAATCCTCTACTCCACTGTTGCATCTCTGTAAATTATTCTTTGTTTCAGTTACTGTATGCTAAATTTCTGACTGGTCCTTTTACATGTCTTTGAAATTCTCACTAAGATCCATGAAGGTCTCACTAAGTCCTTTGAAGCTCTCATGAAGATTCTTGAGTAACCTTATAACCATTGTTTTGGTCTCTGTATCCAGTAGTTTGCTTGCTTCCATTTCTTTCATTTGTGACATGTTTCTTTGCCTCCCCATTTTGGCTGCTTCCCTATGTTTGTTTCTATGTATTATGTAGAGCTGTTAATTCTCCTGGAATTGGTAGAGAGGTCTTGTGTAGTAGGTGTCCTGTAGGGCCCAGTGGTTCAGCCTTCCCAGTCACCTGACCTGGGCCCTCTAGGTGTGCCCCAGTGTGGGCTGTGTACACAGTCTTGTAGTTGACCCTTGATTGCTGTTGGCGTCACTGGGAGGAATTGACCTCCAGGTCAATTGGCTGTGTGGACCAGCTGTGACTACAGTGGGAGAGCTGCTATGCAGGAAACACCCCTATGGAGTAGGACTTGCTTCAGTGGGGCTTTGGTGGTCTCTGAGTCTGCCCCTTGAGTGTGTTGCTTGTGGATATGTAGAGTTGTAAGCTGGGATGGTCTGAAGTTGTCCACTGGGAACACTGGCTCTAGGGCCTCCAGGGAGGTATAAAGTCAGCCACTGCCTGGGACCACACGACAGGAGCTACAGAGAGATCTGCAGATGGCTGCTATTTGTATTGGGCTTGGAAGTGCCCAGGTGAGGCCCAGCTGTGAAACAAGAGGTCCCCAGTATGATTTCTGCTCAGGGCACATGCCTGGGTTGCGGGCTCCATCATCAGTAGAGGGTGTGCAGGAGGCAGCCAATTGATGTCTCTCTCTCTTGTCAATGTTCCTATCTCTCTATCCCTCTCCCTTCCTCTCTTTCTAAAATCAATAAAAACATATTTAAAGCACACACACAAAAAACCCTCATCTGGCTTGAACCCATTTGGCCTCCCACACCCATGCTGGGCTGCCACCCCTCCTCCCTCTGGTGTGTGCACCTACTCTGCTCAGTCTTATATAATGGTTTTAGGCTGAATATTCAAGAAGAAAAGAAGGCAGGCAAGCAGGCTGCATATTAAATTTTAGTAGAGATTGCCAATTGGTCTCCAGAGTGACTTTCCCCATTTATAATCTCACTGGCAATGTAGATTAAGTGTGCCTACATCCCTGCCCACTCTCCAACAACTTGATGTTGGCACATTTAAGTTTTTGCCAGTCTGATGGGAACAAATATGTCAAATTAATTTGCATTTCCTGTCTTTACAGAAAAGTTGAACATCTTTTAATACGTGTATTAACCTTTTATCATTTCTCTTCTGCATCTTGTCTATTAGTATCTTTTTCCTGTTTTCATATCAAAGAAATTCTTTAGATATATTGGGTACATTTATTTGTTATATATTTTATAAATATTTTTTCATCTGCCATTTCTAATGTTATATTATCTTTCTGCATACAAACTTTTAAACTTTGTAGTAAAATTTATGAATTTTGCTTTTTCAGTAAATCTTAAGATTCTTCAAGGTCATAAATATATTTTCTAATGTTTTCTCCTATTACTCTTACAGGCCTTTTTTTAAAGATATATGTTTTCCCCCCCATTAATTTTTGTTAGTGGTATGAAGAGGGAATTTAATTGTAAGGTTTCCAGGTAATAAATTGTCCTAATATTTTTTGAATAATCCACTTTCCCCCACTGATTGGAAATGACAATATATAGGAAATTCCAGTATATACATGGGTCTGGTTTTTTTTTTTAATCTTCTATTTTTGTTCCAAGGATCTATTTATCTATTCATGTGCTAATATCACATTATATTTATTAAAATTACTTTATAATATGTTTTGACATCTTGTCGGGCAAAATTTCGCTCTTGTTTCTTCCTTTTTCAAGCTGTCTTGGCTGCTCCGGAACATTCACTCGCCCCTCTGCATATTGGAATCAGCATGTCAAATCCCATCAAAATCTCGATCAGGTTTTGATTGGGATTGTGTTGAATTTATAGATTTATTGAGGGGATTAAAATGGAGCAGAAATATTAATTCTTAGCACGATGACATGGCCCCAAGAAAGTGTGTGGTCATGAACGGCTCTCTGTGGAAGGCAGGCAGCCACCCTGGGGTGCCAGCCCCTGCACCCACGTGCCCCTCAGCTACTGCCCCCTTGCCAGTCACCTCTACGGTAAAGCTGCTTCCTCATGAGCTGCATTATTTATCAAACGTTTGCTTATTTTACTAGCGAGCTAACAAAAGAGTATTTGTGCTCCTGAATTTTTGTGTGTTTTTCTCTTGCTGTCCTTTATTATTTTACCACATGCTTGTGGTCCTAAACAGGACATTGCTTAATTTTCTAAAAATATATACATCTGTGTATTGATTTTAGAGAGAGAGGGAGAGAGAGAGCCATCAATTGGCTTCCTCCTGCCTGCCCTCTACTGGGGATTGAGCCAGCAACCCAGGCAGGTGCCCTGACTGGGGAGCAAACCGGTGACCTTTCAGTGCATGTGACGAGGCTCAACCCACAGAGCCACTCTGGCCAGGCTGGGTACTATTTAGTTTTACATGCTTTCGAACCTCATGTCATTGAGTAATTCTGTGTGTATCCTTCCATCCTTTGCTTTTTTCTTTCTCAACGTGATAGTCCCGATATTATCCACGTTGAGCACACAGCGGTTCCTTGTTTTTCACTGCGTTCTGTCTTGTGAATAGACGGCTATTTATGGATTTTTTTTCCCTGCTGATGAAATTTGCGTGGTTTCTAGTTTTTGTTTTTTGCTCTCCTAACAGTGCTGCTTATACAAGGCGAGTCTTCTAGTGCTCATGGGCCAGAACCCTCTAAAGCATGTACCCTGGGGTGCAATTTCTGGGTCACAAAGGCATTTACCCTGGGATGTAATTTCTGGGTCATGAGGTGTTCATTTCTTCAACTTTAGTCCACAGCATCAACGGAGGCTTTGGCAATGCTGACTCCTGCCAGGATGAAGTTCCCACTGTTCCACATCGTCATCAATAATTGATATTTCCATTGCCTAGACTTTTAAAGTTCTAAAAATTGTTGGCACTCGTATATGAATGATGTCATGGCCAAGCACAGGAGTTTGAGGTCATTGCCTTTTCTTTACCCTTCGGTAGAAGCTCAAACATTTTTAGATTGAAAGGGCACACGTTTCAGGCTGGAATAGCCTGGTGGAATCTCAGGTTCCAGGGAAAACGTCTTCAAAGCTTTCACAATTCCAAACAGAGGAAAAAAGTCAACCTACCAGGAGAATCTAGACTACAGCCCAACTTCCTGCTTGCTGTGCTTGGAGTCAATCGTCATTGCAACAACCCTGTGGGTCAGCGCCATTATCACCCCCATTTTCAGATGAGGAAACAGACGTCAGGTACGTTCTTCAAGGTCACAAATCTCGTAAGTAACTTCTGATTCAGACTTACCCGTCTGACTCCAGAATACCCACTTAAAATATATATATATATGTTTTTTATTCAGAGAGAGGAAGGGCGAGGGAGAGAGAGAGAAACATTGATCGACTCTCTCCTGCACACTCCCTACTGGGGACCAAGCCTGAAACCCGGGCGGGAATCGAACTGATGACCTTCGGGTTCGTGGGATAATGTCCAACCAACTGAGCCACATAGGCCGGGCCAGCATACACACTTTGTAACTACTGTGCCTCCCGAAGAAAGATGGAATATTAGAAAATGACTTAAGCATGTAAAAGGCTTTTACCCAAACTGAGCAGCAGACAGAACTTCTAAGGCTGGTGTCACTGGAACCAGGACCGAGAGAGGTGTCTGTTCTCACCATCTACTCAACACTGGTCTAGCTGATGCAATTGGAAAGGAAAACTAACGAAGACAATTTAAAGACATGAAAAAAAAATGGTAACATGGCCTTGTTTTGCAGGTTACATAATTATATATCTAGAAAATTCAAGCAGTTCAACAACAAAAACTAAGGTGGCTGGATGCTAGATAAATAAGCAACAACAAAATAGCTGTTCTCGATATTAGCAACAAACAGAAATGGAAATTAAAAACCATCTCATTCACATTGGGAACAAAACTATTTTTTTTAAGATTTGAAAAAATATTTGAAGTGTTCCATTTGCAATATCATCAAAAAGAATAAAATATTTAGGAATAAATTTAGCAAAAAAGCACAAAACTTGTACTCTGAAAACTATAAAACATTGTTGAAATAAATAAAAAAAAACTAAATAAACAGAAAGAATCCTATGTTCATAGGTTAAAATTTGGTATTGTTAAAATGGCATATTCCCCCAATTTAACTTCAGAGTCAATGCAATCCTTATCAGAATTCCAGCTAACTTCTTTGTAGAAATTGCCAAGGTGATTCTAAAATTCATATGAAATTTCACAGGACCCAGAATGACCAAAACAATTTGAAAACAGGAAGTAAAATTGGAGGACTCACATTCCTGATTTCAGAACTTACTAAAAATCAAAAATAATGAAGATTGTATGGTACTGGCTTTATGTTTTGATCAATGGAATACAATTAAGAGATTAGAAATAAATCAATGAGTCTGTAAGAAACTTGTTTTTAACAAAGGTGACAAAACTATTCAATGAGGAAAGAGTAGTCTTTTCAACAAATGGTACTGGGACAACTGTATAGTCACATGCAAAAGCATAAAGTTGGATGCTTACCTCAACCATATGCAAAAAATTAACTCAAAATGGATCAAGGAACGTTTAGTATACTAAAGCAAAGACACAAAACTCTTAGAAGAAGACACAAAAGTAAATATTTATGATCTCATTTTTGGCAACTAATTCTTAGATATAGATCCAAAAACATGAGCAAGAAAAGAAAGAATAGATAAAGTGGGCTTCATCAAAATTAAAAACTTTTGTGTTTCAAAGCACACTCTAAATAAAATAGCCCACAGCCTGGCTGGCGTGGCTCAGTGGTTGAGCATTGACCCATGAACTAGGAGGTCACAGTTTGATTCCTGGTCAGGGCACATGCCTGGGTTGTGGGGCTTGATCCCCAGTAGGGGGGCGTGCAGGACGTAGCCGATCAATGATTCTCAGCGATATTTCTATCCTACTCTCCTCTCTCTAGGATCAATAAAAATGTATTTTAAAAAAAAAGACAGTCCACAGAATGGAAGATAATGTTTGCAAATTATGTATCTGATAAGGAACTTGTATCTAGAATGTATAAGGACCTCATAGACATCAACAACAGAAAGAACCCAGTTTAAAAATGGGAAAAGGATTTGAATAGCTATTTCTCCAAAGAAGATATACAAATGGCCTGTAATAAGCAGCTGAAAAGATGCTCAATGTCATTAGGCATCAGGGAAATGCAAACCAAACTACAGTGCGATGCCCCTTCACACTCACTAGATGGCCAGGTTGAAAGCTTACATCATAGCGAGTGATGATGAGGCTACAGAGAAACTGGAACCATCAAACTGTCTGGCAGTTCCTCAAATGATTAGCCATAGAGTTAACCCCGTGACCCAGCAATTCCACTCGTAGGTGTATGCCCAAGAAGAACAGAAACATTTGCCCACACAAACCTTATATACAGATGTTTATTTACATGATTATTATTGCATCTTTATTAACAATTCCAGCCAAACGGTGGATACAACCCATATGTCCATCAGTGGATGAATGGATCAACAAAAGGTGGTCTATCTACACAAGGGGACGTTATTTGGCCACAAAAAGGAACGAAGTACTGATACCGGCTATAACATGGATGGCCCTTGAAAATCTCATGCTACGTGAAAGAAGCCACAAAAGAGCACATATTATATGATGCCCAGGATAGGAAAAGTCTATAGAGAACAAAAAGTGGATTAGTAGTTACCTAGGCCTGGGAGGGTGGGGAGAATGAAGGGGTGAAGGGTGAAAGGCGGACCATCGTTAGACAGTATGGGGCCTCTTTCTGAGGGCTTGACATGTTCTAAAACCGACTGTGATGATCATCACACACAGCTGTGAATATACTAAAACCATTGAATTGTATGCTTTAAATGGGTCAATTGTATGGGATGCAAATTACATCGCAATAAAGCTGTTTTTGTGTGTGTTTTTTAAAAGAATAAGTTGGAACAATATATTGATATGGCGAGATTTTTGTAATAAGCTAGAGGCCCAGCGCACGAAATCGTGTGTGTGCAGGGTCCCTAGGCCTAGCCTGCGATCAGGGCCATGTCCGCTGCCCAGCGATGCCCCACGACCCTCTGCGCCGCTGCCGCTGCCCCTGAGTCCAGTCCCAAGTCCTGCTCCGCTGCCACCCAGCCCAGTTCCCGTGATTCCCGTTGGCCACCCAGCGATGGGAGCCTGTGGACTTGGGGGAGGGACCGAGAGGTGGTCAAAGCACTTCATAGCGACTGGTAGATTGGTCATTCTGGTTGTGACACCTGGCCTTTTATTATTATAGATGCTTAAGCAAAGGAAGTTTCAGAGTGTTATGGGTTGAGATAGGTCAAACCCCCCCAGCCCCCCCCACCACCAAAATTTATATGTTTAAGTTTTAACTCCCAGTAAGTCAGAGGGAGGCTTTACTTGTAAACAGGCGGTTGCAGTTGTAATTAGTTAAGATGTCATAGTGGAGTAGGGCAGGCCCCTCATCCCGGGTGACTGGTGTCCTTATAAGAAGGGGAAATTTGGACACAGCCACGCACACACAGGTAGAACACCACGAGAGGTTGGAGTTAAGCCGTCACAAGCCAAGGAACCACCGGAAGTTAGAAGGGAGGCCTGGAGCAGACCCTTCCCGGAGCCCTCGGAGGGAGCGGGGCCTGAATCTCAGACTCCCAGTGAGGCCATCACTTTCCATTGTTTAAGCCGCTCCGTTTGTGGTGCTGATGACAGCAGCCCGAGCAAACTACCACCCAGAGTAACCACAGAAATAGAAACCAACGTGTATTTCCTCACTTTGTTAACGTTGGTTATCTTATGGGATTGGACTGGAGTGAGAGAGGCTGTTAGGTTTTTAAATATGCTTTTATCATTTGTATTGTTTTAATGAGCATCACCTTTGCATGTAAAAAAAACAAAAGATTTTTTTTAAAAAGAAAAAGCTGCAGGGCTTGGGGGGCCTTTTCATTTTATTTTTTTTTAACCTTCCATGGTTAGACGTTTTTACTGTCTGTGGTTAAGGTCTCCTTTCCAGCCCACAAATTTGTTGGCCAAATGTATTTTGTGAAGCAGCCAGCAAAGTTCCACGGAACACGGGGGGTGGTGACAGCAAGGGCGTGGCGCTTGCTCCGTGGCCTGGGGAGTGAAGACCTTCGAGGTGAGGCGAGGATGGGCCGGTGGGGCTGGCGGCGGTGCTGCTGGTGGTGGAGAAGGAGGGTTGATCCATGTTGACTTCTCCAGTTTGCACCTTCTCCTTCCCCGTCCAGCCTCATTTAAGGCTGCACGGCAGTAACTTCCATTTATAGACTTGGAAACGGAGGCTCGGTGAGGTCAGGGGACTTGGGTGGCACAAGACCTGAGCCTGCATTCGCTGAGCTCCAACCCCGTGTTCTTTACAGCTCACCGGTGCTTCAACCACAGAGGTTGGGAGGGGTAAGGTGCCCTCCACTCACCCCCAGCCCCGCCCCATGTATCAGGCCTTGTCCCTAGGTTGGCGGGAGACTCCTCTAGTTCAAAACAGACATGGGGGCCGGGGGGACAGAGACCCCACCGCCGTTTGTCTCTGCAGCCTCCGGCAGCGCCGTGGCCGCTGGGACGTGGGCGGCCTGCATTATTCAAGCCCATGGAATATTCAGGCTGCCGGGCAGAGGAACGAGCCTGTCAGGGCTGGCTGAGCTGCTCTCTCACAAAAGGCCCCTGTGGGCTGGGAAGCTGCCTGCGCCTGGTGCAGGGACAGATGTGTCATCCCGGCCTGACCCAGGTGGGGGCGCGGGCTGCCTCTGCCACCTGATGGATGTCCTCATTTGGGGGGGATGCATTATTGAGCACATGGGCACTTTCCAACCAGACTCCTGGACAAGCCGGCTCAGCTGAGTCCCCGCTGGTGGGAGCCCCACAGAATCCGCTGCCAGGGAGAGCTGGCTCGGGGTGCCAGGCCTGTGCGGACCTTTGTGGGGCTGGGAGGACATTCCTGCCTCAGTTCCTGCAGGGAGCCAACCTTCAGCAGAGAGGCCTGGGACTTGGGGCACCTGTGTCAGCCACGCAACTGCAAACCGGCCTGAACATCAGTGAGAACCCTGGTTCGGCTCCAGGAGGTCAGTGTGAACAGGGTCCCTAAGCAGGAAGCAGAACACTAGAACCTGTGTTTCCAGAATCAGGGACCTCACCCTTCCCGAAGCTGTGCCCTCTGAGCCTGTAGGCCTGGCTCTAGGGCCCCAGAACGCCACGGTGTGCAGGTCTGGAATCCCAGAGCCACTAATTCTAGCATCCTGGTGGGTAGTCCTGGAGCCCTGGGGTGGTTCTGGAACCCTGGGTGGTTCTGGAACCCTGATGTGGTTCTTGGACCCTGGGTGGTTCTGGGACCTGGCACTCCCCGGTCTGGACATCTGAGCTGGTCATGCTGTGCAGAGCTCACCAGCCCCTCCTGAGTCCGGGCTGATGACTGAGTCGGGCCTCAGGGCTGACCCACCAACCTGCTGCCGCTTGACTAGCCTCGCTTCTCAACACCCTTCGTGTCCCAAGAGAATAACCGGTGACGTCCATTTTACAGAGAAAGAAACAGAGGTCCGGAGAGTTTAAAAAGAGGTTTAAATGGTTCGAGGTCACACGCCAAGTCCGCAGATTTAGGATCAAAATGATATATCTCTCAACGCTACACCTGAGCTCACTCAGCCATTCAACAAATGTTTATTGAATACGTGAATCATAGTCCCTATTCTAGCCAGCAGTTAGCAAAAGAGACAAGGACCCTTGCCCTCATGGAGCTGACATCCCAGTGGGGTGTGTGTGGGGGTGATAAACAAGTACCCAGCTTGGCATCAATATGAGAGGACCCCACGGCTGCTCCCTCCTCAGCTGGGCTGTGACTCGGAGCTACAAGAGCCACCACCATAATCAGACCAGCTGACCCCTTTCCCCAGGAAACTGGAGCCCAGAGAAACCTTAGCCTGAGGCCTCTCCTCCAGCCCGGGATGCTCGGGTTCCCAGAGAACAGGGCTGAGGAGCCAGGCCAGGGCGGCAGCCCCCCTCCCCTCCGGGTGCTTTTCCATTCTCTCATATCCGCCCAACTTCCAGCAAGCGGGCACCCAGCCTGGCCGCGCCACCCAGACCCCCATGAATTATGCACAGCGCTCCCAGTTCTAGATGGAGTCGTGGAGGAATTACAGCTCCCATTAAGGCACATGGCACAGGCAGCCCAGCTGTGTCTCCCGCTGGGCCTTCCTGGGCTGGGAGAGAGAGCTTGGTGGTGGGAGGGCTGGGACGCTTGGCCACTCCAGGCCTCAATGCATTGCACTCGCGCTGAGCTCCTAACTCCTTGGCAGAGAGGAGACTTCCGTGCCCAGCAGGGCTGGTGCTGGTGCCCCGCTAGCTGGTCTGGTGATTGAAAAGCGAGAGGAGACAAATGGTAATGGTTATGGCGAGGCTGGACCATGTGCTGCAGGTGCTGCCTATGCCCACTGTGCATATAAGGGGCTGGGGCTTTGGCCACCTTCCAGGAATCACCTTTCCCACCCCTCCATTCGGCCTCGAGGTCCCGTGCATGCACAATGGGCTGCCCTCTCGGATGTGGCAGCAATGGGCAGGAACAGGTCGGTGCCTGCGTATAAGGCGCATAAGGCAGTCTGAACAGGGCCGGTAGGGGTTGCGGAGTCCACTCAACCAGGGGGAAGTGACTCATCCAAGATAATCTCGGGGCTTAGGGGCAGCACAGCTTGAGGTGCATGCGTTTGTCTAGCCACATGGCCTCAGAGTGGGTTCCACCTGCCCCTCATGAGGACAGCGACACAGTTACCTGCCTGTGTAGCTGATTGGACCAGGGCTTGGGGGCGGAGCCAATGACAACCAGAGGCTGGTGGTGGCTGAGCTCTGTCCAATAAGAACACCCTATCCCGGAGTGCCGCAACACGAGCCAATCAAAGCCTCTCTGGGGGGGATGGGTTGGGGAGGGGGGCCAGGAGGGCTATAAATGCTCAGGGCCGACCCAGCTAGCCCATCAGTGTGTCTCCTGCAGGGAGGCAGTGGGGGGACACTGCTCCCTTCCTTCTCTGGAAGCTCTGGTGTCCGGCCAGTGCCTGGGACTGGCTCCCAGGTGGTGCTGAAGCCCCAGGTGGGAGCTCAGGAGGTTCCTGGACCAGGCCTTGGGCGGGCGGGGGGCGGGGGGGAGGGCAGGGTGTAACCAGAAGCCCGTGCTGGGGCAGTTTTCTATGTACAGGATTTCAGCGATGTCACCGCTAGTGAATTACAGCATCTGCAGACAGACTAAGTTATAGATGGCAAAGCCCAGCAATATTGATGAGCATCCTATCTAATAAAAGAGTAATATGTAAATTGACCACCACTCCAACACACAAGATGCCCCCTTCCCATGTGGACACAAGATGGCTGGCAGGGGAGGGCAGTTGGGGGTGACCAGGCCAGCAGGGGAGGGCAGTTAGTGGCAATCGGGCCGGCAGGGGAGCGGTTAGGTGTTGATCAGGCTGGCAGGGGAGTGGTTAGGGGGTGATCAGGCTGGCAGGCAGAAGCGGTTGGGGAAATCTGGCAGGCAGGCAGGCGAGCAGTTGGGAGCCAGCAGTCCTGATTGTGAGAGGGATGTCCCAGATTGGAGAGAGTGCAGGCTGGGCTGAGGGACATCCCTCCCCCCCCATGCACGAATTTTGTGCACTGGGCCTCTAGTCAATATTTATAAAAGAGGCAGTGTCTCCGTATTGAGGGTGCCTGTCTGCTGGCCCTTAACGATATTAATGCATAAGGCCCCGGGATATTGGAGCCGAGGGCCCTTGAGGTGGGCCTTGAGGGGTCAGGGTGGAAAACATTCATTTACTCGTATGTGTTCTCATCCATTCATCCGTTCGCTCATCCAGCTCACCTCACAGGTCTGCTGCTTTCCTTCTGGGGCTCATAATTGGTCATTGTCTTGTTGATGCACTTGCTTCTTGTCTAGAACGTGATCTCCACGGCAGCGAGGACTGGGTGTGCTTTACTCAGCCCAGTGCACCCAGGGCCTAGCACAGAGCCCGTGCTCCAGCCGTGTTGGCTGAGTGTGAAATGAATGCCGGGACATCAAGAAGCCCAGATTGATGGAGTTGCTGAGTTGTGTTGTGTGCAGGCTCTGAGAGCCGGGTTGTTACCGCAGCGTGACCTAGCCCATGCTGACTGGCAGGGTCTGTGTGCAGTGGGCAGAGCCCAGAGCAGAGTGGGTGCCCACAGAAGCAGCGGGTACGACTCCCCTGCTCACCCCCGTGGAGCAGGCCTTTTCTTTCTGGGGTGCCGGGGACCCTGTCTAGGGACAATGGAGACATTTTTCTCCGGCTCTTTCTCAGTTGGCTCTGCCACAGGAAAGCAGAGAAACCCAGACATGAAGTCACCGCTTGTTTTCGGCGAGAGCGCAAGAAAAAAAGCCTCGGCAGTATTGTGTTTGCCTTATTAAGGCTCATTTTCTCATTACAATTTCCCCTCCTAATTGCTAATTTTTCCAGCTTTTCCAAGAGCCATTCTACTTCCGCCTTGTTCCTTCCGCCTCCAAGAGCTGGCGCCTCGAGAACCTGCCACAGATGGGCAAAGGGGAAACACACATGCTTGTTTGGAATTTACTTGAAATCTTCCTCTCCTGGTGCTACTGGGCGGGCGCTGCCAGGCTCTCCAGGCCTTGGGACTGGGACTGACCCCTGAGGACGGGCCGGGGGCGGGGAGGGGGGTCTGAGTGGGTCCAGGGCTGCATGCCCTTCCCCAGGGCCTGCCTTAGCAGCAGGCAGCCCTCCCCCGCCAGGACTCTGAGCCTCAAGAGCATGTGTGCACATGAGCCAAGAGGATGGCAGTCACCAGTCCTTGGATGGAGCACCCGGGGTGCACTCAGAGCCAGGCCTGGACTGCTGGGTCCCCGTGCCAGCCCTGCAGCCACGGTCCCCTCAGCGGGAGGGAGCCATGGGCACCCCATTTTCAGATGGAAAGACAGACTCAGAGAACTGGGGAGCCTCAGCTAAGGCTGCTTAGATAGCAACAGCACAGCAGGAATTTCCCATAGGTCGGTCGGTCTGTCTGTCTGTCTGTCAGCTATCTTCAGGGGCTCCCTCCACATCACAGGCCTGCCAAGATCAGCCAGGAACCAAGATCAGCACATTACAGTGACAGAAACCTCTCTCTCCTCTCCCCTGAGTCGTCTGAGGTACCACTTACTACTCCCCACCTTTGACTGAGGGTCTGGGATCAGATGCTGCCTGCAGGTCTGACATGGGACTCCATGGGGGACAATCTCTCAGGTCCTCCAATCCCTGTGAGGCGGGAGGACGGGGCTGGTGACATGACACTGTGGATAGGTTTGCAGTGTCCGCTGGCTGCACTGGTGGGCTCTGTGCATTGGGGCAACCACTCCCCTCTCCCAGCCCGGCTTCCTCACCTATAAAAAGGAGTGATCGCCCTGCCTTGTGGATGGGGGTTAAAACATACCTGTGAAGCTATTAGCCTAGGACAGTGATGGCGAACCTCTTGAGCTCGGCATGTCAGCATTTTGAAAAACCCTAACTTAACTCTGGTGCCGTGTCACATATAGAAATATTTTGATATTTGCAACCATAGTAAAACAAAGACTTACATTTTTGATATTTATTTTATATATTTAAATGCCATTTAACAAAGAAAAATCAACCAAAAAAATGAGTTAGCGTGTCACCTCTGACACGCGTGTCATAGGTTCGCCGTCACTGGCCTAGGATCTGACAACAAGTAAACACTCCTCCCACCATCATCATCACCATCATCATCGTTCCCATTGTGATACTGTTGTTTTTAGAACTAGAGGAAGTCACAGCTGCTACAGACCAGAAAGCTCACCTGATTCAAGTTCTGCTTCATAGAAATTGGAAACCAAGTCAAGAGAAGAGAAACGTGTGCTCAGGTTGGGGCCGCAGAGTTAGCAGAGCCGTTTCACACTCCGCCTCCTCTCCCCATGGAGGGCAAAGAAAGCACCTGCATTGGAAAGAATCCGTCAGATGCATTTCTTGCTGATAATGTGTTGTCGTGAGAGTCGGGGAACCCTGTGCCTCCATCACGGTTCCCCAAAGGCTGGCCAGCAGCCGCGGCCTCCAGCTTGGGCCCCGGTGGCCCACCTCTGGGGTAAAGTAATGTCAGGGGGTGAGAAAAGGCCCCGCTCAAGTTGCTTACCAAGGACCACCTGGGCCGCTCCGGAGCAGCTGTTCTTCAAGGAATAGAAACCCACATCTTTGCGCTCATGGACTGGACTGCCCTTTTCCCCTTGGGGTGGTTGCACCCCCAGAGCCTTCCCCCCTGTGCCCTGGGAGTGCCCAGGACCTCGTAGGGACTTGCTAGTTGGGTGAAAGAAATGAACCAAGCGCTGCTGAATGGCACCCTTTGTGTTTCTTCCCCAGTGTTTGGTTCATGACATTTCCTTATATCCACTGGCCTCACTCACCCTTCAAAATCCCTGGGAGGTAAAGACTCATAGTCCCATTTTGCAGGTTGGAAAACAGAGGCTCCGAATTTGAAGCTGGGTTTGCCAGCACAGTAGCCTCCTGTGGCTATTTACATTAAAATCCAATACAGTTTAAAACGCTCCCTTCCTCAGCTGGATTAGCCGCATTCCCAGTGGCTGGTAAATAAATAAGCCATGTGGCCAGTGACTGCCGTATGGGACAGCGGAAGTATAGAGTATTTTTTTTACCTTTGGCAGAAAGTTCTATCAGATGTTTCTCTGACTAGTGCAGGCTCTTGGGGCAGAGAGAGTGGAATCTGGAGTGGTGATGGGGTGTAGGGGGTGCACTTAGGGCTTCTCGGGGCCCGGGGTTTCCCATCGTGCACTGGGGAACTGGAGGGCCACCTTGCATCTCTCCAACAAGAGCAATTTCTGTTTCCCGCTTTGCATGAAACTAGGCAGAGCGGCTCCGAGAACTGCAGTGCATGGTGGTGTGGCGTCATTTTTCTAATGAGCCGGCTTACAGGCCTCCATCGACAGTGTGTCTAGGGCCTGCCCCTTGGCCTCCCCTCCTCGTTCCCGCCTGAGCCTGGGGCCCAGGAACCTGAAAGGGGCTCCAGTTCCTCCTCCTCCTCTGCCCAAGGGGACAGAAGTGGGCTCTGAGCCCTCCCGGTGCTCTGAGGAGTGGGACCACTCTCCAGTGGGTGGCTGCCTGGGCCGGCGCTCACCGGGACCTGTCAGCAGTGACCGGGAGGTGGGCTGTCTACGGATGTAGCCACAAGGGCGGGAACAGACACCCTGGGGCAGGGGATGGGGCTGCCTGCTCCAGACCCAGCAACGCCCCCTCCTTCTCCTGTGTGTGCACGCGGCTGAGCCCAGAACGCACCCAGAGCAGAGTGTGGGAAGGCCGGCAGGAGGGGCTGAGTGGGTGGGGGAGGCCGCAGGCTGGGTTTTGAGAGCCTGCTGGGAGCCAGGTGGGGCTGGAGGCATCCTTCCAGCTACTCTCGGTTTAATCTTCATAATAATCCGTCCATGGGGGTGAGGATGCTCTGCGGGCTCAGCCTCGGGCAGCTCACAAGCCGAGAACCCCTGCCCACCTGGGCGCTCCGAGGCCGGCACTGTTCCTCCCATCCTTACTCCCGGGACAATGACTTGTCCCAAGGACACGGGGTCGCTGGTGGCCGAACCTGGCCCCAACCCAGCAACATTCGACTCCCTGGCCCTTAAGGCAAAGGAGCCAAGATTCTTTGCACCCTGCAGCTCCGTGGCCTTTCCAAGCTTCACGGATGCGGGGCTGCGGGAAGGGGGGCTGGGACTTTCTCCAAAAGCAGGGTCGCCTTCGAGTTCTTTTTTTTTTTTGAATTCTTGTTTCTGCTGCCCTGGAGTTTTCTCTGTCTCCGTATGTTAGAAAGAAAGAAAACAATTTAACGACAACAACACAGAAAAAACTTAGTTCATTAAAAAAAAAATACAGAAAAGTCTGACTTATGTGAAATTTAATTTAATTTATTTTTATACCAGCAGCTGTCAGTTCAAAGAACAACAACAAAGTAGCCATCTGTGCTTAATTTCATCAATCCGCCGCCGATGGTGGTGGTCACGTGGGCAGGGCTCTTGGACGGGAGGCAGAGCACGTGGCCAGATCGCAGCCCCCCCGCCCCCCACGGGCCCCCCGTCCAGGTGGGGGGCTGGTGGCTCCGTGCGGGGAGCCGTGGGCACGGCATCTGGGCACTGGGGCTGAACTAGTTGCCAACGAGGAAAACGCTGTCCAGACACAGTAGCCCCTGGCTTTTTGCCTTTGCTTGGGCCCGTGGGATCTCACCGACTCCACGTGCCGTGGTGAGTGGGCTGAAAGGTGGGGAAACAGGCTCGGAGGGGCCTCTCGCCCTGAGTCACACGGCCGGTAAACAGATGCAAACCCTGGTCTGAATCTGTTTCAGCCCAGGACCCAGTCTTCTCACTGTGCCCGGTCTCCTGAGCTTGGAGCTACTGCAAAACTTCTGCAGGGGAGGGGTCAGTGCGGGGAAAGGAGACATATGTGATACTTAAACAATAAAGCATTTAAATAAAAAAAAAAAACACCTTCCGAGGGACCCAGGGCGGGAGGAGTATGTAACGGTGACCTCTCCTGGGTGCGGCCTTCTCCCCCCCCCACCCCACTCCCCGTGGCCGTGCCTATGCCTCAGGGCTCAGTGAGGAAGGTGGGGTTCCACTCTGGGGGACTTGCCTGAGGTCAGGTTAGGGGTGAGTGCTGGAGGCGGGGTCAGATCTCAAAGCTCAGAGCGTGGTGCTTGTCCAAACCAATAGAAAACCCAGAAGAAGCCAAGACTGCAGGGTCCAATCTCAGGGTCACACCCACAGGGGGGCCCTCAGGGACCAGCAGGCTCCTCCCTTCTGCAGCCCGGACCCCAGGCCTGAGAGGGAGAGGGACCCGCCCGCCTGGGTCAGTGCGGCCTTAGGCTTCATCCCACTGCAAGGCCGCTTGTCACCCTCCACAGTGACCTGTCCTCTCTGAAGTGGGCAGGGTTTGGGGGTGCTGTGGGGCTCCATTTCTTTGTGATTCAGGCAGTGAATCCTGGGATTGAACTGGCCCCTTCCAGAGGCAGTCAGGAAGGGTGAAATCTGGCAAAACCCTCCCACCCCCCAGAAAAGACCCAACTGCCCCCCACCCCCAAGCAAAATCCAAAGAAGCCCCGTAGGAATTCCTGGGCAAATCACAGCGTTAGCTGCCGCTGGATTAAGAGAATTAAGAGTGAGCAAGTCAGAATCATTAAAACAGAGATCAGGAAAGTCACATTTCTGGATCTGCCATATTAAAGAGAAGGGGGAACACGCCAATTGGCTTGTCATTTTCTCATTAGATAACAGATGGCCGCTGAGTCACGGCTCCCGGCAGTCCGGACGCTGCTGTCTGCCGGCTTCCTCGCTGGGGCCCACCCGCTTGGGGCTGAGGGAGTCTGCGGGGGGCAGAGGAGGAGGCCCCCTCCTTCTGTCTCCTCCTCCTCCATCCAGGCCTGGTCCTCGTCCCCAGCCTCCAGAGATCTGAAAAAAAAACCTTCTCTTCCTCTCTCGTTCACTCAGCCATGATCCTGAGCACGTCCACGTGGGGCCCCTGCGCCCACGGAGCCCCCAGCCTGGGAAGGGACTCAGAAGATGGGCGAGAACGTGGCACCCTGGAGTTGGGGTCATGGAGGGGATGCCCAGGGGCGGTGGGGACCCAGGAGAGGCGCCTGACCTAGCCTGAGGCCCCACAGGGGTCTTGGGTAGGGGGTTCTCAGGACCACGGAGGCAGCTATCCCGGACCCTGCTGCCCGAGGTCTGGGTCTGCCCACCGGAACCTGGCCTCTCCCACCAAAGGCCTTACTCCTGGGGGCCCTTCTCCTCCAGATTCCTCCAGCCCCCACCACCTGAGCTTGTGGGGCGCCTGCACCTGTGAGCCCAGCGGTGGGCACAGAGGAGCAGCGTCCCTTTCATCTGGGGCCGTTTCTGGCCCGTAGATGCTCACTCACAGGTCCCTCTCCCTGACCTGCCGGCTCTCGTTGTTCTTGCTTTTGGACACCAGAACGCAGACCACACTGCGGTCCACGTCTCATCACGTGGGCAAGTGTGTGGCTCTCGGTGGGCTGGGGAGAGGCGGGGAGCAGTCTGTGATGAGCTGATGGCTTTAATGAGGCCCCTTTCAATGAGCAATGTGAGGCAACTGGGGAAAAAAATTTTTTTTTTTGTTTTGTTAATCCTCCCCCGAGGATATTTTCCCACTGATTTTTAGAGAGAGTGGAAGCGACGGGGAGAGACACAGAGAGAGAAACATCGATGTGAGAGAGACACATCCATTGGCTCCCTCCGCACGCGCCCAGACTCTTCGCGCCTGCCACGGTCCTGGGCCTGGTCCTCCTGGCTTCCCTGTCCAGTTCCAGGCAGGACCTCGTGGTATCTCACCCTCAACTTGTGGAATGGCTGGCGTGTCTCCCTCCTCCCCGCGCCCCCCCCCCTCCCCCCCCGCCTTCCGGGAACTGCACCAGGGGCTCTGGGACCCACGGATGTTACCCGGAACATGGCGTCCCATCACGTTCCTCGGGACCGTTCCAGATGTCAGGAAATCCCGGCACAACTCCACAGTGCTCTCCGGAGTCTGTTTTCCCTGGCAGCCCAGAGGGGAGCCCTCAGGGGTTAAAAACCCACCGCTTCCATGGGTGGCGGAGACGAAGTGCACAGATGGCGAAGGGCTCACTTCTCCCATCCGCCTACCGAGGTTTACAGCTCAAGCACCCAGGACAGACACATCCCTGAGCTCCAGCCCCGATAAGCAAGACAGATGCCTCCCCTGGGAACATTTACTCACCGACAGGGCACTTAGCGTCAGAGACAGCACAAGTGTGATCCCCGAGCGGGCAGTCCTGAGTACGACAACACGGCACAGTCTCTCCTGCCTCCCCGCGACACGCAGGGCTGGAGGGGGACGGGCGGCCGCGTCAGCGTCACAGGCTCAGCGCAGCTGTCAGAGCACCGAGGACTCCAGCCCCACCTACCTCTCGGGGCCCTTGAGGCTCCAGGGGGACAAGACCTGGTTCATAGAAGAGACAACACAGGAGCCTCTGGGCCCCTCCAGGGGACCAACCTCACCAGGAACAGTGAGGAACGGAGGCCAGAGAGAAGGGGCTCCCCAAGACCCTGACACCGGAGTCTACGTCTCTCCATTCTCTATCCGATGAACTAAAACTAGACTTTAAAAATGCCCACCTGTGCATGGCGCTCAGTGTCTGACAGTTAGCAGAGCATTCTGCAATGATCCCGTGAGGTTGCCAGGGCTGGGGTTTTCCATCTCGTTTTGCTGGTGAAGAAACAGGGGCACAGAGAGGAGAAATGTAGGCTGGAGACGAATCCAGGTTCAGGGCACAGGTTCCCGGGTGCTCCCCTTCAGGAGCCCCTGGGGTCTTCTGCCAGCTGACCTTAGATGGTACCTTGGTTTTTAGCTCTGACATTGCTACCCACCCGGAGACTGCCTGCCCGCTTCCCTTGCAGCTAAGCGAATCCTTTAAGGCCAATGCTTGATGAGAAGTTTAAGCAGAAGTGTCCTGTGGGACTTCCAGGAATTCATCTTCAAAACTTAGAAGCACACCCTTCTTTTGTTAATCCTCACCTGAGGGTTGGTTTTCCATTGATATTTAGAGAGACTGGAAGGGAAGAAGGGAGGAGGAGGAGGAGGAGGAGGAGGAGGAGGAGAGAGACATCCATGTGAGAGAGAGACATCGATTGGTTGCCTCCTGCACATGCCCCAACCCGGGGATTGAACCTGCAACCCAGTTACATGCCCTTGATCGGGAATCGAACTGGCAACCCTTTGGTGTGAGGGCCGATTCTCTAACCACTGAGCAACACCAACCAGGGCGCACACCCTTCTTTAATCCTTCCTCTGTCCTGCTGTCTGGAGCATGGGTGTGATGGCTGGAACTCCAGCAGCCATCTTAGGTTGTGAGGGTCCCCTGGGGCAGCAATAAGCTAGGATGGGCCCAGGTTCCTGATGTCCCTGTGTCCCCCACACCAGTCCCGTATTTCCTACGCCGGGATTTCTTTAATGCGAAGGAGAAATAGATTTCTCTTGTGTCTGAGTCACCGTTATTTTGGGTTCCCAGGCACACGTGGTTGAGCACCGTTCTCACTGATACCCCAAGCAAGCTTGGTTTCTAAACAAAGCAGAACTCGGCGGGTATTTGCGGACCTCGCACGTTCCCTTCCTGCGGCGGCCCGAGGGGACACGCAGATCCTGGCGTACCTTGCTGAAGAACAAGAGACAATAGTTACAATCTGTTAATCCCATCTGTCTCCCGGGGCGGGGAGATGGCTACATGGTGACAACAGGAGTTCTCAGGCCGTGGGGAGTCTCCCATGTCGGGGACATTGGGGACGGAGGGCTCCTTTTTGCTATGCATTCTCTTAGTGGGGGAAGAGCAATCTAGCAACACATATCCTAGATTTCCAGAAAAGTTCCAGATTCATTAACTATTTTTTTTCCTCCCAAAGAACATATGTTTTGGTTTACAAACTACGGAGCTTTGGTTTGTAAATTATACTGGCCCCTGGGAAACACCTTTTAAAGTCATCCTCCAAAGTAGCAGGTGTTACAGAGAAAGGTAGAGACGGGGCTGGGGAGTTTAGGGGAAGTCAGAGAAGGCTTCCTGGAGGAGGTGGTCTTTGACGTAGGTGCAGGCATAACACTGAACTGGATGGAGGAATCTGCTCTGGGGATAATTAGGGCTACAGAGAGGAGGCGATGAGGAGGAGATGGTGGTGGAAGGTAAGAACGTTCTGGATGAAGGGAGAACACAGGAGGTGGAAAGACCTAAGGACTCAGGTGAAGCATCCGGGAGCCGGGAAGCACGTGATGTGCCCAGGGTGAGAGTGAGGGGAGCAAAGTGGAGGAGACAAGGCAGTGGTCCCTGTGAGAGAGGGGGTGACCTCATCTAGGACAGGGGCAGCGGGAGAGGAGAGGGAGAGACTCAAGGACAGGACTTCACCCCGATCATCACGTGAGGGTGGTCACGGGGGAGGAGGTGACGGGAGACCCCGGTTTCCTACTTCAGCCGCGGGTACCACCCATGAAGGGACAGATTCCCTTTTTCCTCAACAGGGAGGCATGAGGTCGTCCCATACAGGTCAGTAATCAAGGTTATTCTTTAGATCAGGGATTCTCAACCTTCTGGCCCTTTAAATACAGTTCCTCATGTGGTGACCCAACCATAAAATTATTTTCGTTGCTGCTTCATAACTGTAATGTTGCTGCTGTGATGAATCGCCATGTAAACATCTGATAGGCAGGATGGTCTTAGGCGACCCCTGTGAAAGGGTCGTCCGACCGCCAAAGGGGTCGCGACCCACAGGTTGAGAACCGCTGCTTTAGATGCTTGCTTAATTTCATGAGCTCAAGGAGCGGGTGATGCCCTACGAATAGCAAGTGCATTGGGAAACAGATGGACTTCCAAGTAGCTGAGAAGGGTTCCCCGAACGCCGCCTGCATTCCTCGCCTGTAGGTCTCGCCCTCAGCTCGGCTTTGTGTACCTGGTTGTGTCTCTGATACGGAAAAAGCAGGTCAACAAAGGTGAACCCCCAGGTGGTAACTCTCACCTGTGTTCGGTGTGATTGTAGGCGGTCCGTTACTTTTCTTTGTGTTTCCCATGTTTTCTTCCCCGAGCAATGGGATTAAAAACAGGTGGCCCCAAAAGAGGGGAAAACGGGCTCGCCCCAGAGGCCTCCTCTGAGGACCACAATCAGAGGAAATGAAGGGTCTCTCAGGATCTTAGGGGCACGTGTGTGGGCCAAGAGTTACCTACCAGCCGTCAGTCGTTCATGAGTGAAGGCTGCACGGAGGTCTCCTTGGATAGGCAAGACGAGGGAAATTATGGCTCATGTTACCTCCTGGAACAAAATGAAGACCTCGAGGCAGGGAAGTCGCAGCGGACAGGGGCTGGCGGGCAGCGTGGGAGCCAGACAGAGAGGTAGGTGGAGGCATAGAGGCTGCTATAAACAGGGAAACAGAACACCCCAAATTTCCTAAGAAAAAGATTGATAAAATAAAAAAATTGGAAAAGGCTGGATTTATAATCCTGAATTGAAGTAACAAAGACCTGGTGGGGGTAGAGGTGGGGGCAGGAAAGCATGACAAGTTACTGAAAACACGTGGCAATTGGTCAGGCCTTATGCTATGGTTCTTGATTTTGGCAAGTATGGAAATGTAGGCCCCATTGATGATCTTAAAGGAGATTGTGGAGAGTGGCTACAGCGTTTGGACAGGTTCAAGCCTGGGACTAACGAGAGGGCACGATCCTCTAGTGGCAAAGCCACGTGCAAGTCCCAGCACAATTACAGCCAAAGGCTATAGTTGTAAGCTTGAACCTGTGGTCCCACGTGGCTAAGTGATATATGGGCTGCGGGAGATGCAGCAAGTAAACAAACCTTGATCAGGTGCATGTAATTGAGTAGATTCAGAACCCGCGAGAACATTGTAAACATCTTGACCACGCCCTTACTTTGCCTCGTGGAATCTGGCTATAAAATAAAGACTCAGCTTGCAGGCTGTGGTGCTGTCTCTTCATCAGAGAAGCAGCGTCCCACCTAGCCCCAGCTTTATTCTCTTGTCTGTCTTTTCTAAATCCTTCACCGCCCCCTCTCAGACTCACCCATGGCCTTGCCGGCTCTGCACAGAGATCACTAGTAGAACTAAAAATACATGCCAAGATATATTCGATGAAGAAGCTGTGTAAGAAAGAGGGAGATGCATGCACCTGTAATGTTCGCACAAAGCTGGGCTACTGCTAGGGAGGGCAGCTGAGGCCCTACTCGAATTCTTTTGAACAGCGTGGCAGGCATTTTAAAAAACAGGTTTCTGAGGCATAATAGACATACAACAAACTGCACATAGTTCAGCGTACAATTTCATCCGTTAGACATAGATGCACACCTGTCAGCCATTGCCACACTCAGGGGAGTGAACAAATACATCACCCCAAACGTGTCATCCTCTCTCCACCAGAATAGGCCAAAGAGCAGTGCTTCAGATAGACAGCAGGAAATGGGAGCGAAGGATAATAAGCAAGCTGAGAAGCAGAAAGCATAAAATAAGAGGACAGAAAGAACCCACTGTATATGGGTGAAATCTATATATATGAAAGCCTAAGCGACCGTTCTATATATGAAAGCCTAAGCGACCGTTCAACCGTTTGACCGTTCGACCAGTAGCTATGACACACACTGACCACCAGGGGGCAGACACTCAGTGCACAGGCATGGAAACATGAAACAGACTGATGAATCTCAGAGGGAAGGGGGGCGGGAAGAGATTAACCAAAGATTTTATATGCATACTAGAGGCCTGGTGCATGGATTTGTGCACCGGTGGGGCCCCTTGGCCTGGCCTGCAGGGATTGGGCCGAAACTGGCAATCTGAGATACTCCGAGGAGTCCCGGATTGCGAGAGGGCGCAGGCCAGGCCGAGGGACCCCACTGGAGCACAAATTTGTGCACCGGGCCTCTAGTAACCTAATAAAAGGCAAAGACTCTCTGAGTAATAATATCAATAAAATGTCTAGCGTAGTATACACAAGTGAAGAATTCACCTTATTTTCAAGCATCCATGGACTTCAGCCATAAACATCCTAGTGTGTCCCCAAAACCATGAATTTCACAGATCACGTTTTCTGATTTAAAAAATTAAATTAAAAAAAATTCTTCTTAGCGATTGGAACATAGAGGAATAAAATACATTCACAGAATATTTGGAAAGTAGTGAAAGTAAAAACCTGGTAAGAATAAAGCCATTCTCCAAGGCAGATTCATAGTATTAAATGCATTGTGTATAGAAAAAGAGAGCTACACCACATACAATTTAAGTATTTAATTCAATAAATTAGGAAAGGAGGAAAAAGCAACCCCAATAAAATAAAATAGATAAAGCCAAACTTAACGCAGCTCTACGAAAAACAGAGCTGACAAGTAAGTGTGACTTGATTTGAAAAATACACTTCAGAAATCTGGTGACTCTAATTAAATAAAAACATACAAAATACAAGCAACACGACAAAGGATATAATTACAAAAAGAGTAATATATATATATATATAATTATGCTAATGTTCTTAAAATCTCAATGATCTGGAATTTTCTGGAAAACTGTAAATTATCAAAAACTTCAACAATTACAGAATACATTGGCATTTCTATAAAAATACTTTCAAAAGAAGGTTGCAGGCCCAGCAGTTTTATAGGTGAGTTATTTAGAATATTTAAGGAACAGATATATAACTCTTCCAAAGCAGAGAAAAAGACCAAGAGACCCATATAATTTCACGAAGCTAAAAGCAATCCCGTCACCAAAAATCTATCCAAGCTAACCTCACAATGAAACGATCGACCTGTCTCACTTCTGAGCACAGATATGGAAATTCTAAATACATAAAATACTCGCCAGCCAAATTCAGGAGCCTGTTAATGATTCATCCGAGCCCAGTAGACTTTGTCCCAGGAATGTGAGAATGGTTTAATGTTAATGGTTTAAGTATAAGAAGTTGCATCAATAGGTTCTATAGTTTGTACGATGTGCCGGCCTCCTCGCTAAGTACCTGGCATGGCTTGTGGTAAACATCCGTCGCCACACCTGGGGATGGGTCCCCTCCCTCACCTGCAGCGACCCCTCCACCTGCGCACTCATCCCCACTCCCCTTCTCAGGGACCTTCCACAAGCAATCAACTACCCCCGTCCTCTACTTTCACCTCCTCCCCTCCCCACACCGGGCTCCTTCCCATCAATGCCGAAACAAGCTCAAGATCTTTGTTTTAAAAAAAAAAATCTCTCTTGACCCTGGGTGACCCTCCCCTGGAGACTTCTGGGAGGAATGATCTGTGCTCACTCTGTTTTCTCACACTTCACTGGTGGGGGGTTGGAGGGGGGCGAGGAGGGGGCCCTCCAGGCTGGTTTCTGCTCCTTTGATTCCCCCCAAACAGCCTTCCCAGATGAGTTGCAAGCTGCCCGGCCCACTTGTCACGTTTCAATCACATCACAGGTGCTGTGATGCTCAATGGTCAGCAAACTCATTAGTCAACAGAGCCAAATATCAACAGTGCAACGATTGAAATTTCTTCTGAGAGCCAAATTTTTTAAACTGAAACTATATAGGTAGGTGCATTGTTATTAACTTAATTAGGGTACTCCTAAGCTGGCCTTTGCTAAAAACGTCCTCAATCTGATGGAGGTACGTTCGCTGAGGTCGACCCCTTCCAACTCTCCCATCCACACTCGTCTTGTATACTTGTTTCGTCTATCTCCTTTCGTTCATCCTCTCTATATGTCCAAACCATCTCCACATACCTTTCTCAACCCTCGACACTACATCTTCTTTCACTCCACAACGTTCCCTAAAATTAACTTAATAAACTTTAAAGTTTTAAGTCAACTTCACACTGTACGTGCGCACCCGCACGTGGTATTTTGTGGAAGAGCCACACTCAAGGGGCCAAAGAGCCACATGTGGCTCGCGAGCCGCGGTTTGCCGACCACTGCTCTGGGGTGAAGCACCGGCCTTCGCAGTGAACAGCAAAGGGAGGTGTGTGAGAGCGGGTGATGCCCCCCGACCCATGGCCTCCTGACAAGAGGAGGGGGTCCCGCTTTCCTGCGTCCCCCTGCTGAGCGGCCTCCTCTGCTCCTGGGAGTGACTCGGGGATCCAGGCTCCTCCTGGGCCGGTCCTGCCCGGGATTCCTCGTCCACGCATGGCGTTTCCCACCTGACCGAGCGTGGGCGCGTCACAAAGCAGGGGGCCCTGCTGGCCGTGGGTTGTTACCCCGGTTCGTAGAGAATGAGACGGATGCTCAGAGGCCCTCGGCAAGCGGACGCGCATCCCACAGCGACAGAGGCGGAGGCCGGGCAGGAAGGCAAGTCCCGCTCGCCCCTCGGTCACACTGCTTGTGCCGGAGGCCACCCTCTGCAGTTTATAGCCCTGCCTGCCTCCAGCTGCTGGCTGGGGCCTGGGGGTTGCGGGGGACCCTGCCTGCAGGTGCTTTCTTAGACTGGAAGCTTAGGAAGCCCCTTGGTTTCTGGAACTCTCTCTTCCCCGCGGGAGTTTTCCCTGTGGGCCCGGCAGCCCCCTCCCCTATGCATTCAGGGTCCTGCCCAGAGCCTTTCCCAGGTTCCCCGAGAAAAGGCCAGATCTGTTTCCTGGGCTCTGCGACTGGCCAGACCCCGCCCTCTTCTCTGCTGCTTAGAAGTAAAACACGGAGTGACAAGCAGCTTGGAGGAGTGGAAATGTCAGCGCGACACCCTCGCGTCTCCTCTGAGCAGAGCTCGGCGATCGGAAAGGTTGCCCAGAACGCAAACTGTGAGCGAGGAGCTGTGGGAAGTTCCTCTCCAGGGTTCTGGGAGCGGCAGCTCCAGAAGCAGCGATGCTGCTGCCAGGAGCCCCCCTGCCCCCCAGGCGAGCCGTGGGCCAGCGCCAGCCACCTGCTGCGCCAGGCGGCTATGGCTCCATGTGGCTCCCTGCACGGGGCACCTCCGGCGTCCCTTCCTGAGCCCTGTCCTTGCTCTGCTCTACCAGCGTGCCGCCTCTGGTCACGCTCAGGCCCCCACCCCCCGGCCTCCAGCGCCTCAAGGGCAGAGACTGTGTTCCTGCGAGGCCTGGCCCAGAGCGGGCTCCGCCGATGTTGTCCAGGGAGTGAATGGCACTTCCCGGAGCTCAGCGTTCGAATTGGACTAGAGGCCGGGTCCTGAGGAGGACAGGCCACCCTTGTCTGGGCACCAGAGGCAAGGACCCTGGGTGGGGACAGAGGGCCACCCTGGGCTGGCCTCCTGCCGACCCTCAGCCCTGGGCCTCAGCTACAGAATGGTGGGGTGGGCCCCTCTAGAGGCCCCCAGGACCAGCTCTGCCCTACCCACGCAGCCTGAGTTCCTCCTCCTCCCCAGATAGCCCTGCCTGGCTGGACCCCAGCCTTGACTCTGGGGGCTGCCCCACCCCGGCCCACCTCCTGCTCCTGCCAGGCCTTAGCCCACTTCACAGAAAGTCCACCTGGAGGCGAGGCTTAGGTGTGTGTGTCTGCGTGCTGGCATCTGCAGCTGTTTATGCACACGTCTGTGAGTGTGCATGTATGTGTGTCTATGTGTGTATGCATGTGTGCGTGCACATGTGCCTGTGTTTGCGTGTGTGTGTGTGTGCGCATGTGTGTGTGTCTCAGGTAACAGAGAAGGCCAAGGGCTGTGTCGGTTTGCGTCTGAGTGTCATCCCTTAGATTTGATTGGTGGCGGATCAGAATCAAGAGGGGAGCTGGGGGAATGGACGTGGGGTCAGGTGGGCGTCACCTGGGGGAGGGAGTGGCGTGTGTAAATGTGCGCATGACACGCACACTGTGTCTGGCCAGTGGGCGGACCCATGGGTAGGTGAGGGTCCATGTGTGCATTTGCTGTTTGTGGATGTTTGTAAGTATGTGTTTACATGGGTGTGTGTGTGTGTGTGTGCGCACACACGTGTAGATCCCTCCTTGGGCCTGTTCAGGAGCAAGAGGAGATGTCCTGGCGGCAGATGGAGGCCTGGGGAAGCCGACACCTGCTGGCCCGGCTCACCTTTCCTTTCTGTCCGTCTTTAAGTATCGACCTCCAGGCCTGGAAGTGCTGGCTTGGCCGAGGGCTCTCTGAGCCGGTGCCGTGTGAAGTGTGAAAACTGTCTACCCAAGTGGGAGGCGGAGACCCGTTCCTATTTTAATCCTCTGTGAGAGGCAAAGGTTAGTGGTTTCTGCAGACCAAACCGCGGGCCGTGAACATGAGCGCCTCGAAAACGTGGCTGGTGGCTGCCGGCCAGCCGGAGCCTCCCTTCCTGAGCGGGTGCCTGAGCAGGGCCCGCCCCCGTGAGTGTGTGTGGGTCCCCTCCTGGCCCACATGGGTCCCCTCCCGCCCCGTGTGGGTCCCCTCTCGCCCCCCGTGGTTCTCCTCTGGCAGCAGAAACTCTGAGCTGCAGGGGCCTCAGATCTCATGCTGCTTCTCACCAGCAGCTGGGGACACTGGTCAGGGAGTGAGAGTGACATGTCCAAGGCCACATGGGAGCAGAGAGCCCCCAGAGCGCGTGCAGCTGGAGTGGCGGTGACTCAGGAAGGTGGGGGCCGGGGAAGCAGGCGGGGCTTTCCCAGGGGCAGTGGGAGCCATGGATGGTTTTTGAGCAGGAGAGGCACAGGTGAGGGGACCTAGTCTGGACTCCACGTGGTGCAGAGTAGAGTGTTGATGGAAGTGGAGACGGAAGCCGGGAACCCCTGTCGGGGAGCCTGCACAGAGGGGCTTAAACAGCAGGGATTTATTCCCCACAGTTCTGAGGCTGGAGGTCCAAGATCAGGGTGTTTGCTGGGCTGGTTCCTTTGCCGGGGGAAGCGGGGAGTCCGGGCCTCTCCCTGAGCTTCTGGGGGTGGCTGTCCATCTCTGCAGTCCCTTGACTTGTCGCTGCCTCGTCACTCTGACCTCTGCCGTCATCGTCACCCACGGTGCCGTCCCCGTGTCTGTGCCCAGATGTCCCATGTTATAAGAACGCGGTCATCCGGGATCAGGGGCCTCCCTCACGACCTCATCTTAACTTGACCCTGTTCTGTGTTAGTCTCTGACCGTGAGCTTCCTGGCCTGGTGGGGGAGGGGAATGAAACACGTGGAAAGCAGGTGCAAGGTGGGGAGACGCGAGCCCTGATAGGGCCGGGCCTGGCTCTGGGCCACGGTGACTGGCCATCTGGCCCCGGTGGGAGCTTGCCGCCTCTGTGTGGACGGATGAGTGAATGAGAAGAGATTAGGAGCGGGCCCAGGAGTGCCGGGCCCCAGAGCACTGCCGCTGCTGGAAGAGGCAGGAAGGAATTCTCGCCCCAGGCCCAGCTCCTGGGTGCTGAAAGATCAGATTCCTGGCATTCATCTCCTCGGTCTACGGTCTACGGGGGCCGCTCCTGCCTCAGCACAGGGACCCGGGAGGTGCTAGTGGCGTGTTGAGGCTTGACGGAGGGCGTGAGCGGGGCTCACGGGCAGCCTGGATTCCAGGGGCCGCCGAAGCCGGCGGGATGCATGTGTGGTCTCCGCACAGAATCTTTGCATCGTCCGGTGGTCCCCGTGTAGAAGCTGGAGGGACAGTCCCTGTGAAATCGGTGCCTGGCTTTCCGGAGCCCTGTGATTCAATAGTCACCGGTGTGGGGACTCCCGCCTGGCCCCAAGCGGGGCGGACAGACAGACCTGGCTTTGCTGGCTGTCAAGGCCCGGGCCCTGCCTTGTGGTTCCCCCTCTGTAGGAGCTGGTGTGGGCTTCTGGGGCAGGGGTCCTGTGATGGGGCCATGGGGTGCTTTCTTTTAAGGTCTCTTCGGTCGATTTGGTGACCAGAGTACGGGGTCCTCTGTCAGCCAGCCCCCTTGCCCGCCATGCAATCCTAGCAAGTCGCTTTCTCTCTCCGAGCCTCAGTTTCTCCATCTGTACAACATGGGCTGAGATGTTGGGCGCAGTTCGAAGTGGAACGATTCTTCGGGGCCGGAATGACGTCATCATCACGGTGGAGGGCCTGAAGACCTCGTGGCTGTTCTTATGGGGAACCTGTCAATAACAGCCTGCCATGTGGGGGAGACCTGGCAGCACCGAGATGATGTTGAACTTCACAGCAGGTGGGGGTGATGATCGCTGACCCATTCGCTGCCCGCCCAGTGAGGATTGGCCTCCCGTTCCTTGTGAGAGGGGTAGGAGACAGGCCGCTCCCCATCGCCGTCCCCGTCTGCCTCCATCCCTCACGCTGCTGGCTGTTCCCCCCGAGCACAGCACAAGTGAAATGGCAAAATGTGGGCTCCCGCCAATGTCAAGATCCGCCAGCTCCTCTTGGCGCTACCAGGGAGGCTTGGCCACCGCCGCGCCTTGGGAGACCAGCCTGCTCTTCCCAGTGTTCTCACCCCTGAGCCGGCATCCCTGGAATCAGCCTTTGTGAGCATCTCAAGTGTGTGGGGGACTCGTTCCAAGCGCCACCAGCGAGCAAACCTTTGCTGTTTGTTGAACAAACGGATGGATGTGTATTCTGGGGCCGATTGAATGTTGGTGGAGCCTCTCTCCTGCGATCCTCACACTGGTCAGATGATCGGCTTCATCCACACACACACTTACAGGCCTCGGGGGGAGGAGCCAACCTGAGACAGGCAAGCAGGACCTGGCCGGGAGGGGACAGCCTGGAAGGTGACGGGGACCCCTCCAGGTGGCCCAGTTGCCTTGCGTGGCGGACGGGGCCGGGCCAGTTCTCCTGCTCTTCGTCCAAGACACTCACCTCCGATGGAGGGTCCAACACAGGCCAGACGAGCACACCTGATGGGGGCGGAGTGTTTAGTTTCCCTGAACGAAGCATGTTGCCCACTGGGTGCCCAGGACACTAACGTCTTCATCACAGGCTCTTCGTGCTCTGCGCTCAAGGCATCTGGCCTTCGGGGGCCTCAGGGGCCACACAGATGCCCTAGGCCAGTGGTCGGCAAACTGCGGCTCGCGAGCCACATGCGGCTCTTTAGCCCCTTGAGTGTGGCTCTTCCACAAAATACCACGTGTGGGCGCGCACGTACAGTGTGATTGAAACTTCGTGGCCCATGCACAGAAGTCGGTATTTTGTGGAAGAGCCACACTCAAGGGGCCGAAGAGCCGCATGTGGCTCGAGAGCCGCAGTTTGCCGACCACTGCCCTAGAGTAACCAGAAAAGATGGGCTGTTTGTCAGGAAACAGGACCAACGAGCCCCGAGCTGTGGACATAGAGCTCGCCAACGTGCTCTGACTCAGGAGCCGAGAACCAAGGAGGAGAAGCACCCGGATCCAAGGAGAGTCGGGGGTCCTGGGTGAAGCCGAGTGGGGAGCCACACAGCGGGGACTTGCCCGGCCCCACTCCTGGTCTCGCTGTCCACCCCCCAACCCCGAAGGAAGCGAGGGATCCAGAACAAAGGAGAAACGATGGTGGGAAACAAAATAATGCCCTGAACGCGATGCACAAAGCCTGCAGACACTGCGGGGACGTCCTTCCACGGCAGCAAGCATGCACTGCTTCTCTGAGGTGCGCACGGCTGGGTGCCCTGCCTTTTTATTGGCTGAGTCTGGGGCCCTGGACCCCCTGCCCAGTGCGGGAACCAGGACACGAGGAGATGGGGTGACGGGGCTGCCGGCACCCGCAGCGGGGACCTTCCCCGCAGCTTCTTATCGGGTCTTTAATGTGGGTGGGCGGGGCGGGCATGAGGGCTGAGTGCAGTGCAGCCGGGGCCCAGTCTGCAGGTCCAGGTGGCAGGTGGTCTGATGCTGAGCCCCCACGTGGGCTCTCGGCTGACCTGACGGTTAATATTATGCGCCAACCTGACAGGGCGCCCAGCCGTTTGGCCCAGCGTGATTCTGGGTGCTGGTGAGAGGGCGGTTTGTGGGGAGATGAACTTTTAAATCTGTAGACGGAGTAAAGCAGACTGCCCTCCCCGGTGTGGGTGGGCCGCACCCCATCAGTTGGTGGCCCGATTGGAATAACAAGTTGACCCCCCCTGGGGAAGAGGATCGCCTCTGCCTGGCTGTTTTCCAGCTGGACACGGGCTTTTCCCAGATGCTGACCTCCATTCTTCCTGGGCCCGAGCCGGCCCACCTTCGCGTGGGTACCGACCACCGGCTTTCCTTGTCAGCTGCCGATCTGGGACTTGTCAGCCTCCATCATTGTGAGAACCAATTCCTATGCTGAACCCCACGGATACCCTCCTGGTCTGCTGTCCGGGGGGCCCTGCCCTGTGGTGATGATGAGCATGGCGCTCCTGTCCCCGTCAGCCCCTGGCGCTGCTCCCTGGGCCTGTCCCGGGTGATGGGGCCTCGCTAGGACGGCCAGGGCGCTGGGGGGATCTGGCACGGGCGGCCACGGAGACGCCTGTCACCTGCCTGCGTGGTGACTGAAGGGCTCCTGGCACTGCTTCCGGAAGGAGACAGATTTTTGAGGAGAGAGACGTGCTCTTTGTTTCCTCTCAGATGTGCTGGGATGGCACAAATCTGCTTTCTGAACGCGAGAGAAATGTCACATTCCAGGAAGGAAGGCGGGAGGAGGCATTTATTAAGCACCTCTAATGAGCCAGCTCCCTGCAGGCGCCGTTCCAGCCGTGTCGTCTGTGAGGACCCCGAACACGGGACGAGGTCACGGTGCTCCCTGGCTCGTGCTGCCTGCTCGCGACGGCTCCGTGTGCTTATATGTCATGTATGTGCACCGTAAAGCGTGGCCCCCCGCCCAGTGCGGGAACCGGGACGCTGTGGGTAACTTGTACCCGGGCGTCTGCTCTATCCCGCCCCAGGGGCCACTCCCACATCTTGTGTTTGGTTTTACTTTAAAAACTTCCTAAGAAGGCATCTCTTTTCATGAATTTCCCAGGAACTGCGGGAGTGCCTCCTCTCCAGAGGCCAGCCCCTGTGTGTGCCAGGCCCCTGTGTGTGCCAGGCCTCTGTGTGTGCCAGGTCTCTGTGTGTGCCAGCTCGAGGCTGGGCCCGGCTGAGCCTGGGTCAGCCCTAAGCCTTCCCGGAATCGGTCATCGGGCTCCTGTGTTGCCTGGCGTCTGACTCAGACTCTGGACTCACTGCAGCCTGGCAGGGCCGTGCCGCTGGCTCTGCCTACACAGGCTGGATGAACGCCTGAACTCCTGGCGGGGTGGGGGTGGGGGTGGGGTGGGGTGGAGAGGGGAGGCCCACAGTGGGGATAGGCCTGCGGGCAGCCGAAATCACCCCAGTCACCACCAGTGGCCCAGGACAGGGTTCTAGGAGGTCCCCACTAAGGATGTGTCTCCAAGGAAGACGGGGGAGGAGGCCTGGGGTTCGGGCTTTATTCTAAGTTGCTGGTTATTGAGCACCTGCCACGTGCTGGGTGCCGGGCTGAGTGCTTGGGGGCCTTCCTCTCCACGGCCCCCCTGCCTCCCCGCTGTACAGACGGGGAAACAGGCTGAGCAAAGCCAAGTGATTGGCTGCTGAGAGGGCAGGAGTCAGGCCTTTCCTCACCCCTGAGGCTGGGCCCCCCAAGCAAACCGCTTATGGGCAGCATGCGTTTCTTAGCACGGGGCCTCAAGCTTGATGCTAGGTCAAGGGTCTGAGGGGAGAGTGATCCCTGAGGCCGGGCAAGACAGGAAGGCTTTCTGGAGGCGGCGGCACTGGAGTGGGAAGGGAGGAGACAGGGGGGCCCAGGCTGGGCCTGGCCAGAGTCAGGGTGCAGGCTGGGTAGGCTGGCAGGTGTGACAGGGGAACAGAAGCCGCGTGGTGGGATGGGTGCATGCGCTCATCTGGGTCTGGGCTACCGTCCCCATTCTGCAGTTGAAAACACTGAGGCCCAGTTTCTACGGTGACATAAGAGGTCAAACTCAAACACAATGTCCCAATTCGTGGTCTGCTGTCTTCACTGCAACAGGACGGTCTTCGAGGCCCAGGCAGCTGGGCAGGTGCACCGGGCAGGGGATTGGAGGTGTGTGGGGGCTGGTGCGGCTGAAGCAGGGCTCCCACAGGCCACAGGGGCACTGTCCACGGCCAGAGGCCAGGGCCAGAGCCAAAGCCGATGGGAGAGACCAGCGGATACGGATGCAGTATGAGCCGCAGGAAGAGGTCAGGACAGAGGGCCAGGCGCCGCCAGACCCAGGAGGCGGAGGGCTGGGACGCCAGCGGACAAACACAGGCTGGCCATTCCTCGGATGGGGCCGGTCTCCACGGGCAAAGCCTCTCGCAGACCATCTCTCCAGGGCTTTCCCCTCCCCCGGGGAACCGAGGCAGCAGGGGGTGCCTGGGAGGGAGAACCACCTCGGGGAGGGGAGCCCTTTCAGAGTCCCCGGATCCACACTTCCTCGGCAGGAGGATGCCTCCTGGGGCCTTGGAAGGAACAGAGAGGCTCGGAGTCCTGGGGTCGCTGCCAAACCCAAGGTTCGCTACCAGGCGGATACCTCCGGAGGGGAGAGAGCGGCATATGGAAAGCCAGCGTCTTCCACATTGCGGGAGAGGCAGCCGCCCCTCCTCAGCCTTGCTGTTCCCTGGTGCCTGCCAGGTACCGTGACTGGGGTCTCTACAGCCAGCCGGGCTCTGTGTGGCCCCCAGCAGTGGCACCAGGTTCACACCAGCCCAGTCCTCAGGGAGTCTGAGGGCGCAGGGGGAGACAGGAATGGGAGGTGATGGGAGGGTGTGGCCAGGGGGAAAGACACTGACTCTGCTGTGGAGATCAAGGAGGGCTTCCAGGAGGAAGTGGCGGTTGAAGTAAGCTGGAGTTCAGCCAGAGGAGGAGAGGTGTTAGAGGTGTGTTTCCACCGATGTGTGTGTTTGAGATGTTGAAGCACAAAGAAGGAGGCTCAGAGGTGTGAGGTGAGGTTTGCCCAAGGCCACACAGGAAGCAGTAGGTAGGCGAGGCAGGATTTGGACCAGGGTCTGTGTCTGGGCACACAGAGCACCTTGATTCCTGAAGAGGCTTCCCGGTAACCATGCCAGGTGACGGGGAGGACGCTGGGGAAGAAGTGTGCCTGGCTTGTGCTGGGGTGGGCACTGAGGAGGGCGTCTGGGGACTGAGTGAGGAAGGGCCCGTGCCCTGTTTTCAGCGGAGAGTGGCGGTAGGGGAGGGGGAGAGAGAACTGGGTTCCAGACACACCATGAAACAGGGACTGGAAAACCTCCAGTCTTCTTTGCCCAGGCTCTTGGTATGCCCCTCAGTGTGAGTGTGTAATGCATGTATGTGTGTGTGCATAAGCGTGTAGGCATGCATGTTTGAGCGTGTAAGAATATGTGCATGAGTGTGAAATGCATGTGTGTGTGTGAGAATGTGAGTGTATGCCTGTGTGCATGTGTGTGCATGCATGTGTGTGAGAATGAGTGCATGTCTGTGCGCACAACTGAGCATGCATATGTGTGTGACTGAGTGTGCATGAGGGTGCACACAGCACCCTCATTAACCAGTGGTGAATGCGCGGGTGCATGGCAGGACCAGCTTCGGTGGCACCCGGGGTGTCCGGCACAGGCCCCGAGGGTGCCGATGCTCCCAGGCAGCCGGCCGTGTGCCCGGGGCTTGGTGGCAGCTTGTGCCCTGCGACCTGCTGAGCACACTGGAGTGGGCAAGGACAGCACCTGGGCAGCAGACACCTGCGGAGCCGGACCCTCTGGTCTGCCTCCTGCGAAGAAGCGGGAGAGCAGGACAGGAGCCCCTGAGGAGGTGGCGGGGGTCCCAGCATCCCGGTGGCAGGGGCCCTGGGATGCAGGAAGCCTCCCCACTCGGGGCGGGCGGGGCTGACGGGGAGTGGGAAAGCATCCCCTGTTGAATCCTGACTGGAAGAGCATGGAAGGGGCTGGGATGCCCTCTGAGCTGTCGGGTGGGGAAGCGTGCCCTCTGTCCTAGCTACTCTCCTCAGGGCACCAACAGAGTGACCGCCAGGGCCCGGGTGACTGGGCACAGTCCAGGGAGGAAGTGGACAGAGGAGCCACACGGGGGCGGAGAAGGTGAGAACCCAGCCCGGCTCAGCTCAGGGCGTTTTCTCACCTTCTTAAAGGCCAACCTGGCCCTGGCCGCACCGAGTGGGTCCAGGCTCTGATGCCACAAGGTCACCACTCTGGCCTTCCGGTCCCTCAGCACTGGGGGAGGGGTGCTCCTTGTTTGGGGGTGTGTGACAGCTCTGCAGGGCACACCTCAAAGCTTTCCTGGGCTTCCCTGAGCCCCTGAGAAGCCTCCTGAACCCCCCGGGACTGACCATGTCCTGCTCATCTGCCTCCCAGTCCATCCAACCCAGCCGATGGGGGAGTCCTCCTTGAGCTGCTTTGGGGACCCTCCGCCCACCTCGGTGCAAGCTCGCCCTCAGGGCAGCAGGTCCAGGGAGCACCACGCTAGACCTCCACAGGCAGCGTGGACCAGGGGCCAAGGGGCTTACCAGCGAGCGTGGCACCCCCTGGTGGCAGGAGCACAGTTTACAGTGCCCTCTGCACAGCCCACATAGAAAGTATGGGATTTCTTTCTTCCCTAACAAAAAAACTGCGTGGTTCCTTGATGAGCTCTAAAATGCTCTGTGGGTTTTTACCTCGATTCCACTCTTGTCACTCGCAGAGGCTTCATCCCCGTTGCTACATCCGGCTGCAGCAAACCTGTGTAATTTGGGTTTCCATAAAATGCGACTCACCCGTACATTGTTTTAATGTTTTAGTTAAAAATTGCAACCAAAAGATGATTTATTAGAAAATGAATTACTGTCCTGACTGGCCCAGAAAACACTTCCCAGGGGCCCATCATGCCAAGCTGCACCCACTGAGCTGGGGCATCTGTGCCCTTAGGAGCCCATGGTCCATCCCGGGAGAACGACGTTCACGGACACCCCATTTCTGAAGTATTCTGGATACCGATCCCCTGAATCCTCAGTCTGAGACGGTCATGTAGGTATTATGAGCCCATTTTATAGAAGAGGAAACTGAGGTTCAGAGAGATGCAGAGTCACGCAGCAAGGGAAGGCGCTGGGGTAGAAGGACTTTGCAGTGTTTGACAGATCGCAGGTGGGCATTCAGTGTTTAAAATTGGGGTGAGGGGGGAAACTACTCCCTACCCTGTCTTCTGACTCCAGTGTAACCTGTCCCCCCTGTGCGTGGCGCTGGCCTTGCTGGGGACTGCCGTAGCGATAAGATAGCGCATGCTACTCTGCCGTGTCCCTGCGCTAGCAATGCTGACAATATGGCTTGGCTTTTGTCCACTCTCTGGCCCCATCTGGACAATGTCACATCTCCCCCCTCCTCTTTTAACCCCTGACCTCTTGGCCGAATCCTGTGCCGCTGAGAATTCCAGTCTCACGCCCAGCACAGCGCTTCCCTCCCACAGGAGGGGACACTTGATGTCCCCTGGGTGGCCCACCCCGTCCAGACACTGGCTCGCAGGGGTGTGTGATTGCAGGGCCGCCCCACACAGCTCCCTGGCGTGTAGAGCGGGCTGCCTTCAACCTCATCCTGCCCACAGCCGGCCCCCGCAGCAGGTCGCCCTGCCTCTGGCTGCCTGCCAGGGTCCCCTCTCCTCCAAGGTGACCCTCTCGGTGAGGCGGCTGCAGAGCTCAGACCCCTCCTCTTGCTCTGTGTCCTGGTGCATGGCCTTTGGGAGACTTGCATGTGCCTGTCACTCCAGACAGTGTCCCCTCTGCCCCTCTCTCTGCCACTGTCTGTGTCTCATTCTCTCGCCTCCCCAGACAGGCCAGGCTGGGATGTGGCAGCCAACCAACCACCCACGACCAGGGCGGAGAGGCTCTGGTGGCCCGTGGGAGAGGCCGGAGCTGTGACCTGGGTGGTGGTCAAGGGAACGGGGCCGCCACCAGCCTCTCAGCCCCCCACCCCCCGCACCCGGGGCAGGCTTTGGTCCCATACGGCCGGGGTCCTGCAGGAAGCAGACCCCCCCGCAGGAGGAAAACGTGACTGAGGGATGGTTTACAGACACGTGAGTCAGGTTAAAGGAGCCACCAGGGCATTGGCACCTGGGTCGCCAGCAGCGGGAAGGTGGGAGCCCCGCTTCTGTGTGTGGTGGGGGTGCCCCTGACAAAAGCTGCCGTCCTGTGAGGATAAAGCGAAGGGAGCCAAGGAGCACCCCGACCTCTGCGTCCGCCTGCCCCCCGACCTCTGTGTCCACCTGCCCGCCCGGCTTCGGTTGCCACACCCACAGGAAGTCCCAGGGAAACGCTGCCCAGGAAGCGTGGGCTGTCGCCAGGCCACAGAGCAGCCGGGGCAGGGCAGGTGCTGGCACGTGGTCATTGGTCACCCAACCTCCGGTGGCTCTGGGCTCCACGTCTCCGATCTTCCCGTGTGTTTCAGGATGACCCTAGACCAGTGATGGCGAACCTATGACACTCATTTCTTTGGTTGATTTTTCTTTGTTAAATGGCATTTAAATATATAAAATAAATATCAAAAATATAAATCTTTGTTTTACTATGATTGCAAATATCAAAAAATTTCTATATGTGACACGGCACCAGAGTTAAGTTAGGGTTTTTCAAAATGCTGACATACCGAGCTCAAAAGGTTCGTCATCACTGCTCTAGACAGAGGGCCCGAGGCAGCCATGCCCCGGCTTCTGCGGGCAGCGAGGACCCTGCCGAGCTCAGCTCAGCCCCAGCTGGCGCCGCCCCTGGGGAGCCAGGCCTCAGCCTGTTGCAAAGGCAGTGGTAGTGGGTCCAGGGCCCTGGGGGCGGGGCCTGGGTCAGTGGAGTTACCTGGGATCCAAGGCCTGAGATCCAAGGCCTGTGTGGTGCATTCTCCCGGGCCCGGGCCCTGGACAGTGGGCACGGCTCCCAGGCTGCCGGGCCCTGGACAGTGAGCACGGCTCCCGGCTGCCGGGCCCTGGACAGTGAACACGGCTCCCAGGCTGCCGGGCCCTGGACAGTGAGCACGGCTCCCAGGCTGCCGGGCCCTGGACAGTGAGCACGACTCCCGGGCTGCCGGGCCCTGGACAGTGAGCACGGCTCCCAGGCTGCCGGGCCCTGGACAGTGAACACGGCTCCTGGCTGCCACAAGGATCACCATGAGTAACCACGCCCACCACGTATGGTGCTACAGGCTGTTTCGGAGGCTGCTCATTTATTCACAAAAATGCACAAAGCACTCGCGTGGGGTCGGTGTCTGTTTTCCCGTCCAGAGTGACCCTTACAGCCCAGTGACCTTTATGCTGCAGAGGATGACCCCTGACAGCCTGCCCGCCCCAAAGGTGTGGGCTCCTCACCCGCACCCGGACCCCCACCTGCGCCGAGGCTGCCTGGCCTAGAAGAGACCCCTGGGGGCATCGGGGCCCTGAGGCCCAGGGAGGGGGGGGACCGCCCACAGCCTTCCAGCCCGGGGGGCAGAGCAGCAGGAAGCCCTCTGCCCCGGGCTCCCTTTGCCCGATGGCTCGGTTCCCACTGTGGCCAGCACAGCTGTTGCTTCTGAGTCCAGTGGTGGACTCTGGATCATTTACAGACCCGGAGGGGGAGATAAGGCAGCCGTCGATGCCTGTTTATGTGCCCTTTATGGGTCATAAAGAGATGGCACTGCCGGGGGCCGCGCTCCCCTGCCAACCGCCCCCTCACTGTCTCTTTCTGCCTATCTTTTATTGTCCACTCTTATCTTTCTCCCTCCCCACGCCCCGCCCCAGTGCAGATCCCAGGACCATAGCCTTCTCCAAACTGTTGCTGGCTTTTCCTGACCTTCTGCCCCAGGCAGGGAAGGAACTTTATTAGCTGGGCTGGTGAGGGCTGGGCTGGGGCCCCAGCCTGGATGCCAAGAGGGGAAACTATGCCAGCAAGCAGAGCCCCGAGCTGCCCAGCCCTGTGGGGGAGAGGGATTCAGGAATCCCATCCGGAATAGTCACACCTGGCTGCCTCCAGCATGTCCCCCCACCCCCCTTCCCCATTGACAGCCCCTACTCCTCGGGGCGGAGATGGGAGCCGGATTGGGTGTAGGTCTCCTTGTCTGTCCTTCCCCTGCACACACAGTGACCCCTTCTCTGATCGGACAGCGAGGGGACAGGCACCCCCCCCCCCCCATCACCAGGGACCGTGAGGGACTATTGGGTCTCTGTCTTTGCCCCTTAAAATGGGTTCAGGGCCCGGCTGTGTGTCCAAACCTTCTCTCACTGGTGATAAGAATAGTTCCCCATGGATGTGGGCAGCCCTCCTCATTTTGAGAGGAAATAAGAAATCAAGTGACTCAACCAGAAACCACCGCTCACTTGCGTGGGGACCGAGCCTCAGAGTCCTCATTGGCCAAATGGAGCCAGATCCCTACCTCACGGCCGTCATGGGCGGGATCAGCACGTTTGCTGGGAGGGCTCTCCACGTGCAGCTCCGTGGGAGGGGGACAGCGTGGGGATCACGGAGACTTGGGTTCAGGTCTCGGTGTCCCCATTGGGCAAATCCACCTCTGCGCACCCCAGTTTCCTGTTCCCAAAGTGGGGACGCTGAGGCCCATTTCTCGGGCGTTGAGGAAGCACAGTGTGGTGCAGTGGCAAATGCTCAGCAAAGGGCAGCAGCCAGGACCAGCGCTGAGAGGAGCCGTCGGGGTCTCCATTTCACAGCGAGACCCCGAGACGCCGGAGGATGGTCAGATAAATGGGGGAAGTGGGTCAGCCCTGGCTGCCCAATGCCCAGGAACCCACTGCCTGCTCGACCCCTTTTCCTCCTTGGCCTCTGGAGCAAGCCCACCCACCCAGCCACTCCTGCCTCCCTCCATGGGCCAGTCCCGGCCTCCAGTGAGCATGGCTGGGGGACAGCTGCCCTCAGTCCCTGAACCTGCAGAGACAAGCTAACAGCCATTACCCCAGGGCTGTGCATCCCGCCACCAGCCAGGGGCAGACGGCGATGGGTCGCAGGGGTGGTCTCGGGCATCTGTGCCCGGCATGCGGACCAGCCGCCTGGGTGACATGGTGGGGCGCGGGGGCGGCGGAGGGGGCGGGGGGGGGGGGGGGGGGGGAGACTGGCTGCCGCTGGTCCCGGCTCACTTGAGCCGCTCCTCTGGTGCCCAACCCATGTTTGTTTTGTCTTTCTGGGTTTCAGCCCTTTGGCCAGAGGGAGGTTAAAGATTACTGCGCTGACAATAAAAGTGCCCGCGCGCTGGCCTTTGACCACCCAGAGACGGCAGCGGGCTCACACTCCAAGCAACCGTCCCAACGGCGAAAGTGGCGCGGGCGCGGGCGCGGGCGAGGGCACGCCCTCCTGTATTAATATTGAGGGACAGTCGCTCCTGCCTGGCACTCAGGCCAAGTTCCTCTCTTATCTGCAGCCGGGGCCACAATGGGGCATTGTTCTTGGTCTCAAAGGCCACCGTGCAGCCAGGAGTGGACCCAGACGGACTCCGCCTGGCAGAGCAAACACCGCGGCGGTGGCCAGTGCCCTCGGGGAGCGAGGCTCGCGTGTTCCTCCTGGGAGAGAGGGTTTTCCTCCAAAGGAGTGTGGGCGTCCCAGGCCTCCGGGTGTCTGGGCCCCAGTTTCCTCCCCTGGACCATGGTGGTCAGTGTGCTCTCCACCCCCACCCCCCAGACAAGGTTCTGCGTCTTTCCCGTGCGGTGGGGCGGGCAGCGGAACAACCCCCTTCCCAGAACCAGGATGTACAATCGTCAAGATGCTCGGAGAGCAGCTGGAGGTCTGGGAGGCCATGTGCTTCCTAGGGGTGCACTCCCGGGGGGGTGAGATCCAGCGAGGAGACGCCCAGCGGCAGTCATTCCCGAGGAGGATGAGTGGAGATGATATTGCAAGGCGTCTCCTGCAGCCGGGGCACAGGCGCTGCCTGCTCCTCTGAGGGTTTTTTTAGGGGTGAGGCCTACATGTCTCTTTTTAAAATTAGTATTTTGAAATAATTATAGATGCATCAGAAATGGCAAAAAGGAGAGAGAGGCCCCACTGGCCCATGCCCGGCTTCCTCCAGTGGCGAATCTGGCATCGGTATGTGCGTGGTCATAACCGGGAAACTGGTCCGCACAATGTGATGAACTCGATGAGAAACCATACCTCGATTTCACCGGCGGTTGCATGCGCCGGTCTCTGGGTGACGTTTCTGTGTCTAGTCCTGTGGTGTCTTATCACACGTGAAAATGCACGTTGCCACCGTCACAGTCAAGGTGAAGAACTCTTCCTTGGTGACAAAGGAGCCCCTCATGCTGCCCCTTTAAGTCCTACCCACCCCCCCCTTTCCTCACAGTCCCCCCCCCCCAGCCCACTAACCTGGTCTCCATCGTGTGCAAACAGTGATCGTGACCATGCGCTGGGCTGTAAGCAAGCGCCCTCCCTGCTACCCGAGGTCGCGCAGCAGTAAATGGCAGAACGCTGTCAGCGCACCCAGGCCTTCTCCCTCCAGCCCCACCCACGCACCTCACAGTCTCCAGAAGAAATGCCCCAGGTGCAAATTGGGAAACGTGGGCTCAGTTTCCAGTCCCACCTCCTGGAAGCCGGGTGATTTGGGGCACATTCTGAACCTCTCTGAGCCGGGGTGTCTTCACCTGGAATTCGAGGGTTGCAGTGCCTGCGGAACAGGAGGGGAAGGTGTGACAAGCTCACTGGGATGAGGATGCTACTGGGTGGACATGGAGGGGAAGGCCTCACGCTTTGATGGAGTGTTCAGCATCTATTCCGGGTGAACTGCCACCGCTCAAGTGGAGTGTGCCCATGTGTGTGTGTCCACCAAGCTTCTCCAGGCTGCTCTGGCTCCAAATCCCCAACACACACACACACACACACACACACACACACTCATGATGCTTGGTGGCCAGGTTGTCCATACCTTCCCATGATCTCACATGCCCCAGAGCACTTGGCCTGAGTGCAGACGGTCACAGGTGTCTGGAAGAAGGGCAGGTGGAGGTGAGATCTGGCTGAATTCTGTGCTCTCAGTTGCCTGAGGAAATCGGTGGGAAAGGGTCTGCATTTAGTCCACAATTGATTGAATGACTAAATAAACGAGTGAACAAATCGCCTCAAAGTCACACACCAGGCAGTTTTCTGAAGTTGCTGAAATCCTGTTGATGGCCATCTACAAAATTCCCACTTGACTTGGCTTCAGGGGGAAAAGAGTTCATGTGATTAAACATCCTCCTAGAAGTAAAAATAATCTACACTAATAAAAGAGAAACATGGTAATTGGCGTACGACCGCTACCCTTCCCATTGGCTAATCAGCGTATCCTTATGCAAATTAACTGTCAGCCAAGATGGCGGCCGGCAGCCAGGCAGCTGGAAGCGAACAGGAGGCTTGCTTGCTGTGGACTCCAACGTTCCCCGCCGGCCTCTGAGCTTCAGTTGGAAACATAGTAACATTTACAGAAGATAAACAAAACTCCAGAAACCTCCTGTCAGTCAGCCGGGATCTCAGAGCTGGAGTCGCAACGTTGTTTCGAATACAGAAAACAAAGGCCAGAAACCTGCTTTCAGCCGAGCCTCAGAGAGAAAGCCGGCTCTCAGCTCCAGTGACAGCCATAGAAGGTAAATAAATGCCAGAATAAAAAAAAAAGAAAAAAAGGAGAGGTTTGGAGCTTCAGTTGCCCGCCAGCCTGAAAACGGCCCTCAGCCCCTCACCCAGACTGGCCAGGCACCCCAGTGGGGACCCCCACCCTGAAGCAACAAGATGGCGGCTAATTTGCATACTGAAGGCAGGCGGCAGCAGGCAAGGCTGTCTGCGGTCTGGGACCCGGATCTGTGACCCTGCCAGGCGGGATCAGCAGAGCCTCGAGGCTTCCTGGCACCGGGATCAGCATGACAAGGGGCAACGCCCCAACCCCCTGATCGCCCTGCGGCTCTGTGTGTGACAGGGGGCAGCGCCCCAACCCCCTGATCAGCCCTGCTCTGTGGGTGATAGAGGGCGGCGCCCCAACCCCGATTGCCCTGCGGCTCTGTGTGTGACAGTGGCGGCGCCCCAACCCCCCCACGGGCTCTGCTGTATGTGAGACGGGGTAGAGCCATACCTCCCCATCGGCCCTGCCCTGAGTGTGACAGGGTGTGGCGCCTCAACTACCCCCCCCCCCCCCCACGGGCCCTGCTCTGTGACAGGGGGCGGTGCCCCAGCTCCCCTATTGGCCCTACTCTGTGCGTGACAGGGGGGAGCTCCTCAACCCCCTGATTGGCCCTGCTCTGTGTGTGACAGGGGGCAGCTCCCCAACCCCCTGATCAGCCCTGCTCTGTGCATGACAGGGGGGAGCTCCCAAAACCCCTGATTGACCCTGCTCTGTGCATGACAAGGGGGAGCTCCCCAAACCCCTGATGGGCCCTGCTCTGTGTGTGACAGAGTACGGAGCCCCAAGCCCCGATGGTCCCTGCTCTGTGTGTGACAGGGGGCAGCACCCCAACCCCTTGATCAGCCCTGCTCTGTGCATGGCAGGGGGCAGCGCCCCAACCCCCTGATCGGCCCTGCCTTGAGTGTGACAGAGGGCGGTGCCCCAACCCCCCAATCGGCCCTGCTCTGAGCCTGACCAGGGGCTGCACCTAGGGATTGGGCCTGCCCTCTGCCACCCAGGAGCAGGCCTAAGCCAGCAAGTCCTTATCTCCTGAGGGGTCCCAGACTGCGAGAGGGCACAGGATGGGCTGAGGGACCCCCTCTCCCCCTCGAGTGCACAAATTTTTGTGCACCGGGCCTCTAGTAATAATAATAATAAAATAAAAAGTAATAATTGGAGTTAAAAATTCAATGGACAGATTTAATAGCAGTTTAGAAAAAGTGACAGAGAGAATTAGTGAATTTGGAGATAGAAATGAGGAAGTTGATAATCAGCCCAAAGAGACAAATATATGGGAAATATGGACAGAAAGTTAAGAGACCTGAAAAATAGAGTGAGAAGTTCCAATGTCTAATTGCAGCTGCAAAGGGTGGGGAGAGGAGAAAGGAAGAGAGAGGAGAGGTGACGGGACAGAGAAAGGGAGGAATGGAACAAAGCCTGTCATGTGAAAAGATAATGGCTGAAAACTTCAAAATCAAGGCAAGAACAATCCTCAGAAGCCCCCAAATTCCAAGCGAGTTCATTTAAAAGAAAAACATGGCACAATGAAACTGTGGGTCACCAAAAAACTAAGAATCGATTTTATAAGCAGGAGAGAAAAGATAGATTATACATAAAGGACGGACAAGCTTACAGCCACCTTCTCAACAGAAACAATAGGCTCCAGACGACAGTGGGATGGTATCTTCAATATGCTGAGAAAAAAAATCATCAACCTGGAATTCTATACCCAGTGAAAATATTTTTAAATGTATTTTATTGATTTTTTATAGAGAGGAAGGGAGAGGGATAGAGAGTTAGAAACATCTATCAGCCGCCTCCTGCACACCCTCTACTGGGAATGTGCCCGCAACCAAGGTACATGCCCTTGACCGGAATCGAACCTGGGACCCTTGAGTCTGCAGGCTGACGCTCTATCCACCGAGCCAAACCAGTTAGGGCGGTGAAAATATCTTTTAACAATGGGGATTAAATACAGTTGTTTTAGATGGACAAAACCAGAAAATTTGCTACCCATAGGCCCTCACTAAAAATATTCCAAAGAAAAATGATTCCAGGTTGAAGGTCTGAGGTACAGAAAGGAATGAAGAACTAAGAAAGTTAAAATGTGGGCAAAAATTGTTTTTGGAATATATTAAAGTATATATACCTGGCATGTGCTCGTCAATAGTAGTAGTGATGATGGTGATGATGATGATGATGATGATGGATGGTAGTAGTGATGATGATGATGATGGTGGTGGTGATGAAGATGGTGATGATGAAGATGGTGATGACACCAATGGTGAATACAGTTTGCAGGATGGTTATATAGAAAGAGCACAGGATTAATAACAGGAAAACTCAGGTTTAATCATAAAACTTCCAGTTATTAGTTGAACGAGTTTGAGAAAATTACTTCTACTCTCTGTGGTTTTATGACATATTAGAGAGGGATAAAAATAGTGCTCATATAATTTTTTTTGAGAAATAAAAATAGAAAATGCATTTAAAACACAGATTACAGAGCTTGGTACAGAGTTGAAACTTTGATCTCAGTTTGAATCTCAACTTCTCTAAGTCTGGAAATGGAGGGGTAAGAGGTGGAGAAAGGTGGATAGGGGATCAATTGCTTATGGGTGTTAAGAGATGCGGCTGTCGGCCACGCGGCCTCCCTCCGACCCTCTGGGCTCAGAGGTCTGGCAAACTTTCCTGCCCAGATCCCTGGTTTTTTACCTTTCCAGGGGAGCTCTGCCCTTCCCGGCTGTAAACCGTCTCACCAGCTGAGTAAATTCGCCAATTCGGGGTGGGTGTTATTAGTTTCAGCTGCTTACTCCAGTTTGCTCCGGGACAAGACCTGGGACGCTTCTGCCTATATCGCCGCCATCTTGCTTCTCCCTCCTTATGGGTGTTAAAAACAAAAGCTACCGCCCTAGCTGGTTTGGCTCAGTGGATATAGCATCAGCCTGTGGACTGAAGGGTCCCAGGTTTGATTCTGGTCAAGGGCACATGCCCAGGTTGTGGGCTAGATCCCCAGTAGGGGGCATGCAGGAGGCAGCCCATCAATGATTCTCATCATTGATGTTTCTCTCTCTCTCTCCCTCTCTCTCTCTCTCTCTCTCTCTCTCTCTCTCTCTCTCTCTCCTTTCCTCTCTGAAATCAATAAAAATATATATTTTTAAAAAAGCTACCATGCATTCAGCGTCCACTAAGCCCTAGGCACGGCCATGGCCTTTGTATAACTTACTTGTCAGCAGCATTTCTAGTACGCTTAACAAGGGAAGCAGGTGATTTTTAACACTTTCCTTCCTCAATGTAACAAAATTATTTAAGTAATAGTCATACAATAACCAGTAATATTATTTTCTCAATGGCTATTTAGTTCTAAAACAATAAACAATTTAAAAAGAAATACCAATGTTACATACATTTAAATTCAGCAAAATAGTTAATTTATGAATTAAAATTTTCACTTACAAAACAAAAATACCACACCTCTCAGTTTGCAAGCTTGCGTGCGCCCCAACCATTATGAACTTACTTTCCAAACGAACACGCGGAACTGCGTTCACGTGTATTGGGTGCAAACCACTTAACTGAAAGTTCTTTGAATTAACTTCTGTGTAGGATACAATATTCAATAAAGGGTGAGTAATAAAAATGCGCTAATTTGAAACTTGCCTACATGTTATTAAAACTCAAATGTAATAGCAGCAATTACTTATAAGTTAGGCCAACAAAACATTTTTTTTCCAGGGGTATTTTATTACTAGCATTATTTAGAATGGCCAATGTGTGGTGTTAATAAAAAGCAAATAAACGTCTAGCTTTATTATTGTTTAAAAATTATCTAGAGACAATTGCCTGCATACAGGGTGACTGCTCTCATGGGTACACCCTTAACACGTCTTCATATGCCACTGACTTCGATATTTCCTTCAGGAATGGTCATCGTAGTTGGGGCTCTCACTTTTGAACTTCAAATTTCTGATATCTTTGTGCATCATTTAAAATGATCTCTTTTAAGACCTATCTTTCTATCCGCCCATCTAAAATGAATGTGTGTGTACATACACACACCTAAATGTATAGTAAACAGATCATTAATGTCATGCTATGTGATTTTTTAAAAACTTTCCCTTAAGGTGTCTTGGAGATATTTCCAAATTAGTACACATAGGGAAAATTACCTCAGTAAAAATGGTTACATGGCATTTTATCGTGTCGATGCACCCTGATTGTCAAAGTAATTTAAAAAACCGAAGTGTAACACACATAGAAAAACATATTCAGGACACAGTTGTATAAACTAATGAATTTCTGGGAAACCAGCCCATTGGTGTAACCACCACATATGCCAAGAAATAGAAGATTATCAGCACCCTCATGTTCCCATTGCTTTCTCTCAAACGTCACCTCCATTGTGACTTCGATCACCGTGGCTTATTTTTTTTTTTTTTTAAGCTTTATATACATGGACTCATACAGGGGGTAGGCACTTATATCTGACTTTGTGAGATGTGGCCATATTATTGCATAGATCATTGGTTCATTTTATTTTCTTATTGATCTATGGTATTCTATCTTATGGCCATACCACAGTTTATTTATTCATTCTACTATTGACAGGGATTTGGGTTGTTTGCAGTTTGGGGCTAAAATGAAAAATGCAGCCACGCACAATCTTCAACCTGCCGCTTGGCGCCTACGTGTGCTCACATTTCTGTGGAGGAGGGATGCGAGGGTCGGCATGTATTTCGTTTTAGTCCACATTCTTGCCTTGTTCCTAACCTGAGGGGGAAGCACTGTCTTTTACCGTTAAGAACGATGCTAGCGATAGTTTTTTGTAGCTGCCCCTTCCCAGGGTGAGAAAGTTTGCTTCTATTCGTAGTTTGCTGAGTTTTTAAAGCATGAAGGAGTGTTCAATTTTTTTCAACTGCTGCTCCTAAATTTTTTTGAAATGATCATGTGGTTTTTCTCCTCTATCCTATGAATACTGTAAATTGCATTGATTGATTTTCAAATCTTAAACCAAGCCTTCATTTCTGGAATAAACTCTACCTGGTTATGATGCATTGTCTTTTTTATGTATGGCTAGTTTTTATCTGCTAATAGTTATTAAGAGTTATATATGTATGTATTTTTTAATTTTTTAAATCCTCACCCAAAGATAGATATTTCTTAAATGGATTTTTTTTCATCTTTTGTAATATATATATTTATTAATTGTTTTTATTTTTATTTTATTGTTGACAGTATTACGGATGTCCCCCAATTTCTCCCCTCCTGTACCCCCTCCTCCCAGCCCCTACCCCACCGCAGGCCTTCACCACACTGTTGTCTATGTCCATTGGTCATGCATGTATGTATGTAAGCTCTTTGGTGACCCAGCTCTCTGCCCTCATGCAGCTTACATTCTGGTAGGGGAAGACAGACAAGACACAAAAGAAGTAAAATATACTACGGAGGGGCAAAAGTAGGTTTACAGCTGGGAGTATGGGAAACACAGTTGATTCTGGCATTATCATGTATTCATCATTGTACTGCTTTCCCTTGAGCAACTGTACGCCTACTTTTGCCGCCCTTCCATTGATCGTCATTACCTGCCCTGGAAGAGATAAAGCCCAGGGAGGCGACAAGAAGTGCCAGGAAAGGCACTGGTGACCTTCAGTGTCCGACCTACAGAAACATGGCAAGAACAATGCAAATAACTCTCAGATACTCATCAGCCATCCTCCCCAGATGCTAATCCATTGCCCCATATACCCTCCTCCCCCACCTCTGAACCACTTAAACATAAGACGGCCATATGATGCCTTTACCTATAGAGCAGTGGTTCTCAACCTTGGCTGCACATTAGAATCACCTGGGAATCTTTTTAAAATCCTGATTTCTGGGCCTCACCCTCCGGAAATTCTGTTTCTTTGTTATGGGGTGGGGCCACAACATTTAGGAACAAAGAAACAGAATTTCCGGAGGATGAGGCCCAGAAATCAGGATTTTAAAAAGATTCCCAGGTGATTGTAATGTGCAGCCAAGGTTGAGAACCACTGGTCTAGAGATTTCTGAAAACAAGGACTGCTCTTAGGTAACCACAGGTGATCACAGCCAGGTGATGAGGCCTGCTGTCCGCTCTGCACTCAGGTGTGTGCGGCATCTGCGCAGGCGCACAGCCAGCCTCTCAGGCGTCCGCCCCCCGCCGGGTCCACCGACTGGCGGGTCCAGGCACTGCCAGGAGCGGCCTGCGGTCTCCGCCTGCAGCTACCTGGTCCAGGTGAGCACAGAGGGATGCGGTGGTGGCCGCAGGAGCAGGGGCAGGACTCAGGGGTCCTGGGGCAGGAGGGCAGAGCGAGCGCCACCGGGAGGAGGTGGTGCCAGGCAGGCTTCCTGGCCCAGGCCCCCAACACCGAGGTGCAGCTTGTCACCTGCTGCAGGGACCGGCCGAGCGCCCAGGCAGAGGGACACGGCGTGAGGCCACGGCAGGCCCGGCACTCAGCCTGCAGGGACCCAGCAGGTGGCCGAGGTGGTGGGCTGGGGATGAGGCGGCCCTGCAGTGGGTGGGTGTCCTCCTCTATGATCCGAGGGGCTGGGATTCCCCCCCTCCAGGTGCTCACCTGGAAGCACGTCGGTCGGCCCCACTGCCACAATGAGTCCCCGCAGGTCAGTGTGTTTCTGTTTCCCGGGTGGGCGGTGAGCCCAGCCTCACGCCCCATGAGAACGCACAGAGCAGCTGCCACACTGCCCTGGTGGGCCTGTGGGCCAGCGAGGTCCATGGGACAATCCCCCCCGCCCCTGGCCCAACTGGGAGCCCGACCATGTGGGTGTCCACTTTCCTGAGCGGGTCCCTGATTTCTTTAGGACCTGGTGGCCATCCTGGAGGGGACACCTCGTCCAGGGTGAGGGCTGGCCTCTCTGGCCTGGTGCAGGGCACACGTGGCAATGATGCCGTGTGGAAGGAGAGAACGGCCTCTTTCCGTTCCTGACGACCAGCGTCCCACCTCCCACACCATTTCCCTGGCACCCCCTGTCGCCGGGGTGACAGGCTGTCGGGAGCCTTTGTCAGGCCTAATGGAGACCGAGCCCTAGGATTCCTCAACAGCTTACTTCTCTTGTGATATTGACAGATGGAAAAGGGATTTGGGGGACGTCTGGGATGCAGCCACGGGCCTGGGGGTCGGGACACGGAGGCCCCCACACCCCAGCCAGGCACTCCCTCTGGCCAGGTGCCTCCTCCCCTAGCCTCAGACTCCCTCCCCAGGTAGGTGGACCCCATCATCTCTCGGCTCCTCCCAGCTTCGAAGTTCTCTGCTCCAAATCTGTCCATCAAACAGTATTCTGAGGGCTTCGGAGGGAAGCTGGCTGTTCGACATTATCCCACACACCCGTCTCACACCTTCCAGAGTTCCGAAGTCTCTTTTGATTGGCATGTCAAGTGGACACATTCTTGGACTGGAGGGGCTCCGTCTGGGACCCCCTTCTTCCTAGAGCTGACTGGTCCCCTCCAATCCTGCAGGTCTGTGTCCTCCTGACGGCGAGATGCACAGCGAGTTACAACGTCTCCTAGAGGAGGGCCTGCGTGTTAACCTGCAGGCCCCGCTCCTCCTCAGTGTGACGGGGGCAGGCAGAGAGACGGTTACAGAAACTGTGAGTATCAGAGGGTGGAAAAAGCCCATTGGCTCAGAGTAAGAATCCTCAGTAAGTTATGTAACCCATTGGGCGTGTTATCTCTGTCGGAGAGCCATCCTCTGCTCCCCAAGTTGACGGGTGAAGAAATTTCTAGTTAAAGCCCATTCGTCCTTTTAGTCAAGACCCGGTATCCAAGGGATACACTGTCTTTGGACATGGTGGCCACCAGGTGCAGGCACGGCCCTCCACTGTTCCAGGTGCTCGTCCATATTTCCCAGCCTCCCTTGCAGTTAGGTTGGGTCCCCTGACTAGCTCCGGCCAATGGGCTGTGAGTAGACATGCCATGCGTCACTTCTGGGCTGAGGCAGTTAAGAGCCAGTGTGACTCTTTGGTGTCCCTGGAGGCCAGGAGGTGTGGCGAGAAGGGCAGGAGACAGCGGGGGAAATGATGCTTTTCTTGTGCAAACCTCTATGGCTAGGGACCTTCGCTGACTGCAGCTTGGCCGGCTAACATGAGGCTGTAGAAAGAAGTGGGACCCACACCACTGGGACCCTGACTTGGGATCCTAACTCTGCCGGGACTGGCTGCCTGACTTGGTTTTCCCACCTGTCAAATGGGACGCCGGTGTCTCAGCGACAGGGTGGGCGTGCGGAGAGTGGACGCAAGGCGTCCAGCCAGTGCCTGGCACACAGGAGGTGCGCAGACTGTGCGGGTTCTCCTCTGGAAGCCCAGCCCCAGCACCCCACTCCTCTGGGGGGTCACAGTCTGATAGGGAGACAGACCCCTATTAGCTAAGTCCCATCAATTAGCCCTACACGCGAGCGTTTGGTCGAAGTCACACCTGGGCCTGGCGTGACTGCAGCCCTTCTGAGAACTGTGTGAATTCCCCGTTCTCCCTCCACGCTGCACACACAGGACCCAAGGCCGCGGAGCCACCTGGAGTCCATTCTGCCCCTGGCCTGAGCGTTCTTTCTTTCTTTTTAAAAAATGCATTCTTATTGATTTCGGAGAGAGAGGAAGGCAGAGGGAGAGATAGAAACATCAATGATGAGAGAGAGAGTCATGGATCACAACCCAGGCATGTGCCCTGACTGGGAATCGAACTGTGACCTCCTGGTTCATGGCTCAACACCCAACCACTGAGCCACCCCAGCCAGGGCACGTGGGGAGACAGGTCTTAAAGAAGTTCCTCTCTGATCTTTAAGCTGGAGCCAGGCTGCTTTCCTTGCCTGGAGGATTTTTCAGGTGTGTGTGGGGTGGGGTGGGAGGAGCCCTGCTTCTATTATATGCAAAATGGTTTCAGTACAAACCCGAGAGACCTGTCTTTTACCCGGTTCCATTTTCTGTAACTCTTGTCACTTACTATCAGGACTGCAATGTAGTCAGTTCTTTGTTGTCTCTTGTTTCTTATTCTTTGTTTATTTAACCCCCAAATGAAAATGAAACCCAACCACAAACCAAGCTAAGGCCTCAGGTGCTGAGGAGTGTGAGGGCTGCTGTGCTGGAGTCACCTTCTGCAGATGCTGAGAGCCTGCTTACAGGAGTGGGGAGGTTGGGGGTGGGGGGCTGGAGGGTGGAGAGGTGGCGGGGGGGGGGGGGTGAGGGGTGCTCTGGGGGCCCAGGAGAGGCTTTTTAGCCTCCAGTGCTTCCTCTACTGAAGTGTGGCTTTCCCTGAGTCCTGCCATTATAGTTGGAGTTGGAAGTTTGCTCGAAGCCTGGAGCTAGGATGAGAGGTTATTGCGGGGTTTTGGGGGTGATGTCAGGATGGAAGGGGGAACCTGCCATTGTCTTGGCCTCATGACTTTTATAGTCCAGTCATCGCTGCTCGACCTGAGGGTGACAGGAGGGTGGACAGTTCTCGTCAACATCCTCTTTGCAAATACAAAGCCTGTGGGTTGTAGGCGAGGCCGGTGGCCTGGGAGCCTCCAGGGCAGGCGCTCCTCTGGGCTGTCCAGCTCTGCCGCCTGCGCCTCGCTCGGGCCCACATGCAGCCGGAGCCTGTGTTAGTCTCCTGGGGCTGCCGTGACTGAAGTACCGCAAACCGGGTGGCTCAGAACCAGACACTGACTGCCTCCCAGCTCTGGAGGCCGGAGGCTGGCCTGCAGGTGTCGGCCCAGCCAGGCTCCCGCCGAAGGCTCTGGGAGGGGGGGGTGGGGGAGGGGGGGGCCTTCCTCACCCTGAGGAGCTGCACTGGGCATTCTTGGAGGTCCTTGTCTCCGTAGACCTATGAACTCTCCCCTGTGTGTCTCTCTCTGCGTGTCATCTCCTTTTCCTATAAGGACTCAAGTCACATTGGATAAAGGTGCACTCAATCCGGTGTGACCTCCCCTGAGCTCAGCACACCTGCAAAGACCCTGTTTCTGACTGAGGTTGTAACTGGACAACCAGTGGGTCCGCGCTGCCTGTCACTACTTGAGCCAATTCAGCAGAGACAGGGTTGAATCCTATATGAGCGTTTATCCCAATCCTGCCGGCAGCATGGGAGCAGCAGGTCAGCCACAAACATCTGCTCTGCACCCCCCATAAGGCAGCTGCTTGTATTGGGTAGAAGGACAAAGATTACCTGGGGAAGTAGGCTAAAGGGTAAGCCAAATGGGCAGTTAACAGATATGCAAAAGGGCTGGGTCTTCAAAGGGCTGACGACTCTGGTTCCGCAGCAAAGTTGTTCATCTTTCCCTGAGAACAGGCAGCTCCCAATGGGGAGGCAGGGCTGCCTCTCCAGGTGAGCTCCCAGGTCCCGCGAGCAACTCCCAGGCAGGCTAGAATGCGCCTTCTTTAATCAGAACACAACCATCACGGTTAACAGAGCATGATTGGTATTTCCTACAATTATAGCTGGTCCCCAATGTTCTATTTCTGCCCCTATCAAGGTCACATCCCCGGCACAGGGATCGGGACTTCAATGTATTTGGGGGGGGGGGGGACACCCTCCAACCCACAACAGAGCGCAATCCCTATTTCCCCGGTGAATGACCAGCGCAGGGGAGCAGAGGGGCCTCTGGGGATGCGAAGGGGGTGGCAGACATGGCGGTGCCGGTGCTGGGTGCTGCTGCGAGGCTTTCACCGCGCCCCCTCCCCCTCAGCATCCTCCCCCCCCACCCCCTCCAGGCCCAGCATCTCCCTCTGACACTGCCCTCCTGCGCTTTCTCATTCCTGCTGAGTTCTGATGAGCCCGAGAAGTGAAGGGTGCAGTCCCCTCCCCGAGGAGCACTGGCCAAGCCGGGCACAAGGCCCTGACAGCGTAGATCTCATCAGGGAAGGTGAGCAGAGCAAGATTAAAAAAATACAAACTTCTTTTTTTTTTTTGAGTTTTGTTTTATCCAAGTCAGGATCCCTGATCTAAAGAACCACGCCTGACCCCCCGACTGTGAAGGAGAATGTGGGCGCCTGGCTGGGGCCAGGGTTTTCCCTGCAGCGATCAGGCGTGGGCGCCTGTGACAAGTGCGTTTCCCGCGGCGGCTCAGGGCTGGTGGCGAAGGTTCCAGGGGACAGTGTCCTTTGCAGGAAGAAAAAGAGCCATCCTTGTCACCTTCCGTGTTCCAGAAGGCTCCGTGGTGAATGCATAATTAGGCCTCTGTAATTACCAGCTTGAATCTGCCTAGGACAGTAGGGCTCCCACCCCCTAATTTACCTTATAAATTTATTCTGCTAAAAGTGTTGGAAATGTCAGTCTTCTGTGAAAGCTGCATAAATGAATTATCCCCCAGATGACAGAAGGTGGGAAGGAGGGGGAAGCTCCAAGGGGACATTCTTCGCTGCGAGTGTCTACGGTCCCCCACTCAGCGTGCACCCAGCCCGGGGCCTAGGGTTCGCTTCTCGAGGCCAGTGCAGCCGCGCGGCCCAGCCTTCACCAGGCGAAGAGTCCCAGCTCCCTGTCCCCGGAGGGTGGGGAGAAGAGGCATTCAAAAACCAGGCCCTTTTGCCCGGCCTCGGTGGCTCAGTGGTTGAGCATCAACCTATGAACCAGGAGGTCACAGTTCGATTTCTGGTCCAGGGCACATGCTCAGGGTGTGGGCTCGATGCCCAGTAGGGGGCGTGCAGGAGGCAGCTGATCAGTGATTCTGTCTCATCATTGATGTTTCTATCTCTCTCCTTCTCCCTTCCTCTCTCTGATCTCAATAAAAAGCATATTAAAAAAAATAAAAATAAAATCAGCCTCTTTGGATGTTAGAGTCTTGCATCAGGGCCAGCAGTTTCAGGCGATGAGGCCCCACACAGAAGGGAAGGAGGGAGAGAACAAGGCAGCTTCTCCTCCTCCTCCCTCCCAACGAGAGAGAGAAACATCGATTGGTCGCCTCCTGCACGCGGCCCAAGACCTCGGTGCATGGGACGGCGCTCTAACCACTGAGCAACCAGCCAGCGCCACAAGGCAGCATCTTCAAAAGGGACCCCTCCAACCTTGTCCTGCAGTTCCCTGCCCCCAGGCAGTCCCATGCCAGGCCAGAGCCCTCTTGTGACAGCCTCTCAGGGCCAGACACCCCCAGGAGCTGTTCTTCATAGCCCAGCGATCGCTCCCTTGATTCTTTTATAAACTTTATTAAACATGTATGGCAAGTCTTTAAGGGCATTTTAGGAGGTTTGGGAAATAAAGTTCTTTAAGGAGCCTCTGGAATCCCATAATGTGAACGCTCAGGGGCCATCATTTCAGCCTCTCCTTCCAGACTTTTCGTCATAGGCCATCTATTTATCACTCGCCCCCTGCCCCACCCGCCCCCTCTCCCCCCCCCCGGCTGAAGTATGGTGACCCTCGGGTCCCCATCTCTGAGATGACGCCTGCTGGCACACCACGGGGCTTCTTCCCAGTGTTTGCTCTGTGGGCCCTGTGCCCGGGTGCAGGTGTGTTAGGCCTTGGGTGCAGGCCGAGCTGGCTCCTTGACCTGCCACATGCCGCCCTGGGCAGAGGCGAGGGGGCAGACTCCGCTGTCTGCCGTGAGGGGCCCAGCGCCCAGCGACGGGCTGTAACCCTGGCAGATGAGGACCATGATGTCTTCCTCTGGGTATTCCCAGAGGTTAGGCTGGTCCCTGGCACATAGTAGGCGCTTCATCAATATTAGGTGAATATGTTCACAAATGAACTCTGGGGAGAGTTACTCTTTTCAGACCTGAAATGAAAGTGCTCAAGTGTATGCCATAGATGATTGAGTGTGAGGCTCCTCCACCCTAGCATAAGGCTTTAATAATAATAATGATAATAATGATGATGATAATAATAATAATAATAATAATAATAATAAATACCTGTTATTTATTAAATGATTACTGTGTGCCGGGCCCGGTGCCGGGGGCTTTCAGGTAGGCAATCTGATGTAATCCTCAGAACGTCTTGGTTGTAATACAGACGCCGAGACCAGCGTCCCAGCCCAAGTGGCACTGGCGTGTGTGTGTATGTGTGTGTGTGCACATGTGCATTAAGCTGGTGGTGCCCTGCCCTGCATATCTCACAAGGTTGCTGGAAGGACAAATGCAAGTCAGGGAATAAAAGGGCTTTGTGCTCTGTAACGGTCGGTACCAATTTTGATTATTTGTTCCCGAATTTAACCGGCAGACCCTCTGCCTACCCCACTGCCTCTCACTGAACCCCAAGTCTGTGGCTTCTGCTCGGCCGCCTCTGAGACCCACCATCCCCAGATGTTCTCCATCTTTTCTCCTACAGATCTCTCTCCGCCTCAGTTACTGGGTTTCAGAGCCCTGGTCACGTTTCCCTGGATTTTGCTGTCCCAAAGGAAAGAAAACTTCTCCTGCTGCTAGCCTGGCTTTCGGCGTTGTTTCCCTTTTCGCTCTCTCCTGCCGCTTCTGTGTCCTGGGCCTGCACTGTCTTTGCCTTTGCCAGCGGTGCCTGCAGCTGCCCGCTGCGGCCTTGCAGGATGGGGGACCCGAATCTGGGAGGGATGGGGAGGTGGTTGTCCCTAGGCTGTCTCTGGCCGGCCTCTTAGCTACTGGCCTTGGGCTTCTGGGAATGAAGATCTTTCTCGTTCCTGGATTAAGTAAGATAAGCCTGGCAATGGCATTGGTCCACCTGTCTTTGACCTAGCAGGCCTCGAAGGTCTTACTTAGAGGAAGTCTGTAGCCTGGGACCAGCACCCTGCCCCTGCTCCTGAGCCCCAGGAGTCCCTTGTGGGTTGACTGTAACTGCCAGGGTCCTGTACCTGTCACAGACTCCTGCTCCACCTCCCACGTTCCTCGGAGCAGGGATGGTGGGGCAGGCTCAGGCTGTCTGAATGAGGAACCTGGGTCCTAACCACCACACACACACACACACACACACACACACACACACCACCGTCTTTGGGCCCCAGCACCCCTCCCTGTGCTTGGCACGTAGTAGGCACCCCGTCACGGTGTGTTGTTGGAGGAACGAGACATGGTGATGCTTATGAAGTGATTGCTGGGTGCCAGAGACTGGGCCGGGCGCCAGGGCCCACCTCCCGCAGCTCTGACGGTGGGCTCACAGGTGACGTGAGCCCCGTCTGACAGGGAGATCCAGAGCCCGAGAAGTGAACGCCCTCTCCCCTCGCCCCGGACCACCCAGCCGGAGACCAGCTCTGAGGTCCTGGCCGCACAGAGTGGCAGGATTTTGCAGGGCCGGGGGTTGGAGGGGGGCTCTTGGCTGGTGAGGAGGGGCTGACATTTGGCCTGGCTGTCACTCCTAGCAGGCAGGGTTTAGGGGGTGGCCACCTCATCCAGACCCAGCCTCCGGTTGTCATTTAGAAATGACGGTTGATGGGCGCTGTGGTGGCGGCTGAGGCTGATTGCAGGGCCTGGGAGCTAACGCAGCCGCTGTGGTCCTTGTCCCCTCCAACCACTCGGTGGCAGCTGCCACTGGATTACGCGGGGCCTTCAGGGGCTGTGCGCTCCCCAGGGAAGGAAGGGGTCACATCAGAGGTCGGCAGGGCACCCGGGCAGCTAGGGGCGCAGCACCGCCTCCCTCCGTCATTAATGAGAGGGGGACCTGGGTGACCACTGCCCGCCCTAATCGGTGGTGATCAGTCACAGTGGAGGTGGCCCTCAAAGACCTGGGTGGGCAGCAGCAGCGTGGACAGCCCAGCTCGTCGCGGGAGGAGACCGCCTTGAAATCACGCCCCTGGCTTGACTATCCCAGCGTCGGGGGCCTCCCTGCAGCCGTGCGGGGAGTCTGGGGCTGGCCTGCCTTTGCCCCTGACGTGGGAGCCGTACCCCTTGGAGATCAGGAGGAGCCTGGGAATCAGACAATTCAATAAACTCACAATCAAACATCCACAGCCTTTCATACTTTTTCACTTTCTTTAACTCAATTTATTTTTCATTTTGTGGACAGAGATTTAGTCCGGGTATTAGTTTATGATTTTTTGCTGAAGGAATTACTCAACACACACACATATAAAAAGGAAATATTATTTTTATCATTTATTTTGTGCCATGTATACCATAGGAGGAAAAAAAAACGGAGTGAAATCACTTCAGTACCGCTGTGTTTTTCATTACAAAGTTATTACATATAGAAATTACTCCAAATTATCTGAAATGAATGGAAATTATGAGGTTTAAATTCCCCAGGTTACTGCAGGCACAGCTCTGGAAATTTATTTTGTCATCTTGCTGAACATAATTGCTACAACAAAATTTCTTCCATTTTACAACTGCAGCATAACTTATTTATACCGGTATAGCTGTAATTTTACATCAATAAGTTGCATGGGAAGGAATACACAGGTGGTAATTGAAAACAATAATTTGTACCGAGGTCCAGGTGGAATGGTTGGCTGAGGAAAAGACTCCAGTTACCGTCGGCAACAGCTTTGTGTCACTGTGCTCTCTTCCCATCCGGTTCGCCAACATCCTGCAAGCCATCCAAACACCCTCCATCACATCCCTGCGGTTGCCAGGGAGAGAGCCAGGGTGGACCGACTTCCCACCACGGCCCAGGCGTCCCGGTCCGGAAACTGAGGTCGTGGGCCAGGGCTGGGGGGCGAGGGAGGCCCTGGCATCTCTGTGCAGCCCCTGCCCATCCCCTCTCATGCCTTGCAACCTGCCTCTGGGTTGGGCACACTTAGGTACCCAGAGCTAATTAAGGTGTTTGATAGATTTCAATTGGAGTATGAGTTTTTTTTGCCAGAAACATCAACAATTCGATTCCCCAAACACAGCGCGGAGTGTTCAATCCACTAATGCTTTATACATTACTGTGTTCCTTCCCAGCCGGAATGTGTGGTCTGGGTACAATACCGAACCGGTCCCCGAACGGGCGTCCTCACTCTTCAGTTCTCTAATTGTTCCTGTTAAGCAGATACAAATAATGAAACTGCAGATGCCTGTACGAAGTCCCCGCAGCCGGTGCATCTGCCCGTTTGAATCCGGAGATCCAAATTCAGATGTAAGGAAATGGGCCGTGAGTCTGCCCTGTTTAGATGGCAGACCATCGGAGACGGGTCCGAGATGGGTGTCCTTGCTCCTGTCCAGTTCCATTTCGGGTCACATGTGGGAGGAAGATAGATAGGTAGATAGATAGATAGATAGATAGATAGATAGATAGATAGATAGATAGATAGAGATGGTGGTGGTGGTGGTGGGGTGGGGTTGGGGGGGTAAAGGGCTTTGTCGCAAGTTCAAATAGAAAGTGTTCTTGCCACATCCATATTTTAGAAGCCATTGCTGTTTCAAAGATCCCAAAGGCTTAAAATCACAGCGAAATCATTTTTTAAAAGGACCAGATTAAACGAACACGCTGTACCAGAATGCACAGCAGTCCCGCGGCTCGGTTTCCTCGGGTGGCATTAATTATCTTTTGTTGCAGCAAATTGTCTGCCTTGTAAATCGAGCCGAGTGTGTGTCTTCAAGCAGATTCAATGTTTTAATATGTGCATAATGGAATTTCTGTGACGTCCACGTCCTATAGATCTATTATCCCACCTCCAACAATGTGCCTGCCGTTCAGACCGTGTGCTGTGGAGGCTTGTTTGTCGTTTGGCAACCACAGCCCCTGTCGGTTCGACAGAGGGAACACCACTTAACTGTTTTCTAGGGTACAAACTACCTTTGTTGAATTCACTCGAAAGCATGCATGGCTGTTTCTAGAGCTACAGACAACAGATAGCGCCCAGACCCTTTCTTTTCCGGCTCCGGAAGGCATATGCGAGGCAAGGTGTTGCCTGGTTTTGATGTTTACCTTTCGGTAAGTGGTCCCTCGCAGCATTCTCATTAGACATGCCTTTCGGAGGATGCTGGCCTGACTCACGCCCCTCTCTCCTCTGCTCTTCCCTGAGCCAGTCCTTCCCCCTCACTCCCCTCCGCCATGTCCTCTGCAGCGCATCTCAGCACAGACAGAGCCTAGGTTGGAGGTGGGGCGCAGGGGGGAACGCAGAGCTTGCCACTGAGTCAGATTCATCTACAACTCCAGCTCAGCATTTGCTGAAACTTCCTCCTTCTCCAACTGCTTAAGGATACAAACTAATTAATCCTCACAGTCTCATAAAACCCTTGTTAGAAGGTGATCATTATTGCCTCCACCCCACCCCTCTCCATTTCCTATTATCAGACACCTCGTTGCCACTGCAGTCTGACAGCCAGAGTCAGAACTGAAAATTCCCTTCTGGTTCCCAGTTCTTTCCCCAAATGAACCATGTAACCCTCTCCCCACGCTCCACCCTTGTGTTCTCAGTAGGGGAGATTGAAGGCCACTGGACCCGTGAATTCAAACTCGTGTGTGTGCGTGTGTGTGCATGTGTGTGTGTGTGTGTGTGTGTGTGTGTGTGTTGCACAGTCTGTCTTACAATCCGGAGACTCAGTGACAAGAGAAATGCAGCAGAGACCCTTTCTGCACATCACCTCCCCCACACGCCCTCGCCCTCTCACAGTCACTCTGAACTCTGTGCACAGGGGCGGGGGTGGGAGAGGTGGGGGGTGGGGGGATTTGCTGCAGTCGGATCATCCTTGTGAACAGTATTTCTCCCTAGCCGACCAACTGGGTGATGCCAGTCAGTCCCTACCAAATTTGAATTGATGACTCAACTAAAGAATTAAAATTAGCAAGGCAAGAAAATTCCAAATGAGGTGAGAAAGCTGTAGAAATAGTTCCAGATCCCCTAGTACTGAGCCATTCAGTATCGTTTCTGATGACAGGGACAGAGAGCTGGGAACATTCCGTGTGGGTGTGAGTCTTTTTCATATATGGAGAGCTGGGTTAAGTGTTTTTTTTTTTTTTTTTATAAGAAAAATAATGCATGAATCAGAAGCAGTGACTTTGATTTAACCCCTTGCAGGCTGCAGCTGTAAAGACAGCAAAACAGCGCTACCTCTTAGATTTCCTAGAACATTCCTAGGCTCCGCACAGTTAAGCAACAGTGGGAAGCCTACCCTATCCAGCCCTACGAATAAGGTACAAACGGTGGCATGTTTGAGCAGAGGCAATGTTGCTAAATTCAGTACCTGCAGAGAACCAACCAACCAGTGGTTGGAAGGCACCTTGTGGTCTGCCTCGCTACAAGGCGACAGACTGCAGAACCCCCTTCCCAACCTGGCAAGCCAAGCCTTCCTCGAGTGCTTGTGGCACCCGGAAACTTGCTGTACTTTGCAGAAGTGACATCAAATAATTCTAGAAGAGACTCCAGGAAGCCCACACGACCTCTTTTGCCTTTTTATGCTTCTGGATTTGGCAGCCCCTAGAGATTCTAGAATGGTGAGGAAGGACACCAGGGCCATCTTATTAATATGTGCACACCCTGGATTTGCGTAGTACCTCCACTGCGGTTTCCTCGAAAGTGAAAACAAGTCAATCCACCGATCAGATCGATGAGTGTTATTTATCTTCATCTTCTCAGTCAATCGCGTTTATAGATCCCAAGGACTGGAAAGTGGAGACAGTTCGCTTCTGCACTGGCCCTCTACCTGTGAATACGCAAAGACTCGCCGCCTCTTTGCACAGATTTCCTGCAGAAACACTGGGAGTTCCCATTTCTACTGCCATTACTCATCTCGATTCTTTCCAAATTTTCGTAAACACATAAAATATAACAGCCCAGAAGGCAAAGATAACATTGTAGAATCTCCTACAGCACCCCCCCCCCCCCCGCCTCCCCCCACTCAGCTAAGAGTTAAGGATGAGAATCCTTCAAAGAATTTGAAACAAGAAGCTCTGCTTGGGGGAGGGGTCACGGGTCTGTGTCATCTGCCCCCACTGCAGGGCCTGTCACAGGCAGCACGCACAGGGAATCAGAGCCCCTCCAGGAGATGAATAAAAACGCACCCCGATTTGATAGAACTGATCTGTGACTGCTGAACTATTCCTCTATAAGGAAATTTAAAATGACGGAGAATATGGAGGGTTATCTGTTGGAATGCGCTACGAAGCTAGAAAAAGGAGAGCAAGGAAATAGTTGTGAGTTCAAAAAGCTTTTTGACATCTGTTTTTTTTCTTCTCTCTCAAAGATAGTGCAGAAAATGTGGCATTTCTTTCCACCTGATTCTAATCTGCACAAAGCCCCAGCACTGGGTCCAGCACACGGTAGGCCCACTGCAGGTAGGCGCTGGAGAAATGAGTGTGGAGTTGTGTAATATCTGGGACTGCATAAGCACCTGCACTTTTTCCTTCATATTTTCATGTTAAGCACCTGCCCCCCCCTACCTCCCCCCCTCCCCCCATTGGGGATGGATGGACTTTTATTCTAAACAAAGGCTTGGTAGATCAAGGAGGGGTGTGTGTGTGTGTGTGTGTCCGCGCAGTGGCCTCAGAAGGGTACAGGATTACAGGATCCCCTGCCTGCCTGGGGTCCTGAGGAAGGGGTAGAGACCGGGCTGTGGCCGGACCTGCGCCACTCTCTTCCTGCTCAGCCCGCCTGTTGTGTGGGTATCAAGAGAGGGGAGAAATATTAGAGCGGGCCAGCTGCCGGAGCCGGGCGGGGTCTAGGGAGAGGTCAAGGTCGGCCGAGAGGCGGCTATTGATCTGGCTTGGAACGCGAGACAGGGAGCGCAGCAAGACTAAAGGGGGAGCTGTGAGACCAGACATTAACAGCTTTCAGCGCTAATGATGCCCGTGCCAGACGGGCAGAGGGAAAAAAAGGAGACTGGAGCGGCAGCTGGGATTGCTCGCTGCCTGCACCCGGCCGCCTCTCCTCTCGGGAGAGGAGGAGGAGGAGGAGGAGGAGAAGGAGGAGGAGGAGGGCAAAGGGGCCAGCGCCTCCACTCCCCGGCCACGGCGAGGTGGAGCGCGCCGGCGGGCGGTGGCGTGTCCGGCCCTGCGCCGGCCCGCCCGCGCGTCCCTCTTCCCGCCGTCGGGGCAGCGCGGGGCCAATGAGGAAGCGCTCCTCTGTCAGCCGCTGCCCGTGCCGCCCCCTGCCCGCTACTTCCTGCCGGGGGTGGGGCGGAGGGTGCCCCTTCCCCAGACCTCGCGCGCCGGAGGTGGCAGCTGCAGCTGAGGCCCCTGAGCGCCCCGCGCAGTCCCCGTAGGGGCCTCTTTCTTGAAGGGGCTGCCCCATTCCCCTTCCTGGTCACCAGCCCCCGGAGGACGAGGGTGGACGGTCGGGATTTCGGGCGCCGAGCGCAGGCGGCGCGGGCGGCAGGCACGCCGAGGCGGTTTGAGTGGAGACCTGCCCCATGCGCGGAGTGACCTTGGGCAAGACGCTAACCTCTCCTGGACTTCACAGTGCCAGTTCTCAGAAAGGGAGCGTACGGCTTCCCCGCACTTAAGAATCTGGGCGAGTTAGAATGGCCGGTTTATGGTTTTCTTAAGTTTATTAAAGGTGCGTGTGGGCATTTTTTCTTACTTAGGCCACTTCTTTGGAAGGTTTTCCGCTGCAGGGCGGCATGCGAGGAGAGGGAGGCGCTTCTAGACTTTGGACCACGTGGAGGTGGGGTGTGGGTTGCGGGTGGTGGGCAGCTGCGCGTAGTCCTGGGGTGGGGGTGGGGAATGCAGACTCGCCCCTCCCTATCCCCCTGCACCCGCTCGGCCGGCGACCCCGCAGCCCATCGGAAAAACTACATGCTAGGGCACATTTTATTGTTATTATTTTGGGGGGCGGGTGGTTTGGGCAGGGAGCTCTTTCTATCCTCGCTAATGGGCGCTGCGCTCGGTTAAGTGTTTGGTACCGTCGCCCACCCGAGACCTGGGGACGAACTAAAGCCGGCATGCCCCCAAAGGCACAGGCCCCGAGGGAGGCGGCGCGCCCGGAGGCGCCCCAGCCCAGCCCCTCGCTCCGCTGAACCGCCCGAGCCGCGCCTGGGGGCGGGGTGGGGTGGGTGCAGCTCGGCTAGCCTGCCAAGCCCAGCCCCGAGCCAGGCCCCGACCCGCCCAGGCCGCCTCCTGGCCCGGACGAGAGAAACCCTGAGAAGGGAGAGCGCTGCAGCCGCGTGGCCCGCCCAGCCCAGGAGCTCAGGTCATCAAATAGACGAAGTTAGCCGCCGCCTGGGCAGAAAAGCGGGTGTCCACAGGATCATGGCCTGGCCTGGTCCCCGGGCCGCGGTCAAACCCTCCTCCCCCACCCCCCTTGTCCTCGCCGGCGGGTGACCAGACAGCTGTCTTCCCAGTCTGCCGGAGGGGGGGGGGGGGGTGTTTCAGGTCCTGCCCTGGGCCTGGGCGAGGAGCAGTGGGTTGGGGGCAGCTTTTCTGCAGGTGGCAGGAATTGGGGGGGGGGGCCGGGAACTGGGGAACCCGAGTATCTTTGGAGATCCGGCCACACCTACTTCTGGGTCAGCACGCACAAGTTCCTGTCCCACGTGGCGCACCCCATGCCCAGGTACTCCCACACTTCCCACAGACCCTGGCCTTGGAGGGGGGAGTTAAAGGGGCGAGGTGGTAGGAGCACACGGATTCGGGTGAATACTATTTCCAGAATGAGACTCAAACCAGGTCTCAGGTTCCTCCCCCGCCCACTTCCCCCCAGTATGTTCTTAACTGTCTTCTCTTAGTAGCTCTTATTTTGTCCACTTCGCTGGACAGGATATCAGGACTTACATGGAGACACTTTTTTTGGAAGTTTGACCCCAGTCCCCCAATAAAATAAAAAGTAAAAACAACCAAGCTCTTTTCCAGGGAGAGGAAGCAATTGACCATCACCCCAAGTCGCGGGGCCCACCCCAACTCTCCAAGAACTTTCCGTGGGTGTGGGTGCGTGCCCGTGAGGACTGGCCTTGATTCAACTTCCACACACACTGCACCCTCCCCCCCCCCCTTCTCAGGGGGTCCTGCTCCCTGGAGGGGAGGAGGGACAAGAGGATTTTAAAATTTTATTAAAAAATATCCTGCCCATCGTCCCCCCCCTCCCCGCTTTGCGCTCCCAGTGCAAGGGGAGGAGGGTCCTGACCAAACAAGCCGTTTGCACGTGTGGCCGGCCTGGACTGTGGGTGTGCACGAGAGAGAGAGAGAGAGAGAGAGAGAGAGAGAGAGAGAGAGAGAGAGAATGGTGTGCTTTCTTGTTCTCTTACAGGGTACAATGTTAAAAAGCCACCGCTAGTCGCCCCCAGTGCTCCGACTCTCTGGGTCTTTTTGTCTCTCTAGTGCAGATTAAACGTCACGTCCGCACTTGAACTTGAATTTTATCCCATTGTACAGAGGCAGCCCCAGCCATAGAGAGACCGAGAGCTCCCAGAGAACCCGGACTCCGCCATCTTCACGTTGCAATCTATAGCTCCCAGTCCGCGCCCGCACCGACCCAGGCGCACTGGGCGAGCCGCCCCGAAGCCCAGCTCCCCCCGGGCCCGCGGCGCCAGGGGAGCGCCGGGGAGCGCTCGCGGGGACCCGGCAGCCTCTCGGCCGGCGCCAGCCAGCCAGGTGAACTGGGAAGGAGCCGCTCCCGGAGTCCCCCCTGAACCTCGGAAGGGTCAGTCTCCGAGAAAAAACCAGGCAGCCCGCAGAAAATCCAGAAACAACCGAACCCGGGCAGTTTTGCATTGCTTTGGGATTTTTGAGGGGGCGGGGTGAGGGGGGTAGCGACAAGTCCCCAAGTTTTCTTTCCTTTTTTTTTCTTTTTCTTCTTCTTTTTTTTTTATTTGTTTGCATTTTTTTTCTTCCCCCCTCTCCTGGTAGAAGTGCGCTTTCCACCTACCAGACCCTGAAAGAAAAAGTGTCAGGAGCCGGTGCAAAATCCGGTTTAAGTCCAAGAAGACATCTGAAGTCCAGGAGGCCAAGCAGTTGGAAGAAGTGCAAAGGATTTTCTTTTTCTTCTAAAGAATATATTTTTAAGGAAACCAGCCAGTCCCCGGCAAGCAACAGCAGATTTTTTTTTTTTTTTTGCCTCTTTCTCCTATCGAGGTTTTTCTTCTCTTTTTCTTTTTGCAAACAAAACAAAAAACAGCATAGAAGAAAGAGCAAAATAAAGAGGAAGAGGAGGAAGAGAGGGCAAGAGAGGAAGGGGGCAAAAACCAAAACACCAACCCGGGCAGAGGAGGAGGCGCGGCGGCGGCGGCAGCGGCGGCGGCAGCGGCAGCGGCGACGGCGGCAGCAGCAGCTCAGACCCCCTCCCCGGCTCCCCTCATCAGAGCAGCTCTCCGGGCGATGCCAGAATAGATGCCGGGGCAATGTCCCGCCGCAAACAGGGCAACCCGCAGCACTTGTCCCAGAGGGAGCTCATCACCCGTAAGTGTCTGCGGCGTGCGCGCGAGGGGCCGGAGGATGGGGCTCCGGGCGCCCGGGGCTGGGGACGCCGAGCCGGGTGCAGCCGGGCCGGGCGCCCAGGCGGCCCGCGAGCTCGCAGAGGCAGCGGCGTCGGCCCGGAGCGTGGTGGGGGGCGGGGGTCCATAGGAAAGTTTCTTTGCAGCCCGGGGAGCCGGGGCGCTGCGCAGTCAGACGCGCCCCGGGCTCTGGGGCCTGCGTAGCGGGTGCTGGGCCGGGGAGGGGGCGCGCAGGCTGGAGGAGGTGTGTGTGTGTGCGCGCGGAGCCGGGCTGGACGCTCGCCCCTCCGAGCGGCGTGTGTGGCGGCGGCGGCGCTGGTGGCGGGGTTTGGAAAGGAGGGGGAGGGGGCTAGGGGAGAGGAGGGGGAGGGGGAGCTGGGAAGTGGGGAAAAGTTGGCGAGCGCGTGGGTCCGCGCTGACGGCGCGGGCGGAGGAGAGCGGGGTGCGCTCTGGACTGGGGGAGACGCGGGTCGGTCGGCGGCCGCCGGCTCCGAGGCCCGGGTCGCTGCACCCAGCCCGGCAGGGCTCCGGCCACGCTGGTCTTCGGATTCCGAAGCCGCCGTTCTCACCCCTCCTCTCGCTATTTGCAAAAGAATCCAGCTGCGCGGCTGTTTGCCGGCTCCTGCACCCCCACCCCTATCTCCCCACCTCCGCAGTCTCCTGGGATGATCTTCTCTTCTTTCCCCCACTCCCAAAAAAAGGTGGGGGTGGGGGCGATTGAGGGGGGGGGGGTTGATGAAAAATCCCCGCCACGGGGTGGTGGTGGTGGTGGTGGGGGGGGGGCAAAGATTGTCAGCTAGGAGTGGGAAGCGAGGGATGTGCTTGTAAATTAGTAGTAAAAAAAAAAAAAAGAGAGAGAGAGAAAGAGAAAGAAAAAAAAGAAGAAAAGGAGACCTATCAATCTCTTACCCATCCTTCTATCCAGCATCTTTCATCTTCTCTATCTAAATAAACAAGGCAGGTCGCAGGGGGAAGCCATGGGCTGAAATCCTGTGGATTTCAAGCCAATGGCGCGGCGGACAGAGTCAGGCAGCGGGCAGAGCGGCGGCAGCTCCCAGCGCCCAGTTGGGCTCATTGGGAGAAGGAGAAGGCGGGCGCGAGCGGGCCAGGTGCCGGCTTTGCCGCGGAGCTCGCCCCGGGTGCCCGCGCAGTTGCACGGGGAAGGTCGGCTGCAGCGCTCCCGGCCCGGCCGGCCGCTGCTTCGCGGCGCGGGAACGTTCTCCTGCGGTCCTTTCTCTTGCGGTGCCCGGGTCGCCGTTGATATATGTATATATATATATTTAAAATTATATTGCAATAGAAATAAAACATCCTCTGGGTGCCATCGAGACCGAGGGCAGGTTGTGTTCCTGAAATCCTCCGGGCGCCTCGCTCCTCGGGCTGCCCGCGTGGAGCTGGAGACGACTGCGCGCCCAGTCGCCGCCGCGGCCGCGGAGGACTGGCTGCAGGGCAGCGGAGAGCCGAATATTTATGTTATATTTTAAAAAATTTAAATAAATAAATAAATAAATATATATAAAGGGGTTCTCCCTCCCCTGAATACCCAGCATAGGAGCCATCTGCTCGGAGCAGTTGCTGCTGCCGTCGCTCCTTTGTTACAGCAGATACCTTAGTAAGAATTTGTGGATTCTTATTTTTTTTTTGGGGGGGTGGAAGGTAATAGGTATCAATGTGGGGTTCGCCTTGGGAGAGGGGTGCCTTTGGAGGGAAGGACGAGGACGTCTCTTTTATTTTGCACCATTCTAACCTGAAAGAGGACTTCCCGGTTGCATTTAAAACAAAATGTTTTGCAACCAGATTTGAGCCTGGCTTGACCCAGATCCTCCTTTTTGCCAGTTGACATTGTGCCCTTTACGGATAATCAATTGCTTCTCACCCTGACCCCCCACCTTTAGACAGATAGTGGAGTGGTGGTTAGAATGTCTGTACTTGCAGATGCCTAATCTCTCCAGGAGGCAAGTTGCCCCACACAGCTTCTGAATAATGGCAAGAGTTGTTTTTGAGGAGGGGAAAGTTGGGGTGGGGGGTCTGGGAAAGGGGGAGTCGTGGGGGTGCATTGCTAAGCTAGCAGCTTCAAAAAAGCAGCCGGGCGTGTTTGCAGTTGTGTGTCAGGGGGAAGAAGCAGGTAGGTTTGCTTGGCTTTTGCTGGCTCCCTTTCTGGCATTCCTGGGCTTTGGGGAGAAAGCCTGGACCAGGAGGACGGAAGGCAGCTGGGTGAGGGGGCCCAGGGGTGCCTGGTGCGACATCCTTCCATGTTTCATTTGTTCTGAGTCTCTCTTAGCCTTGCTCAGAGCGGTGCTGAGGAAAGCCAGCTAGGGAGCCATGGCAGGGAGGGAAAAGGAGGAGGGAGGTGGGGACGAGGTGGCGAGAGGGCAAAGGGTATCCCGCCTGCCTCTCAGGGCACAGGGCGTCCAAAGCATGTGCAGGGGTTTAAGCGGGGAGAGTGGCCCAACCAGTTTGCAGACAAGGCTATTTATTATCCACAAGCAGCTGGCTTTTCTGTCTGTCCTGTGTCACCGGGAGGTGGGAGTCCAGGCTGGGGAAAGGCCAGAACTGGGTGCAGTTTAGGCTGCACCGGTCTGTGCCTGTGTCCCTCCACGATGCTGGGGGCATGGCCGGGAGGTGCGCTGGAGCCCTGGCCAGCAAAATGGGTGCTGTCACAGCCCCCACCTGGAGTTCACATTTTAGATTTTAAATGTGAAAGGAACCACTTACAGCGTGGTACAGCTTCGGTTGGGGGGGCAGCCGGCCGGCCTGGGGAGCAGCAGCCGTGGGTTCTTCAGGGATGATGCAGCCTAGGAAGAACTGATGGTCTGGGAAACACCGAGAGCACAGAAAGAGCCTGGATAACCTTGGGGTGTGTGTGGGGGGGGGGGGGGGGGGAATCGAAGGGCTCCATGATGAGCTGGTTACATTTGCAGACAGGACCCGGGAGAAGCGGAGGGAGGTATGAGGAGTGCGGGAGACAGCTGGGGATGAAAACCTGGGCTTCTGGTTTGTTTCAAAATGTTTGACCCAGATGGAGATGGCTTTTCAAACCCGAGGACAGACACAGCGATTAATCTAAAAACAAACGCAAAACAACGCAGTGACAATAGTGAAGAGGGTTCCAGAAACAGCGCCGGGGTGAGCAGGCCGAGGAAGGGCCTTGAGCCTGTGGTGCCACCCAGGGTGAGAGGCAGGGCACGAGCACCCGTCCATGAGGAGTTGAGGTTTCCCAAGAAACTGAGATGCCCGCGGTGCATCACATCACCCCAGGAAAGGGGCGATCTCAACAGCCCACCAACAGGTTTCTGTGGGAGATGAGCCATTTTCCACGAGAATTCATGATTTTGTGAAACAACTAGAGACCCAAGATTTGACTCCGAAGTTCGGCCGTGTGAGTTCCACGGGTGCCTTGGCATTAGGCGTTGCTGTAGCTGTCTGTGTGGAAGGTGGTGGTGCTTACCGGGATCGTAACCCTCCAGGGTATGGTCGTACATCTCCAGTTGTCCGCCGGTCTTTCAAAATTGGGCCTCTGATCAATATCATAAGCTATAGGCCCTTCTTTTTTTTCGGGGGGGGGGGGTAGCTGGTAGGGGGAGTGAAGTCTCTCTCCCTTCTGCACAGAAGGAAACCCCATATCATTAGAAGTGTGATATAAGTCAGCTGCTCTGATTCCACGGGAGAATAAAATGTGTTCGTCAAAGGTGTGATGCCGGGCTGATTTTATTCATTTGTAATTCACACCTGAGCGAAAACAGCCGTGAGCATATTTTAACAATCCCTAATATTTTTAAAGGTTTTCTCCCCCCCCCCCCGAATATTATGTACAGATGCCTATTTCTTTTTCTTTTTGGAGGGAAAGAAATCGCTATCTGCCTGTGCTCTGGCCTTGGTGATTTTTGTCTGGCCTTCAAAATATTTCATAACAGAAAACGAGTCATTTCTCAACTGCTGGAGTGAATGCAGTTCGCTCTGGTGAACCCGGCCTCAGGAACAGGGAGGGAAGCTGAGGGCCGAGGGGTGGACGAGAGGCTCTGCTGACCACTGTGCAATGGCCAGCTGCGGATGCCTTTGACAATAATTAGCATAATGTCTCCGCGAGATGGAGCAGGCCAAACGGCCCCTTTACACAGAGATATCCGTTTCCGACTGTGGAGTGCACCGGTTTCCAGCGTCTTATCAGAGCGGGGCTCTTGGCACGGCCTTTTCGCTGAGAACACGGCTTGCACCAGCCGTCCCCTTTCCCTTTTCATCTCCCTTCTCCATCGCTTTGCGATCTCTGGTGCTTGTTGTGATAAAAGACTTTCCAAAATAAACTTTCAGTTGCATTGGCTTCTGGTGGATGGATGACAAGCCTGAGGCGCCGAGACGCTCGTGGCGCCACTAGGCAGCTAGGGGGCGCTCGGCGCCCGTGTCATGTCTGGGCGCCTTGGCTACAATGGCGAGGAATGGGCTTCCTTAGGCGGCTCGGGGCCCTTTACGTGGCTGCAAAAATGCCTTAAGTGTGAAGTTGTAATATTGATTTTCCTGCAGAGATTTGGGCCGGGCAGAATGAGAGTATAAGTTTGAGAAATCTATTTCCAAGCGATCAGCATTGATTTACAAGCCCTCCCTTGGCAGGTGGGGGCAATTTTATTTTCTTTCTTTTTTTTTTTTTTAAAAACAAACAGACTGGTCTGTGGTCTTGACTTTTCTGAGAATCCCCCTCGGCTCCGAGGCATGCCTGACGCGGGGGGAGGGGGGTCTGGGAGGAGTGTGCATCACGCTGTCCCTTCCTAGGCTGCAGGTCACAGAGGCGGGGGTCAGCTGAGAACCACTACTTTGGGGAGTCGTGTACCTAAAACGGCTTGATGAGTGGAAGTCCTTTTAGCTCAGGTTTTATAACACTTGGACTCTCAATTCCATTCGTTAGGTTCTGTTCCCACTGTCCTAAGGGACAGGGCATCATTCCCCAAAGAAATAAAATGCCAACTCAAATAACGAGTGAAACTTTGTTCGGAAGGAGGGTATGCTTGCTAGACCCCACGTTGCGAACCCCTTTCACCCCAAACGGGGCTCGCAATGGATGGCTTTTAAAGGGACCATGTCTCCCTTCATGTGCGGTCTGGTGCTGGGGAATGTGTGTGCGTGTGTGTGTGTGTGTGTGTGTGCTTTTGATCACAGCATTTCTGCATCTATGATGGCTTCGTCTTCAAGTTGAAGAAATCTGGAGGCAGCACAGTTCACCCCGAGTCTTGTGCCTGAGTTCAGTATCTGGGCAGAAGAGGTTGGCCTGCGACAGGAAAGTGTGCTTTATGCGAACCTGAAAGAGAAATAAATTAGGTCAGACAAAAGCCGAGCGCTGTCATCAGCCGGAGGAGCCTTCCCTCTTCCGCGCAGAGGGCCGGCAATTTATCTGATGATTTCTCTACTTCGTTTAATGTTTGAGTCGAGCCGGTGGTAAGCATAGCGCAGCAGCGGGCTTATCTGACAACTCAGACATGAAGCGGCCCCGTCACCTGGCCGCCTGGGGCTGGGCAGTGGCCTCTGGCCTGCAGAAACCGTTAAAAACATTCGCTGTAGAAATCCCCAATCCTGTGCCTTGGAACTTGGGGGTGTTTCACAAGCTGTAACTCAGTACAGACCACAGATATGGCAAAGCTTGAAAAAAAAAATATGTGTCTATGGGGGAGGGTGAAGATGAGGTTCTTGACTTTTGGGGACTGTCTCCTGCGGCTCCTGCGGCTCCAGGAAGGCTCCCCTTGGCTGCCCGGTTGGGTCCTGCCTTTAGCTGAAACTCTCCAAGGACTTGGCCGCTCGGTTGAATGCGGTGCCACATTTGGGAGGACAAGGGAGAAGAAATACGCTTTGGGGACGCTGCCCTGTGCCACACGGTCAAGTTATTGCTGCCACTGAGCAGGCTCCTCTGGAGGGGGTGTGAGCTGGAGGGACGCTGCCATGTTTTTTTAATGGGGTGAGGGCACAGGAGAATGCCGGCGATGCGTCTGTGTCACCCAGCTGCTCCGGGAATGGCTTTGTCACTCCGGAGCATTCTTTAATGTAACGACGATCGGGTCTGGAGTCCCGTGTGTCCTGTGTCTGCCCCCGCCCCGTGCTCCCCACTCCCACAAACCTCTCCTTCCCAGGGAGCCAAGCGTCGTTGAGATCTGCCCCCGTTCTCCCCTCCCCGAGACAAGCTGCGTGTGGACTGCCTCCCCCGAGCAGTGGTTTTCCCAAGGCGAGGATGGGAAGTGCCGAGACCAGGCTATCTGGAGGCACATGAAAGCCGGGGGACACACTTCGTGCGCAGGAGCCGGCGATGGGGGTGGGGGTGGGGGTGGGGGGACAGCATCGTTCTTTTACTGGCAAAAGTGACACCAGATCGGAGGCTTGATTAATGGTGCTACCTTCACGGGGACTTTTCGTCCGGCATTTTGACATATGCAGGTCTTTTGTGTAGTTGGTGAAATTCAAGATATTCATGCCTTTTTAAAATTTCTTTTTCCTTTTTTTCTGAAGCAGCCGATAATCTGCTTGGGTGTTGGGTTAGGGAGGCGGCGCTATTTTACTCTCATGAAAGCCCAGATCACACAAAATTAAGTGACTTAAAAGTTTAAAAAAAAAATTCTCTGTTTTACATAACTTTTTTATGACCCCCTTCCACTGAACTGCTGAAATACAAATACATTTGTTCATGTTCTAATGAGTTCTCCACTAAAACAACACAGGGGAAAAAAAAAACCAACACAAAACCCACGGCAGAAAGTTGAATGCCAATGTTATTGTGACTCACGTGGGCTTCAGAAATGGAGGTGCTGCTCAGGGAAAAGATGGGGTGGCTTGTCAGTGTCGACCTTGGACATGAAGGTGTGGAAAGCAGCCTGTGCCTGCGATTTTGGGGTCTCCCTCGGAAGGCCCTCCGGCTGCCGGCGGCTTGCAGCCCCTGTCCTGGGTGGGGGGCCCCTCTTTCTCCTGCTTAGCACCTTTGGGAGAGCGTAGCATTCAGTGCAGCAAACCTCGTCATTTGGCTGCAAACAATGCTTTTCTATCGCATCCTGGTGAGCCCTGCTGTGGCTCTGAAGATGTAGGGCATTTGCAGTTTTACAGGATCTTCTGAACGTGGTTAGGAGGATTTCTGTACATTGCGGTACGTCTTTCTTTTTTTTTTTTTTTAAATTAAACTGACTTTTATTTATGAAAACGTAGGTCACTCCATTCTTTGGTATCATGGACTGGGCTTTTTTTCAGAAACCTTGTAGTCATGGACAGGATCTGTGAGAATACCTGGACGCTGTTTTCCTTATTCCTGTGGTCCTCTTTCTGCTTTTGGATGTGTGAGACCGGCCTCACGCCTCTGGGGGTTCACGGGAGAGCTGCGTGTGGTGGGGGGAGGGGAAAGGTCGGACTAAGTCTGTAGAGCAAGGGAGGGTATTTCCGGGAGCTGTTTTGGATACGCTGAAGTGTCCTGGCACCAGGCGGGGGTGTGCAGGGCTCCTCCCCACCTCCTCGCACTAGCCCATCTGGACCTGCCCCCTGGCTGTGTGGCTGAGGCTCTTCCTGCACCCCAAACCTCTTGGATGAGGACTCCCGACTTCCGGAATGCAGGCCAGGCCCAGGCCTTCCCCGTCCCCCTCAGCCAGACCCCTGGTCATTTTCCTGGAAGGGAAAGCCACATGGCAGATCAGGCTGTGTCCTGACAGCCTCCTCTCCGTCTTCTGCCCGGATGTCAGAATTTTGAAAATTTCCTTTTGAGATGCTGTTGGTGTGGAGCAGACAGGGTCTCATAGGGGTGGGGGTGGGGGGTCCCAGTGTGCACTGGTCTGGTCCCTCCAGTAATTTGAGGGCAGTAGGGAGGGGGCCCCTTTGGGGAGGTCTCAGGGAGGCCCAGGGCCTGGGCCACCTGCTCTGCCACACCTGGAACAGGCGCTGCCTCAGGCTTCTCTGCAAGAGGGCGGGTGGTCAGCAGAGAGAGTCCGTCAGGGTGACCTGCCCTGCTGGGGCCCGGCCGCTGTGCCCTCCCAGGGTCCAGCAACAGCCCCAAGCCCGGCTGGCTGCAGGAATTCGGTGGGGAAATGCACTGGGACCTGGATGGCGACCCTCGGATCTGTCCTCACCCTTCGTGGCCCCGGGAGGACAGTCCTCCTAACGTGTGACTGGCCAGGCCGGTCTCCCCGCTGCCAGCCGGCCCTCTGCCCTGTGTTGGGGGAACTTCATCGAGCCTCTTGCTGCGCCTTAAAGCGTCATCCAGTCACAGATCATGTTCTTCACCAAGAATGGATTCCTCCCCTCTCCCATCCCCTGCTCCCCCCTCCCCGCCTCGCCGAGGTTGTTATTTTCTCTTGGATCCAATAAATTAAAAATTGATGGCAGCTCAGAATGTGTTGTGCTCCGCGGAGTGCGCGTGGCGGTTGGTTTCCGCGTGGTCGCCGGGAGTCCGGGCCCCTCCCTGGAGGTTCCCGGGAGGGACAGAAGCGACCCCTCCGCAGATATTCGCAAGCGGGCGCGGGCCTCAGGGAGCAGGTTGGAGCCTCCAGTCGGGTGCCGGGTGCCGAGCTGGCTGGGTGGATGCTGCACGGTCCTTGTAAACACCGGTCCCAGCAGGGTGGTGGTGGTGACGTGGGTGGCACACGATTTTAAGATCCTTGCACCCCTCCCCCCACATCCTTCCCTGTCCGCCCCCCCCATTCCTGAGACAGTAATTCTGTGTATGTTCCTCCCGGATTGTGGCTTAGCCATGGAAGGCAGAGGGTTGGGTTTGAATCACTGCAGGGTGAGGGGCACGCAGCCCAGTGCTGCCTGTGCAGAGGTGCTCCTGGGACCGCAGGCGCCCGCCTCTCCCTCTCCGGCTGGAATTCCTGGGAGGGCAGGTGCAGGGGCAGTTGTTAGAGACCCACCCGGTGGGCGGGACCCAGGGGATCCTGCGTGGGGCGGATCACCGGCCAGGTAAGGCCCGGCTAAGCCCGAGCAGCCGCTGGGGGCCTGTAGGCGGCCTGGCTGGGCCCGAGTTAACCGTGCCTTTCCCTTTCCGTCTGCTGCCCAAATTCCTTCGCAGCCCAGCTGAGGCGCGGGAGAGTTTGTCTTAGGATCAAGTGCTTCCCCCGTGCACTTAATGTCCATTATTATTTGTGAATCCTGGCTTCATTGCTTCTAAATGCATTCACCAGCTGGGAGGAGGCCCTGCCTTGTAAATAAAATGTGGTTTTGTTGTAAAAGAGGATGAACGTGCTGTGTGTGTGTCTGTAAATATGTACTGTTTGGCCGTGCACTTTAGGATTTAACCTTTCGGGACCCACCCCAGGCCAACGTGTGCCTTTGGGACAGCGCCCTGGGCATCCATCCCTCTCTCTTAACGAATCAGACAGTGTAGCAATCTCTCTACCTTATTCGGCCCACAACAGCGAGAGCAGCAGTGTTTTCCAGGGCTGCCCGACTCGGGGAGCTTCCCAGCACAGCCCACAGTCCCCCGGAGGGCACACCTCTGCTTTCACGGGGGCCCAGGTGGGCCCAGCAAAGCAGGGGGCTGGTCTGCAGGGCCCGGGTATTCAAAAAGTTGCCTTGGTTTGACGGTGTCTTTTATCTTTCCTGGTGCTTTCTCGTCTCTGGGTGGCAGTTGGGACCGTTCTGCCTGCCAGGCACAGGCTGGTTCTCTGAGGCGGTGCCCAGCTGTGCGGCTGGGCGCCCGTGGGACAGAGGAAGCAGGGTTCCGAGGGGCCAGGCACGGCCCCACTCGGCCCTTCTCTAAGCCTGGCCAGGTGCCTCTCTCTCCTTTTATTTCTCCCATCAGTGATGCAGTTCTGAGAAGGGACGCACACATGCGCTCCGCACACCCAGCTTGGTATCCGCCTGCCAGCGGAAATGAAACCACAGCCTGATGTTGGGGTGTCTCCCAGGCCTTGGGTGTGAAGTTTTAAGGCCCAGGAGGCCGTCTTGGTCTGCCCGCTCTGACCCAAACATTCAGCAGTTTGGGGGTGCCATTGCCACGGTCCTGGGAAGTGTCTCCTGCAGCAGGCCCCACGCCCCAGGAGGCGGGGAGAGGGAACCCCATTGTCGGGCGGGGTGAATGCCCTCTTCACTTGGAGTTTTACTTTCAACACTGGAAGTGGGGGGAGGGAGGCTTTCTGGTGGGTGTTTCCTGGCCTCCTGGCCTCCCTTGGAGGCACTGAGCTGGACCCTGGGTCAGGAGGTGGGCATGGGTTCAGAGCTGTCTGTGGCTCGCCAGTGGGCCCGGCTGCCCGGCTGTCTGTGGCTGTGAGGGGACTGGAGGCGGAACCTTGAACTACCGTGCAGCGAATGGAGTGGGAGACTTTCAAACTCAGTGACCAGGGCTGGCGGGGCTGGCGCAGGAGGAAGGGGAAGGTAGAGAGACCGCTCAGTCCAGGAAGGCTTACAGATGTTACCAAAAAAAAAAAAGTCGGGGGCGGGGGAGGACAAGGAAGACAGAACTGGTACACAGACGGGAGGGAGAGGGAAGCATGCTTGCAAACAGCGCATGCGACCCTTGCTAATTTTTAAATGAACCCGTGTTTCTTTCGAATTACAACAGGATTTGAAATTACGTAGCTCCCCCCCCCCCCCCCCCCCCCCCCCCCCCCAGCAGAGAGAGCGAGCGAGAGAGAGAGAGCCGTGTGCTTCCTAGAACTGCACAGGGGAGCCAGGGACCAGGCTGAAAAAGTTCATGAAAGCAAAGCACACAGCAAGGAAGGGAAACCAGAGGTGACATGGACAGCAGGAGGCCCCGCCTGGCCCCCTGGCGATGCTGGGGAACGCGCACCGGCCTCCTTCGTCCTTGCTCACTGTTAGCACATGGCCTGAGTGACAGGCCGGCGCGCCCGCCCGCCTGGGCAGGCCCTCTCGCCAGGGGACAGGGGCCGCCCGCCCTGCCCACCACGAACTCACCCGTTTCATTGGCATTCTCAATTTCATTTTGTCCTTTTTTCCCTCTTTCAGATCATTTCCTTTGTGCCTCTCTCTCTTTGAACAAAACAATATTTTGACACCCTCCTCCCATGTATTAGAGTCCTTCTCTAGACATGGCGCAGAGTCTGCCCTGATATTTCTAAAGAGCTGTTTTCACAGCCCTCTCCTTTGGCTCTGAAATTATGTATATGTAATTGGTAATTAAAGGTGTGAGCTTTTCAATACAAACAGTATTGCTCAATGTTAGATCATTAAAGGGAAAAGAGGCTCCGAATAATTACCTTTTTCCGTCCTGACGAACGGTTCGAGGGAACCCAGCCCCCCCCCCCCCCCCCCGGAACCGCATGGGGTGGGAGGGTGGCGATTCCATTTTCACTGGAGCAAGGCATCTTTTCATCAAACCAATTGGTAAATTAATTACGTAGCATTGTCTTCCAGCTCCTTTCCAAGTCACCTCCCTTTTCTTCTCAAAGCGTAATGAATGGTTTCTGGGGCGGCGTTGTGAAAGGTGCCTCTCGTACCTTCCAGGGTCTTTCTGTTGGAGGGAAGCAGGCGCAGGTTTAAGATGTCCTCATCTGCGGGGTGTTTCTGTGGGGCCACGTTTCGAATGCGTGTCTACTTTCAGTTCATGGAAGGCTCAGTCTGCTTTCCTAGAACCCCAGGCGGGGTCTCAGACGCCCATCTCCCTTCTCAGCGGGACCTACTCGAGGACCCACACACTCATGTTTCATACGTGTTCCGTGCCGTGTTCCGACGACCGTGGACTCAGTCCTGCACGCGGACGCGCACAGGCCCCGAAAGAAGCCTGTGTTCAGAAAACACAGAGCAGTGATTTATGTATAGGATGAGAGATGCCACAGGATTTTTCCCTGAAATTATCTGTTCTTTGGCTCGGGCCCGCCAATAACTTCACAGCCACGGAATGTGTTTTCTCCCTTCTCTTCCTTCCCTCTGTGCTCCTGCGGTTTTCCCGATCCTTTTCAAACAGCTCACAGCTTAACATGTACCTGCCCCCCCACCCCCCGGTGTCCCACCTCTGAGGACCCCAACACTCGTGCCATCTTCCCGACCACTGCCATTTGCTCTCAAAAATCTCCACCTCGAATTCACTCAGACCCGGAGGGAGGGCGCAGCTCCCTGTCCATGTCCCTGATTTATGACACCTTTTCTGCTGCCCAGTCTCCCAGTGTCCCCCGAGGGGGTTGCCGCTTTCTGAGGTATTTATTGGTTTCAAAATATTTGTGTCCTATGCCCCTTACACACACACACACAAAATACGGAAGTGTATCGGCTGCTAAAGAAATGGGAAAATGTACGAAACCCATTGAAAGTGTGGTTTGTCATCTGCCCAGAAATGCCTCTGGAATCCGAAGGATTTTTCCCCCTTTTCTTTTTCTGGGAGCGAGAGTGACCCCAACAGGCACATGGACGGGACAGGGGCGGCTGGTGAGTGCTGGGAAACCTACCGAGCGATGGCCTGACACGTGCTGGTTGCTGGGGACAGCCTGCTGCCCCTCGGCCGCCGCCCCGCAGGGCCCCTTCCCTTCCCGGCCCCCGCTCTTCCTTTTGATATTTCTCTTGGAACCGACACTCACTTGTTGCTGGGCACGCGGGCCTGGGCCTCCGACGGCCGCCTGCGTTTCTGTTTTCTCGTCTGGTGTGCAGCCAGGTCTCAGGTAGAGGAATGCAAGTCGGACTCGCATGAATGGGGAAGCCATGAATGAAAGGTGGAGGCCAGGGGGGCGGCAGGGAGAGCCCCTGCCGGGCCAGAGGGCTCTGGCTCCTGGCTCTCAGCCTTGGCTGCCCATCGGCATCACCTGGGAGCTTCAACCACAGCCACCACCGGGTGTTTGGCTCCCAGGGTCCTTGGCCTGGGCGTGGAAGGTTTTCCAAGATCCCCGGGTGACTCTCAGATGTTGCAAATTTCGAGGGACATGTGCCCCATCTGGGATGGCTGAATGGCTTGTGAAACCAGCATGTGTGTTCGGACGCTGTGGGGTGGGGGTGGGGGTTGGCAGAGAATCCACCAGGAAGCAGTAAGGTCAGCCCTGCTTAAGCCACCAGCTCAGGGAGCCATGCCGTTGCTCCCGGATCCTCAGTTTGCCCATCGGCCGCCCACCTTGGGGGTGGTGTACCCCTGTCTCCAGGAGTTCGGGGGAGGACCTGGCGAGCTCTGGCGTCCCGCAGCGGAGGGGGCCTGCCTGCAGGTGGGGACGGGTTGGAATGCAGGCTGGGTGCTTGTGACTGCCTAAGCCCATCTCTGTCTTCTCTGCCCCCCTCTCCTCTCTCTCTGCAGCGGAGGCTGACCATGTGGAGGCTGCCATCCTTGAAGAAGACGAGGGTCTGGACATAGAGGAGCCCAGCGGCCTGGGGCTGTTGGTGGGTGGCCCCGACCCTGACCTGCTCACCTGTGGACAGTGTCAGATGAATTTCCCCCTGGGGGACATCCTGGTTTTTATAGAGCACAAGAAGAAGCAGTGTGGTGGCAGCCTGGGCACCTGCTATGACAAAGGCCTGGACAAGGGCAGCCCGCCGCCCTCCTCACGCTCCGAGCTCAGGAAAGTGTCCGAGCCGGTGGAGATCGGGATACAAGTGACCCCCGATGAAGACGACCACCTGCTCTCGCCCACGAAAGGCATTTGCCCCAAGCAGGAGAACATGGCAGGTATGGCACGTCGCGCTCGCCCGGCCGCCGCACCAGCCACCCCCCGTGTCCCACGCCCACCTTCACCCCTGGCTGTGTCGGGTGTCGGTGCCGGGATGGCCTGGGAGCTGCCCAGGATGGCCTCCGGGCCACCCGCTGGGCTTGCCCTTTCCAAAGGCCCCCCGTCCAGGTGACCCTCAGGAGGAGACGGGCCCAGGGTTCAGGGCGGCCCGACTGGCTGATGGTTGCTTTGCTTTGGACAAGGGGGCACGGCACAGGTATGGCCTCGTGTACAGGTGGCCAGGAGTGCGGAACGGGAGCCTGGCAGTCTGGCTGGGCCTCACGGTGCGGTGGTGCATAGCTCCGTCTCTGGCTTTGGAGCCCTAGTCTTGGGTTGGAGTCTGTGCTTCACAACTCGGCCTGATCCGTGTCCGCATCTGTGAAATGGCGCCTGTGACACCTCTTTCCTAGGGTTGTTGTGAGCTGGGGGGGCTGCATGGGGGCGGTCCCTGGAGGGCACTTAGGAATGGGGTCGCTCCTTTTCTCCCCCTCCTCTCTCTGGCCTCCGTTTCCCATTTGTGCAAAGAGGCTCCTTCCGCCACTGCTTTGTCCCCGTGGGTAGGTCTGGGAAGGGCTTGTGGGCACTTGCTGGAGCACTGTGCCCCTCGGGGAGGTTGGGCATGCCCTTTGGTCCGCCGACTGAGCTGGCCACCTGGACCACTGGTTCTTTCCGCCTGAGCAACAGGTATGGGGCTTGTGGTCTCCGGCCAGTCTGCTCATCATGTGGTTTTGCATGAGTCCCTCTCTCCAGGCCCTGGCCGTGGCCTGCCAGATCCTCTTCCATGGGGCCCAGGCTCTGTGCAAACCAGAGTGCTTGCTCTGGTTCATCCTTCTGAGCCCAGGAGACCCCGGGAACAAAGCGGGGCTCTGGCCAGCCCGTGTCCCCGAGAGCGGCAGCCTGTCCCACAGCCATATGGCATCAGGTTCGGTGCAGATGAGGGTTCGAATCCTGATGGTTGGCTTTGGACAAGTCGCTCCTGGGCCCCTGCCTCAGTTTCCCCACCGGTCAGCAGGAGTGATGACACTGGCAAGCCTGCATGAGGATTACACGAGCAGCGGCTCCGTGACTGCTTTGCCGGTGGAATTTTTCTTTGGGGCGGTCCCCTCTGTGCTGCTGTGTGCAAGTAGGTGTGGGTGGCCGGCTGGGAAAATGTGCGGATCCGTCTCCACCGTGTTTTGGTCATGGAAGCTAGTGGGGAGGTTGGAGGGACTGAGGCTTTGGTGCCCCTTGGAGGGTGAGCCAGGTAAGCCCACAGGTGAGATGGATGGGTGTGTGTGCAGAGATCCCCCCCCGCCACCAGGAGGCAGTGGGTACGGTAATACAGCGAGCCCAGCTTCTCTGGAGCAGCCGTGTGATTGTGGGCCTCACTTTGTCCATCTGTAAAATGGGATCAGTGAGCTAGCTCTCTCTTGCAGGGAGACTGTGGTGGTCTGCGCTGGGGACACTGGCCTGTGGGCCTTGCCTTCGGGTGTGTGTCCCAGCAGGAGAGCTCCCACGCTCCTACGGCACCAAGGGCGCTGAGGAAAATGTCCCAGGCCACGGTCACGGAGACCCTAGCTTTCGAGTTCCGTGCAGATCTGAGTGGTGCGTCCTGTGCTAAGTCTGAGAACAGTGCCGGGTCCCTTTGTCTGTACTGCTGAGGTCCCCACCCTTTCTTTTCTCAATCGGATGCGTGAAGATTGTTCTCCCCAGCGGTACAAGCACCTGGCATCGGTGCCCACCGATCCCCCGGGGGGCTCCCCAGGGGACCGGCTTCCTGCTTTTCCCAGAAGCCCTCTGAGTCCGCATTTCAGGTGGCAGGTGTTTTCCAGGGAGAGGCTGCCGACCACGGAGGGTATGTGTGTTTCAGAAAGCGACTAAATATGATTTCATAAAAGGCCACACTAATCTCCAAGGCGCTGTGTCTCCCTCCCCTACACCCTCCCCTCCTTTGGTTGTAGGTGGTAATACAGCAGCAGTCTCCAGTGTTTCTGCTTTATGGGACCAAAGGTATTCTCGGCCTTTTCTGTTCAGCAACAGGACGAATGGCTTTCTCCATTCCTGAAGAAACGTGTGAAACAATCCCTTAGAACGCTAAAGAGATGGGTCTGTTCAGAGCATTTAAAGTGGTATTTTAATCAAGGGCACAAAACAGCCTCCGTGCCCTGCCAGCCGGAGACGGCCGTCCGTTCGACAGCCCGCCTCGCTCTTCTCTCTCTTGTCCCTCCTTTTCTCCTTTTCCCTTCCTACTTTGGCACCAAACTTCTTTTTTTATTATTATTATTATTTAATAAAAAGGGAAGATTAGAGAATAAAACTTCAGGGCCTCAAATGTATAAAGTAATTTAATATGGTGGGAGCATTAATTATTTTAGCGTAATTGAATTCTGAGGACTGCAGCGGTTGCATTTCTGTCGACAAGCACTGTTTATTATTTCTCTGTGTAGATTAACAGTAAAGGAAACACAGATAACTTTCAGTTATTTATTGTAAAATAAATGTGTCAATTCATGTGTAAAGCAAGCTGCTCAGAGATAATTGAGCCTTTAGATTTTAAGAGGGGAGCCAGGAGCCACAGGCGCTGCTCCCCCCGCCCCCAGGCTCCCGGAACCCCGCCCAGCTGCTGCCCATGCCCCTGGCTCCGCTGGCCGTGCCCAGGCCTCTCCGGTGGCTGTTCATTCTTGGGGCCTCGCCTCTGGCTTGGTGTCCGAGGTGAGGTGCTCGCGGTGGCCAGGAGCGTGGTGACTTTCCTGGGGGGCAGTCTGCGTGTTGTCCCCCTTGCTGCCAGGTGCTTCCGGAAGCTGTGATCCAGAAATGGATGGGCAGGGCTGGCTTGTCACTATTCGGGGTCCCTTCCACTCCTGTGGGCATCCCCAGTGAGAACTACGTTGGGATTCTGTCAGTCATCGTACCAGGGCAGGACTTGGGATCACCCTTTCTTGGACAGTAATCCTGGGGATGGGTAGGAAAGGATTCGTTACTCTTCCTTTTTATTATTATTATTTTTTTTAATGGTAGAGAAATAGGCGAATGGCAGGAGGAAGTTTCTGAAGCTTTGTCTCTTGAGGGCATTCATTCATTCAAACATCCATCCATCCGTTCATTCATTCAGCAACTGAGCGCCTACTGCCCTTCCCCGCGGTGGTGGAGTCCTAGGGGTCCGGAGCGTGTGGGAGGATGGCCGTCAGGGCTGCTGCTCTCTCCCGCGTGGGGAACGTGGCCAGAGTGCGGGCGGTTAAGTCCCTGCCCTTGATGTGTGGAGCTACCGGCCCAGGCCCTGCTCCCTGAGCGTCCACTCTGGGCGAGGAGATCCGTGGTGCGTGTGTCCCATCTGGGGACAGAGGTGAAGCTGGTCACGGTAAGGACCTTGGCTTAGAGGTCCGAGTCGGAGGAAGGCATCTGATGCTGGTACCCCGCCAGCCGATGGAGTTCTTCCCTTTCTTAAGATCCCTTCCTGCAGCCTCTCCCTGCCTCTCTGAGGTTTCTGATGGAGCTCTGGGTGCATCTGTCAAGGGGAGATGAGACCCTGGGAGGGGCCAGCAGGAGGTTCCAGGGTTTGCACAGAGCAGGGGTCCCTGAGCCGCTGTCCGGGGTGGGCGTTTCGAGGAGGGGTGAGGAGAAAGGGAGCTTAAGGGGCTGTGGGGCTTGTGGCCTGCTGCCTGGAAAAGCACCCAGGCCAGCTGTGTGCCACCCGGCTGCCTGCCGGCCTCGCTAAGCTGCAGTGCCCGCATCTGGGGACATACCTGACAGTAATGGTGACTCTCAGTGACATGTGCTACACATGTGAGCACCCTCCCCTTGCCCCGCCCCATCATTTCCTGGGGTTCTTAGAATCCCGCCATCAGAAACAACTTCAGCACCACTGTGGTGCTGTCCTATGTGTCCCCACCCTGCCCGCCCCCGTCCTGGTCACACTGCTGTCCTGGGGCGAGGCGCTCATGGTGTGCCGCCCTGGGAGGGTCTCGGGGGTCGAAGGAGCCAGGGCTCGCTTGGGCATTGGCTGGACCCAGGAAAGTCAAGTCACTTTTCTGGGCCTCAGTTTCCACGTCTGCACCTACTTCCCAGCACACGTCCAGCTGGCGGTAGACGACGGAAAAGGGGAGGCTTTGAAAAAGCCACGCTCGGGAGGGCGTGGACCCTGCTTGGTGCACGAGGTGTTTGCTCTCCTCAGTGGACGTCTTGGATGTGTACCGTGGCTCTCTCAGCCATGTCCTCGCGATCCCTCCTTAGAATTCCCACCTCACAGCCCCGGGAGGGGAGGCTCTTGATCACAGGTAACGGGTTCTAGCGTGCTCTCCCCTCTTCCACAACCAAACGAAGCTGTAACGGGAGGAATGAGCCGTCAGCTGTCACTCAGAGCTTTGCCTTTTGCCTTCTCTTCCTCCTCCCCCCAGACCCCAAATGTCAGGTTTCTGGAGACAGGCAGGAGACTGGCAGCGGGTGACAGGAGGTGGCAGGTCCCCCTGGGCTGGAGGTTGCAGGCAGTTCCCCGCCCGCCCACAAGTCTTCCCCCGGAACCCCGAAGGCCAGGGTGGGCCTGGGCGGAGGGCGGTGCAGGCAGCAGGCAGGGCGCGGACAGGGGGTTCGGTTTGGAGTCCCGGTGACCCATTGCAGGACAAAATGCACTGGGGAAAAAGGGCGCCTCATCAGCTGGAGGATTTTCATGCCGCTCTGAGACTTCGTTTCAGACTTTTAAAAATAAATAAAATAAGCGCGGGGGAAAAAAAATTAGCTTGGCCGGTAGCAGAGACGAAATAACTTGCTTGTGCTGGAAACTCGAGATAAACTCACTTGCAGGTTGTCTTGAAAAACTTGCATTTGATATATTTCGAGTTGTTATTTTCCCCTCCAAATTAAGATTGGTTAAATCCATGTGTGTTGTGGCATGGATTATCTTTTTCTATTATTAAATCGTGACAGCTAATTATTAGCTCTGTCTACACCAAGGAAGAGGGGAGTGCTCTGTCAGAGGGACGTGGCCTGGGCTCAGGCTGCAATGCTGACTGCCCCCTCTGCCCCACCCCGCCCCCCCTACCCCCCGAGCTTGGGCAGGGTTGGTGGGTGGAGGGGAGGAGGGGGCCTGCCTGGTAACCCACACTAGGCTAGATGCTTTTCTTGGGTAGAAATAGTTAGCAACACTGAAACAGATACCTGTAACCCCACTTTGAAATTAGACATTCCTAACCCTACTTTAAACTGGGGTTCAGAGAGGTTAAGGGACTTGCCCAAGGTCACACAGCAAAGTGGAATCAGACTTGGGTCAGCCTGGCTTCCTGGCATCACACAGGGATGGAAGCTTTTAGGGGGAGGTCGGCAGAGCCATTGGAGGCAGGCACTACCTCTAGACCCCATCCAAGGTGCTCCTGGTAGCTGGTCCCAGGCGTGATCCTTGCCCATACGGCCAGGAGCCCTCAGGCTCCCCAGAGACCCTGGCCCACACACAGTCTGCGTACTTCCTGGTGAAGGCTTTGCAGAGGTGGGGGCAGAAAGAAGAGCAGTAGAATGTGAATTCAGGCAGCCCTGGGCTGGGGTTCTGGTTTTGCCAGTGACTGGTCTGATCTTCAGCTCTCCGAGTCTCCGTTGCCTGTAAAATGGAGATCACCCTTCTTACCTTTCAGACTTCTCGTCGGTGTGATTTAGACAGTTGATGCAAATACTCGGTCCCCGTGATCGTCAGTTGTTAATGATACTGAGTCACCAGTGGGATGCAAAGCAGGGTTCTGGCCTGCTGACCCGCCCGGAAGGACCTCATTACCACCCCTCCCGTTCTTCCCTGCGGGGAGACTTGTTTGAGCTTGTGTCCCTGGTCCTGGCAGGGCTGAGTCCAGACCCCAGGGTTGTTGAGTCAGGACAGGTGGCCTTTTGCCACACCAGGCTGCCCAGCCCTGTGGCTCGAGACCAAGCATTTCTTCGCCTTGCCGAGCTCCGGTTTCCTCACCGGGAGCCGGAGCGAGGGATTGCTGTCTGGCTGGCCTCCCCGGGAGGCGGTGCACCCGCTGTGTGGCCTGTGCAAACAGCGTCAGCAGCCTCAGAATGTGACTGTCCACCGAGCTGTTGTGGGAAACTTTACTGAATGAAAACGAAGACAAAAGTACTGGTCAGCTACGGGGCCATTTTTTTCTTTTGAAGTTTGGGGCCTTCGGATCTGTGATTTAGGTCGGTGGCTCCCACTCCGGGTCAGGAAAGAGGGAGGGAGGAGGCAGGAGGAGGAGCCTGGGCTCCGGTGGCCGGAACATAACCGACAGCCTAGTTACTGTTATTATTATTAGGGTTTTTATTTGACAGTAAATAGTTAGCAGTTGACTTAAGTTTTTTATTAGGCATTTGACAGCTTTTTTTTTTTCCTTTGCTAATTTTCATGCCTGACGAATGCATACTCACCAGCTCTAGACTCCGCTAGGAGCGGGCTCCATGCAGCAAGCCCTAGAAATAAGGCAGCCCGGTTGTCAGCCCTGCGCCCTTGGGTTCATCTTTTCACGGAGGAGACAGAAAGACTGAGTGGCTCATATTAGGATTTTTAATGGAGCACATGCTTTTAGAGCTTCCGGTGAGCCAGTCACTGTTTGGAGGGCTTGACAAATCTTAGTCAACTTAATCCTCCTAACAACTCAACGGGTAGGTGCAAGTGTCAGCCCCACTTTGCAGAATTGAAAACTGAAGCACAGAGATGTTAAGCCACTTGCCCAAGGTCACACAGCCGGTGGAACAGGGGCTCAGGGTGTAAACTCTCCAGTCACGCTCTGCTCGGTGGTGAGGCGGTGCTGCCCTGGTCATATTTCACCTTACGTTCCCACCCTCTCTCCGCCCCAGAGAGGTGGTAAATCAGATATGACTGTCATTTTAGAGACGAGGAAACCGAGTCACAGGGAGGGGAAGCCCTTGCACCATCACCCTGTGAGTAAGCCCAGAACCCAGGCTCCGGACTTCTGGCTGACGACCTTCACGGAGCAGCACTGGGTGGTCGCTGGGTCACCTCCAGTTCCGTCACTGTCCCTGCCACAGGCTCCCTCTGCTCCCAGCCAGGCTGTGGGTGGCTTCCAGTCCGTGGGTGACGTGCCATGATGGGACCTGGGGGCTAGCGTGGGTTGAAAGAGCCAGGACCGTGGCCTCCACCTGTCCTCCACGCGTCTGTGGGTTTCGTGTCGACGCCGTTTGTGCAAAGTCCATCTTGTTAGGAGCTGACTCCTGCGGGAGTGTGGGATGCGTGGGGTGGGGTGCGGGGAGGGCAGGCAACCTGGACTCCTAGGCTGGGGAAGGTGTCCTTGCTCTGGCTGACATGCTGTGACCTTGAACAGACCCGCCCCCTCCCTGGGCCCCAGCTTCCTGAGCTGAAGGGTGAGAAGGTATTACCCGTGGTTTCCAACAGCTGTGAGGGCCTGGCGGGAGGGTGGGGCCTTCCATCCCAGCTTCTCACCTAGGTCCCCTCCCCACCCAGAGGCCCCGCCCCACCCCCTCTCCTCACTTGTTACAGGTGGGGCTCAGTAAGTTTCCTCGGAAGAAATTGGCGGCTGGACAGGAAAGCTCTGATCCTAGGGCAGTGGTTCTCAACCTTCTGGCCCTTTAAATACAGTTCCTCATGTTGTGACCCAACCATAAAATTATTTTCGTTGCTACTTCATAACTGTAATGTAGCTACTGTGATGCATCGTCAGGTAAATATCTGATATGCAGGATGGTCTTAGGCGACCCCTGTGAAAGGGTCGTTCGACCGCCAAAGGGGTCGCGACCCACAGGTTGAGAACCATTGTCCTAGAGGATTAAACAGGGTCTCTCTCTCTCCAGCTCCCAGCTGGGCAGACTCTTTGGGAGGAATTGGTGCACTGACCCTGAGGTTGAGAGCTCAGGCTCAGGGACCTCGTGTGCCCAAGCCCCGAGTGTAGGTGTGGTTTGATAGTTGATACTTTTGTTAAGAGGGCCACCCCCCCCCCCCCCATTGTATAAGCCTCAGCCCCCATGAAATCCGGACCCACCCTGGCGCAGGCACTGCTAGGTGGCGGCCAGCGACCGAAAGCGGGCAGAGATGTCAGCCTTCCCTAACTGAACCCTGGGAGGGGCTCCCCACGGCAGGTGTGGTCGGGGCCTGGAGGCCCCCAGCTGGGCCCAGGGCGGTGGGGCGCTAAGCCTCGGTTTGTTTTTTTCAGTGGGTTTTCTTAGGGCCCTCCAGCTGGCCTGCTGGTTTTGATGTGGAAGGGGAGGTGGTTCAGGAAGGAGGAGTCTGTGCGTGTGTGTGTGTGTGTGTGTGTGATGGGGCTGGGGGAGGGTGTGAGAGTGGTATGGCCTGGGAGGGAGAAGTGGGACCCCGGATGAGAGACAGGTCTGGGAAAGGCTGCCTGCTGCTGCTCAGACTCCATGGAAACTGGGACTCTGGGCTCCCTTGGGTGGGAAATAGCAACAAAATGGCCTTCCCTTTGGAGGTGGGAAGTCAGAGCCCCCAGTCCTGGTGCAGAGATGGGCAGCTTTCAGGTGGACCATGAAGGCAGGGAGGACTGCCCAGCCTGGGACAGTGATGCTTGCTCAGGGCCCTTGAGCCCCTGGGGTCGAGTCCTGGCAGCTTGCAGAGCCTGCTGGTTGTAGGTGTGGACACAGCCTTAGGCAGATGAATCGAGATTCAAAGGTGCAAACTCACAATGCAGAGTCCTGGGCCTGGCGTCCCTAGAGCCTGGTCTGGTGGGGCTCGAGCGAGGATACCTGTCCACCCCGCAGTGTCCAGAGAACACCATTTCCTGACTTCAGGAAAGGGACCTTCTTTTTAAAAAAACACACACGTACTTTTTATTGATTTCAGAAAGGAAGGGAGAGGGAGAGAAAGATAGAAACATCCATGATGAGAGAGAGTCATTGATCGGCTGCCTCCTGCATGCCCCCTACTGGGGATTGAGCTCGCAACCCGGGCACATGCCCTTGACTGGAATCGAACCCGGGACCCTTCTGTCTGTAGGCCAGCGCTCTATCCACTGAGCCAAACCAGCTAGGGCAGGAAAGGGATCCTTGAAGGCAGTGGAGAAAACACTGGCTTTGTTTCCACAGCTTTTGGGGGCAGAGTATGGCATCTGGAGAGTGTACCCCCAATGGGATTCTAGGGGTCCTCCCTCCCTTGGGACTGGGATCGGGGACTGCCTGCCGTGGGCTCAGTGTGATGGCTGGGTCTTCCTTTCCTTTAAGGAGAAACAGGGCCGACCTTTGATGACCCCTTCCCACCCCAGCCACTGGCTGAGTGGGCTGAGGTTGGTAGACCCCACAAAACTAAGCTCTCCAGGGACGCCAGAGCGGATTCTTTTCCCTCTCCCACCACGAGTTCAAAGCCCGCCAATTAAGCAGCCTAAACAGTGTGGTCTTCGCCCTGCATCACTGACATCATGGGCTTGTAAAACTTTCCCTGCGAAGCAGGCCACTTCATTCGCGGGGAAAAAGAAGTCTGTAATTTTCCTGACCTGGCCTTTGCTTTGCAGAGAATAGGAAAGGGAGAGAGAACTCATTTCCAGAAACAATCGGCCCCCAGAGAGCAAACAAGGTCCATCCAGTGTGGGGCTCCGCGGTAGGGAGGGTAGGGAGCGCTGAGGTCCAGGACTCCCCAAACCACGTGCTGTGCAGACGCGGAGGCTGCCAAGGGCTTTGGGGCCTGGGCTGGCACGTTCCAAAACTAGGAGGGGGGGAGGTTGGGGAGATGGACATCAAAATCCTTCCGACTTCGAGACGGAATCCCTCCTCCCGCTGGCATGAAACCACCTGCCTCCCAACTAATGCAGTTTCCCCGTACTCCGCCGGTTGCAACTTGCAAGACTCGTTCTGCCCGGGTCTGAATCTCCAGCGACCCCTCCCCCCTGCCCTCTGGACCTTGCCCACCTCCTGCAAACCATCCCTTCCCCCGCGGGAGGGGGCAGGGACAGCTCCTCCTGCCCCCCTGCCGGGGACTTCAGGCCCTGCCCATAGGGGCTCGGAGCTTGGGGTCCCTTAGTCTCCCTTCACTGCCAAGTCCAGGCACCACACAACGGCCCTTTCCTTCCCGAGGCGAGGCGGGTGGAACAGCTCAGGCGGGGCTGTGGGGGTGTCGGGGTGTGGGGGCGGCCCGCACCTCTCCGATCCCGCACGGGAACCTGCAGACACTCTGGAAAACTTTGTGATTGCGCCAGGGCCTTCCCTGCTGTCCGTGCCCCGCCCCTGCCCACCGGGTACCACCCGGCCTTCGGGCGGGAGCGCCTCACCGACTGGCCTGTGGCCTGTCCAGCTGGCCCGGCGGGTGCACGGCTCTGCGACCATCAGCCACCTCCTTCCAGCTCTCCAGGCCGACCCCCAAAGACGTTGATTGTGTCTTTCTGGGGCGGGAGGGCCGAGGGGGCTCCAGGCACATGCATAATTCGGGGGCTTAATGGGCCAGCTGCCGGAGGGGGGGGGGGCGAGGGGCGGGCGGAGGCGCAGCTGACCTGCCCGAGTCTGGCCTCGCGGGGAAGGCGCTCCTTTCTTCCTCCGTGACAGCTCCCCTCCCCCTCTGGGCCCGGGTCCGGGGAAGAAGGGGGGCTGGCGAGACGTGGGGTTAGCCAAGGGGAGGGGGCTTCCTTCCTGCACCCGTGCAACTTTTGCTTTGGGGGGCGGGAGGCGTGCAGTGAATCGGATCGGCCCCAGGACCCAGGTCCTGCAGGAGCCGCGGACTCGGAATGCGCGTTTCCTGGGAGCAGCCCCGAGGTTTTTTCCGAGCCCCGCCCCCCGGCCGCCCCCTGTAGGCCCCCAGCCCCGCTGCGCCCCGCCGAGCTCGCCCCTGGCCCCGAGCCAGCCCCTTTCCAGGGCTGGGCTGGCTGCCGCTGGAGATGGATGGAGGCGGAGACCCAAGGTCAAGGGCGGGGAGCCCGCCATCCTGGGGCCCCTTTGTGCGCGCCGGGCCGCCCCTCCTCTACCCGCCTCCCCCTCCCCCGCTCAGGGGCCGCGTGCGGGCCCTGGCTAGTGACCGCCCCAGACCTGGGGAATGGCATTTCAGGACCCTGAACACTCCTGCCAGTAGCCCCTCCCCAAAACCGCTGCGCGCAAGGACCTGGGGTCCTTGCCGGGGCGGCTTTCCTGGGGCCGGGGTGGGGTGGGGGGTGCCCTAGGATCCCCTCTTCTCCCCGCTCTCCTCCCGCCTCCAAACACTGAAGGGTCGTGCCTCCCTCTCCAGCTCGTGTTGGCCCAGAGCTGGGCAGGTCCCTGGACCCAGGTGAGGCGGGGATGGAAGGAGCCTCAGGTCCCATGTGCATTTTATGTCCTATAGTCCTGTCCAGAGGCGGTTTTCTTGGGAGTCCCTCCCCCCCTGCCCCCTCCCCGCCTTCCTCCTGCAGGAGGGGGAGCCTGCTTTTCTAGAGGGAATTCCTGGGGCTGGGATTTTAAAACACTCGACACAAGTGCTTTCCCAATTGTGTGGGAATGGAACCCTCCACTAGAGTGGGGCCCGAAGCCTCGTGGAAGTACAGGAAGTGAATGTCAGCCCTTCCTCCAGCCCGGCTTCTTTTACAACGAGTGCCCTCCCTCCAAGAGAATTGGTATGCAAATGGCCACCTCGCTCAGAGTCTCTATTTTTGCTTCTTAAAAATTGGCCTCCAATTGTTTAAAGCACTCCAGCCAGCCCTTAAAGACCCAGCAAAGCAGGGGTTTAGACTCCCCATGTCTTTACCACAAAGCTCTGAAGGAAATGCTCCAACATTTCCCCGAAGCTGTGACTCTGGAAATAAAAATGTATGCTATTTGGCTAGAGAAGATGAAAAGTTTACCTTCGCTGGGACAGCTTTTCTAGGCTGGAATTGGGACCACGTCTCTAATTTTTCATTATTCAGAAATTTGCTGTAACAAGCGTCAAGGTAATTTTTAAAAAATATGCATGTACGTATCTCCTTATGATCTGGGCTGATCCAGATCATAACAGGATACTGCCCTTTCTGTGCTCTCAGGGGCACAGTATTTGTAACCAATGCCTTCGTGGCATTTTGAGTAAGAGTTGACCTTAAAAAAAAAAAAAAAAAAGAAAGAAAATCTCCGTTTTAGTGAACCCGAACTCTGAGCAGCTAGCTTTTCTGCTGGAGGATTCTGAAGGAATTTGTCAATTTACTTTTTTGAAAGGCCTGTGGAAAAGGTAACACATTCAACACTTGGGAACTCAAAAACTGCTGGCAGTCCTGGACAGGGAGGTTTGCATATCTGCCTGAACTTGCTGGCCGGTTTCTCAGACGTCCATTTATAACAGTTCTAACAAGATAGAATCTGCCTTTGAATATCTGTAAATACAGGTAAAGATCACAATCCGCCTCTCATAATGGTCCAGGACTGAAAAGGCAGATCCCCGTGTTTGATTAATATTTATGTTGCCGGATTCCTTTAGAGAAAGGAAGATAAAACACCGGTCACGTGTGTGTGTGCTCCGGGGGCCCCATCCTAGGTCCCTGCCGTTTCTTTAGAAGGATGTACGTTTGGGGATTTGGGGAGACAAGGTGTGTGTATGGGGGTAATTGTTCAGGCTTTGCCTGGAAGATAGGAACGTGTGGTTGGCTGACTTAATGGCTATTACAGGAGGAGGAGGAGGCCAACTTATCTTTTTTCTTTATTTTGATGGTTCAACAGTGGTAAAAATGACCGGTGATTTCTCCCTCTCGTTTTGGGGTAAGGCTGGGGGCAGAGTGGTGAAAGCCCCCCTTCCCTCTTCTCTCGTTCCTTGGAAGGCACTCACCGTTGTGTCCCCGTGGCAGGGTGGGCTGCCTTGCGGGTGTGTTGTTCTGAGCTGTACACGACAAGCCTGCAGGGCACAGGTGACTTGCCGTGCTTTGTTGCGGAGCCGTGTGTGTGGGAGATTTGCTTGGGAATGGGGGGCCTGTGTCAGCTGCATCCTGTTGAAATAAATGCCAGTGGAAATGGTCGTCAGTGGGACCCCAGGGAGGCCTCCTTTGGAGGTGTGGATAAGCATCTTCCGTTTTATGACTTTGAGAAATCTAGATGTTCTTCCCGGATTCTCTAGAAGCCTGGCCTCTCAGAGCAGCGCCTGAGCCCCGGTGACACCTTCGACCAGTATTTGTTGTGGCAGGAGCAGGAGGGGCCACCTGGGTGTCGAAGCACCGATCCAAGATGTGGGCACGCACGGCGCTGCCCGTCTCAAATGTGTTTGTTCCTAAACGGCCCGGGGCAAACCAGCTCATCATCTCTTCGTTTCTTCTCTATTGAATGGGGATAGGCAATTGTGTTCACTCCTGCCGCTGTCCAGGTGCCAGAGCAAACCCTTCCCGGCCAGTGGAGTCATTGCTGATTTCAGACATAAAAGAGTATAGGCTGTCATTGTTCAGCTCCCGGGGGGTTGGGGGGGGGGGGGTGGTGGGCAGCTTGACTGGTTTGCAAAAGGGCAAGGAGTCACATAGCTACTCGGGTAGCATGTCATGTTCAAGGTAAGGGGAAAAGATAGGGGGCTTAGGGGAGGGGGCTGATAAGGAGGAGGACTTGAATTTTCAATTTAGTGACCTAATACCAATAGGAAACGCTTCTCCCCCATTCCCGTTCATTTTAGGGGCCTGGCCCCCCAGCTCTTTGGGGACTGCCACGTAACTCAGAACCCTAACACCAACTGGGCTTGCTGTTGCCCTTGACCTGAACATACCATGGAAGGTATCTTTCCTGGCATTTGGTGTCTGGCTCCAGAAAGAGAGGACTTGAGCAGGGAGAGTGCAGATCAAACACCGGTTGGGTTGGGGGAGGAATGCATACAGCAGGCAGCCTTTAAGTGCGCAGTCTTGCTCGTCGCAGGTGAGGAAGCAACTCCCGTACAGACTGGCGAGGAAATTGTTTCGCTTTCGCCGCCGTCTCTCGAAGCTAACAGCCATGGGCATCTGTGCCCACAGAGCACACAGCTGGCGCTCTGAAACGGTCCCTTCACTGGGGGAAGGAGAGGCCCTAAGTGTCCTGCTGGGGCTCCGTCTTCCTGTTTTGTTGTTTTTCTTTCCGAGAGGCTTGGATTCCTTTTTCCCAGCAAATGCTGAGTGACCTGAATTGGAGTTTTAATAGGAGTCACCTGTGGCAGGGCCTAGCCCCTGCGGTTCAGACTTGCTATTTAGAAAATACAGATGCTTGCGTTATGTGTTTCGTTGGTTCACCCCAGCAGGGCCGAGACCTCCGGCTTGCGTTTTGGGGGTGGGGGTGTGGGTGGGGGGTGGCCCTCTGCCTTCTCCACGGGGCACTTGAGGGAGCCCTTGTTCCCTGGCATCGGAGCCGGAGTGGGGTGAGGCCATGGCGGATCCCCGTAGCTGTGTCGGTGCAGGCACGGAGCCAGAGGCTGTCTGCTGTTCCTTAATTGAATACAGATCTCAGTCAGTTCCATGTGGGCATGCCAGAATGGGCAGGGAGGGCAGTGAGAGTCCTCCTTCCCCCAGTTCGGGTCTTAGAAGCTCGGACCCCCCCACCTGAGTGGCCTCCAGGCCTGTCCCCACACCCAGCCTGCGTGGTTTGCAAAAAAGGAAGGGAGGTGGGCGCCATGATCGTGCGACGCCCATGTAAACACTGTTTGTCAGAACTGGGTCTTCTCTCTTTTGTTAGTGGCAGCTCGTTAATTAACCAGCAGATTAGTGCAGCCTTCTTGGACACATGCATGAATTTGGGGGGCAGAAGATTGTCTTTCTCCTAAAACTCTGAACGGCACCGTTCAGGAAGTCCAGGTAGCTGCCACCTCTTCTCTCGGTGCCCCGTGGTCCTCCCTGCTGCCCCTTCCCACCCCCTCTCCCCAGCCTCCCCCCTTAGCCCGAGCGATGGGGCTCCTAGTCGGGTGGAGGACAGACGCGTTAAACGCAGCTAAATAAATCATGTTTACGCTTGGCGTTCTTGGGAGTGAAGAATCTGTTGGCTGTTTTTACTTCCTTATTTCTCAGCATTTGCTTCCTACCTGTTTTTGAGCTCATGCCCAGAAATAGTAGTTTTGTCAAATGAGGGTATAATGCCAGCCAGTCTCTCTCGCTGCCAAGGAAGCTGCTGGATTTTGCAAAACAGAGTGACGTTTTTTTAGTGACACTGATTTCCCCCCCCCCCCCCAAAAAGAAATTAGGATGTAGAATAAGGGTATAAAAATGCACATAGGGAAGAAAAAAAAAAAATCCCCTCCCTCCAGCTGCCCCCGAGGCTCAGGGACGCGCAGGGAGCCGCCTGGGAGACAGGTCTCACTTCTGTCGCACTTGGCAGCTCCGGGGGCAGGAGGCGGCACAGACCGACCCGGAGAGGCCGCAGCTGCCTCGGCGGCCGAGAGCTGCGTCAGGCTCCTCGCTCTCAGCCAAGAGACTTCATTTGCTCTGCCATCTTGGATGATGTGGCGCAAAGATGTTTGTTTTCTTATTTCAGGTTGGTCTTGTGTCTGTGCAGTTTCCGAGGCCTCCTGAGCAGTGCTTGCTGGATCCTTTCTCTGAGGTTACAGTGAGATTCTGGTCCCAGCCCGGCTTGGGGGCCCGTTGGGATCCAGCCGCACTCTCATTGTTTATATACAGAACAGCCAGGGAGGCGGCCCTTTCTCTGCCTTTTATCCACCACACTGTTTTGGGGTATCTGAAAAGTCATTGTCCCGGTGGGGTGCTGGGCAGAGAATTACAACCCAGGGAGCCTGCAGGTTAAAAACACTTTTTTTTTTAAGGTTCAAAAAACAAATAAATGGCAAATACAGGTGTGTGTGTGTGTGTGTGTGGGCGGGGGGTGCTCCTGCCAGGAGGCCAGGCCTGACTTCTCCGGAGTCTGTGCAGGGAGCAGCCGGGCCTCTGGGGTGAGTTCAGTCTGAGGCCCAGCACACCAGCTCTGTTTCAAAAACACCAAGGAAACCAGGGCAGCAGGACCAGCGCCAGCGTGCTGTGACCCCCCCCCCCCCCCCCCCCCCCAGTTCCTACGGGGAGCGCTTGGCGGTGAAATGCTGTTTCCACGGAGGACCCTGCTACGGTTCCTTTAATTACACCAAAGAGCGGTGTGATGCGCAGCTGAAGGCAAACCTCTGCAGCAGGCGGCGGGAGCCGGGCTAGATTGAGTCGGAAGGAGCAGCGTTACCAGTGCTAACGTGCTAACCATCCTTAGTGCATTAATCCCGCCAAGTGTTAATTTTTACAAATTTTGTTGTTGCACACACTGTACGTCACCGTTGGTGCGTTAGGAGATGAAGATGGATTTCGCGTCAGGAAATAAGCAGGGACGTGCCTGCCGGGCTGCTCCCTCGGAAGGCAATGTGTGACGTTCATCGTCAGATGCTACCTGTGCAGAAAGGCAGGCTCGCAATACGTGGATGAAACGCCACCTGCATTCAGGAAACCCGGCCAGAGGAGCCACTTTGTTGGGGGTAATTACAGGCCTCCAGGCAGTGGCATTTCAGACGTGGCCTGGCAACCCAGTGAGGCCACAGAAAGATGTTCTTATGTGATTGAGCCTCCATATTCTATGTCTATTAGTAAAAGGTAAAAAGAAATGAAAAGGAAAAAAAAATCAACAACAAAATCCAGGGAGAGTTTGTGTGTGTGTGTGTGTGTGTGTGTGCGTGCGCGCGCGCATGTGTGTGTTTATTGTAGGAGACCAATTGCATAGAGCTCTACTAACTGCAACTAAAAACAAGACAGCTATTTAAACTATAACAGGGTCCCCCTTTCGACAATTTGATTTCTTCTTCTTTCTTTTTTCACCTTCTACTAACTGAGTGAAAATTCTGTTCACCTACAAGGAGCCCTGCTGGCCCTGGGGTTGCAGGCTCCCCTCCTGCCCAGTACAACGTCATGGTCTGATCTTAAAACGGGGGTGAGGCTGTGACATTCCTCCCATCCCCCCATCCCCCTGCACCTGGGATTGTAATCCCTTTTCCTGGCTGTAACCTCCTTGCTGGGTGCTGCGTTTCTCGGGGTTCTTGTTGTTGGCGGGGCTGCGTCCTTTTCACTGAATTCTCTGAGGTTCTCAGAGTTCGGGCTTCCTCCTCTGGTGATGCTCTCTGCGTGCAGGCGGCTGAGCCGAAGCAGCGGTGGCTTCTGTGGACCCGAGACCACAGCTTCCTGAGCTCCCCCGTTTCAAACACGCCTGTAGCGGACCCGCCCGACAGTTAGCGAGTCCAGGAGTCAGCATTCCGAGGTCCTTCGCTCCTCAGAGGCCAGGCCCTGTGGATGCTGATGGGGAAGAGAAATGTGTTGTCAGTTGGAATCATCTTCTGGTTTGTTTCCCTTGTGTGACGTGAGACTTCACTCTTGACGATGGCCCCTGCCCTCTCCACACCACCCCCTCGTCCCCCCCCTCCCCCTCACATACACACATGCAACTCTGAGAGATGGGCACATGCCGAAGGGGTGTCTGGCCAAGCTGGTCATTGGGGTCTGGCCATAAGTTCCATCTAAAAAGGGGCCATAGGTTCCTGACCCCACGTCCCAAATTCTTCATGGCTGGAACCCAAATGGCTTATCCAGCTTTTTACTTCAGTTTACAGGCTGTGCTGTTCGTCGGGGGCGGTGGGGGGGGGGGGGGCGCATTGGGAAGATGCGTGTAGTTTAGCGTTTGTGGGTCCTGATGCAGCCTCAGAGGAGATGATCGGAGGAGCTTGGCTAAGTTGTTTTAGGGCCAAAGACGGAAGACGGAAGCAGGTCAGGAGGCCGGGAGAAGGGGCAGTGCCTCTGCTAGGCTTTTGCTGGTGACCATCGGAGCATCTGTCACCTCTAGCTTGTCCTTGGCCTCTGTAGCTTCCTGGGGATGGGAACACACACTGTGCCCTGCCCACACTGCTGACACGTGCGTGCGTATGCGTGTGCATGAGTGTGCACATGTGTGTAATCTCTGTGTAACAGATGAGCATGCACACAGTTTCCTGGCGAGTGAAACACATGGTTTCACCTGTTGTCCCCATGCCTGCCCATTCCAGGTTTGGGGCTCTGATTCCGGGGGCCCACCTGCTGAGGTCACCCCAGAGGACTCAGATCTGTTCCTATGGGGGTCCCGAAGCCAGGGTCGAAGGCCTCGGCATCCGGCTGGAGGAGGAGGAGTTCTGTTCATTGGCATTCCGGCAGCGGAGAGCCCAGGGATTTCCCCGAGAGCCCGGCACGCACCAGCAGAGACACGAGCTCATGTTTTCCCTGCAGGGTTGGCTCAGGCGTTGCAGCGGTCAGCTCCCTCCACTTCCCCCGAGTAGGTCAGAAGGAGGTTCGGACACAGCCTTCCTCCCAGCAGGCCCCGAAGTGCTCGCTGCCACTCACTGGGCGGTGCCACAGAGGGATGGGGACTTGTGCTAGAACCCCACCGACCCTCGGCTCGGGCTGCAGAAAGGGGACCTGCTGCTCCAGAGGACCTGGCGGCTGCATCTTGGGGAAGTTGGGGTTGCCACAGGCACCTGTGCTTTTGGGCCTGGTGCAGGGGTGGCCTGCACTCCTCACCGTGAGGCGTAGCTGCGGGGAGGACATTGCCTGAGCCCTGGTGGGAGGAGGAAGGCGGGTTTGGTGGTGTTGGGGGCATATTGTTCTTGGCCTCGCCTCTCCCTTTTCTGGGGTGCATGAAATGACAGCAGGCTGGGGAGCAAAAGTAGTGGAGGCGGTGAGTCACCCTTGACAGATCCCAGAGTGCGGGGGTGGGCGGGCGGGGAGGCGCCCAGAGGAGGGGCCTGGCTCAGGTGCTGGGAGGGACGGGAAGGCAGGCATGGGGGTCTCCGGGTGGTCGCTGTGGAAACCCTGCCCTCACTCTGTGCCCCCAGCCAGCCAGGCCCAGGTGGTGAGGGCAGCCCGTCAGCTCAGGCCACCGAAAGGGCTGTGTTTTCAGCAGGCAGGCCAGTTCCGGCTAAATGTGGATGTGAACCATGTTTTCATGTCTCCCATGTAAGGGCCTGAAGGAAATCTTTAAACATAGCTGTGCAAACCCTGTGAAACCCATTTCCCCTTCCCATGGCTCCTCCTTTAAAGGACACTTACACGTGAACCCCCAAACCCCAACCCATGGCAGCCAGGGACCCAGAGACCGGTGATGGGCGCCTGATTTAGAATGAGAAATTGGAAGTGGGACTTGGGGAGCCTTAGCTCCCCACAGAGGACTTCTTGGTCCCCCAAACGCTTGGTGCCAGGAGCTGAGCCATGCAGTACCCTCTGGGCCTGCCCTCCCTCCCCCTGCCCCCCCCCCCCCCAGGTTTCCACGGTGACTTTCGCTGTTCACCGAAATGCTTGCATCCCCTGTCTGCTTTGTTTTATGATGGTGATATATATTTATAATGAAGTGAAAAACAAGTTCCAGGCTTTGCTGGTTCCCAGACCTTGGCAATTAAAAACTAAGAAAAAGGTGAAATAATACCTGTGGAGGGAAGGAATTTATTATTTGAGCACCCCCTCTTCCCCCCCCCCCGCCCCGCCCCCACAGGACCCTTGCTACTCTGAAATTGAGTAACAAAGATGCCTTAGGATCCTCCTTCTCTGTTCCTGCTGTCTCAGCCACAGCCCTGCCCCTACACCCACCTCCCCGCAAAAGGGCAAGAGGGACAGATGATGGGTTAGGGCTAGGGCCTGTCTGGTGAGTACCTACGCCGGCTCATTTGAGGTGGCACTCCGCTTCTTTCAAAGAGGAAATTGCCAAAATGGATGTCATCGGCCGCTAATTAGATGTATTTTAACCGCGGGGTCGTTTTGCCAGCTAATGCTGTTATTATGTGCTTCCATGTGAACACGCCGGAGCTGTTAAACAGGGTCCTGCGGCCGAGCAGGCGGCAAATGGGGCCGCGGCCGCGGAGGCTCCTTTCCTTGGTGTCAGCCGGTGCCCTCCCCGCCCCCCAGTTGGCCCTGAGATGGCCAGGCCGGGCCCCTGGCCGAAGTCTGAGTCCTTTTAGCTTCTTGACATGCACCCCCTTTCCCCATGGGACCATCTTCTTTATGTGTTTCGACCAGGGAGGTACTGAGCTCTCCAGATTGGGGACCCCCAAATCACACCTCTCTCGCTCTAGCCGCGGTCACCATCCTCCAGTCCCCTCCTAGAAGCAACAAATGACCACCCCTAACTGGCCGGCCCTGGGTTTTCCAGCCTGAGCTGGCTTCCCTCCCGCTTCTCTCTCTAGCAAACCGGAAAAAGGGTCCTGATTTCCCGTCAGGTGGGGGGAGGCGGGCTGGAACTTGGATCATGATCCTTAAATGTGAGCAGTGCCTTTGACTTCTCCCTCTCCCCGTCGCTGCCTGCCCCACCCCCTTAATACATAGCATTTTTATCATCCTTAAGACAAAGTAGCTGGCAAAATATTTAAGCGATCCGAAAGAAATGTTTTTATTTGCCCGCGTGCTAACTGGGTTATCTGCCTATCTTGTTTATGAAATTTGAGGCTGCCTCTCCTGCAGTCTGTGCCACTCTCACATCTTCCCCGGCTCCCATTTCCATATTTCTGCGTGCATGTTCTTTGTTAATCACTTGGCAAGCGCTTATTTGAATATTAAAAATTTCTTTAATCATCAAAGGCAGGAGCACAGTCTCATGAATATTCATATTTTTCCCCCTCCTCATTACCCTGCAGTAAAAGCCAAACAGCCATCAATCGCCCTCATTACAGGCTCTGGCGTTTTGATTGGCTGCCGGCTGCCCAGAGCTTTTTTATTTTTTCATTTTTCCCCTTCTCCTATGAGCTGTCTCTTACCTGCCAACTACCAAAAAAAAAAAAAAAAAAAAAAAATCAACAATGCAAGAATAAATTTCTCTGGTTGAAAAGCAACTGCAAACTTGTCACACAGTCCTTGTGGCTTGCTGCTGCCAAAGCGGCCAGCAGCACTACCTGGGCCCCTAAAAAAAAACAAAAACAAAAACAAAAAAACCCAGGAAAAAGAAAGGGGGGAGGGGGGTGAGAGGAAAAAATAAATAAATAAATAAATGAAGAGGGAGAAACTTGAGCCTCAGCGATGAATATTTGTCAAGAGAGTTGACGTAAGTTTCATTTGCATAATGACTTTGTACTTCTGCATTAATAAAATTTGCATATGAAGCCATGTTAATTACTCCTGATCATGCTTTTTGCATTCATGCATAGTAATTTTCTCCGACTTGTGAGAATTAATGTCTTGGCATGGGGGGAGGGGCGTGGGATTGTCAGGTTTCCTTGCCAGTGGCCCTCACTCGCAGGCCAGGCGCTGGCTCCCGGTCTGTCTGTCTGTCTGTCGCCCTCCTGGGTCTGTGACTCATTTTTGCACTATCAGTAGGAGTTCTTGGCTTTAAAAAATGTATCCATGGAAAGGCACCGGTAGGGAGAAAAATATACATCTGCACAGTGTAGTCCAGAGCCCATCTCCTGGCTGGGATCTGTCACCCTCCCGCCCACGTGGGAGGGTCGCCCGAGGATTCAGCCTTGGGAAAGGCTCCATTCCCCTCAAAACCGGCCCCGCGTTCCCAGGAGGGTTTTTGTGTCTCCACGCGCCGGTGGGTGTGTGTGCGTGTGCGTGTGTGTGTGTGTGTGCGTGTGTGTGCGCGCCGGGGAAGTGCGCATGTGCGAGGAACCGCACCATCTGCAGGGCCCCTCCTGAAGGGAGAGCGGGTTACACCCCCCCCTCGGAACGATGCATTAAAAATTACCTTACACCCTGATGGGGAGCTTAAGAAACGTTTTGGGGTTTCTGCTTGGGCATCTTCGTGCCTCTTTGTGCAGATGCACAGAGTGAGTTGCTGATGCCCCTGAGCCGTGTGGCCCTGGGCACCCAGCCTCGGTTTCCTCATCTGTGAGAGGGAGGGGGGGTCGTGTTACTGACTTCCTCGGGCGGCTGCTGGGCTTAAATGAGATGATATATGTACTCACTGTTTATTTCTCTTTCCCTAATGAAAGTGAGCTTCCATGATAAGCAGGCCAGCCAGCCAGGGGTTTATTTTTAAGCCGCCTGGATCCCGGTAAAGCCGGGATGGCGTCTCGGCGTCCCTCTGCCACATACCACCGCACACGTGCGTCTGGTCCGGTTCCAGCGGGGAACCCGCCGAGACCTCCAAAGAAATTGTTTTTTTTTTTTTTTTTGCAGGAGGGCCCTGCAGGGCTCCCTAGGGTGCCTTTCCATGGGGAGTGGGGAGGGAGTTCCAGAGAGGAAAATAAATAAATGAATGAAGAAATGAATGGAGGCATAACAAAAACGAACAGGGTGACCAGTTATTGCGTGTTCACTAGAAGCTCTGTTCCGGCCAGGCATGTCCGGACTGTCCTTCAAAGGCGGGAGTCTGAGAAGTGACTCACCCAGGAAATGGCAGAGGAGAGAGAAATGGCAGAGGCGAGATCAGAACCCAGGCCTCGGGCTCGCAGGCAGCCTCTCTCTGAGCTCCCGGCTTCCCGTGCACGTGTCAGCCTCTGGTCACAGGGTCTGAGTGCTCTGTCAGGGGTTCTGGGTCCCTTGGCTGCTGCACTTTATTTTTTTAAAATATGTTTTCTATTGATTTTTAGAGAGAGAGGAAGGGAGAGGGATTGAGAGATAGAAACATCGACGAGAGAGAAACATCGTGGATCGGCTGCCTCCTGCATGCCCCGTCCTGGGGCCCGAGCCCGACACCGGGGCACGTGCCCCAATCGGGAATCAAACTGTGACCTCCTGGTCCACTGGTCGATGCTCAACCACTGAACCACACTGGCCAGGTGCTGGCTGCACCTTTGAAGGCAGACACGCTTTCCTTGAGAAGGAACCAGAGCTGGGAGGTGGCCTGGGATGGGCAACGAAGCCAGAGACAGTCCTCACGTTGGCCTTTAGAAGAAAATGGAGATAAGATTCATAGAACAAAAAATTCACCATTTTAACCATTTCAAGGGGTACGAATTTGAGTGTAGTCACCGTGTTGGGCAGCCATCACCACTATCTAATGCCAGAACCTTTTCATTCCCCCGAAAGCAGCCCCGCCGTGACCCTCTCACGCCCCTCCCCACCCCCGATCCAGGGCTCTCCCTGGATTTGCCTGTCCTGGACTCTCCACACACATGCGATCATACAGTAGGCTGCTCCTTTCAGCACCCTGGGCTTCTGCCCCAGCTTCAGGCCAGGACTTCTGGAGTCGCACCCTTGGGCAGGCTTACACTGCTCCAGTGATGACCGGCCCCCCTACCCTCCACCAAGCAGGGGTTCTCTGCAGGCAGGTCAGGATTGGGAGCCCCTCACCTTGCTGGCCCCTGCCCGGCCTCAGTAGAGCCCGCCTCCACCTGGGAGCAGGTGGACTTGGCTAGGGGAGATTCCTAATGAGGTGCTGAGGCCCCCAGGGGCAGCCCAGCCCCCACCCGCTGAGTGAGGATGGCTGGACCCTTCCTGACTCGGGCCTGAGCCTGACCGTCCCAGAAGGAGAGAGTGTGGCTGTACTGTCCTGTGGTCCTTCCTTCCAACCACGGAGGCACAGGTTCTGCTTGCTCCCGCCTTGGGCAGTGCCACCAGCACCGGGGGCTCTGCTGGTTTTCTCAGCCCTGGGAAATGCTGTGGCCTCACCCAGAACCTGGGGACCCACCCACGTTTGCTAGTTTGCAACCTCCGATGGCCTGGCTGAGCCCACAAACCCTCCAGCTCCCCTTCCCCCCACAGCCCTCCCTTTCAGGATCCAGGGCCGCCCCATCACTCCACCCCACTGCAGGGCACCTCCAGGCTTCAGAGACACAACTGGGTTCGGGTTCCCAACCTCCCTGAGCCTCCGCCTCCCCATGGGATGGGGATGATCTTCCCTGCTGAGCGGGTGGCTGTGGTTGGTGTTTCGCTCAAAGCTGCTGTCACAGCCACGGGTGGTGCAAAGCCGCCCGGGGTCTGTAGGCAAGGCCTCTGTAGTGGACGGGTTCTCAGGCCAGGACTGGCCAGGGCAGGCTTCTAGGAGGGGGCAGGTGACACCGGCCTCAAGTGCCGACCCTCCCTGGGGCCTGTCTGGAATCTGGGGCATTGCCTTCTGCTCGGCGTCTGTGGCTGGAACTGCGTACGGGGCTCTCACCACACCCTTCCTGGGTCTTGAGCTCAGAAGCATCTCAGGGCCCTGGGCGTAGCCTGGTGGGAGGTCTTCCGTGGCCCAGACGGGCCCAGGTGGTGGGGTTAGCTCTGACCTCCCGGCAGGACATTGGCAGGTCTTCTTAAATGCCCTGCTGCCCCTCCAATCCTGGGTTACAGACAGAGCACCCCGGTTCTGCAGCCAGGCAACCAGGCTGCTGGTGTGTACAGCTTTCTGGGGCCACGTCATCAGTTTCCTGGTCTGTGCAATGGGTATCGTATGCCTCACCCCAGGGCATGTTGGGAAACTCACGGGCGGTGAACACTGTGGCTCCTGGCTCGCAGCGGGTTTGCAGGGCCCTGTGGCTCTCTGGATGGAGGATCCCGCGTGGGGCCGTGGAGTGGGCAGACGCCGCCCCTCCCTGCAGACCTGCGTGGGGCGGTGAGCAGCGTCGGGCGGCCTCCCTGGCAGAGCCGGCCCAGGGCCCAGCTGCCTGTCGTGTTGTTGACGTTTTCTTTTTGTCTCTCTGATGCTTCCCCGCTCAATTATTCACCCAGGGAATTTGGGCTTCTTCACTTGTGGTTTTGGCAAGCGCTTCACACAAATGTTTTGCCCTGGTGGTCTCTTAGCCATTTAAGATAAACGGCCAAATCAAATGCAGGCCGTGCCGGGGAGCTGAGGCGAGGCAGGCCCCTGGCCCTGCGTCATGCCCATCGGACCAGGGAGGCGTGAGGAGGGGTGCTGGGCAGTGCCAGGGTTCTCTCGGGGGTGTTCAAAGCCTCTGAAAGGCCTGGGGGCGTGGGTCGCCGAGGAGGGCCTCGGGCTGCAGGGCGGCACCAGCTGGCCGTTCGCCAGGCTGGAGGCTAACCGGCGCCCGGCGCTCCGAGGTGGACTGGGGGAGGCCGGGCCTGTCCAGACAGCCATCCGATAGAGCAAGCGGTGGCCTGGAGTTTCCCAAGGGCGGGGGGGGGGGGTGGCCCAGATTTTTGGGAACAGATGCCCAATGGGGCCTGCTCCCCAGCACTTCAGAAGCCCCCCCTCCCATAGGGGGACCTACCTGGGAGTGGGCACCCTGACAGCTCCCTGCATTAGGCCCTCGGGGAGGGGAGCCTGGCCCTAAGACAGCCCGACCTGGCAGCTGTGGAAGTAGCACCCCCAGGCCCCTGCCTGTGCCCCGGTGGTCTTCCCTGCGGGGCCTGGCACCCTGGAAGGGCGGCCTGCAGCCCTCTGCCCCGGGCCCCTGTTCTGCGCCCCGAGCCCCGTGTACAGTCCAGGGCCCGACTGACCAGTCTTTTCTATTGTTTTTTCTCCAGGGCCGTGCAGGCCTGCCCAGCTGCCCGCGATGGCCCCCATAGCTGCCTCCTCCTCCCACCCTCACACATCCGTGATCACCTCACCTCTGCGCGCCCTGGGCGCTCTGCCGCCCTGCTTCCCCCTGCCGTGCTGCAGCGCGCGCCCGGTCTCGGGTGACGGGACTCAGGGTGAGGGGCACACGGAGGCTCCTTTTGGATGTCAGTGTCAGTTGTCAGGTAACAGACGCCGCGGTGGGGGGGGGCGGGCTCCCGGGGGTGGTGGGGTGCACCCTGGCAGAGCTAGCAGCTGCCTCTCCCAGGTGGGCCGGGGCAAGATGGAGACCCAGGGGGGCCGTGCAGCCCCTGTCCCAAAAGGCATTTTCGGGGGGGGGGGGCTCCAGGGGGAGTGGTGAAGGATGCTGACAGAACTGAGCACCAGTGCCTGGTCCCCATGGGTCAGGAGGTCCCCACGCCTCCGCCCATTCTGAGTGTCTCCCAGAATGCACCCCAGCCTCCAAATTCCATCTCGTTGGGCTGTTTAGCTAAAGCTTAATTGGATAACGCTTAACATCTGAGGTTTTCTTCTGCCCTCGCCACTGCCCCCACCCCCCCGCCCCAGCCACTGCCCCCCCGCCCCCCAGACATGGCCAGGAGAAGATTCCGTGGTTGTTGTCTGTGTACATTGCTGAGCCGTCCAAAACGCGTTTCTCTTTGTGAGAATGTGTTGCCCATTAACTTTGAGAGGAAAAAGCACTTTAAAGGAGCCTTTCAGGGGGATTTCACGGGGGGGGGGGTGTATGTTAGGGGGCTGGGGCAGGGCCATGTGTTTACTGAGGGGCTGAGCACCTACTGTGCGCCTGGCTTTCAGTTGACGAGGCTGCCCATTTTACAGATGGGCACACAGGGGCAGTGAGGTGACTCAACCTGGCCACCATTACAACCACCAACACCCTCCCCACCCCCAGTCCCAAAACAGAAGGCCACCTCCTGCTCTGGCCTGGGCCCTGGTGTGTGCGCCGTGTGCCTCTCGGGCTGTGTGCAGCTTCTCAGCCGCCTGCCTGGTGTGCAGCACATCCCAGGTGGTGGACGCACCTGCTGTCCGGGTTCCAGGCGGGAGAGGAGAGGGTGGGCGCAGAGTGGGGACACATCAGGATTTCTCTTGACGTGGGTGGTGGGAGGAAGGTGATTTTATTGGGCAGGGTTTGCTTCTAGTTAAAGCTCTTCCCAGGGAGGGTCTCTGCTGGAGCCCCATCTCTGTGGAGGGCCACAGGTGGCCCAGCTCCAGGGTCAAGTGCTCGCTGGGCCTTGCTGCTGGCGAGGTAGCCTTTGCAGCATCCCCTCTGACACATGGTGGCATCTTCGCACCGAGAAGAATCGCCTGGGAGAGGTTCGCATAGAAGTCACCCGGGCCTGGTGTCCAGGGTGACTGGGGCTCCTGTCCGAGCTCGTAGGTCTGTGCTCTGGTCCCTGCTCGCTGAGCACCGGTGCCTGTGCTGTCTGGGTGGCTTCCCTGCTCTCATGGCTTCCTGTAAGGAGTACTGTGGGCCCTGCAGCCACTGCGGGGTAGGGGTGGGGCGAGCTATCAGAGATCAGCCCAGTGTCAAGTTCTGTGGTGCAGACACACCATCTCCTCTGTGCTCAGGGCTCTGCTTAACCCTCTGCGGGCTCCAGCTCTTCCTAGAAGCAGCTGTGCTGTGCGGGAGCTGTTCCACCCCATTGTGCAGACGGGGAAATAAAGCCTCGGGCAGGGTGGCTGGGCCAAGGTTGGGGCCCTGGAATTTGTCAGCAGGATGCCTCCTGACAAGGCTACCCTCTGCCTACCGAGTCACATGCCTCTGCCTACATCCGGGGGATGTTCCTCACACACCTGCTCGCAGCCGCGGTGCCACCTGCTTCCTTGTACGGGCTGTGCATTGAGGGCCTACTGTTTGCTGCCTTGTTCTAGACACTTTTTGTGCATTCTTGAGTTTAATCCTCACAGCAGCCTTAGGTAGGTTCACTCCCCACTTTACAGATGAGAGAATGAGGCTCAGAGGCATTGAGGGCTCACCGCTCTCATTCATTCATTCATTCATTCATTCACTCATCCATTCCTCCACAAAACACCATTTCTTGGGCACCTAGTTTGTAGACACTGTGCAACCCAGATGGAATCAGGCGAGGGGTCCCTGTCCTCCCGCTGCTTGTAGTCTGGCGGTGGTGGGAGGAGCAGGAAGGGGACTGTACATCCCTTTAAAGGGGATGGAGGAGCAGAGGTGGGATTTGATGCTGGGCTGCTCAGCCAGCACCTGTTCCATCTTTGGCGTTGCCTCCTCAGTGTGAGGCCTCCTCGGGTTTTATAGCTCGATGCTATGAGGACTCAGAGACCGGAGCAGCCCCCAGAGTTGATGGCAGTGGGGTGTCTGTGCGTGGGGTCCCTGGGACCGCTCCTCCTGACCCCAGGGGCCCGCTCTCAGCCTCCAGCGCTCCACCCCGATTCCCAGCACTGTCCCCTTTCATCGCCGGGTCCCCACGAATCAGCTGCGCCAGGTCGCACCACCGTATTTTCCGATGAATTTCAACCTGCAAATATCCCGTTCCGGTGGTGTTTGTCCCTCTGTAGCTTCTGCCCCTGGCACCCGGCTGTTTGCTTCAGTGTGTTTAGTGCCTGTTTAATTAGCAGCTGCAATGGAGTCATTACATTCCCAGTTCCCCGTCAGGAGGAGGCAGTCCTCTGTGCAGGGGGAAAGGGGCCGCCGGCCGCACTGTGTCTTGTTCCTTTCCGGATCTGGATGCACTGAACCTCTCTCTTCAAATTAATACGGAAAACCCCGGTGTAACCGCGTTTCGCGCAGGTTAATTGCCTGCCCGGGAACACGCTCGCAGCTCTTTATGGAAGGGTATGATTTCATGGGGGAGAAGACCACACAGGCATGGTGCTGTGGGCCTCTCGGGCTGGTGGTACCCCACAAGCCCCGCCTCCCAGGACCCCAACCCAGACCCCTTTCTGGTGGTCAGGGTGGGGGAAGGGACTTCTTTGACCCCTGCGCGTCTGTTGCTCTTTGACTCGCTGAGATAACGGGCAGCCGAGTCCAGGCGTTCCTAGGAAATGAAGATTTTCCTGAGAAATTCCACGTAGGGACTTCTCCAGGCCGCCCGTGGCGTCAAGAGGTTCAGGCTGTGGTCCTGGCCCTTCCTGTACCTGGCTGGTGACCTTGAACAAGTGACCCCCCACCCCCCCCACCATGAGCCTCATTTTCTCCTTCTAAAAAAAAAAAATATATATATATACATACACATACATATACAGGGTGTCCCCCCAAAATGTATACAGACTTGAAGAGCTGATAGCTCAGTTTTGAAAATGAAATGTATTTTAATAAACACGGCCTTTACAATGATTCAAAGTGTGTGTATACGTTGTTGGGGGACACCCTATATAGCTGTGATATACATGTTACAGTTAGAAACGGGGCTCCTTATATTGATCTCTGAAGTGGGTCATTTAGGCCTTTCAGTTACAGTTACTGTGGATGGCTGGGCCTGGGGCTTGGGGAACGTGCCCTAGAGGTGTCTGCGATTCAGAGGCAGACACAAGAGTGTGTCAGACCCTGGGTGAAGGCCGCTCTGTGCCGCATGGCAGTGTGACCTTGGAGAGTGTGACCTTGGAGAGGTGTGACCTTGGAGAAGTCATTTCCTGCCCCTTTCCTCCATTTCCCCACATGCAACATGGGGATGGTGCATGCTCTGAAGGACTGTTTGGAGGATTGCATGAGGTCATAGGTCAAGAGTGGAGGACTGTGCCCCGTGCTGAACCCTGTAGACATCGCGACTCACTGGTGAGCAGATGGGCTTCAGAACATGGCGTGGTCCGTGTCTGGCACAGTGTGGACTCTTCCTTCAAGCCGGACCCCGAGGCTCCGTTCTGAGCGGCAGATCCCCTACCAGCCTTAGGAGGTAGAGAAGGAAGCGAGAGACTTGGCTGCGTATCTAAAAGCCGCCAATGGTCAGCAGCCACACTGATTAATACATGAGTTTGATGAAGCTCAAGGGCGCATGCAAGACCACACAGGACCCCAGCTCGGGGAAGCAGGAGTGTTTGGGTTTAATGGAAGGAGTCCGCTGCTGTCACTGGTATCTGCTGAAATCACAGGGCCATCCTGTAAAGTTAAATTCAATTTACTTTTCTATGGAGAGCCTGCTTGCTGTGCTGTGTAACCAGGCGGGGGTTTCTTGGCTTGGGTTAAAGGGACAATAGAGATAAAAGAATACCTGTAAGTAAATAGGAGGGTTTAACCATCGTTTCCCCCTCCTTCTGCTATATCCCGGTGTTCATTTGTGTTGGTTTTTAAAACCGGGCCGTCCAATGGGATGCCGTGGACTGGACCACCCTCGCTGTGGAAGCTTGGTGCAATTAATACAGTCTGTCTGGAAAGGGGCCTTATTTCTGGAAACTTTATGTTAATGATATGGTCTGTGCTTTGCACATTTCATCCCAGAACAAGGAGCGAGCTGCAGTTGCATTCTGGACTGGGTTTGATTAGCACCGGAGGATCCGTGGGCAGCCCCGGGGCGCTGCGGGCCGCGATGCAGCGCCCGCCAGGCCCGCGCCGGCGCACTGCCTCGACCCGTGCAGGGGCGCCCAGGTGCCCCAGTGGGGTGTGAGAGCCTCCCTGGAGACTCTGGAGGGAGGGGTGAGTATGGGGTGAAGAAGAAGAGAAGTGAGTGTGGGTGAGCGTGTGTGGACGGAAGCACTCCGATGCGGGGAGGTTCGGGACGTGTTCTTGCGCCTCCCTCTGCAGAGTCGCGTTTGTAGATGGGTCCTGGTTGGCCAGCCAGGTCTCAGGGCCGGTGGGGGCTGGCTCACTGTAGAAGAAGGGCTCTCAGGGGAGTTATTAAAAATTTAGAGTCATTCGTACGCCTTGTGATGTCTGCACCGCCCCAAGGGCCGCAGGTCCGGCAGATGCCACCCCGCGGGGACGTCTGCACGCCAGGCCCTGGATTCTGCTGCGGTGTCTGTCCGCTTCTGAGATCACACCAGCGCCGACCTCCGGCCTTGAGCGCCCACCATTGGAGAACGTGCTGGGAGAAGCCGTGGAGAGCCGCACGGCCCCCAGGGTGGAGGGAGCCCCCTCTCCAGGCTGGTGGAGGTGGCCCAGAGCCCCAGGGCATGGGCGAACCCCAGAAAGTCCCCTGTCTGGCTGCCTGAAGTCACTTCTCCAGCACCAGTGGGGGCTGAGGTTGCTGGGGAGCAGGGAAAGGGGTGGGGGAGGGGTTGAGGCTGCCCAGCGGGGGGCGGGGGGCAGGGGCACCTACCAGTGTGACCGTCCTTAGATAAAAGGGCTCCCAGCGACGACATCCAGACGGAGACCTGCAGCCAGGCCAGATTCCATGCGCCTCTGCGAGCCGGCCCCGCAGACCCTCTGAGGGCAGAGCTAAATCAAAGAGTTCTGCTCAAATCCGTCCAAGATGTTGCTGCTTTTCCTGCTCTGAAAGGAGAGGCACTGGAAGTGCAGTTTCTTTCCTTTTTTTTCTTCCCCCCCTTTTTTTTTTATAGCTGTCTTAAAAAGGAGTTTGGCTGTTTAGCACAGCTGGTGCTCATTACATTATGCACTGGCAATAAAATAGCATGTGTAATTAATTTTTAATGCAGCCTGGATGCAGCACTTTAAAGCAGTGAGTGGATGTGAATAGCCGGCACTGGCCACCGACACCAGAGATCTCAGAGCGAGGCCGCCCCCCGTTCCGCAGCTTGAAAGGGCGCCCGAAAGCGGCGGGAGCGGCCGGCGCCCTCCACGTGGAGCCCAGTGGCCCAGGACCGGGCTCACCTTGGTGGCCTGAGGCTTGTATGAAGCTTTAACGATGTTGGATGTGGGGGGGGGGGGGGCGTGTATGGCTGAGCTGAGCTGCAGTACACCCTCAGGCTCTGCCCACTAGACCACACTGCCTCACGTAGTTCATTTTGAAGACGGAGGAGTCTCACCGTCCCCCTGAGGCTGCGGGACACGTGCCGCTGGACTGGGCAGCAGATAGATAGCGTTTGCCTTGGGGAGCCTCACGTGCTTAGCCTCTGGGACCCTCAGCTTGGCCGTGTGCAGTTGGAACACGCTTCCATGCGTCTCCGGTGCGAGCCGTTCTGTGGCCGCCCCATCTCCTCGCAGGGCTCGTGGCACGGATTCCCGTGGGACAGGAAAGGCCATTGTGGACACATGTTGGCAGAAGGGCCGCAGGTGTCGCGGGAAGCCCCAGCGAAGGGGCCATGCTTGGTTCTTATTCTCCAGGGCATGGCGTGACCCTGTGACCTTGGGTAGCCACTGCCTTTCTTCACGCCTCAGTTTTCTTACCTGGGAAATGAGCTCTCCCTGCTCATCATCCCCGCACTGGGGGGCCCGCTGACCGGCCCGCCAGCGTGGGATGGCCACAGCCGATCACCAGCACGTGGGGCAGCAGAGGCGAAGGGAGGGGTGAGGGGCAGGAAGGAGGAGGCTGGTATTGAAAAGCCTCGAGTGCCACGTGCTCCGAGGATGACGTGGCCGCCATCTCTCTGACAGTCTCCTGTCAGGGACGGGGAGGAGGGCCCACGGCCGTCAGTGCTCCTGGGTTGGCAGCTGTCGTCAGCAGTGCCCGAGGCACCTCATCCTCATGACACCCCCTAAGAAGAAGCCGCCGCACCACCTTATGCTCATGAGTTTACTGGAGCTCAGAGAGGCCAACCAAGTGCCCCAGGTCACACAGCACATGAGTAGCAGAACTGAGATGGGGACTCAGGTCTGCCTGGCCCTGGCGTCATGCTCACAGCTGTCCCCTCCGGTGGGCTGCACGGTGGCTCAGAGGCGGGAAACAGCAATGTGGCCTGCCCTGGGAAACCAGACCCCATTCAGAAATGGGCCTGGGGGCGTCCCCCAGGTCTGCCTTCATCACCAGCTGTCCTCGTGCCCGACCCTGGGCCAGACGCAGGGATCGGAAATGAGCTCAGTGGGGCCCTTCCCTTGAGGGGGTCCCGGTGGTGGGGGCTGCACAGCAAACATGAGATGCACATCCCATGATGCCGTGCTTGACTGAAGACAGATGGAAGGACTGGGCTAGGGGATCTGGGAGGAGTCGGGGTGCACGGAGTTTCCTGCTGGGGAAGATGAGGCTGGGGAGGGGGCAGGCTTCTTCCAGTGTGGGGGGCAGTGACAGAGACAGATGTGGGCGTCTTCTAGGAGGGGTGCCGCTGACCCGACCAGCCTCCACTGACCCTGGCTGGCCCCCCCGGGGGAGGGGGCGGTCCAAGTTGTCAGCGACTTAAGGGGACACAGAGTAACTGACCCTCAGACCACCCGAGGGGAGTTTTGATGTTGAAGAAGAGGCCTGGGGTTTGGGAAGAGATTTTCTCATCACATCCCCCTCCATTTGGGTTTCTGGGGTCTGGCTGGGAGGCAGGGACTCGGCGCTGGCCCCGCTCCAGCCTTCACCAGGTCCACGCATGTCCCGGTCACTGTCTTCCCAGCGCTGGGCGGGCCCGGGAGACGCGGGTGGACGGTGAAGACCCGGAAAGGTCACGGTCGCGTCCTCCAGGGAAAGCAGGACAAGCTCACAGATCTGTTCGTGCCCCTTCACTTGTGTGCACCGCCCCCCGGAAACAGTCTCTCTTCACTCGAGAGAAGCAGCTGCCGTCGCCCCTAAAGCTTGAGGTGTCTGTCTCCTTTGGTGGGGGAACAAAATGTACTTGTCCTTTCGAACCCGAGGGTCGGGCAGGGCGGAGAGGCTGTGTACTGTGCATATTTCACAATCAAACCCAAGTAGTCTAAACCATGAAATATCGTTTATCCAAACATAATCAAGGCTGGCCAATTTCATCCAAAAAGCAGCGGGAAGAAACCTTCGGTGGGCAGGGGCCCCGCCGTGTGGGGTTCCACGTGCAGCCCGCCTTACACCTGAGGCGGATACGAGCTGCCCGTCACTTGAGTCCCCTCCTTGGGAGTTATTTAATAACCAAGAGCCGGGGGGTGGTGTGTGACCACGGTGTGTGGTCGGTGGGGGTGGAAGCATCAACCATGATTTCCTCTCCCACCAGGTTTCTTCTTACCCTTGACAGTGAAGCCACCAGGTCACGGGCAGGCCACTATTTCTGTGTTCCCACTGTGCATCACTATTTCTGTGGCCCCACTGTGTGCCACAATTTCTGTACTCCCACTGTGTGTCAGGCCTTCTGCAGAGGCCTTTGCAGACATTTAAGCTTCCCAGCAGCTTCTCTCTTAGGAAGGTAACCTTCTATAGTTGACAGATGAGAAGGCCAGAGAGGTGATGTGACTTGCCTGAAATGGCACAGCTCATAGGTGGCAGAGGTGGGATTTGAACTCGGGTGTCTTTGGGTCTGGGGGCCACAGCCTTCTCTGGCTTTCTGGCTCACAGGCTGCCCTCCCGCTGGCCTGCCTGGCTGGGTGAGTGGGAGCAGCCAAGAGAGAGGAACGAGCTAGTGGGTCACAGAGCTGCGCCGGCTGGCTGCACCCGGATAGAAAGAAGGCCTGCACTTTATGATTTCAGCGAAAAGGATCCGAGGGCTGGGACTTCTCAAAGGAGGTTAATGCAAAAAATGGAGTCACTAGCTGCAGAGACAGGGACAGTTGGAATCATTTCATAAATCTGGACATTGTACATTATTGCCTTTGTTAATAAGAGGTGAGGCATGGCCGGCGGGAGGAGCCGAGTTTAACCAGTTCTTGCGGACAAGGGCTCCCTTTTCTCCCAACTCCTTGTACTTTATTAACAAGCACCTCCTTTATTCTCAGTTTCATAGTAAAAGGAGCCATTGCTTGAAGGCCCACTGTGTGCCACAGCCTCTGTACGCGCCATCTCCATGATTCTCACGGTGGTACGAGGATATGCCGCTGGAATTGTTTTCATATTGTGGTCAACCACACAGAACAGAAAACTGGCCATTTTAGCCACTTTTCGGTGTACATACTCATTGTTCTGGTCCCAGCACCACCATCCATCTCCAGATCCATTTATCATCACAAATGGAAACTGCCCCCCCTTAAGCTTGAACCCCCCCCCCCCCGCCCCCCCCGCCACACAAAACCCACAACCACCATCTACTTTCTGTCTCCGTGAGTTTGACTCCTGGGCCCCTGGTAGAAGTGGAGCCACACAGTGCTCGTCCTTTGGTGCCTGGCCTGTCTCACCCAGCGCGTCCTCCAGGTCTGGTCCATCCATGTTGTCGCGTGTGACAGGCTCTCCTTCCTTTTCGAGGCTGAGTAGTATTCCACTCTGCGGATGGACCACGTCTGTTTGTCCACTCGTCCTGTGATGGAGACTTGGCTGCTTCTGCCTCTTGGTGGTTGTGAGGGATGCTGCTGTGAACATGTGCACACAGCGGTTCGGGACCCTGCTTTCCGCTCTCCGGGGTTTATACCCAGGAGAGAAATTGCTGGATCCATGGCCATTCTATGTGTCACCCTTTGGGGAACTGTCCCCCCCCCCCCCCCCCCCCCCGCTGCCTTTCCCAATGGCCGCACCATGTTCCATTCTCACCAGCAGTGCCCAAGGGGCCGAGTTTGTCCACATCCTCACTTGACCGTGGAGTTTGCTCTCCAGGACCCTGAGTCTTGGATGTGGACAACAACTGGCCCACGGTAAGCGGTTAATACACCGGAGGGTCTGGAATGGAACCAGCTTTCCCCGGGCTTCAGGCTCAGTGTCCGTAGCCACTGTCCCGGGCACCTCCTGCGGTACCTTCTGTCTGAGGGTCTCTGACCCCATGGCGGCCCTGTCCCCAGCATGACTGGTTCTCAGCTATCAGCCAAACATCTCTCTAGCCTGAGTGTCTGGGGAAGAAAATTCTGCAAGTGGACAATCCCCACTTGCTTCTCTGCTGTGTCTGCAGGGCGTTGGTTTGGGTTTGGTTGAGCAGAACCATGAACCTGGGAGCGAGGGAGAGCTGGCGGGCCCCGGGGCACGCCCCACTCCTCTCTGGGCCTCTCAGGCTCTCCCATCTCCTGGGCGTCATCACGCGGCCTTCCTTCCCTGGCGGGGCCGTGGGGGGACCGAGGGCGCCTTCCTGGGTCTTCGGCTGTGATGGGTGCTCAGGTTCGTTGTTGAAAGGGACAGTGAGGGTTCTCTGGGGCTGGGACTTCTCCCGGTTGCTCTGTATTGCTCCCTAGCGCTGCCCTGGCAAATGACCATGGCTTCAAACAACAGAAATGTTCCGTCTCTCAGTTCTGGAGGCCACAAGTACAGACTCCAGGTGTGGGCAGCGCTGGCTCCTCCTGCAGGCTCCGGGGAGGACCTCTTCCTGCCCCTCCCAGCTCCTGGCGCCCCGGTGGCCCTGGGCTGTGGCCGCTTCTCTCCAGTCTCTGCCTCTGCGGTCCTGTGTCCTCCTCCTTGGGGTCCCTCTTCTCCTCTCCTGGACAATTAAAATGAAAAGGACAACTGTTCTGCCTGGCTGGTGTGGCTCAGTGGTTGAGCGTCGACCGATGAACCAGGAAGTCATAGGTTCGATTTCCCATCAGGGCACGTGCCCGGGTTGCGGGCTTGATCCCTAGTAGGGAGTGTACAGGAGGCAGCCGATCAATGGTTCTCTTCATTGATGTTTCTATTTCTCCCTCTCCCTTCTGCTCTGAAATCAGTAACAATATATTTAATATAAAATAAAAGGACAACACTCCTTGGGTTTACCGTCCACCCGGATAATCTGGGATGATCTCACGCCAGACCCTGGACTTAAGTACATCTGCAGTGGCCGCTTTTCCAGAGAAGGTCAGAGTCACGGAGTGGAGACGTTCGGTTATGGGCATTTCACTTCGGGACACCCTTCCGCTCATGACATCCTCCGTGCTGGGCTGAAGGCCCTTGCAGGGCAGCAACCCCAGTTGGGTGTTCTCGTGAACCCCTGAGTCTGGGACAGGTTCTGGCATCTGGGGGCACCCAGATGTGTGCTGGGCTGCACCTGGAGATGGTTGCACATGTTCCCTCCCCCAGGAGTCCTGTGTTTCTCAGATGCTGCTGCCTCTGGGAACACCCAGACCCCCATGGTTCACGGAAGGTGGTGTGGCCCCCAGTCCTGCCCTGTGCCAAGTCAGAGCACAATTATTAATAGAGAGTGGGGTGGCTTTAAAAAAAAAGCCTGCGATGATTATTGTGAGAAAAAATTAGCAGAGTTGAGTAGGAGCTAAAAATAGCTGGACACATACTTGCCTATAATCTTTTTTTTTTTTTTCAAGAAAATGTAATTATTTTTGTAAACCGACTCTGAGAAGCCAGGAGTATTTTTAGTCTGCATCTTCCAAGATGTTGTGCATCTTTTCAGGAAGAGCAGCCTGGGGCCCCTGGAGTGTGATGCCGCGTCAGGCTCACAGTGGGGGAGGGTCAGGAGGATGGTCCGAGATCAGCCTGGCCATGGCCTCCGGGGGATGTCCCGGCCACCCCTGGTCAGGTGGCTGGTCAGGTGGGAGGACTGTAGTCGCTTCAGCTCAGGAGCCAGGAGGCTTCGGGTCTCCCCCGGGGGAAGCTGGCCCGGCCATCCTGCTATGAGCCCGGTCTGCGTAGACCTGTACGACACAACCCAGATTTGAGGGAAACATTCCATGGCTTTTTCACTGGGAGCCAAGCATTGCCTCATGTAATTTTCTCCCTGGTTTTTCCCATTGCCTCTGCCAGGGGCCTTGGGTCTGGCACGGACCCCATAATGAAAGGCCCCGTGTGTTTGTGTGTTTATATGTTGAGTACATGTATTTGTGCGTTCATGAATACATGTGTATGTATGTGTGTTTGCATGTGGGTATAGTTGATGTATGTGTTTGTGTTTATAAGTGAGTATGTGTTTGTGTGCATATGCATATGTGTTTATGTGAGTGAGCATATGTGTATAGGTGTATGCATGTGTATGCCTATGCACGTGTGCGATCACATGTGTATATATGTATGTGTATTTGCATGTGTGTATATATGATATGTGTATTTGTGTTTTCATGTGTATATATGAATGCATATGCGTATAGGTGTGTGTATGTATGTGTGTCTTGCTGTGTGTGTATGTGTATATTTGTGTGCATATGTATACAGATGCCCCTGTGTGTGTGCGCACGTATGTGTGTGGTGGGGGGGAGCGTCCCCGCCCCCACAGCTGGTGCTTAAGGCAGAGACCCTTCGGGACTTTTCTCCCGGAACTTGGCAGTTCCTCCTGCGTTGCAGTGGGCGCCGTGGCGCTTCAGGGCCCAGCCCCGAGGCTGGGGGGCGCTTCTCTCTGGGGATGAATTTGTTTTCTCAGGTCCGCGCCCCCCCCCCCCCCCCCCCCCCCCCCGCCCGCCTCATAGGCCAGTCCTGTGGGTCATCCTCCCCAGGACTGTGTGCCGGGGAAACGCCAGCTTTGGAGATGGATAGCCGGGTCACATCCTGCCTCGGACATTATGAGCCCTTTGGCCTTGAGGGATCTTATCTTCATTAGCCTCAGTTTCCTCGTCTGTAGATGAGGATGGCAGTGACGAAGTGGGACGGGCAGCAATGATAACCGGGCACTTTACTAAACTCGGGCTTCATTCTCCACATCCCTGGCCCCAAGCCTGCGAGGAAGGCACCATCGGCCTCAGGTGAGGAAACTGAGGCAGTGTGCACGGAGGGCCCGAAGCTCTGCTCTGTTATACTTGAGAACCTGCCCTGTCCATTGCACCGCCTTCAGCAGCGGCTGGCATAGGAAAGGTGGGGAAGAGTGGCAAGTGGCAGTATAATATTTTTATTGTTGTTATAATAATAATTGTTATTATCAGGATCATCATCATGGCTGTTTCCCGGGTGAGGTATGTCCGGTCCACCCGGCTCTCCCCGCTGTGCTGAGGGCCGCCCTGTGACAGCTCTGGTGTCCGCCCTGTTCATCCTTGGGATGGGACAGGCCTCCGACCAGCATCCCTCACCCCCTCTGCCCTGTCTTCCCTCCTGCCTTTGGGTCTGTGTGCGTTTGAGGTCTCACATAGCCTTTCTCTTCTCATTGAGATAATGAACACGGTATTTCCAGAACCGCTGCACTGAAAGTCAGGTGCAAAGTGATGGTTTTCATCTCTCTCTCTCTCTCTCTCTCTCTCTCTCTCTCTCTCTCTCTCTCTTAATATGCACCTCTTTACGGAGGGATTGGCTGAAAGCAAACAGCTAATAACCTATGGATTTATGGAGCCAGCGCGAGCAGGCTTAATAAGCTTTTATACCTGGAACCAGCATTCTGCCCCTTTAAGTTGAAACTCCAACTTGCTTGGTATTTTACGGTGCCTGGTTTCATTTATGCTGGAGCCAGACTTACTATGTGAGAGCCGTCCGCATGCTGGAATTAGTCTTAAGCTTGCTTCTGTGGCGTTGCCAAATTCCATGTTTGTGTTTTATTTAGAATTCTTTTCACGGCCAGCCGATTCTGTTCCGGCACACACAGGCGCTGTTGCGCCCCATGGAGAAAATAAGCAAGCTTGCGTTTTCTTTGGCAGGGGCCGCGGCCACAATAGACTGCGGTCTCCGAAACATTTTTTAAAAGCTATTTTAACCCATAACAGATGCATAAAGTCGGCACAGGCATGCCAGTTTTCTTAGTTTTAATTAAAAAATAATTGCAGTCTAATGGGATGTTAGTGACACATTTGGATGAATGGTGGGTGACATTATCTGCAACTTATAAATGAGTGCTTCTCCCGTGGCCGGAGCAGGGGTGGGGGAAGAGTTGGGGAGGGGGTCTGGATACCTGTTCTTTCTTGCATGGTGGGGGCGGGGGTGGCGGGTGGCGGCCTGGGCACGCTGGGGCCCTGTGGAAGCCATGGTGAATGGTGTGCAGCACTCTGAAGGGACATCCCGTTGTGGCCGGCCATGGTACCCTAGAGCATCCTCCACCCCAAGTGCTCCATGGGAAATTCTCACCTGCAGGGCTCTTTAGTGGCGTGAGGGCCGGATGGCGGCACCCAGATGCCATGGCCTCAAGCCAGCACCTGCTTCTTGGCCCCCTGATTCCTCCTCCCCTTCTGGAACCGTCCAGCAGCTGGAAGCCCTGGGGACCTGCTGGGGGCCATGTTACTAAGAAGGTGCGGCTGAGAAGGTGAAGAGGCAGAAAAGCAGTGCCTGGCCAGGGGCTGCTGCTCGAGAGAAATCTGCACCCCAGACACTCGCCCTCGGATCAGTCTTTCTGTAAAACCTCACACTCGTTGGGCTCCGGAGTGGGTGGGCTAGAGCGGGGACTCAGGGGAGGGACGGGGACACAGCTCACTGGCTGTGCCAGGAGGGACGGGTCTGGTTAGGCACGGGCATTTCTGGAGCTTCTGTGATGTCTCGTCATGGAGGTGGGGAACGGTACCTCCACTAACCAGGCAGCTGGGAGTGGCGACAGGTTATGTGACCTCTGAGCCCTGCTTCTGTCAGCACCTCCCCCCCCCATCCCCTGGGGGTGAGGACTGGGCCGGGGGCACAGGAGGCGGGTGCCGTAGGGTCGGGGTGCTGAGGCCGTCCCTGTGTAAGAGGCGCTGGAGCTACGTTGTCCCCAGCCTTCGGAGAGTGGCAGGAAGCCAGAGCCCAGCTGGGCCCTGGGCTCTGCGTGCTGGTGGCCGCCTCCTGCCCTGCCTACACCGCATCCCCTGCCCAGTGCCTGTGTGCTTCTAGGCGGGCACGGCCCGCAAGACCGGAGGGACTGGCCCCAGGCCACCAGCTGAGCTAGGCCCCCAGGCTCCACGCTTTCTCCTGAGACCTCCCACTCTGCCCAGGCCCTCGGGGGTCCCATCCCGTGGAGAAGGGCGGGCTGGGGGCCTTTGTTTTTTCCTTTGGGGTGGCGGGCCTTATTGTTGTCGGCGGAGTAAAATGAGTGTTTCTTAGACAATGTTTCCCTGAGCCCGAATTCCTCAGAAGTGAAAATTAAGTTCCTCTATTAAAAACATGAGTCATACCAGCCCAGATGAGAGTCGTTTTGGCGTTCCTCGAATTTTTGGAAGGGAAACATGGCATTCACGCTAATCCTTTCAATTATACCTTATTGCTGAATAATCCACCGGCGCTCTGCGTGGCAACCCCTTGCGATCTGATTCCAGGGCAGGCCCTGCGCGGCACCGAGCGGGCGGACTCGGGCCTGTGCTGGCCTCTCCGCGGCTCACCTGGCTCGCAGAGCCTGGCTGTTGAGCGCCCCGGGGCGCCTGTCCTTCCCGGGGCCAATCGGATTCCCTCCTCGCGGGCTCGGGTGTCTAATTGCTGCAAATGATTAATGTCCAGTTGAAAAGGTTCCATGTCTGTCTTCTCACGTGAACGGGAAGCAGATGGGAGTTGGGGGTGTGTGTCCCCTATCTGTGGCTGGCCCTGGCACAGAACCCCGGGTCCCCTCTGCCTGCTGGGCTTCCTGCTCAGGTGAGGGTGCACACAGGCTAGGTGCTGTCCCCTCAAAGAAACTGCTCTGTGCCTTTGCTGTTCCTCTATTCCCCCCCAGAAACCTCCCATGACTGAGGCGGGGGCCGTGCAGGGAGGTGTCCCTGTGGGGAGGGGCAGATGCAGAGACTGCTGTCTGAAGGCCATGTTCTGGGGGAAAGCACCCGGGCGGTGGGGAGGGGTGGGGGGGGCGGCAGGAGGGCGCAGAGAGGCAGGGTCAGCCCCTTGGCTGGGTGTCTGTACCCAACACTGTGGGCCCCACAGGGCCTGGGCTGCCCGTGAGCGGACCTTTGGCCCCAGATGCGGCTTGCAGGGGGCAGGGAGGGAGGAATGGCCTCCGGGAGGCCTCTGCTCGGACAGGGGAAGCTGCAGGGCTGCGTGTTTAAGAAATGTGAGACTTGAGGCTCTGCAAGACGCAGCTGTCGGACCAGCCAGGAACCGGCTCCCTGGCTCGGGGCATGCCACGGGGTGTTTTGAAATATAGTCTTTTGGGGTGGTCCATGTTCCTCTCACTGCTCGTATTCAGTGGGATGCTCCAGCCCGCCCACTGCTCCAGCGAATCCTCGGGAGGGGCGGGGTGGGGGGGCGGTGGAGCAGTGCGTGGGGATTGGGTCTGAGACGCTGAGGTGCGGGGGACCCCCAGGGCTGGAAGTCTGCTCCCAGGATGGGGGAGGCTCTTGGGTTTGCAATCAAATGCAACGTGTGGTTTCCGAGTTTGGAATTACCAAGTGGTTTGGGGGATGTGTGTGGGGGGTGGGGGAGAGCAAGGGTTCACGTTCATTCACTTGTGTTAAGCTGGAGTTTCCTCTTTTCATGGGGAAGAAGCAAAAGCCCGTGTGGATGACGAGAAGCACAGGCGGGACAAGCAGGGTGTGTCTCCTCGTTACATTCCCCAGAGAGCAAACGAGGGCTTAGAACGGAAGGACCAGCAGGTCGGCGTGCGGGGAGGGGCTTGATGAGAGCCTCAGGGGGAGATGGCAGAGTCGGAGCCCTCGGGCCCCTACACCTGCAGGTGTATTTGTGTCAAGGAGGTCCCTGGGGAGTAAGGGCGACAGACTCGACTGTCTGGAAAGAGTGGTGTGTGTATGTGCATGTGTGCACGTTTGTGTGTGTATGCATGTACCACATGCGTGCACACATTCGCATACACGCACATGTACACGTTTGCATACATGCATGTATGTATATGCATGTGCATGAACAGCTCTCCCACTCTCTGTTCCAAGGGCCAGGCTCATGGCCAGCTGCTCTGTGATGCTTTGTGAAGGGCCAGGGAGCAGGTGCCCAGGACCACGGGGTAGTGAGGCACCAAATGACACTGAGTGTGTGACCGGAGCTCTCTTGACGATTGGCCCTTACTCTCCTGGGCACCCTGTGGCCGCCCTGACGCTACTTTCAGAGGCAGAGCTGTTGGGCAGGGTGCCTGCCAGGAGCCGCCGGGCCTGAGCTTGCCCGGCTCCCACTGGGTGACCACGGCCCTTCACCTCCATCTCGCAGCCTGGGCCCCTCACTCCCTGAAAGGAGATGATGGTGTTACCCAGGTGCCGGAGTGTGCCGGTGGATAGAGCAGGGCCTGGCATGCGGGAGGCCCCAGCAAAGGGAGCTATTACTGATCTTATTAGGACAGTAGCGGTCATTGGAGGCGGAAGGGAAGGTGTCTTCTCCACCGTGACCCCAGCAGTCTGCAGCACCGCGTGAGCTGAGGGGGTGGGGGTGAGGCCTTAGCTCCCCCCACAGGTCCTCCTGCGTCCTAAGTGTGGAGCCCCCGGGCTGGGAGTGTCTGTCACCCCGTTAGTGTGAGCTGCTCTGTGGGGCTGCCGTAGACCTCCTGGTGCCCAGGGAGAAGCCCTGCCTCCGCCTCTCTGCTCCGGCCCCCGGGAGCCCCTGTCCTTGCCGGCTCCCTGATTTTGCTGGGCTACATCTCCTTCCCGAGTGGCCCTCTCTGTACCGCACCAGGGACCCAACCTCAGGACGCTGGTTTCTTGGTCCAGGGGTGTGAGCCCCTCGGGTTCCTTTGGGAGCCTGTTTCAGACCCAGCGCAAAGGGGTGGAGCGGGGAGGTGGCCAGCTGAGTGCAGACCTCTCCTCTGTTGTTTCTCCCCGGAGAAAACCTTCTCAGTAAACTCCTCTGTCGCAGGAGGGACTGGAAGACTTGTGGCTAATGAAGCCCAGAGGTTTATGGGCGACTCTTCTTCCTCCCCGCCCTGGCTTTGGCCGTTCTTGTGGACCAGCGTCCCGCTTTCTCCTTTCCTGCAACTCCTGTTCCATCTTTTTGTGTTCGTTTCTGGCAGAAGGAATGGGATGCTGTTGTCCAGAGACGGGTTGGGCACCTGTGTAGCACGGGCCCCTCCATTGCTCCTTCCCGTGCCCGTGGCAGACATCACCAGTCGATCACGGCACCTCTCTCCCCTGGGCCCAGGCCTGGGCACCTCAGGTGGAGGCAGCCACTACTAATCGATCACTCAGGCCCCGAAGTTGAAATGTCATTTCTGTCCTGGCATGGCTCTCCTCTGGGGAAATGGCGGGAGAAGAGGCAGCGCGTTGCACCGTTTCCCCAGCCGTTGAGGAGGGCGCCTGGGGGCTTGTGGGTCTGACCAGGTCATTGCGAAGTGGCAGAGGGAGGGTTGTGCCAGGCCTCTGAGGCCCTGGCCTGGCTTGTCCTCTCTCGGGAGGCGGTTTGAAGCAAGCGTCTCCATCCTGTGCCGTGGTCAGGGCCCCGTCAGCTGTCACCAAGCCCCGCCCCCTTCCCCGCCGCCACTCCCTCCCTGCTCTCAGGTGCCCGCTGTTCCCAGGTCTGTGCAGGCCTTGGCCCGGCTGCAGTGTATGTGCCCATCTGTGTCCGCCGCCTCCCCCCGCCTCCCCCCAAGTCCGGACCATGGCTGAGGCAGGGGCCCTGTCTTGTGACCTCTGTTTTCCTAATATGAGCATCTGCCTGCCCACCGAAGGGGCCTGATGTCTGGGGGATGGGTGGGTGGGCAGGCACCAAAGTGATTCTTCCAGCGAATATGCCTTCACCTGACCTTGTGCCTTAGGGCAGTAAAGCCTCGCAGGTGGCCCGGCCGAGTTCTGTGACGGGTCTCCAGCCTCGCTGGACAGGACAGAGGCAGCTAGAACCATGACGTCACGAGCCAGAGGGCACCGGAAACCCCTTTCTTCTTGTGAAGGGGGACCCCACACTTGGCTTTGCAGCGGGCTGGGACAGCCCGTTTATGATCCAGTGTTGGGGAGACCTGGGGACAGCGAGGGCAGGTGTTAGAGCCACCAGCAGCCTGGGGGGCACCTGCCTGGTAAGCTCCGAGTAAAGAACTGGGTGATTCTCGGGCTGGCAGCCTCTGGGCAGGCCCTTGTCCGCCCCTGGAGTGAGGGCTCATTCACACCCAGGGCCCGTGGCCGGGTGTCACCGGGGCTTCTCCGTAAGGGGAGAGGGTGGCAGGCCTAAGTCAGCTCAAGGTCAGACTGCAGGACACAGGGGCGAGGGCTCCAGCTCCCAGCTCCAGGTCCCCTCGGGGAAGTGGCTCCTCACTGCCCCATGCACGGGCTCTGGGCCTCCGGACCGTCTCCCAGGGCTGCCGGTGCACCCCACCACCAGCCAGCCGCCGGTCTTAGAGTCCATTGAGAAAATGCCACTGTGAGCTGGGCCTGTTATCACATCCTCTTACAGGCTGCTGCTGAGATGTGGGTGCGAGGAGACGTGGGTACGAGGAGACGTGGGTGCGAGGAGATGGAGACTCGGGGAGCCTCTGTAACTCCCAGAGTCACCCAGGCCGTACATGGCCCATTTCCAGGTGGAGCTGTGGGACACGGCTGGGCCAGAACCCCCGTTGTTCAGGGCTGGTTGTTACTGTTGTCTCCTCCCCAGGGTCTTGGGTGCCTCTGCCCTTTGTATCCTGGCTGGGTTCTGCCCAGCAAGTCCCTCGGTCTCTCCGGTAGCTGGGATCCTGTTTACTCCCTCAGCAGCTCCCATGTATGCCTCTGGGCCTAGCTGACCACGCGGTACCCTTCTGTGTGGAGGGCGAGGGCCCCCAGTGCACGGTCGTGCTCTGTGTGTGTCTCTGGGTCTCAGCAGCCAGTGCGGCCTTGGTGCCCAGGAGGGTCTGGGTGAAGAGGGGTGTCTTTCTTGCCCCCCAGAGGCAGGTGGGGCACTGGAAGTGACCAGAGTGAGTGCCCGCAGCTCGCCCAGCTTCATGTGGGAATTCCTCCTGGAGGGCTCAGCTGGAGGGAGTTTCGATTGAACAGGAAGGAGCGGGGTGGTCTGTGCCGCCAGGGAATTCTGAGAATGGGGTCTGCAGAGGCTTTTCAGATGCAGAGGGACCCTGGGCTGGAGCACCATTCTGCCCACTTTTTCTTTATTCTTTAGACCATTACTGCTTCCATAGCAGAGTCTGAAGTCTCTTACTTTAAGTTTAAGTAAACCTGTAAGAGAAGCATGAAAAGGATGGTGAAAGGAGTCATACAATTAAGGGAGGGGGAAGGTTGTTCCAGTCACCTACACGGCAATGAAGCACAAAAGTTACCCCTGAGCTTCCTGGTAGCCTTGGCGAAAAGGGAAATATGGTGGATCCTGATTTGCTTATAAAATAAAGAGCAGGATAGAGAGATTTTTGCATCAACCTCAAGCCTGGGAGACTTCCTCTCACGGATTTTTAGGTAAGATAGGGCCTTTACTTAAGATGAAGGTCCAGACAATAAATATTTTAGGTTCTGTGGGCCAAATGATTCCTGTTGTAACTACTCAACTCTGCCATTGCCAGGCAAGAGCACCTGTGGACAGTGCATACCAAATGGGTGTGGCTGTTGTTTCAATAAAACTTTATTTACAAAAACAGGCGGCCTTTCCGTGGCCCATAGTTTGTGGATTTTCCAGATAAGAATTGTGACTGTCACACTGATGGACCATCACAATATTAGCCCACAGAACACAGCCATCTTATATTGACGCTGGTGGAAGCTCTTATTGTGCCCATTTGTCCCTGGAGAGAGACAGAGTCTGGTCAAGGGGGCGATGGGTTGCGTGTTCCCTCCCCAAATCCTCGCCTTCAGGTGGACGGGCAGCGCTGGCCCTGTGGGCTCCCTTCCTGCGAGACCTCCTGATACAGGCCGTGCCCGTGGGGCTGTCCTTCTCTCAAAAGCTTGTTTCTGCAAGGCCTGGGCTGGTTCTATGGCTGCACAGTGGGTATGCTCTTGGGAAGAGATATGTGGGCTGGTATTTTAACTGTTGGAGGCAAACTATGGGAAAAAGAACTTTCGTGAATTTTGCTCTTTACCTCTTACCTTTAATATTTTTCTGTACTTAATCCCGACCTCATTCCACAAAGACTGTGGGAGGGTGTGACTGCAGAGATGTACGCGTGAGCATCTCTCGTCCTCACGATGAATGCCAGGCGGGCGCGGCCCCAGGAGCCGCAGGGGTCAGTCTTCCTCTTTCACTGCCGGTGCAGCCAGCTCCGTGCAGTGTGGCTGCATTGACTGACCGCTGTCAGAAGGGGGGCAGTGCGCAGCCTCTGGGAGAATTCCCCGCTGCAGAAATCACGGGCGAGGGCGCCAGCGTGGACTGGTTCTCCGCGGGCCCAGCCGGCCCTGGCGTCTCAGTTCGGGGTGTCCCTGGATGTTCATTTTCAGGGTGTGGGGAACCTCTGGCCACACCACCATGAAGAAACGGCCAAGGACAAAGCAGCATCTCTACCAACCCCAGAATTTCCTCGACTGCCCGGGGTCCTACGGCTCCTTTAAGGTCCTGCTTCGTTTGACCCCCTCCCACTGCTGTGAAAGTGCACGTTCCCTGGGTAACGGTCACGCCATCCTCCCTTAAAGGTAATTTCACTGGAGGTGCACACTCTGGACACCCCCCCGCAGGGCATCTGGGACCTGGCCCACCTGTCGGGGGTGTCACACCGAGTGGCTTAAATTGAGGCCCATGCCAAGCAACGGTGTTTCCCTTCACCCACGTGGCCTTACTCTAGAGAAGTCCATGAGTCTCTTTAGATTTTTAACAAGGAATTTTGAACAAGGAATGCCCTTCATCATGACCTTCAGGGACCCAAGGATGGAACTAAGATGCCGGTGCTCGGTTTTGTCCAGAACATTCCTTCCACGGCTTGGACTCTAGCTCTACTCTGCCTGCTGCAGGGGAAGAGGTGAGCGAGAAGGTTCCAGGCTCCTGTCAGGCACATCTTGGTGCCCGGCTCCCAGCTGCTCGGCACTGGCCCCGGCACCGAGGACACATTCGGTGACTGTGGGGTGAGCAGCGGCGGGTCCCTGTCAGGCATTAGCAGGACGTCTGTGCCTCAGTACCTGGGGGGAGGGGCTGCTGAGTCCTCCCCTGCAGTGTTAGGGTGCAATGCCCAGGCTGGGCAGCAAGGTTGTGAGTCTGCACCTGCCTTCGTACCCCAGATCACCCCGCCCGCTCCGCACTGCTTCTGTCAGGTGAAATGCCTTTGGTCAGTGCAGACAGGAGGCCTCAGGGCTGATGCCAGGGACAGAGGCACCTTGACTGCAGACTCCCGGGCGAGGACCGGTCCCCAAGTTCATGGGGCCCACCATGGACACTGTCTGCAACCACCACCCAGACAGTGACTGCCCCCCCTTCAGCTGCACCTCCCCTGCCTCCGCCCTCTTGTCCCCGATGACCTTTGACATTCCAAGGCCAGGTCAGGTCTGACTGAGCAGGGTCCCAGAGGGCCCGGGCTCTGGGGGCTGGGCAGAGCTGGGAGTCCGGGGCAGGGGCAGTGGCTGCCAGACCACAGGGTGGGAGCCTTTACATGGCGCCGGGACCTCTCTTCGATGCCTGTTGGCTGGAGGGCGGGGGTGGGAGGGGCTGGGGTGGGTGTGCTGCACAGGGGCTTGTGAGGCCCCCAGAGGCAGTGCAGGCAGCGATGATGCCTCCAGGTGGGTGTGGGGTCCCCTTCATAACTGCAGCCCCCGCCCAGCACGGAGCCTGGCACAGGAGACTCATGCAGTGGATGCATTCACAAGCAAGGATAAGCGAGTGAATGAATGAATGAACAGGTGAATAAATGAGCTCTTTGAAGGCAGGGGACCTTGCCAGGACCTTGCCAGAAAGGGGTAGTGTGTCCGATGGATGCAGTCGACAATGCCTGGCACATAGTAGGTGCTTAGGGGATGCTGTTCATCAAATGAACACACAGAACCCATTTGAACCTACCTGTTAGAGACTAAAGCCACGCTGTACTTGTTCTGTCCATCACGGACATGCGGGTCAGTGTCCCTGCTGCCTGAAAGGTGTCTGCGGTCAAGTGAGATCCCCTCGTCACAGAAGCGCCCCTTGTCCTGGGGATGCGCCCGCAAAAGCGGGATTTACAGGCAGGGACCCGAGCCAGGTGGGGACTTCCTGTTGGTGCTGCTCTCCTAGCCGTTGAGGCCTGTTCTGCCCACCAAGGCTGCTGGGAGGAGAAGGGGCTGGTGGGCAGGGCAGTGGCCGCTGCTTCCTGCCCTGTTTCAGGGGAAGCTCTTTAACCCCCAGCTTCCATAACCTCCAGGAAGTGGGAGTTAATCGAGATAACACGTGGACGGGCCCAGCAGGTGCCTGGACATGCTGGGGGCTCGGGAGAGCAGCTGCCATGTATTCTGTCCAAGTGGGCCCTGGGCAGTGAGGACAAGGGGGCCCTGGGCAGTGAGGACAAGGGGGCCCTGGGCAGTGAGGACAAGGGGGCCCTGGGCAGTGAGGACAAAGGGGCCCCTCAGTTCTCATGGACGTGGCTTTTCAGGGGTTGCTCCTGCCCCAGAACCCTTGGGCTGTGAGGCCCCAGATTCTTGGTGGAGGGCGGGAAGCTGTGTGGCCTGACTCCCTCCCTGACCGGAGACCCAGGCCCAGGGAGGGGAAGGGTCTTGTTTGGGTCACTCAGCAGGGGAGGAGCTGTTAGACCCCAGGCTTGTTCCGCTGGGCTGCCTCGCTGTCCCCGTGGTGACCTGGCCTGCGTCATGCTGGGGCCAGGTCGGGTGGCCCTGCACAAAGCTTTTGTAAGAAAAAACAGGCGACTGTGGGTGCTGCAGAAAAGGGTAGTGTGTCCGATGGATGCGGTCAATGCAGTCCTGTTGGTGTTCGAGGACCCCCTTGGGGCCCAGCCCTGTCCTAGGCACCAGGTTACAGAGACACCGGTCAGTCCCTGGAGGTCACCGGGTAACAGTGAGGCGCATCCAGGGACGATCAGGGGAGGCCCTGGGAGGGGCTCTGAGCCTGGGTGTGAAGGGGGCAAATACATTCCCTGGGGTACGGAGGATGGGGGGCCAGTAATGTAGGGGTGCCCAGGAGAGGGTGTGAGAGGGCAGAGCAGGCCACTGGTAGCAGATCAAGGTGAGCACAGGTGCCAGGCCAGGGGAGCGTCTGCTGTTTCCCCAGGGGCAGCCCTGTAATGGGAGGCTGAGGGCGCCCAGCTGTGTGTCCTCGGAAACATCACTCCACCTCTCTGAACTGTAGGTCGTCACCGCAAACTGGAGGCAGCACCCGGTGGGCTGGTGATGGTGGTGACGTGCCATCCGGGTGTTGCAAGGCTTACCTCAGAGTCTGGAGTTGAGTGTGCCCAGGACAGGGAGGGTGGCCAGGTCACCACTTGTGCCCCCAGCCCCCCCCACATACAAAAACCCCCTCCAGCACTTGATGTGTTAATTGTAAGTGATAGATTTTCAAGAGTGATCAGTCTTAGGCAGTCGATGGGGAACTGGTTTTCCAGGCATTCTTTGCAGTGTCTTGGTTTGGCTTCCAGGGATAGGAATCCCTGGCTAGAGCTGCTTTTTCCTCTGTGGAAATATTTGCACAGGCCACTGGCCACTTCTCTTGGGAAACTGGTGCTTTGTGGTAGAGACCCTGCCCCTAGGACAATGCGGGGGGCCTGGAAGGTTGGGGTGAGTGTGTCCACTCTCCAACCTGCCCTGATGCCCCCACCACACTGGGCCGGCTGTGCCCTCTCCTCATGACAGCTAAGGCGGGTCTGGGAGGAAAAAGGCCAGAGGGCTGCGAGGCCCCTGGCCCTGGCCTCTGGGAGGCTGCTTCACATTCACTCCGAGTCAGCAAATATGGACCGAGGGCCGCTCTGTGCCAGGCCTGAGGGAGGGCCCCGGGCGCCGGTGTAAACTCCACGCAGGCCCAGCCCTCTAAGAGCTCCCAGCCTGGGACTCCCTGCTTCTGATTCCCTTCTGGGTTTGCCCAGAAGTGGCTGTGCCAGCCTCCTGCCCTATGCCAGGGGCATAAGTTCCTGGTGAGCATGGCCCAGGCCCTGGAGCAGGCATTTGCTGGGGAGTCCAGAGCCCTGGCTGAGGGGTAGGGCATGGGTAAGGGGGTTCCCCTGGGCCTGGATGGGGAATCCTATTTCTCTTGGGAGAGCAGATGAAGAACCAAGCCCCCGAGAGAATGCTGAGTTTGGGAGGGCCGCCTTTGGCTGGCGTGTGCCCGGGTCTCAGTCACCACCTGTGTTTCTGGCTCTGACTATGGCTCCAGCCCTTCAGTGCTGGGCACCCGCTCAGCTGTGGGCTTCCCGAGCCCGGGTGACAAAGCTCCCAATGGGCTTTTAGCCAGGCTTCCTCCCTTCCCCGGGCCTGGGCTAGGGGGCCGGGGAAGTGGGCTCTGTTCTCTGTGACATGGACCCCTGTGGCACCCACATTGCTCAACACTCCGGGGTGGGCCTCGTGGGGTCCGGCCGCTTCCCCCGCGCTGCGCGTTCACAGATTGTTAGGAAGAAAGAGGGCGAGCATCGGAATGTGGAGCCTGAGAAGCGGAGGCTGGCGAAGTCAGGGGGAGCTCTTCCACAAGAAATCGGCGCTCCTGTCTTGGGGTTTGGGGAAGCGAGCAGGCGAGGGCTTCCTTCCCGGCTCTCTGTGTTATTAAGACACTCTGTCTTAGAAGGGGTGTTGGATAATTAATCCTGTGGCGAGGCGGTGGCAACAAACCTCCGAATAGATTTAAATAATGAGGGAGCGCGCTGACGCGGACCCGGCACATCACACGCGGGCCGGGCGTGGTGGGGAGCGGGCCTGCGTGTGTGGAAATGTGCTCCCCCCCCTCAGAGGATGGGGCTTTTCTTTTGCGTGTACGCATGCGCGTGCGCACACATACACGCACACACACACACACACACACACACACACACACACGTGTGCATGCCCACACAGAGCCTTTAGCCGGAACCCTTCAATGCCTTCTCCCCTTTCAGTCGAAAAGAACCAATTATGCCTCGTGTTGCTTTCCAAAAGCCACTTGGATGGTGTGATTTTGTTTCAGTTGAGGGTGCTCCAATCAGCCCCTCAGAAACAGGCGGGGGGCCGGGGGTGGGGGGGGGGACCCTCTCATCAAATATCTGGGCGCCGCGCAGGTTCCCGGCAATTGAGAATATTGACAGCAATCCGCGTTCCGCGGCTGCGGAAACTTCGCCTCTAATTGAACTGGGAAAGGTAAACCCAGATTCAGGGCTCTGCACGCTGTAATTGCAATAATTTAATTTAGCTATTTAACCTGTAATTCAGTGGTATTTATTAAGGAGCATGGGAGAAAATGAGGCCATTAGGAGCCAGAGATGAATACATTGAAATGAAAATGAACACTTCTAACTGCCAGTTGACCTCCGGTTTGTAGCAGTTTTTATTAGGCTGGTCACGGTAATTACCGGGACGGGAATCGGGGGGAAAGTGAATAATTCCGTAATGAACATTTTTATTCATTATCTCGCATTTTCAGGAAGCGGACAAGTAAGCGCTCAGCAAAGTATTGGCGACGTGCTCTTGTTTGTTTTTTTAAAAGGATCGTTTGTGGACAATGGCCCCGTGCAAAGCATCGTGCCGTGGGGAGGGAGTTGGCGTCCCGGGAGCTGGAGAGAGGGGCGTGGGCGGGTGTGGCATTGGTGCCGGGCGTGCGTGGGGGGTGCACTGCGAGACAGCTGTGCAGACGCAGCAGGTGTGGTCAGGTGGCCAGTCCAGCCGGGGAAGTTTTCCCCAAATCATCCATTAGATCAGGGGTCGGCAAAGTGGCCCCTTGAGTGTGGCTCTTCCACAAAATACCACGTGCGGGCGTGCATGTACAGTGTGATTGAAACTTTGTGGCCCATGCCATGGGGCCAAAGAGCTGCATGTGGCTCGCGAGCCGCAGTTTGCTGACCACTGCATTAGAAGGAAGGCTTTCTTGATGTGTGCTGACCACGGGTGGGGTCAGCGAGGTACTCTCAACCATTAGGGTGAGCTGTGAACTGTTGTGGGATTTGCGGGGGTGGGGGGGGGGGGCGGTACAGCAGGGAACACGCAGCCAGGTCCTTCCGACGTTGACCCAGGGACTCTACCACCGGGGCTCCACCCTGAAACTAACCAGGGATGCCCAGAAAAACGCCTGCGCACCCTGCAGTGTCCCTGCAGCAGTGGGCAGTGTGTAGGTTCCAACAGAGGAGACCGGTTAGCTGAGCGGGTCTCCACCGTGGGATGGATCGTCCCCGAGAGGTTCAAATAAAGATCTCATGGTGTCTCTAGGGATGTGGGGAAATGCTCCCACTTAATATCAAGAGAGAAAAGCCCAGCCCCTCCGGCGTGGCTCAGTGGTTGAGCATCGACCTATGAACCAGGAGGTCACAGTTCAATTCCAGGTTAGGGCACATGCCTGGGTTGTGGGCTTGATCCCCAGTGTGGGGCATGCAGGAGGCAGCCGATCAATGATTCTCTGTCATCATTGATGTTGCTACCTCCCTCTACCTTCCTCTCTGAAATCAATAAGAGAGAGAGAGAGAGAGAGAGAGAGAGAGAGAAAGAGAGAAAAGCCCAAACCCAAACTGCAGACAGTCTGAGCTCTGTCGGTCCATGTCTGTGTGTGTGCGTCTAAGTCCACAGCAGGGGGACAGAAAGCAAACTTGGAAATTTTAACGCAAGTCACTTGGATGGTCTCTATGTTCTTTGTATCCTGATCTGTTCTCTGTGAAATGTTGTATGAGAAGAAAAGATTCCTTTAAAAACCAGAAGACGCAGTAACATTGATTTCAGAAGTTATGACTTTCGCTGATTGGAGAGAGGTTTCTAGCCGGGCACATGCCATCGGGCGCTGCCAAGCTTGCGGTTTCATTAGCTCCTCCTTACTGTTTCCCAGAAAACCATTCAGCCCTGAGATGAACAGGGGAGACGAGCTGGAAACGCTCCCGTCGGCCCGGCCGTGACGGATGGCTTCCAGCACGGAAAGCCGGCGTCCCTGTGCGTGGCAGCGGCATCTTCTTTTCATTGGCTTCATGTCCAATCTCGGCCTGTTGGTCCACACTGGAGTGAGGGCCTCTGGGGCTGGGGGATGCATGGTCCAGAGGTGGGACATTCGGTGCCGGCATCTGTTGCGTGGATGGCCCCAGATTCTGCATCTTCTCCACTTGGGCCGTCCACCCCGTCTCTAGCTGTGGTCATTTCCATTCAGATAGAGGCCCAGAAAGGATTTTCTATTCATACGCGAGTGGGGTGTCTGTGTGTGTCTGTGTGTGTGTGTGTGTGGTCAGAAGAACTTTATTAGATCCTCAGATGATATTCCCCCGCCCCAACAGGGTCTTCATTTCCTCCCTGGGGTGCCCCCCTCCCTCACCCTCTGATATCCACAGGAACATCCTGGAGGCCTGCCTCCTGGAACAAAATTATTCTCTTTCCAATTTTTAATTTTCCAACTTCACTCATTCTCATTATTAAGTGCACTGTGGTTATTGGAGAGAAAGGAATAAAATGACAGCTCTGCCTGGAACTCAGAGTCCGCACCTGCTTTGCATACTGACTTCGGCTGGCTGGCAAGGAGGGGCCGGCGGTTCTCAGGCCCTGGGGATGGTACATGCCAGGCCCACGTAGACATGCCTTCCGCCGTGGCCCTCTTCTCGCTCGTCTGCTCTCTGTGTCCGACTCGCTGCCACCAATTGTAATCCTATCCAGTGCCCTAAAACAAGCAGGCTAGGGGATCCGAGAGACATCTTTATTTTTTTTAAATATATTTTTTATTGATTTCAGAGAGGGAAGGAGAAGAGAGAGAGAGAAACATCAATGATGAGAGAGAATCATGGATCGGCTGCCTCCTGCACACCCCACACTGGGGACGGAGCCCACAACCCGGGCGTGTGCCCTGACCGGGAATCGAACCGTTGACCTCCTGGTTCCTAGGTCGACGCTCAGGCAGAGAGACATCCATTTGACATCTGGTTCAGAAGCAGGGGTCTAGGTGTGCATCCTGATGTGAAAATAAAGTTCACAAGGCCACGTGTGTGAAAGCTTGGGCCCAGTTCCTCGCACACAGTAGGCTCTTGGAAAATGATCCTTCTGCCGCCTCTCGCCCTGAGCTTGGATCTCACCCAGGTCGGTATGATGATGACGACACCCGCCTAACCCCGGAGGACTCGGTGTCCCCTTGGGTGTGAAAACGCCTGGCTTGTGCCCGCTGCCCAGTGTTAGAGCTCAGCTTTCGAAGTGTCTGATGGGGCCTCTGGAGCGTGTTGATTTTCTTAGCGCGGGTGACTGCACATGCTCAGGGCTCAGAGAGCTCCCGTGTCCTCGGCTGAGAACCCCAAGGTCCTTTTTCTGTTTCCCCTCCCACAGATCCAAAGCGTTCTCTCTGCCTAGACACGGTTCCCCAAAGTGCAGCTGAGCCCGCTGCACCTCCGAGACGTTGGTGCACTGGCGTCGTGGGAGCATTTGTCAAAACAGCTGCAGATGCCCTGGGTCAAGGGGGATGGGCTCCTGCAAAGGGAGGGCCTCTCGGGAAAGGCTGTGGTCTGGGCCTTTGCCGCAGGCCTGCGTGGCCATGAGGACAGGGAGCTGTGTCCCCGCCAAGCTGGCCGGCGTGGCCGGGGCAGGGGAGGGAGATGCTGGGGCACGTCAGCCTTCATGTTGCGTGAGCCGCTGGGGTACCGCACCCCCTGATTTTAGAGATCCAGAAGAGGGTGTCACGCTGCTGCCACCCGGGAGCCACCACGAGCAGCACACAGCCGTCCCTGCTCCTGTGCAGGAACCCTGGGCCCTTTCCTCTGCCTGGTTGCCTGGTTACAAGATCATCTGTCAACAGCTCCCGAGAAGGGGGCTTGGCTGGGAGACACGGGCGGGGGAGTTGGAGATAGTGTCTGCTGTTGGGAACGCAGTGAGTACATTTGATCATATCTAATTCCCATTTATATTAAGCCGGACAGCCCCACTGCCCAGCTGCCCTCTCAAAGCCTTGGACCGCTGGGGTTTTTTTGATGCATGAATGAAGACTGGGAAGTGGGCCAGGACTTGGCTCATGGGCTTCTTCATCATTTATTAGCTTCTAGTTTTAATTGTTTCCCGACTTCTTTCCAGATATTTATCTAGGAAGGATTGTCAGTTCTCGCTGCGCCGCGCAGACGCTCGGGGCGGGCGCCGACTGCAGAATTTTAAGGGCTCTTCTCGGAGGCGGGCAGGAGAGGCGTTTCCGTTCAGTCCAGCAGGCGTTGGTAGAGCACCTACTATGTGTCGGAGGGTGGCACATGGTGAAAAGCTATGGGGATGGACGGGATCTCGTGCTCTGGAGAGGCCTGCCATCCTTGGGGAGGGGGGTGGTGGGGTGGGGTGTGGAAGGGGGTGCTATCACACGGAGACTTATTTACATTGGTTTTGAGCACCATCTGAACTACAGGCCTTGGGTGCATCTGAGCTGTGTGGCTTCAGGCAGGTTACTTTACCTCTCTGAGCCATGGATTCTCCCTTTGGAATCGAGGTGAAGAGCCTAGCAAGGGTTAGTGACACACCAAGACTCCTCAGCAAGTGCTTGGCGAGGGCAAGCCATTGTTTTTGGGTGCTGTGGCCCAGGGAGCTGTCCTGGGTCTTGGAGTGAGGGGAGTTGTGGGGTGGGAGGGAGCGAGGACAGGATGCTGGGCCGGGAACTGTAGGCTATGGGTGTGTCATTTGCCTTCAGTGTCCTGGTCTCATCTGTGAGACGGGGTTCCTGGGCACCCCCATGAGGGACACATGCGGAATGTCAGGGGAGCCGCTGTGGCTTCTCTTCCGCTCCTTCCAGAAGGAGGCCTGGGTCCGAGTGGGCCGGCTGCGTTGGTCCAGTGGTGTGTTTGGCCAGGGACACTCAGAGGGAAGCTGGGTCGGGAGCCAGGGCTCGGCTCACTCAACCTGTGTGTGACCTTGGGAAGGCCTTTCTTCATGCTGGGCAGCCTCAGTTTCCCCAGCTGGTTCTGTGCAAGAGCTGGGTGGACCTTGCTTGTTGCTGGCCAGCCCTTTGTTTCATGGTGTGGGTGGTCTTAGGCACATGGGATCCTCAGCGGCAGGTGGGGATCTGTGAGCGGTGGGGGTGCCATGGGGTGGGACTCGGCCCTGCTGACCGGTGCGCTGGGCGGGTCTGGCGGCTCCCGGGGTTACCGACATTGAGGGCAGTCGGCTCATGGTTAGGACGATAGGCTCTTGAGCCAAATCTTCCAGGCCTGGGTCTGGGCTCCTTTGCACAGTAGACCCTCGGCCTGCCATACAAACCCTTTGAATCTCACTTTTCTCCCTAAAAGACACAGAACAGTTGTCTTCCCCTCGGCATCACTGTGCAGATGGGCACGTCACCCTGAAGGACAGATTCAGAGAAGCTGAGCACCTTGTCCCCGTCCCTTGGCTAAGAACTCGGAGTGGGTGTGCGCTGGGAGTAGGAACCAGCGTGTCTGGTCCCTGGCTCAGGTTCATGGGGCCATGCCGGACAGTGTCCTGAGTGGCCCAGAGGACAGAATGCTGGACACGGCCCTGCTCCCTGGCCTCCGGGCTGGAGTGACTGTCCAGAAGCCCAGCTCCTGGGCAGGCCGGGCCCACAGCCCTGGGCGAGTTTCCGGAGCCTGGGCAGCTCGGTGTGGTTTCGGCCATTCACTGTCACCTCTGCTGCTGGGGGCAGTCTGGGTCCTGGAGCATTTTAAAAATATATACTTTTATTGATTTTAGAGAGGAAGAGAGAGGGAGAGAGAGAAACATCAGTGATGAGAGAGAATCACCAATTGGCTGCTTCCTGCACGCCCCACACTGGGGATCAAGCCCACAACCCGGGCATGCGCCCTGACTGGGAATGGAACCGTGACCTCCTGGTTCAGAGGTCGACGATCAACCCCTGAGCCACGCCGGCCGGGTGGGCATTTGCTTTGTGCCCAGGTTGGAGGATCGGAGGGCAGGTGGCCCGCGTGGCAGCCCTGCCACCGATCTCACATCTTCTCCATCACCTTTGGGAGCATTAAGGTGAAGACCGGATGCTTTGTGTGCGGGGACATACACATTCCTCGCACCTGTCCCATCTTCGTGGGAACCCGTTGAATTTACAGTTCACGGGGCCCCAGTGATTGGCAGAAACCATCAACGCCCACCGTAGCGCCCTCATTTCATCGACAAGCATTGTGGCCAGTAAAACGAACGGCTGGCGCTCACGGGCTCACAGAATGGGTCGGGGTGGCTGCAGCGATGGGGAAGTGACAAAATGCTTTGATTAGTCAGCGAGCTTCTTGAACATGAGGTTAAAAACCCATTTTAGATTTGGGGCTTTTCAAGACTGACCCCCCCCTCTGAAATTTGGCCCCCAGGATTGGGAGCAAAATGATCCCAGAATTGAGGAAGAAGTGGTGAGAGCAAGCCCCCTTTCCGACCTGGACGGAACGCCTGTGAGCCGTGGGGCTTGTCAATGTGCGTGTTTGCCTATTGTTTCTGCCCTCGGCCACACTGGTTGCGTTAGATTTGGGCTTCATCACTTACTTTCTGTGTAAAAGGGAGACATGCTTGCAGAAGAGGGTGGGGAGAGGACTGGGGGCAGGTCACCCCTCTGCAGCCGGAATCTGAGTTCTCGCGCACGCACGTCGCGGTGCCAAGCCGATGCTTATTATTCCCCCAGAAAATAATGTTCCTTTTTTTGTGTCCTTTTTTTTTTTTTTTACTTGCTTTTAACATTCTGCCCCTGGCATCTGTTCAGGCATTGTGGACGAACGGAGCCTGTGTTCTGACAATGGGTTAAAGCAAGCACTTATTGAAAAGCATTCTCTACTTAATTACATTTCCTTCTTCTGGAAGCTATTTTAATTTTTTTTTATAATCACATGTTAATTGTGTATTAGTGGGGCCTTTCTGATTAGTTGAAAACATAATGAAACCTTTGTAAACAACACAGAGAGGAGGAAAGGGGAGCGTGTGAGGCAGAGACAGTGGGGATGCGCCCGTCCTCGAAGAGGCCGAAATAACTGCAGTGCCCGACGCCAGGGAGGGGCGGGAACTGGACCTGGAGGTCCCTTTTCTGAGTGACAACTGCCCTAACGGGGAGGGTGGGACCACAGCTACTCATCAGTGAAGGAGAGGGATGGGCTCACGAGTGGTCCCTTCCTCCTCCTCCCTCCTAGCCCCACTCTGCTGTCATTCATTCATTCATTGACTTGTTCACTCATTCATTCACTCACTCTCCCTCTCATTCACGTTCTCAGCAATCACTAGCTTACTCTTGAGCGCTGTCTGGACGCATGCTTTAGCCTCTCAGGGTGGGTTAACCCCATTTGCTGGTCAGCCAAGGCTGGGAGCAGGAGATGCATCTCCGTCTCTCAGTCCTGGGACCCGGCCCCAGTGTGGTTCTGAAGTCCCTGTGTCCCTTCCCATCCAAACTTCAGCAGGTTCTGGAAGAAGGAGGTTGTGGGGGGCGGCGCTGGGGCTGGGCCTGGGAGTGTGCTGGGGGGTCGGCAGGCAGGCGGGCGAGGTGAAAGCCCGCTGCCGTCCCCAGAGCGTGTGGGCATTGTTTTATTTTCCGCCTTTTAACAGCTTGACTGAGAGCAGCAGCCCCGGTTTATGCTCCCTAGTGTGGGGGGAGGGCCCCCCCCCTAGTGTGGGGGGAGGGCCCCCCCGAAAGCCCGGCTCTGTTCCCCATTCCCAGGCTGGCCTGACAGGAGCTTGCAGCTTCCAGGCTGTTATTAGGGGAGCGTGGCCGGGGCGCTTAAAATGAAAGTGCTACTGTGTGCAGAGCGCCAGGTTCACGGTGCGAGCTCCAAGGAAACGCCGCCAAGACAGCGCTGTGAACGGCCGCCAAGCCAAACACACGCAGCCGGCCGGCCGCGCCAGCGCACTTCTGCAGATAGGGGGAAAATTGACTGTCTGATTCGGAGTGTTTCTACAACTAAGAAGAATCACTCCAGCGATTGTTCTAAAAATATTCTGGAGGAGGCACGTTCTTGGAGGCCCTGGGGTTCTGAGCGGCCCTTAATCGTACTTTTTATGTCGTCTCTGCGGATCGTGTTAAAAAAAAATTGACTAAGGCTTGCGTGGTCATTCTCCCCGTGCGCCCCCCCCCCCCCGCATAAGTGTGGCTGCAGCCTAAGAGTGGTGTATGCAGCAGAAATTGTGTTTTTATCTCTCTGACTTCAGGAAGGATATTTGGGTTTTCGTCTCCTGCAGCTGCTGTTGCAAGACTCACATCTGAGCAGCGGAATCTAGGGCAGCCCCTGCCCTCCCTGCCTTGGGGGCCTAGCCCAGTCGGGAGGGAGGTGTTTTGGGGGTGGCCATGGAGGGGGCGCGGCCACAGCTCCTGCTCCTGCTCCTGAGCCTGCACAGGCTGGCGTCCCCCTCTTAAGGCTCAGCTCCCCAGGAGGCCGGGCTGCACAGCTCCGGGCAACTCTGGAATGCAGATGATTGCTATAGTGATGAGATTGACTGGGATTCCACAGTTCGTTTATTTGCCAAAAGTAAATGATGTCAGCCGCCCCCCCCCCCGCCCCCCCCCCCCCCCCTGCTTCCCCGTCTCTCAGTTTCTCTCCACCCTCCATCTCCATCCCTTCTCCCTCTCTCCCTTACTCCCAATTTTGAACATTTCTCTTGCAGTCTGTTCTGCAGGTTCAAGCTGAAGTGCACACAAGGGAGCCCAGTACGGTGAAACCCCAGCACTCGGCTTTGGGGCCGGGTAGCTCGTTGTCACATGCTGCCTAACAGCACCCCTGCCTCTACCCTCAAGGTGCCAGCAGCACCCCCTCCCAGGGTGGCATCAGAACCGTCTTAGCACATGGCCCCAAGTCCCCGGGAGGGCACCCAGTCCTCAGGGGAGAACCGCTGGTCTAGCCTTTTATTCCTCCCAAACTGACAACCAGTAAAAGGCCTGGAGAGCAGTCATATTAGCCTCTATGTTTAGGTTGACAAATAACCAATAATAACAGGGTGGATCAAAGGACTTGGAAATTGAGAATGAATCCCCAGTGTTGAATTTTGCCCCCCAAAGTGTATTTTAAAAAGAAGTCCCAGGACCCTTCTGGTTTGAGGGTTGACCAGGTGTGGCCATTGGCAGGTGGGGCCGGGGGAGGTGGCCTGTCTGACTCAAAATGGCCAGGCAGGGTTGTGGCCAGAGTTCACCCCTTCCAATAATCAGGAAGTTTTCCTTGAAAACATTTCCTGTGCTGAGCTTATAAGACAAATCTCTTAGAATTAGGTAACTGGTGATATTGGTCAATGGACAATTTTGAGGAATTTGCCAGTATTCTGGGCAACATATGTTAGGACTTCATTGCCTTTCCTTCCCCTCCCTCCCTCCCTCCCTCCCTCCCTCCCTTCCTTCCTTCCTTCCTTCCTTCCTTCCTTCCTTCCTTCCTTCCTTCCTTCCTTCCTTCCTCTCTCCTGTCCTCCCTCTCTTTCTCTTCTCTTCCCGTGGAGGTCTTTTACTGTGTGAGGAATGGGGCCTCGCCTGCTCCCAGGCAAGGGCCTCGTTTTGATGACATACGCAGTAACGATTCACTAGAATCCTATTCTGTGGCTTTACGAGTTGACTCATTACTGGCGCACCCGACAGGGTCAGGTGCCAGGTGCCATTTCATCCATCAGCAAACCCATCTTTGGAGAAATCTAGAATTGGGTGGTCAGCGGGTTTCGTGCTGGGCTTTCTTGGAACGCCGCGTGGCCAAGTATGCGCGTGACAGTGTGAGAGTGATTTCCTGGGCTCAGCCAAAACCCGTGCTTCCGCCCGCGCCTCTCCGCCAGCTGGCGGGCCCAGCCAGCCTGGAGGTGCTGCGGCCATTCGGAACTCACAGGACTCCCCTCCCCGGGGCCTGGGCTTCGGGGCCTCCGCCTCCCTGGTGCAGATCCTGCGGTCAGTTTGGGCTGCAGCCCCCAGCCGCCAGCCCCCATCCTCCTGGAGAGGTCCCCTCCTCTTTTGTTACGGGCACAGCCTCCTGCCCCTTGGCGTCGCTGCTGCCTTCATATGCCTTCTGGGGGTGGGGTGGGCAGTGCCATGAGAACCAGCTGGCGCAGTCCCTGTGGGCCACGGGCATGAGCCGCTGGGCCACCCAGCCGCCCTGCTGGGCTCACGGGTTTTGGAGGGGGGACCATGTAGTGAGCACGGGTGTGATTCTCTCCCCACCACCTGGTGTGTGTGTGCATGTGCTAGCACATGCGTGCACACGCGCGCACACCCCCCTGCATTTTTGTGTGAACCTGGGCGGGGGTGGGGGTGCTAGGTTTCTGTTTCCTGTAACCTCCCGTGGCTGTCGGTACATCTCCGGATGCTCCGATTTTCTAACACCCGGCCGCTTGGCCGCGCGTCGGGCCCGGAAGCCCCGGAAGCCCCGGCACTGTCAGCGGCGCCTGGCGAGGGTGACCATCGCCCGGCTGCCGGCGGCTGGAGGAAGCTGGCACCGCGGCAGAGGCTCAGCGCCGCGAGTGCCGCAGGTTTTTTCATATGGAAATGTGAAATAATGGGGTGATTAAATAGAGCTGTATATTAAAGTACATCTGACATTAGAATTACCATAATGTGCTGTAGCCTTAGGCTGAGTACTTTATTTGCCATCTGCGTAGGCCCCAAATCCCCCGGGGAGGCGCTAAAATATTCTGAATAAACTCAGCTCGAGTCCTTATTGAGAGTAAAATACCATTTGTGGCACGTCGTATTGATTCGTCTTAATTGTGGTGCAGAAAAGAACATTCACTCGCTGATGACTTTTGTGCTTGGTGACAAGCTGGCTGGAGTTACTCGAACGCTGCAGTTGGTTAACCTGGGCGGGCCAGGCGGGCACCTCGGCTCTGAGCGGGAGCTGTGCCACCGTGGGCACCGCTGGGGCTCGCTGCCAGCCCCCTGCCCTCCTGGGGGGTGCCCACTGGGGGCACAGGAGATTCGTGCTGTGCCCTCGAGGGGCCGTGGCCTGTGTCTGCGCCCCTGGTTGGAGAGATGTGCTATGCAATTTTAAGAAAACAAAACTGAAAAATGAAAAGGAAAAAAATCCCTCTTGCCCTAGCAAACCCAGGCTCGGCTGGTTCCTGGCTCGTGGGGGGAGGGACCCGGCCGGGAACGGTCCCTGTAGCCCTTTGGGGGAAGGCGCCTGCGACGCATTAAAGATAAATGAGTCATCGGCGGGAAAACACTGGGCCATCCACACGGCCCTCCCCGATTCAGAAGGTCCAGTTTTTACCCCGTAATTGCCCATCATTATACACAATTTAAATATTCAAACGTTCTCCACAAAGCTTGGGCCAGCATGTTTTTATTACAAATTCAGAACAAGGGAATAACCTTTAACTTCAGAGACAAATGAGACAAATTTACAAGTGCATGTCTGCTGTTTCCTTGTGTTTTATCAATCCCCGCGGACCGGAACACTTTGGCTGTAATGCCACTCAGAACAATATACATATATTACTACTTGTTTGTGGTGCGTCGGTAACGAGTCCCCTCTGCATTCGCGGACCTATAGCGCCGGGGCGGAGGCTGTCCGTACCGTCAATTCTCTCCTCGGAGCTAACGTACACTCCATTAACGCGAGATTTACTGCCCCTGCAATACTTCTTGGGGTGGAATGTGGAGATCTGTGTGGGTTTAAGGGAGGGAAGGGCGGAGGCCTGTCTGGGAAGGGAGTTGTGAACGATGCGGGGGGGGGGGGGGGGTGGAAGAGGGGGGGCAGACTTCCTGTGTCCCCCGCAGGCGAGCATGAGACCCAGAGGAGGTGAGCACGCATGTGCGCACGCACACCCTGCAGCCCTCTCCGGCCCTCTTGCCTGCTTATTCCTTAATTCACTCCGTTTCCTATTAAATGATAGCAAGGGTTGGCTCTGTGCTTCCTGTTCCCGTTCTCTGCTGAATTCCTGCCCCCAGAGTCCCAGAATCTACCTCTCAGAAAACCCCATATTTGGGGGGGGGGTGTTGGGGTGAGGGGAACAGAACCCTCAAACACACTGGAAAAGGTAGGTCCTTCTCAGGGATGCCAAGCTCAAGGGACTCCGACAATGCATCCCTCGATAACAGGGAGGACGTATTATTTCCAGCAGATTCAAGTGCCTTATGCAAAGGGGAAAACGCTATAAAGATGATCTAGAGCAGCGGTTCTCAACCTGTGGGTCGAGACCCCTTTGGCGGTCGAACGACCCTTTCACAGGGGTCGCCTAAGACCATCCTGCCTATCAGATATTTACATGACGATTCATAACAGTAGCAACATTACAGTTATGAAGTAGCAACGAAAATAATTTTATGGTTGGGTCACCACACGAGGAACTGTATTTAAAGGGCCAGGAGGTTGAGAACCATTGCTCTAGAGCGGCAGTCACCAACTTTTCGGGCCTCATGGACCACCAGCGATCCACAGACTACCCGTTAGCGGCCGCTGCTCCAAAGGTTTCCTTAAACCAGCGGCCGCCAACCTTTCGGGCCTCACGGACCACCAGTGCTCCGCAGACCACCGGCTGGCGGCCGCCGATCTAGAGAAACAGGCCTAGTTTTCCGAGAATGTCGTTCACGAGTTACCACAATTAAAGCCGCTCCGTGTGTCCTGCCCCTGGCTCCCCCATCTTAGTGGCAAACACTGCTGTTCTCACCCCGCCCCCCCGAAGTACCCCGCGGTCAGCGACGTTGCTTTGTTGCAGCCTGAACTGCACACCTGGTCTGACCACAGAACGGAGCAGTTGACAGCGAGCCTGGGGAAATCGGGGTGCTCGGTGCCTGCAGCTGCGGTTCTGTTTGCTTCTTGCCTGTGTCACTAAGAGGCTGGACCGCCCCGTGCCTGAAGATGGCTTCCTGGGGGTTAGGCTGAGAGGCCGGGTGGGATCATTGAACCACCGGGAGGTAGGAGCCTCCCTGGAGGGCAGTGATCTTCCTGGATTGGGTTTGAAGATCCCACTGTGGTTCCCGCCCTCCCGTCTCATTTCTCTGAGCCTAATGGGCTCGCCGTCTAGGAAGAGTGGACCTGGTCTGATGCTAAGCTCTCCACGGCGTGCACCTCCATCCTCCCGCTGCACTGAGGACTCCTTATACCGAGCAGTTGATGACTCAAGTCGTCTTGAGTGTGGGCTCGAAAATCTTCCTCCCCGCCTTGTGCTAGAATTGACACAATGGAATTTGATCTGCTTCCAGCTGATCTTTGCCTGATTCCAGAGCCTCCTCAGGCTAAGCCCAAGCCCCTTTCAATTGCACCTACAGTTCCTCCGGACTCCAGGATCCCACCCCAGGCCCTTCTCTGGGTGGCAGATTCATTCCCCCCGAACTCCGTTTCGGGGTGTCCTCCTGGGAGGAATCCCTCTGACCCTCCCAGGCTGTTGGTCTCTCCTTCCTCTGGGTCCTGGACCACGTGGCACACCCTTTACCGGTGACTGTGGCCTGGGCTCTCACTAGCTGCATGTGGACGCGTTAGCCCCTTGCCCTTGACCGCCGGCTCCATGGGGGCGGACGTTTCGGCGTCCCTGCGTCCAGCACAGGGCCTGGCACTTCGTATGTTCATTCGTGGAATAAAGGTTGGAGGGAGGGAGGAACACATGTGTGAATGGGGTTCAGAAGGCCCTTTCACCTTTGCTATGATGGTGCAGTGGTTTCTGGGGTACCAGCCAGGGTAGTGTGACCGTGGCTGTGGTCCTGGGTCCCTCCTGGCATCTTAGGAGAAGTAGCAGGGCCCAGAGAGCAGGACAGGTTCTTCACAGGCACGTTTAGCCCTGGGTTTGGATGTGCGCGTGGAGGAGCGAGGACAGCCCTGCGTGGGGCACCCCGTGGACGAGCAGGGGCCGCACCGGAGGGAAACGCGGGAGGGGAATTCTCGCAGGTGTGAGCCCCTCTGCTTGCATCTCCTGTTCCCTCACCGCCTCCTCTTGCAGCAAACAGACTTGCAGTCTGTGGGCTCAGGCGCCTTCCATGTGCTCAAGCCGGGCCTTCCACCTGCCTCTCCTGCCTGGCGGGCAGGTGCCGTTATTCCTGTGTCCGGCTCGACCTCACTGCACACAGGGCTTCCTGCCTGCCTCCCGCCCGGGCGCTCTGAACTCACTCCGCAGGGTCTGCTCTGCCTTAGGACCCTGTGTGTCCACAGCTTAGCCCACCCTGATCCCGAACCCGCCTGTGGCCTCCTGGAGGGCGGGTCACGCGGGGCCTCTGGCAGCTCGCACCCAGCATGTGGGGACTGGATGGGTGAGGAGTGAGTGAATGAGTGAGTACATGCATGAGAAAGACATGTCCCTGGAGCACGCGGGGCACGGTCAGCTCTCCTCGGTCCACTCACTTCCAGGAACGCCTCTTTGGCTGGAGGCGGGATTCACGGGTGTTTTAGTGCACAGTTGGCCGTCGGGCGGGGCGGGGGGGGGGGGGGCGGGCTTTGGGTTGAGGCTTCGATGAAGGCTGAGGGCCCAATCCCCTGCCCGAGCTGACTCCAGGCATCCGAAGCACAAAGAAAGCTCTCCTCGGCCACACGGACACTGGGGGGTGAAGGGACTCCCCACAATGCTGAGGATGAGTGAAGTTTCTTCACTGTGTGAGGCTGCTTCCCTCGCGGCCAAGGGACCCGTGGCGTTTCCTGCAAGCCTGCAGCTGCCATCGCTGCCCCCCACTGGTGTTCACGGTGCCGCCGGAATGGCTGCTTCAGGCCGCTCCTCAGCGCCCCCTGTGGCAGACTTTGCCGTGGCAGTGGAGGGGGCAGCCAGCAGCCAGGTGTGCGCCTGGACTCAGACCCCGGCCTGGGCTCAGACTGGGTGGCGTGACCTTGGGCCCCTCCCTTAACTGTGATGAGCCTTACTTCCACTTCCCCACAGAATTTGGATTCAAACCCATCTCCCAGTGTCGCTGCGAGTGTCCACCTGAGATGCCCACACTGGCACGTGCAGGTTGGATATGAGTTGAACACACCAAAGTCAAGGGCTGAATTGACCATGCGTATGGTGATGCCTATCCGGCAGCATTCCCAGAATGCTGTGGGAGACGTCGGGCTCTGCCTGGCCTGGGTCTAAGGAGATGTGTGGGGGGAAGGGAAGGAAAGGCAGGTGTCCAGGCGTTGGAATGGCAGGTGCACGGACGTGTGAAGGTGCGCAGCCCCGAGGAGAGGGCCGGGAGGGGGAGTGGCCGGGGCAGGGGTGGGCAGCGAGTCTGGCTGGATCCCGAAGGCGGAGTGCCCGGGCTTCCTCCGGGGATACAGGTGCCGTTTGCTCTGTGATTTGGGCCTATCGCTGGCCTGCTCGCTCACTCTGCCCAGGGCAGCTGCAAGGTGGGCACTGGCGGTGGCCTGGTGTTCAGTCTGTCTGGAGTCTCCCGGGATCCCTGTATGCTCCGGTGGTGGGCATGCAGCCGGCGGAGAGCGTGGGTGTGCCGGGTGGGGCCTGTGCCTGGCGTGCCCAGGAAGTGGGGCCGTTCGTTGAGGGCTGAGCTGGAGCTGGCCTCGCCGGGAAGGCAGGCTGGAGCCGGGCCGGTTCACCCAGATCGGGCAGATGACCTTCTCCCGATGGCGATGACTTCAGTGACACAGAGCCTGGGGCAGCAGACAGGACATACCGCTCACACGGGCCACCGACAGTTCTGAAGGACGTGCTGGTGGCCCGCGTCACAGCAGCGGACAAGACCTGATCGATCCCTGTCCACAGGGAGCTGGAATCCGGCCCAGACAGTCCGTTTTAATAAATAACCCAAGACCAATTATGTGGCCTTGAGCAACTTACTTATGGTCTCTGAGTGTCCTTTATTGCTGCTGTAAATGGTCACCATGAGTCGAGTGATCCTGAGGACAGAGTTGGGTGATGCAGGTCAGAGGAGGCCCAGGGCAGGTCTGGACCCTCCGAATCCTGCCAAGCCCTGGCCTGCTTCCTCCTGGCGATTGGTAGTGTCTGCCATGGGCACGAGGGGAGGGGTGTGGGCTCTGCCAGCTGAGGCTGGCTCAGTGCTTCATCACCAGGGACAGTGTGTCTTCGCCGTGATAGTGCTACCCCCGGTATCACCAGCACCAGCGCCCACCCAACAAAGGGCAGCTATTACGTGCCCATGAAGTAATCAGCGTGATTTCACCGAGGTATTGACATTCTAGCTGAAAGCAACACGTCTCCACGTGTTCATTAGCACCTGGGCTGGAAGCAGAGGTCCCATACCAGGCACACGCAGCTGTGTCCTATGCCATCAGGTCCCTGGGCTCGGGGGACCCCAGGTCCGCACACTCTTTCTCTTGACCGGGCCATCAGGCTGAGTTACAGCATAACGCTCAGCTCAGAAGCACAGTGTCTGGTGGCCTCCGGCAGACCGTTTCCTCCTCCCACCCTCATCTTGCTCATCTGTGAAATGGTGCTGATGACAGTTCCGACCTCAGGGTTGTCGGGAGCCTCGTGTGAGGCTGATTGCACTCAGCCGTGGGCCGGCTTGTGGTGAGGATGTAATAATGGCTGATTGTTCCTGCTGTGACTGGGCGTCCCCAGTGCCACCTCTCCCTGTCAGGCCGCCTTTGATGGAACGCATTCAGAACAAGCAGCGATGGTCAGAGATTCCCTGGACGTTAGTGCTCAGAAATAACACAAATATGAAACTTACCAAGGCTCCCTTCCCCCTCAGGGTCGCTGGTTGACATTTTCTTTCTGGGACCCTGAGAGGGGAGATGGTTTTAAACTTTCTGGGAAGGGGTCTCCACATCGAAGGGGGGATAGTGATGCCAGCGGCTGTCATTTGCCACTGTGGAGACCAGCGATGTTCGCTGTCCTAGACTGGGTGGTGGGTCAGAGACCCAGGCCCTTTCTGTGGGCCTGGGCGCCGTGGAGTCCAGGGAGGGGAAGGGGCCTGCCACAGGGCACCCGGGGTCCAGCCTCCTGCTCCTGACCTGGCTTCCTGGCATCTCACGGCCCCTCCGCCGGGTGCTGCGTACATGGTGTGCCCTTCAGGCTCACTCGCTCTGTGAAAGGTCTCCCTCCTGCCCAGGAGCCGGGCCTGCGGGGGAACCGGATTGGGTCCCATCAAAGCACCGTCGATGCCCTTCCCTGGGAGGACACACAGAACCTTTCTCCGCTGTTTTCACTGGGAAACAGGCCCTGACAAGTGTGAAGGGAGTGACCCGTGCCTGGGTGGGGCTGTGCGCTGAGCAGCAGATGGAGCCTGGGGCCGGGAAGCCTCCCCCTGCCGGCTGGGGGCCTCTGCCGTCCTGGGCTTCAGCACCGCCAGCAGGAATGCAGCCCTGGCCTGGCCTCCCCCAACACCGTGCGAGCAGCAGGAAGCGGCCCGTGCACATGCCAGACCCGCTGTAAAACGCGGCGCACGCTGCAGAGGGCCCGGTTCTGATTTTGGCCTCCAGCTTTTGGAGGACAGGGCAGCCTGTGTCCCAGGCCCTGCAGGCAGGCTGCCTTTCCAACGGGGTGGCTTGGCCTCGGTGGGAGACGGGAAACTCGGCCCCTAGCGATGGCCTCTTCCACGAATAACTCCAGTAAAGGTGTGTGTTTTATTGCTGTCGTCCCTGATACCTTTATTGGTACTATTAGAGTCACTGGCATACTGACGAGGAAATTATTTAAATGCTCATTAAAACACACACCTTAACAGCCCTAGCCGGTTTGGCTCAGTGGATAGAACGTTGGCCTGTGGACTGAAGGGTCCCTGGTTTGATTCTGGTCATGGGCACATACCTGGGTTGCAGGCTCGATCCCAGTGTGGGTGTGCAGGAGGCAGCCAATCAGTGATTCTCTCTCATCATTGATGTTTCTATATCCCTTTCCCTCTCCCTTCCTCTCTTGAAATCAATATAGAGAAAACTTGAATAGCAGAGGGAGAGTAGCATTTCTCTGCAGGAGTCCAGTTGGGTGTCTGTTCCCAAGCTTCACAATAAAAAATGATGTTTCCTCAACGTTTGCAAGTTTCAGCTTCCCTGGAACCTCCCGTGCGTTAGGTGGGCTGCATTAGAATCCCTCCAGCGTTTTATTACTGCCAGAGCTACACCGACAGGCATCCCAGAAACACCCAGTGCTGGGTCCGAGATGGACAATAACCAACGAGCCCTGGCCAGTGTGTCCAGTGGTTAGAGCACTGGCCCGTGCACCGAAGGGAGGCAGCCCGTTGATGTGTGTCTCTCACATCTATCTTTCTTTCTTTCTTTCTTTCTTTCTTTCTTTCTTTCTTTCTTTCTTTCTTTCTTTCTTTCTTTCTCTCTCTCTCTCTCTCTCTCTCTCTCTCTCTCTCTCTCTCTCTCTCTCTCCTCCTTCCCCTCCTTCCCACCCTTACATTCTCCCTGAAAAGCAATGGAAAAAGATATCCTCAGGTTAGAATCAACAAAACAAAAAACCACACGAATCATGCACAGCCCCAAACCCGAACATCTGCATGGCAGCGGGGACTCCTGTAGGGTGTGTCCACGTACTGGGACCTGCTTGGTCCCCCCCAGTGTGTTGTTCCCATTCTACTGATGAGGAAATCGAGGCTCGAGCGCTGAAGGACCTGGTTGACTTCACTGTGCTGGGAAGGTCAAGGCAGAGGTGTGAACCCACACTGCTAGCTCGTTGCTGAGAGATCGCGGAGGGTTTTGAACTTGAGAAAAACACAGGGGGCTCCCTTTAGAGCCCGCGGAGCGAAGAAGACCCAGCGTGGACCTTAAGCCTGAGTTAGAGCTCCCAGTGCAGCTGACAGTTCCAGGTCTGTAGGCCGAGCTCCACGCCGCTGCCTAAGTCACTTCAGAATAACCCAGGTGTCCGCCCGGCAGCTTGGAACCTCCGCAGCCCAGTGGGAGGTGGGTCCTGTCTGGGCCACCGGTGGGGTCCTCACTCGTGGAAGCTCCAGTTCACCTCCGGGCAGGTGGCCCTGAGCTCCAGGTTGGGTGCCGGCGAGGAAACCTCTGGTCCCTGAAGGGGAAGGGGCGGCCCTCTCACCGAGGGTCTGCGTTTGCGAAGGAGCCGCCGGGACTGTGTGCGCCGCCAGGTTTCGGATAGAAAAATGCTCCGTGTGGCTCTCAAAGACTTTCTGACACCCTCAGTCCTTAAGTGCTCAAGGCGATTCTGGGCGGGAGATCTCCACGAGGTGGGAATGGAAATGAACATTTTATTTAAAAAAGAGGGGGGAGAGGTGTCAGGGAGGGCCTGTGAGGGCCCCAGGGTTTTAAAGTCGGAAGCTGCCGGGTCCCGGGAAGGCCGGCGCCGGGGTGAGTGTTGCCAGGTGAGGGGGGGGGGAAGTCCAGGAAGCTCAGCCGTTTCCGGGTGCAGGAAAAGAAAGGGCTCAACCCAGCGTGACGAGGGGCCCAGCAACTCGACCTGAGGGATGCGCCTGATGGTGAATTCCGGGCAGGTGACTTCCTCCCCAGGCCGTGCCCAGTTAGAGATTGACAGGTGCCTGCCCCTCTTTTTTTTTTTTTAAAACGAGAAGTGGGAACGTCTGGGCTGTTTGGGACGTGTGGCTACACGTTTCTCAGCAGCTGCCATCTTGAGTTGATTTTTAAAAAAATTTTTAATCAGCCATTTCGGCTGCAGAGCCTGCTTCGGACGGAGTTCTGACTGGTCTTTGGCTAGCTATAGAACTTTCTAGAAAATGCGTGGCTGTCAGTGCAAGAAACAGGAGTGCTCTGGAGATACCCAAGGAAATGCAGATGATGGAAAGGGAGAGTGTGGGAAGGGAGGGGTGGCTGGTGCTGGGGCTCCATGAATGGCCGAAGCCCAGGTGAGGGGCACAGAAGCGCCCTTTAATTTGAAGCCCTACGACCTTGTGGGGTGTGGCCCTTCATCTGTGCTATTAGCTGCTGTGTCAGAAAGAACTTTAATCGATCTGCTTCTTATTTCTTACTTATTTATCCTGCTCCAGAAGAGGGTTTGAGGAAGACTCTATAAATATGGCCTCTGGCCCGCTCTCCCGTGCGTCTGCAGGAGGTAGCGAGTCCGTCTCCCACAGAGAGTAACTAAAAGCCAGGATGGGAGATGGTGCCTCCGAGGAAGCGGCACTTCCTGTCTAGCTGAGTGGCATGCAGAAAGGGGGAGCTGGGGTGCTGTGAGGCCCTGCACCACCACGTGCTGCTACGGGTCTTGGGAAGGTCCCCCACCGCATGATTCTCCTGGGGCCCCAGCGTGAGGAATGAAGTCCCCAGACGCCCTGGAGAAAGGAAAGCGTCTTGCTCAGAGGTTCTCCTTGAGCTGTTTAGAAGCTAGGTGAAGCTGAACGTCAGTTTCCCTTTTCTTTCCGGCCTCCCTCCCCAGAGGTCTCCTCGCCATTACAGGCGCAGACACGACAGAGGAGACCAGAGTGAAATGATCCCGTAGGACAGCAAACCCGCAAAGCTGGCCTCGCTTACCGGAGGTGGGGCTCTGGCCCCGTTGGCTCTGTGGCCTGGCAGAGTCGACCCCATGACCCCATGCACCCTGGTCGGCCTGCTTTTCTGTGACATCGCACACCCTGTGAGCTCGGGAGGCCCTGCCCCCTCGGGAGTTGTCAAGACTAACCTACCGGCGTGGAATTCACAGCATTGGGTCCGAGCCCCTTGGTTTTTCTTGCTGAGGGTGCAGCCCCCCAGAAATATAATTCATGGGTGGAAAACAAAAACGGAATCTCTGTACAGGATTTCAGAAGTCCTTCAATGGACCAGGGCAAGGGGGGGACTGGCTTCTTCCCTCTGCACCCCACTGTACCTCCCATCAACTTACTAATGTTGGTTATGGTCCCCAGCATGGTTCCCGGGTTTTCTCAGCGTGAGGATCTCCCAGGTACAGGGGAGTGGAGAAAGCAGAAGGGGTTCTTCCAGATCGTGGCTGTGATGTCCTGTTCCCGTTCCTTCCGGCCAGCGAGCAGATCTGGTGGTGGAAGGCAGGGCCTGCCCACGCCGTCCTGTGTGTGAGAAGCAGTAGGACAGGTGGTAGCCTCAACTGCAGGTTGTGGGGGGCAGCCACAGGACGGGCTCTGGACAGAACGTCCAGCTCCATGACTGCCCCAGTGACGGACAAGACTCCACCCTGGCTCAGTGCCATCAGGGTCTGTGACAGTTTGTACCCAGTGCTCCCCCCGCCCCCCCCCCCCCCCCCCCCCCCAGAGCCAGCTTTTGGCAAACCCATGCGTGCCGCCATTGATCCCGGCTGCTGTGGTGGGCCTGGCATTCTTCCATTCGGTTAACTTTCTGGCGAAGGACTTCATGTAGGCCAATGGCCCCCGCCCCCTCTGGGGGGTCTGTGCAGGCCGACCCCACGCAGTGGTTATGGTTAGAGTGTGTGTGAGGCCACGGAGGGGCAGCTGTCACAATGTAGTAATCTTCATAGCATGCTAATTCCTTCTGCGCCTGCATGTCCACGTTGAAGTTTGATAGCGCTTTCTGTGCGGATGCTGATATATGAAACCCTAGAATTTCCTGGAGTTAAAATCCCAAACGAGGCAGCCATTTCTTTTAAAAAAGCCTTTGCAAGGTGATTCCGTCTGACTTGTGTTCTTAGAACTTCCTTGGAGCAAATATTGCCTCATCAGTGGTTCTCAAAGGGGTGGGGGTTCAGTTTTGCCCCCCAGAGGACAGTTGGTAATGCCTGGAGAAATGTTTTATCTTAGTGACTGGGGGTGGGGGTGGGCAGGGGGGTGTAGAGGCCAGGGATGTTGCTGAACATCCTACAGTGCATAGGGCAGCCCCCACGACAAAGAATTATCGGGGTCTCAATGTCAGTCATGCCTTGGTTGACAACCTCCCCCTCCACCCAGAGAGCTGCCGGTGTGGGCAGGGCACCCTTTATGCAGTCCAACCTTGATATCATCCCCATTGTTGGAGTCAGGCATTCTCATAGACATCTCATCTGGCTTCTGAGCAGACGCCAACAAGGACACCTTTTCTTTAGGGGCACAAACTGAGGCCAATGGAATTGGATTAGCTGAGGTCCTGTGGCCGGTCTGGGCTTTGCGAGGCCGCCTGCCCACACACACAACGGGCTTCTTCAGCCCCCAGCCAGCTGGGGACGGACACCTAGGGCCTGGCCCAGGGGTCACCCCACTGCGGGCCTGGGCCTTGCAGAAAGCGCTTCCAGGACCGTGGCCCCGCGGCAGGCACGCCCCGCGCCGCTTCTCACGCTCTCTTCTCTGCTTTTCTGTCCGTGTGTCTCCCCAGGTAAAGATGAGCCTTCCAGCTACATTTGCACAACATGCAAGCAGCCCTTCACCAGCGCGTGGTTCCTGCTGCAGCACGCGCAGAACACGCACGGCTTCCGCATCTACCTGGAGCCCGGGCCCGCCAGCAGCTCCCTCACGCCGCGGCTCACCATCCCGCCGCCGCTGGGGCCCGAGGCCGTGGCCCAGTCGCCGCTCATGAATTTCCTGGGCGACAGCAACCCCTTCAACCTGCTGCGCATGACGGGCCCCATCCTGCGGGACCACCCGGGCTTCGGCGAGGGCCGCCTGCCCGGCACGCCGCCGCTCTTCAGCCCGCCGCCGCGCCACCACCTGGACCCGCACCGCCTCAGTGCCGAGGAGATGGGGCTCGTCGCCCAGCACCCCAGTGCCTTTGACCGAGTCATGCGCCTGAACCCCATGGCCATCGACTCGCCCGCCATGGACTTCTCGCGGCGGCTCCGCGAGCTGGCGGGCAACAGCTCCACGCCGCCGCCGGTGTCGCCGGGCCGCGGCAACCCTATGCACCGGCTCCTGAACCCCTTCCAGCCCAGCCCCAAGTCCCCGTTCCTGAGCACGCCGCCGCTGCCGCCCATGCCCCCCGGCGGCACGCCGCCGCCGCAGCCGCCCGCCAAGAGCAAGTCGTGCGAGTTCTGCGGCAAGACCTTCAAGTTCCAGAGCAATCTCATCGTGCACCGGCGCAGCCACACGGGCGAGAAGCCCTACAAGTGCCAGCTGTGCGACCACGCGTGCTCGCAGGCGAGCAAGCTCAAGCGCCACATGAAGACGCACATGCACAAGGCCGGCTCGCTGACCGGCCGCTCCGACGACGGCCTCTCGGCCGCCAGCTCCCCGGAGCCCGGCACCAGCGAGCTGGCCGGCGAGGGCCTCAAGGCCGGGGGCGACTTCCGCCACCACGAGAGCGACCCGTCGCTGGGCCACGAGCCCGAGGAGGAGGAAGAGGAGGAGGAGGAAGAGGAGGAGGAGCTGCTGCTGGAGAACGAGAGCCGGCCCGAGTCGAGCTTCAGCATGGACTCGGAGCTGAGCCGCAACCGGGAGAACGGCGGCGGCGTGGCCGGGGTGCCGGGCGCGGGCGGCCTGGGCGGCGCGGCCAAGGCGCTGGCCGACGAGAAGGCGCTGGTGCTGGGCAAGGTCATGGAGAACGTGGGCCTGGGCGCGCTGCCGCAGTACAGCGACCTGCTGGCCGACAAGCAGAAGCGCGGCGCCTTCCTGAAGCGCGCGGCGGGCGACCCGGGGGACGACGACGACGCGGGCGGCTGCGGGGACGCGGGCCCGGGGGGCGCCGTCAACGGGCGCGGCGGGGGCTTCGTGCCGGGCGCCGAGCCCTTCCCGGGCCTCTTCCCGCGCAAGCCGGCGCCGCTGCCCAGCCCGGGGCTCAACAGCGCGGCCAAGCGCATCAAGGTGGAGAAGGACCTGGAGCTGCCGCCCGCCGCGCTCATCCCGTCGGAGAACGTGTACTCGCAGTGGCTGGTGGGCTACGCGGCATCGAGGCACTTCATGAAGGACCCCTTCCTGGGGTTCACGGACGCGCGCCAGTCGCCCTTCGCCACGTCCTCCGAGCACTCGTCCGAGAACGGCAGCCTGCGCTTCTCCACGCCGCCGGGGGACCTGCTGGACGGCGGCCTGTCGGGGCGCAGCGGCACGGCCAGCGGCGGCAGCACGCCGCACCTGGGCGGCCCCGGGCCCGGGCGGCCGAGCTCCAAGGAGGGCCGGCGCAGCGACACGTGCGAGTACTGCGGCAAGGTGTTCAAGAACTGCAGCAACCTGACGGTGCACCGGCGGAGCCACACCGGCGAGCGGCCTTACAAGTGCGAGCTGTGCAACTATGCGTGCGCGCAGAGCAGCAAGCTCACGCGCCACATGAAGACGCACGGGCAGATCGGCAAGGAGGTGTACCGCTGCGACATCTGCCAGATGCCCTTCAGCGTCTACAGCACCCTGGAGAAACACATGAAAAAGTGGCACGGCGAGCACTTGCTGACTAACGACGTCAAAATCGAGCAGGCCGAGAGGAGCTAAGCGCGGGCGCGGGCCGGGCCCTCCCCGCACCTGTACAGTGGAACCGTTGCCAAGCGACAGAATGCTGACCTGACACTTGCCTCCGTGTCACCGCCACCGAGCACCCCCGCGTGTCCCTGGGGCCCGAGGGGGGAGGCGGCTCTCCAACCTAACCTGTGTCTGCGAAGTCCTATGGAAACCCGAGTCAAAATTGTGGAGCCTTTTAACTGTGCAATAATTTCTGTATTTATTGGGTTTTGTAATTTTTTTTTTTGGCATGTGCAGGTACTTTTTATTATTATTCTTTCTGTTTAAATTCCTTTGAAAGAGTTTGTTGGGTATCCATCCCTTCTTCTTCTTCTTCTTTTTTTTTATTTTGAAAAACCCAGTAGAAGCCTGAGCAATGACTCGCAAGCAATGTAGAGGGGAAGCATAGCTTTTAAATTATAATTTGGGAGGGAGGGCGCTGCTTTTTTGAAATTTAAGCTAAGCATGTGTAATTTCTTGTGAAGAAGCCAACACTTAAATGACTTTTAAAGTTGTTTACTTTTTTTACTCCTTTTTTTTTTTTTTGGTCCTGAAATAAAAAGTGGCATGCATTTTTTTTGGGGGGTGGGGGTGGGGGTGGGGTGGGGAGTGGATGTACAGCGGATAACAATCTTAAAGTTGTAGCACTTTGTTTCAGAGTTGGAGTGGAGCTGTAGCACTGATGATGTCCTGAGAAACAGGGGCCTTTTCTGCGTCGATTTCAGCCTTTCCATGAATAACAGGGGTGAACTTGGAGTGGTGGGGGAGAGGCCCCCAAAACTCTGCACACTGCCAGAGACACAGGAGTTTTTGAGGGCTGCCCGGGGAATGGCCCCAGAGGATTCTAAAATTGTGCATTACCAGCAGACGCTACCTCCTCCTTGAAATGGAGGTGTACCCTGGGATGCCGTCTTAGCCATTTGCCATAGAACAGGCTAACGTGGGCTGAGGGTACCTTTTTTGGGGTTGATGGTGGTGGCCTGCAGTGACACAGAAAGGAAGAAAGCAGCCAGGTTCTTCCGGGCTTCTTCTGGCCTGCCAGCTTCTCTCTCTCTCTCTCTCTTGTTATCACCCCCACCACGAAAATCCCAAGTCCTACGAGTTGCTGCCCATGATAGCGATGATCGGTCATTTCTCAAGCAGACAAGTGCCCTGATGGTGACTGGAGGGAAGTTAGCATTCTCATTTCATGTACACGTGACATTCCAAGGCCCGGGGTGGGGGAGGGTGGGACCGTCCGTGCGAATTTCTGTTCCCTTTCCTGGGAAAGCAGGCAGGGGAAGGCCCATCCCAAGGTGCCCAGCGCTGCTTCCCTTTTTATCATTCCCATTCGGTTGGAAGGTACTAAACCCACGAGATTAGATGTTTGAGTTCTGTTGACCCGCACTTTAAAGCTTTTTGTTTGCATTTAAATTAAATGGCTTCTAAACAAGAAATTGCAGCATATTCTTCTCTTTGGCCCAGAGGTGGGTTAAATAAGGGACGACTGAGATTGAGTGTCAGTGTTGCTAAGCGTGGCATTCACAATACTGGCACTATAAAGAACGACATAAAATAATAACTTATTGGACAGTTTCTCTACTGCCATTCGATCTGATGTGAGTGCCTTGAAAACTGATCTTCCTATTTCAGTCTCTTGAGACAAATGCAAAACTTTTTTTTTTTTTTTTTTTTTGGAAACGAAAAGACTTTTTAAAAAAAACAAAACGTAAAACGAGAAGAGTACGTTCTTTAGACACAAACAAAGCCACACTTAACTTTCAATACGATTTTTAAAAATCCCGGTTGAAGATAGAGGACATGAAAATGCCATCAGGCCCGATCGAGTGAAGAAATAAACCCAGCACAACCTTGGACATACAATTGTTAGCTGAAGGTCCTCAGCCCCCTTTTGTTTGTGGGACAACGCTGCTTAGATGTGGAGTGGAAGTGATTTACTGCTGAATTAAAGCTCAAGTGACACAAGTGACAAGTTGATATCGTTGAATGAAAAACAAAACAACAAAAAAAAACAATTCAGGAACAATGGCTAATTTTTTTTCCTAAAGGTAAATTTAGTGCACTCTGTCTTAAAAATACGTTTACAGTATTGGATACATACAAGGGTAACAAAAATTGTGTGTATGTGTGTTGGAGAGATCATTCCCCCCGCCCCCCCCCCAAAGTTTTGCTTAATAGGTTATAAAAGATGCCACAGTGGCCGTGTGTATATTGTTTCTTTTGGTGATGGGGTTTTAGTATATATTATATATATTAAAATTTCTTGATTACTGTAAAAGTGGACCAGTATTTGTAATAATCGAGAATGCCTGGGCATTTTACAAAACGAGAAAAAAAAAAAACACCTTTTTTTCTTTTCCTTGAAAATGTTGCAGTAAAATTTAAATGGTGGGTCTATAAATTTGTTCTTGTCACAGTAACTGTAAAGTCGGAGTTTTAGTAAATTTTTTTCTGCCTTGGGTGTTGAATTTTTATTTCAAAAAAATGTATAGAAACTTGTATTTGGGGATTAAAAGGGGATTGCTACACCATGTAGAAAAAGTATGTAGAAAAAAAGTGCTTAATATTGTTATTGCTTTGCAGAAAAAAAAAAAAATCATTCCTGACCTGTACTTATTTTTCTCTTCCCACCTCCCTCTGGAATGGATATATTGGTCGGTTCATATGATGTAGGCACTTGCTGTATTTTTACTGGAGCTTGTAATTTTTTAACTGTAAGCTTGTCCTTTTAAAGGGATTTAATGTACCTTTTTGTTAGTGAATTTGGAAATAAAAAGAAAAAAAACAAAAACAGGCTGCCATAATATATTTTTTTAATTTGGCAGGATAAAATATTGCAAAAAAAAAATTTGTATGTTCAGTCCTATTGTACAGGAGAAAAAGGGTTGTCTGACAACCTTGGAGAGAAAGAAGCAAAAGGAAGTCGTGAAATGCTTTGGTTCACAATCATTTGAGTTGTGTGTGTTTTTGACGGAATCGGCCCGTACAGAGAAGTGTTGGAGCCAGGCTTCCCTTGCACCCAGGCCCCCTGGCGCGGCCCCAGCAGACCCGATGGGAGATCCATTATTCCTGTTGCGTGGAGAAGTCAGCTTTTGTAAACATCTCCCAGCGTCCGCCCTTTCTCTAAGAGGCCATCTGTAAGGGGTCAGTGTAGAGAGAGCGAGTGAGCATCTTCCGTCTCCCCAGTCCCTGCCCTGGCAGTCACCACCACCACTTCTCCCGCCCGCCCGGCAGAGCAGAAAGAAATGCGAACTGACCTTTCCTTAGTCCTTGACCAAACCTTAAACAGGAAGCGTCTGCAAAGGAGCTGGCCCAGCAGCGGCGCACAGGTGACCGACCTGCTGTTGAGACCAGCGAGCCGAGCGGGCCTTCAGGAGGGAGCCCCCTGGCAGCCAGGGCCTTTCACCCCACGGAGGGGCTTGGCCTGTCACCCTTTCCTGCTCTGCTGCTTTTCTGTCCGAAAGCTACATCCCGTCCGTGTCCGAATGCCTAGGGCCTGGGATGGGCTCGGTGCCTTTCCATCTCTCCCTCCCCATGTGTCTTCTCCATCCTCCACTGTTGGTCCTTTATTTGTTTTCATTTCCATTTAATTTATTTTCTTCCTCCCTCTCTGTCCTCTTCTCTTCTCTTCTCTTCTCTTCTCTTCTCTTCTCTTCTCTTCTCTTCTCTTCTCTTCTCTTCTCTTCTCTTCTCTTCTCTTCTCTTCTCTTCTCTCTCTGTAAAGCCAAGTAGCTTTAAGATGATAAAGTGGTAGTTTTTTGGATGAGGGAATAATACATTAAAAAATACCTATATCAGGAAGCCATTTTTTATTTCAGGAACTGTAAGAAACCATTATTTCAGGTTATGAAAGTATAACCGAGCATCCTTTGGGGCAACTCTTTACCAAATGCAGAGATGGGAGCTTCTCTGCTGAGATTCTCTCTCCTCCTTGCTACTTACCTTTGCAACGGGGAGGAGAGGGGAAGGGAGTGGGGGGTAAAGCTGAGGTGTCAGTTTCCTACCTGCTTGACTCTGAGCCCCTTGGGCTGCCCTGGGAGCCTCCCAGGTGACCCTCCTGTAGTGAGAAACGTAGCCAGCTCTTCCCAGCTCACACCCAGTCACCAGAAGCCAGGACTAAGCCATCCTAAAGCACAAAGATTGTGTCTCCGTCCACCGACGGCAGGAAAAAAAAAGAGCATTTTGCTTCTTTCACGTTTCGAAAGCCAACGCTGCAGCAGATGACCGGGTGGGAGAGGCCCGGCCTGGGCGACCCCGCCGACTGGCCGCAGGCTGGTTTCCACACTGCCAGGACTTGGTTCCAAGTTGCCCCAAATAGGAACCCGCCACTTGCCATTAGAGGGTCTGTCGTGGGAGAGGGGGAGGCTGAACCGGAGGAGAGTGCGAGGAGGAAAGGAAGTCGGCCTTTCTTCCCGGCTCAGGGCGGCCAGGCGACACTGTGTGGGGCCCAGGCGACCTCGTGATTTTGGTGCTCTTTGTATCCCCTTCCCCCTCCCCTGCAAAGCCAAGTTCCATTGATTTCAGTTTGCATTTGTATTGGCGAGGCGAACTATACAATTTTTATTACCTTTTCTATCACTTATTGTATGAGCTTTTGTTGTTTACTTGGAGGTTCTGTCTTTTGCTACAAGTTTGAACTATTTATTGCTTGGTATTGGTGCCCTGTTTAAGAAACGGGCACTTTTTTTTTTTTAATTATGGAGAAAATGTTGAGATGACAGGAGGTCATTTCAATATGGCTTAGTAAACTATTTATTGTTCCTTTTATTCTCTGTACAAGATTTTGGGCCTCTTTTCCCCCCCTCAATGTCACGATGTTGAGTTCAGCATGTGTCTGCCATTTCATTTGTACGCTTGTTCAAAAACCAAGTTTGTTCTGGTTTCAAGTTATAAAAATAAATTGGACATTTAACTTGATCTCCAAACCTTGTCCTTTGCTGTGTCTTTTAAAGGTGGGGGATGGACAGCTGATTCCCAAGGGCGAACGGAAGGTCTTTCTCCACTTTCCTCCCAACCCAAGCCCCGACCCCTGTATCCGGGAAGACAGGGAATGATGGCTCCAGAGATGATGGTCCCCTTCCTTTTCCCGGGAACCGCTGGGTGGACAGTGGTCCTGGGTCCCGGCTGCTCGCTGGGACCTTCTGGGAACTTTTAGACATCTTAGTGCCAGGCCTCAGCCCAGCCCGATTTCACTGGAACCTGTGCCACGCCGGCACCACCAAGGGTGACCCTGAGTGGGGGCGATGAAAGGCTTAGAAAAGATAGACCAGAGAATGAAACCTGGGCCTCGGTGGGACGCTGCCCTTCTGATGGACAGCGCCAACACCCACAAGCCGTGTCTTTATTTTATAGCAGATGCCACGAGGCAAAGTAAGGGCGTGATCAAGATGTTTACAGCATTCTCGTGGGTTTCAATCCTACTCAACTACATGCGCCTGAACTCTATCACTCAGGCACGTGGGGCCACATGTTCGGACCGTAGGTTCAAGCTTACAGCTATAGCTGTTGGCTGTAATGGTGCTGGGAAGGCTCGGCCCTCCAGCTGGGACTTGCACGTGGCCACGAGAGGACTGTGCCCTCTCCTCAGTCCAGGCTTGAACCTGTCCAAACACTGTAGCTGCGCCCCACAGGAAACTCTGGAGGTAGGATCCTAGTTGGGCTTAGGGTTAGGGCAGCAGTAGTTCTGGAAGTGACCCAGGTGATTCTCATACACAGCCAGGCTTGCAAAGAGGGGGTTTAGAAGAAACCACCGAGAATGACAAGTCTCGGGTCCAGTTTGATTCAGCCAGCATTGCCGGGACACCCAGTGAGCGCCATCGGGCGAGGCGAGAGGGGTCAGGCATGAAGGACACAGAGGCCCTGAAGGGTCCTGTGCCCTCACTCAGGTCCGCTTGGGTTTCCCGTTGGTGAAGCAAGGACGCTGGGCTCGCATCTCTATCATCGTGAGTTTTAACAAGTCACACAGGAGGACTGCCTGCCCTCCCGGGTTCTAGGTGTTAACAGAGTTGAGGACACTCTCTTTAGGGATAATCTCACTGATCCACAGGGTCTTTCAGAAGGAAATAGCCTTCAGCTTGGTTCTCCCTGGTCCGGTCCTGGGAGCTGACAGGATGGAGATGGGAGAAGGCACTGTTCTGCTGGGTTTCGGCTGCTTGGGCCTCCTGTGCATGAGAGAACACTCCCTCCCATCCCCCTACCCCCGAGTGCAAAGGGATCAAAGATCCACTGGGTTCTTGGCCAATCTTCTTGTGTTTCCTGCTCTTAAAGGCACAGAAAACATTCCACGCAAGTCACGTTCTGCAAATTCACAGGGCACCAACCATGGACCATGTACCAAGCGAGGCAGCCCAAGAAGCTTGGCAAGGAGACTTTGCAAGAAACATGCAAATACCAAGCCATGCTTACTAAGACGTTTTGAGACACCAGGGCAGCGTGTCCCTCTGTGTCCTGTCTTCACCCCAAACAAGGCCCCATTTGTCCAAGGCCATGTCCAGCCACTGGAGGAACAGAAGTGGGATTTGAACTCCAGCGCCAGAAATGGACTTGGTGCCATTCAGGGGAAGGCCTGCCCTGCTTCCTGGGGGCAGAGAGGAATTCTCTTCTTTTCCATGGGTCCTCGGCTCCAAGTCTTTGCCTAGCTGGCTGTCACATGCAGGTCTCTGAGACTTTGGGCTTTTTCTCGCCCAGAAAATCGTGCAAATAGCAGAATTGAAATGCCCTGTTGCTTTCTGATTGGAAAACACGGGGATGTGCTCATTTTGGGAAGACTCTCCATCTTGGGGTTGGGGAGCAAACATCTAGATGGAGTACCCAAAATTGCTTGGGATGAGTGTGCTAACACTAGTGAATGCCCGTCATTCACCCTTACAGCCCGCCCCTTCCCGCTGCCCTTCTAAGAAGGCCAAGGTCGGAGATTACCAGTGGGGCAACGGAGAGGCTCGATTCAGTTCTCACCACGATCCCATCAGTGACTCTGTGACCCCAGGTCAGTCCTTTCCCGTGTCGGGGCCTCAGTTTCCCCATCTGTATAATGAAGACTGAAGGGGATCGGAAAGGACTCAATCTGCCTTCACATCGTTGGACCCTGGGGAGAGGGCCTCCCTATCAAAAACAGTAACCGAATTTGATAGGGATGTTGGTGTCAGAAATGTTCCCTCTTCGGACTACAAAAAAATGGGGGTGAGCATGGGTTCTCCAACAGAAAACCCCCTGTTCTTGCTGGTTGTTACTTAGAAGTCTTCAGCTACCTTGCAAGTCACGGGGTGTCCACCTTCTCCCAACAGTCCCAGCCTGGGCTGGGCCATCAGAGCAGGCAGCTGAGCCGCTCACTCCCGAGTGCTAAGTTCAGCAATTAGAGCTGGAAAACATTCCCCCTTCTGCCCAGGAGAGGAAACGAGACGAACAGAACTTTTTTAAAAATGTTAATGTGATGAAATGTATAATGAAACTCATGTAACTTTCAAACCAGGGAGGATGGAAATTCTGCCTTCCTGGTGTGCAGGCGAAGCCTTCGTTAATTGCCTGCACTGTACAACCTTCAAAAACAATTTTATAGGATTCTAGCTACAGACCATTCAGGGTGCTCTAATGCTGTCAAAACAGGTGGAGCTCAGAGTCTATGGCATTCCCAGAGTGAAGGCTGAGCCGGCTGCCAGGGCCGGGCACACAGGGAAGCCTTGGGCCTGGGCTTTGCTCCAAGCAGGGCCTCGCTCAATCAGAGAAATGTGTGATGGGAAAAAGGCGGCAGGATGGGCTAATGTGGGCAGTGAGAGGATCCTGGAAGATGGAGCAGCTCATCAGCTGGGCAGAGGGTTGGCTAGGGAAATTTTGCTGCTCCTTGAAAGATGAGCAAAGATTTACTGGGAAGATGAGGCAGGCAAGGAAGAAATGGCATGTCTTGCAGAAGGACTGACATGGGAAAATGCATGGATGTTGGAGAAACAGTGGAGAAGCAGAAGCCTAGAGTTGGCTGGGACTCTAGTACCACCCCCACCTAAAATAGGATCCTCTCCAAAATCCTAACATATAGCATATCCATCCATCCATCCATCCATCCATCCATCCATTTATCCATCCATCATTTTCCATCCATCCATCCATCCATCCATCCATCCATTTATCCATCCATCCATCCATCCATCCATCCATCCATCCATCCATCTATCCATCCATCCATCCATTTATCCATCCATCCACCCATCCATCCATCCATCCATCCATTTATCCATCCATCCATCCATCCATCCATCCATCCATCCATCCATCCATCCATTCATCCATCCATACATCCATCCATCCATTTATCCATCCATCCATCCATCCATCCATCCATCCATTTATCCATCTATCCATTTTCCATCCATCCATCCATCCATCCATCCATCCATCCATTTATCCATCCATCATTTTCCATCCATCCATCCATCCATCCATCCATCCATCCATTTATCCATCCATCCATCCATCTATCCATCCATCCATCCATTTATCCATCCATCCATCCATCCATCCATCCATCCATCCATCCATCCATCCATTTATCCATCCATTCATTTATCCATCCATCCATCCACCCATCCATTTATCCATCCATCCATCCATCCATCCATCCATCCATCCATCCATCCATTTATCCATCCATCCATCCATCCATCCATCCACCCATCCATCCATTTATCCATCCATCCATCCATCCATGTATCTTCCTATGGGAACACTGCAGAATGAATGAGGGTGGTGAGGTAGGTAGGAAGGGAGTCGGGGTTCTCTCTGGCATGGGAAGCTAGAGATGCCTACTAGTTAAATACTGATAATACCTATCCCTCCAGGTTGTCAAGAGAATTCAGGGATAAATCCCTGCCATGCAACGGCATGGTGTAGCTACTAACAGCCTGCACTCTGGGTGCCAGCTGCCGGAGTTTACAGCTTAGCTCTGCTGCTTATGAGCTGTGGGATCTCAGCCCAACCACTTAACCTGGTTGTGCCTCAGTTTCCTCATCTGTAAAAATGGCGACAATAATAGTGACTGCCTGATGTATATTGAATGTTTGTGTCCCCCCAAATTTATATGTTGAAGCTCCCCTCTCACCCCGTACCCACCCAGTGTGATGGGATTTGGAGTTGAGGCTGTTAGCAGTAATTAGGGTTACATGAGGTCATGAGGGTGGAGCTCTCATGATGAGGTTAGTGTCTTTGTAAGAAGAGACTCCAGAGAGCTTGCTCTCTCCCACCCACACCCTTGAGTGCACAAAGACAAGGTCATATGAGTGCACAGTGAGGTGGTGGCCGCCTACAAGCCAAGTGAAGAGAACTTAGAATAAAACCTACCGTACCAGCACCTTGACCTTGGATTTCAGGCTCTATAATTGTGGGAAAATAAATTTCTGTTATTCAAGGCCCGCAATCTATAGTATTTTGTTATGGCAGCCAAACAAAGGGCTGGCTACCAAAAGAATCTTTGTCAACCTAGTCATTCTCTCAACCATGGCTGATGAATCAAACAGAAAACTTGTTAAAGACGTTTTCCCTGTGTTGTCTGACACACATGGTGTTGTGTGTGTCCTCTGAGCCCAGCAGTTCTATAGTCTTGCTCAGCTCATTCCATCATTCCAAGTTCTCTCCTGTTTCAAGGACTCTCATGGATCTGGCTCCTTGGTGGTTTGTGATTTCAGATTGTGAGGTCATCCTTGTGGGTTTCCCCATCTGGATGAGTCTGATTAGTGATGGTGATAAAAATGTCCTTCAGAGCATTTCCTGGCTACTTCTGTGGGAGCCTAGGGCCTTCAGTTGTCCTAGAAAGGGCGTGTAGACCTGGATCCCACACATGTGTGGTCCCAGGCAGGCCATGCTTCTTCATTGCTGCCCGGCAGGTATAGTGTTCCTTGTCCTGTTTTTGTTGATGGTTGCAGCTCTTGAAAATCCCAGTTTTATGCAAGGGGTCCATTCCAGCTGCCCAGCCTCACATGGACTAATGCCAGAACTCTGGTTCCTAGTTTCATTTGTGGGTCTGAAACCCATGAGCTGTGGAGTCAGCTCTCACCTCTCTGGCTTCCATTTCTCCTTCTTTCAGGGATTCCCTTTCTTTTGAGTTTAGACACACTCATACTTGCATAATATATATAACTATATGCCATATAAGTATATACTATATAACTATATACTTTATAACTATATCAACTAGTTACACATACAACTATAGTTGCATAGTTATATAGTTCTTTATATACAACACAACTAAACTATATTGTTATGTACACACATATGTTGTATATATATACATATATATATAGTTATATATAGTTATATATATAGTTATATATGTGTGTGTATAGCAAGATAAGATAACAAGTGTTTGGTATTTTTCATCTGGCAGTCTTATCCATGACTTCTAGGACTTAGCATTGGGAAAGAAATGTCTCTCCGATAAGTTGGCACGTTTCATCTTGTATTTGAACCATGAAATCATGTACCTTGTTGCATTTCCCTTTTTGCCGCAACTGCCAGGAAGCTCAGTGTTAAATTTAGTGTTCCATCACAGCATCCCTATTAGTTTGAGATTTTATAAAAGCATTTCTCCTTCTGTACCATTTTTGATTTTCTATTTGGACAGTCGGATCGTACATATGATCTTACTGCAAGCCCCCCCCCCCAATACTTTTTAGAAGATGGTAGGGTCGAGAATTAAATAAAGAGATGCCTCCCTCCATCCCATGAAGTCATCCCAGGACTCTGCCCATGTTACTCTGCTCCCCTCCAGACTCCCGCTGTGTCTACACCTCCCTGTCTATGGTCAGCCATGGCCTTGTGATGCCTCAGGTGTGTGAAATGATGCTGATGTCGCTACATTGCACTGTTTGAAAAGGCTGTGTATTGTTCTCTGTCTTCTTATGGACTTGGGAACTTTAGTGCAGTGAAATGAATGTGGAAATTTAGAATTGGACACACTTGAGACTGAGCAGGGTCTCAGCTCTGCCTCTTAGCAGCTAAGTGCCTGACTTCTGTACTTTCTCAGCCTCAGTCTCCTCATCTGCAATTCCGGAGACTCTCTGTACGTCGCAGAGCTGTTTCGGGGATCAGACAGGGAGATGTGGACCCGGCACCTGGAACATGGAGGTTGCCCAACAAAACTGCATTGCTTTTCTCTCCTTTTCCACTGAGCTCCCAAGTTCATAGCTAGTCCCTCCTCCCCCCACTCCCACAAGCCTCTTTGCTCCCTGCCTCCCACCCCACACCCCACGCCCTACACTACACAGAGGACTCAGCAGCCTGTCACTTGCCTTGCCACGTTGGGGTTGGAGTCAGCCAAGGCTCCCTCCATCCCGCCCCCCCACCATGTGTGCGCCTGGGGGAGTCTTGCCTGGCACAGTCACAGAGACACCCACTTGGCACAACCCTGAGCGCCTGGCAGCTGGGCAGGGGGTGGCTGACGTGTGGGGAGGGGGCCAGCGCCGGAGGTGGGGTGCTGATCCGGCCCTGTCTGCCCCTCACTCGAGGGAGGGGTTGGAAGGCTTGGCAGATGGGAGTGACTCACGTCGCATGGTCTCCCTCTGTTTTCTAACCTCCCTCTCCTGCTCCCTCCTGTCTCTCCCCCGACTTTCGCTGTCTGTCTGTCCGAGTCTCCCTGGCCTCTCTCTCTCCGGTCACTTTCTCTGTTTCTCTCTTCCTGCCTCTGTGCCTCCCTCTCCTTACCCCCCCCCCCCACCCCCCACACACACACCTGTGCTGTACACCCCAAGCTGCTGTGAGCACTTCTCTGGGCGATGATACTGCTTCTTCCTGCCCAGCACCCACCCTGGGGCATTCTGAGGACTTGGGGGAGCGGTGACCCCGTCCAGATGCCTGCTGCCTGGGGAGAAAGGCCCACAGGCTCCCGACGACCTTTCAGTCTGGCAGCTCCCACACTTCCATAGAGGACGGCCCGTCAGCTTCTTAAATACGTTCCCGGTCACAGTGAGCTCAGAGAGTCTGAGCCAGCAGGTCTGAGGCAGGGCCTGGAACATGCCTTCCATACACAAACTCCGAGAGAGCCGATGCAGGGGTTTCCTGGGCCACGATGCAGGGGTTTCCTGGGCCACAATGCAGGGGTTTCCTGGGCCACGATGCAGGGGTTTCCTGGGCCACGTGCAGAATGCCTCGGGTGTGTGAAATGATGCCGGTGTCAAGCCCGCCGTCTCCCGTGTGTCTACGCCAGCCCCAGCCTCTGGCTCCACGTCCACCCTCTCTCTGGACAGTCCTGTCCCTTCTCAGTCTGTTCCTCTCTCTGCAAGCCGGTGGACCGGCCCCTCACAGCGTGCCTGGGGATCACTGAGGTGGCGCCTGAGGCAAGACTCCCGAGAGCTTGCAGTCCTGGACACGTGTCTGAAAAGGATGGATGCATCACATCCAGAGCCAAGTGAGTGATGGGAGCCCCCGTCCGCCTCACCTTCCCCAGTGCGTCCCTCAGATGGCGGCCCCCGTCCCCCGTCCCCGGGGACACTGCAAGCCCTTCCCCACATCCTGCTTTTCCTCATGTGCCCCCTCCCATCCTAGCCCCGGGGGCCTATTGTTCAAGGTCCCCTCCTGCCCCAGCTCAGATGTTCCCGAGAAGCGGGGATGCACCTGCCATGTTCCTCCTCTTCCCTTTGGATCCTGAGCCGCTGGTCCTTCCCTGCCCGCCCAGCAGCCCTCACCTTCCCTCCCTCTCAGCCGGGCGGGCGTTAGCCTTCCAGGTGACTTTCATATTCTCCTCCCCCCTCCCAGAAGCAGAGCGCTTTATGTATCTATTTATTTAGTCAGAGGTGCCCAAGCATTTAGCAGTTACCGATGATCAACAGAATGTGTTGCAAACAAGTAATAAATTCCAGCAGCAATTTGCCTATGAATTGTGTGACCTTTCTGTGATGTATTTGATTCCCCCCCCCCCCCCCCCGAAGTAGAACTTCTTTGTCATCCGAGTTTGATTCATATTTTAATTTTTTTAAAAGCAAATGGTCTGCATAACACGTTGCAACATGGAGCTGATTGTAAATGCTCTTTGGGCTGCAGTCAATATGTTTAATTTATGCCGTCGGAGATGCGCAGGGAGCCCCTGGCCCACTTCGCTAACAGCTGCAAATCCACACATCTCTGCCCCTGACGTGTTAATACTCCGTCGTTTTCTTAATGTTAGATGGGTTTTTTAAAAAAATAAAAAGTTAGAATACGTTTGCCAGTTCCTTTTAATGATGCACTTTTAACCACAGATAAAGCAGGGCGGCGTGGCTCCAGATCCGTGAGCCCTGGGGGTGCTGCCCTCTGCGCCCAGCCCCCACCCACCCGAGCATTCCTTGTGTTAATTACCTCAGGAAGGGAGAGTGGCTCAGAAGCAATCATCTTTGTTTGTTAACACCCCCTCCCCACGGCTGCCCTGCCCATAAATAAAACATCACTGAGATTACAATGTCATGTTCAGGGGGACTCGGGCCCCTTCGAGGCTCCAGGAGAAAGCACACGAGGTCCCCTGGCAGCGGGTCCTACGGTGACGCGGGTCGCAGGTCAGGATGGCTTCTCATTCGCAGTCCCCTCACGCCCACCAGGCCTGGCTGCGGTCCCCCGTGTCCTCAGGCTGGCGAGGCCAGCAGGAGGCCCACAGTTTCTCCTGGAACTGAAAAGAGTTGGGCTTGTCAGGACGCGAGGTGTTTTCCGCTGCTTGGAAGGGGCCTGAGTGGACGAACGGGGTGCAGAGCTGTGGTCGGGGAGGTAGCCAGCACGACTGGGGGAGCATCAGCAGCCACCCTCCGGCAGTCATGCATTTATTGATTCGTGCCAGGGCTTGGTTACACACACACACACACACACACACACACACACACACACGAAAGAAAAAGATGGCCTATAAGAAATAGACTTAATAAGTTAGAACAATATAAATAATAAGATTAGGACAGATGTCGATTTGATTAGAAGGATGAAAACACTCCAGGCACAGGTTCTAATGTTTGCTCGTGTGACTCTGAGCTTCCTGGCTGTCAAAGAGAAAAGGGACCCCGCGCGCGTCATCACCAGGGTGGAGAGAACCACAGCATCCAGGAGGCAGAGTGTTTCCTCCATGACTCTGGAGGCAGCTTCTGTTGTGGATGGTCCTGGGGAGTCTGTTTCTCAGTGTGTGGTCCACTGTGGGAGGCAAGGGACCAACTGATTGAAAACGTACATTCTGGTCCAGATCTTAGTAGCGAGTGATGCACAATCTCACTTAGTTTTATTGTTTTGTATGACTGATGTCTACTTACTACTTAATACTCATGTCTACGAACTACTTATTACTACTGAAACTTCCTACTTAACGCTGGTGGCTACTTACTACTTACTACTTACTACTTACTACTTACTACGTACTACTACTGAAACTCTGTCAGTCAGGGCACATGCCCGGGTTGCGGGCTCCATCTCCGGTAGGGGGTGTGCAGGAGGCAGCTGATACGATGTTTCCCTCTCGCATTGATTTCTCTCTCTCTCTCCCCATCCCTTTCCCTCTGTTTAAAAATCAATTTTTAAAAATCTAAAAAAAAATGCAATCGTTTTAAAGATATAAACAACCTAATATATCCTAAATATTTGTTAAAAAGTACTCATTGAGTTATTCCAAGTTACCAAACATACTTCTCATAAATTAAATTTAGTGTGTTACTGGAGTTTACTAAGGACTTTATTTTATCATCCCATCAGGAAGTCTGCCTTCCTGACCATATTGCGACATTCCTGTAGATCCGAGGGGTAGGTGAAGAGTTGAGATCTCCTCACTGTTGGGTAAGGACACTTTGTGATTAGTGAATTAGGAATGTGGTTCACAATGGTTTCTAGTCTCATATTGGTACATGTATTGGTAGAATAGCTTTGGGTTTGAATTTTGTTAATCTTTTTTTTTTTTTTAGTAATTGCTATGGAAAATGGGATAGGTAAGGTAATGAACTGCAGGATCATTTGCTCCACCTAAGTGGGCTGGAGACAAAAGAGTTGAGAATCTATACTAATAAAAGGGTAATATGCTAATTAGACTGGGAGACCTTGGTGGCAGGGCTGAGGCAGAGGCGGTTAGGGGCGATCAGGCCAGGAGGCGAGGGCAGTTGGGGGTGATCAGGCTGGCAGGGGAGGCAGTTGGGGGCGAGCAGGCCAGCAGGAGGGGCCAGTTGGGGGCAAGCAAGTCGGCAGGCAGAGTGGTTAGGGGAAATCAGGCAGGCAGGCAGGTGAGCAGTTATGAGCCAGTGATCCTGGATTGTGAGAGGGATGTTCAACTGCCAGTTTAGGCCCGATCCCACAGGTAGGGGTCCCACAATGGAGAGGGTGCAGGCCGGGCTGAGGGACAGCCCCCTCCCCCTGTGCACGAATTTCATGCACTGGGCCACTAGTCATTCATAAGAGGGACTGAGATAAGCTTTAACAGCATACCCACAGCAATGCAGTTCATGAAGCAATGTGATGATCCTAAATGCCTAGGTACCTAATAACAAACTACACTGTATGTGGCAAAACTGATAAAACTAAAGAGAAACAGATAAATTCACAATTACAGTTGGAGTTTACAGTATTCCTCTCTTGACACCTGCTAGAGCAAATAGACAGAAAGTGAAAAAAGACAGCACCAACACTATCAAATCACATGACCTCATTGACATTGAGGGAACGTTCCAACAACCACAGCAAAATGCACATTGTTTTCAAGAGCAAAAGGGACAGTCACCAACACAGACCACATTCTGGGCCATAAAAACAAGTCTTAATAAATGTCAGTGGTTAGAAATTATAAAAATATGTTCCCTGACCACAGTGGAACTAAGCTGGAAGTCAATAACAAGAAGATCCGGGACTTCCCAAAACAATCCCAAAGTAAACATCACACTTTTTAGTGATTCATGCATCAAGGATGAAACCACAGGGACATTTAAAAAATATTTTGAAGTGAATGAAAATGTAAACAAAATCTCAAAAATCTGCAGGACACAACTAAACAGTGCTTAAAGAGAAATCCCTAGCCCTAAATGCTTACATAGGGAAGAAGCCCTCAAATCCGTGATATAAAATCTTCCACTTAAAAAAAAATTAGAAAAAATAGAGCAAATTAAACCCAAAATAATAACAAAAGGATTAACAAAGATGGAGCAGGAAGCATTAAAATAGAAAAAAAATAGAGAAAATTAATAAAACCAAAACCCAGTGTTTTGAAAGATTCATAAAATTGGTAAGTCTCTGGCTGGACTGATGAGGGAAAACAGAGGAAACTCAAATTACTGGTGTCAAGAATGAAAGAGAGGACATCACTACACGGCCGACCAATTTTAAAATAATAGTAAGACAAGACTATTCACACCTTTATGCCACTAAATTCCATAGCTTACATAAAATGGACACGTTCCTTGAAATAAACTGCCAAAGCTCACTCAAGAAAAAAAAAAGACAGCCCAAATAGCTCTGTATCTATTAAAGAAATCAAATTTTACAGTTAAAAACTTTCCCACAAAAATCAAACAAATGAAAAACTTCCCAGGCTTCACTGGGGAATTCTATCAACCATTTAAGAAAGGAATATACTATTCGTGCACCAACTCTTTCTCCAAATAGGAGGAAGGCATAACTGAACTTGGTTTATGAGGCTAGCATGATCCTGATATCTGAACCACACAAAATAGAGTCTCTTTTCTGTGGTAGGGTTGAGGTTCATTTTCTTTTTTTTTGCATTTGGATATCCAATTGTTATTACAAGAAAAGAAGACTAAAGATTAATATTCCTGTCAGACATCTTGGACATAAGTCCTTAACAAAATGTTAGCCAATTAATTCAGTCATATATAAAATGATAATACATCATGACAAAGTGAGTTTTGCTCCAGAAATTAAAAAAAATCAATTAATGTAATTTATCACGTTAGCAGACTTAAATGAAAAATCATATGATCGTCTCCATGCAATGCAGATGCAGAAAATATATTTGACAAAATTCAATACCTAGTGATGATTAAAACTCTCAGCAAACTGGTTATAGAAAGGAATTCCTAAATTCACAAAAGTTTACAGCTAACATCATACTTAATGGTGAACAACTGAAAGCTTTCCCCTTAGATCGGCAATGAGGTCATGATATCTACATTTACCACACATACTCATTATTACTTGTGAGGTCCTAGACCAGTGATGGCAAACCTATGACACGTGTGTCAGAGGTGACACCTGAACTCATTTTTTTGGTTGATTTTTCTTTGTTAAATGGCATTTAAATATATAAAATAAATATCAAAAATATAAATCTTTGTTTTACTATGGTTGCAAATATCAAAAAATTTCTATATGTGACACAGCACCAGAGATAAGTTAGGGTTTTTCAAAATGCTGACACATCGAGCTCTAAAGGTTCGCCATCACTGTCCTAGACAATGCTATAAAGCAGGAAAAAGAAATAAAAGGGCTACAAATTGGAAAGGAGGAAGTAAAACTCTCTTTCCAGACGATATTATCTTCTGTGTAGAAAACTCCAAAGAACTGACAAAAGAGCCAGCAGAACTAATACTTAGTTTAGTAAGGTTGCAGGATACAAGGTCAATATACAACAGTCAACTATGTATATATGTAAAAGCCTAATATGCTAATTGCCCCCACAGAATTCGACCGGGAGACCGATCACTCGCTATGACATGTGCTGACCACCAGGGGGCGGTGTGGAACGAAGGAAGGTCCCAACCAGCAGCCGGCCACCAGGGAAGGGAGGCCCCGGCCAGCAGCTGGAAGGCCCCGATCGGCACTGATCGCCGGCCAGGCCTAGGGACCCTACCCAGGCACGAATTTCATGCACCAGGCCTCTAGTATTTCTATATAACATCAATGAATTTTCTCTTCCATGGTGGAGGAGATGAATCAAGGCTGTAAGCGATGGAAGTCTGGGTCCTGGCCAGGGGCGGGGGCAGGGGGTACATGACATGCTCAGAAGGGGTGACTGCAGAGAGTTTAAGTAAAGGATATTTACAAAGCTGTGGGCAAAGCTAGCTGAAGCCAACACAGGGCTAATGAGTGCGGTAATGCCAATGGTGAGCGGTCCCCCAGGGGCAAGGTGGTGGGTGGGTACTGGGACTTGGAGGCAGGGGCAGACAGACAGGAGCTGTGACCTTGGACATGAAACTCATGTGCCAAAATGAGTTCTTTGCACATGCTGTTCCTCCTGTGCCAGTGCCCTTCCTCCTTTCCCCCAGGCTAGCCTGACCCCACCCTGCCCCTCCTCTGGAGGCCTCGGCTCCACAGCCCAGTCTGGTGAGGCACGTCCTCACCTCCACTCCGCCTGCTCAAGGAAGCCGGTGTCAAATTCATAGCATACTTTTTTAAAGCACAAAACAACTTTATTATAATTTTGATACATATTGTTATTGATTTCAGAGAGGAAGGGAGAGGAAGAGCGAGAAACATGAATGATGAGAGAGAATCATTGATCGGCTGCCTCCTGCATGCTCCACACTGGGGATGGAGCCTGCAACCTGGGCATGTGCCTTGGCCGGGAATCGAACTGTGACCTTCTGATTCATAGGTCAACGCTCAATCACTGAGCTATGCCGGCCGGGCTCATTTTTAAATACAAATATGACATGGCACCCGGAGTGTGGTTTACTGGGGGGTGCTTGTTGTATACGTCTGTGGTCATGATGTTCACTGGTCATGACGCTGCCATGGGTGGATAAGAGGGCACTGCCCCTTCCCAGGGCCTGAGGTTGGACTTGACCTTCCTCCTGGGCTGGGCCTGGGCTGCTGGAGCAGCTCCCATGGCGGACAGAGACCTGGTGGGAGCCGCTCCTGAGGCTCATGGCCCATTGAAGTGGGGCTGTTGGAGGAGTTGATGATGGAGCCAATTCTTGTAGGAAGAGTGGGGTTGGTCAGGAGAAGATGGTGAGGCAGGGGTAGAGCCGGAGAGACTGCAGGACACGGCACCTTCAGAGACCGTGTGTGAGGCTGGAGCATAAGGTCACAGGGACGGTGGAGAAGGAGGGAGCTGTGGGGTCATGAAGGTACCCTGAGCACTGCTCCTAGGGGACAGGGTTCATGCCATCGACTGGCTCTCAGGGACACACGGAACCAGGCTCCGGTGCCCTGGCATTACCCTGGGAACAGGATTTCCCGGGAATCTCAGTGTGTGTCCTTCAGTGGCACCTTGGAGAACATTCCTGCCAGGGGGTGGCCCAGCGGGTGGAGGTTAATTGAGGGGGTCAGCTGCCTGGTGGTGTGAGGCTCCGGAAGGCGGGAGTGTCTCCTAGACAGGGCCCGGAGGCTCTGAGCAGTAACCTGCGGAGCTATTCTTTTTAAAAAATACATTTATATGTTTTTAGGAGGAAGGGAGAGGGATAGAGAGATAGAAACATTGGTGAGCTACCTCCTACACCCCCATCCCTCCCACCAGGGATCGGGCCCCCAACCTGGGCATGTGCCCCCACCGGGAGTTGAACCGGTGACCTCTTAGTTCATGGGTCGACACTCAGGTGCTGAGCAGCACTGGCTGGGCCAGAGCCCTGCTTCATGGAGCGCTGGGAAAGGCGGAGGTCCCGGGGAAGCACCGCACCTCGATCTGAGCTCATTGCCGCCTTGTAATGTGGCAGGAAAGGGGGCCCCGGGGTCCCATTCCACCCTCCGTAACACCCGGGCATTTTATGGAAGATGCTGTGGTTTATGACGACGCACAGAACAGGTCATTGCTCAGCAAAATGTGCCTGTTGGACGCCAGAGGCCTCGCGCACCCTCCTCCAGCCCTGCTGTCTTCTAATGGCGGCGACACTCACTGTGTTCTTTTCTTCTTTTCGTGGAACGCCTCCTGTTCTCCGGGGAAAACCGGCCAATGGTGGCTGGGGTTTGGCTGCTTATCGGCTGTGCTGGGAGAATGTTCAACCAGGTTTTCAGAGAAATGTCCAGAGTTTGGGAAAAATAAAATGAGGAAGGTGAGACAACCTTTGACAGATCCTCAGGGTTTGGCCCAGAAGACCCCTTTGGTCATGAGCTCCTCGAGGGCACAGGGAATGTTCTAGCTGCTGAGGAGCAGTGGAGTGGGGGTCAGGAGAGGTGGCGCCGATCCCAGTCCCACTACATCACCGCTCAGTTATTTAGACTGTATCTCGCACCCAGAGGGACGCAAAAGACAGTACAAGAGCAAAGAATTGGTAAGGGAGGTGATTTGAATCAAAAGAGAAGGAAAAAGAGAAAGGAAATAAAAGCAGGGGAGAGCTTATTCCATGAGATGCTGCCCCGTGTCCCTTATACTTGCTAGAAATTTGGCTCTGAGCTTCCTAGCTGCCAAGGCGAAAAGGGAAACACAGTCATCCCCAGCTTACAGTGTCATTAAGCTTATAATCAAAAGCAAGGAAAGCTGCTCGGAGGCCCCGTGTTAAATGCCATGTTTGCCAATACCAGTCCCCTCACGTCTCTGAGTCGTAGGCCCTCATCGCCATGATGAAGGTACTGGATTTTGTTTTTCTTGCTGTAAAAGCTACAACCCCCGTCTTACCCCTTTGTCCACTCCTTTCTCTCCAAATCTACGGTTACGGAGTCCCTGCACAGGCCAGGCACTGCATGGCAGTGGAGGTGGAGAGGAGCCATCCTGCCTTCCAGGGGGAAATTAACTACCCCTGGTCCTCGTGCTCTCGCGTGAGTTCCCAGCAGCCTGAGTGTGAGCGCTGGGAGCCCCGGGGGCGGGATGATGGACGCTGAGGGTGTGCGGACCAAGAAGCTTCTCGGAGGAGGTGACATCTGCCGGTAGAAAGAAAGGGGCCAGGTGAGAGAAGTTGGTCGCCTCCATTGACAAGGAATGGAGGGTGCTTGGGCCTGGCTACGCTGGGAGGAGAGAGGGCGTGGAGAGGAGGCCCGGGGTGGGGAGGGAGGCCTGGTGAGCCCGGCAGCCTCCTTCACCAGGCAGTTCTCAACCTGTGGGTCGCGACCCCTTTGGCGGTCGAACGACCCTTTCACAGGGGTCGCCTAAGACCATCCTGCATATCAGACATTTACATGACGATTCATAACAGTAGCAACATTACAGTTATGAAGGAGCAACGAAAATAATTTTATGGTTGGGTCACAACATGAGGAACTGTATTTAAAGGGCCAGAAGGTTGAGAACCACTGCCATAGTGGGTGGGAAAGGTCAAGCCGTGCCCTGGGCAAGGTCACAGGAAGCTGCTACGGAGGATCTGTGTCCTGCTTGGACTCCAGCCAGGTAGCAGTTTTCTCGAAGTGCCTGACTGTGTCCCTCCTAACACAGTGGGCGGGGCACCGAGGAAGCCGGGATTTGGGATTAGGAACATTCGAGTGAGTCAGGCTGCACTGGGAGGTCACGTGGCCAAGGGCACAGCCAGAAGCTGGTTAGAAAAGCGAATTCTTGGGCCCCAGCATCGGGTGTGGGGCGGAGCCCGGGATCCGCACTTGGCCGTCCCCCAGGTGACCTGGCGCGTTCTCACAGGGAAGCGCCGGTGGAGACCATCCGGGGGAAATGAACTACCCCTGGGCCAGCTGCAGGCAGGAGCCTAAAGGCGCCTGGAATGAGCGTGGGTGCTGGTGCCTGAGTCAGACGTCAGGTCCCTGAAGTTGGAGGCGGCACGGGCCTCCTAGAAGAGGCTTGAGGGTGGGGTGATCTGTAGCTCCTGGAGCAGGGACCCTCCCCCCCCTCAGGGTGGCGGGGGGAGGGGGAAGTTGGGCTCTGGCTCGCTGGGAATCCCGGAGCATTTCCCGGGACTGCTGATTGCCATTCCCCTGTGTGTGTGTGTGTGTGTGTGTGTGTGTGTGATTGCTTGTCTCTGATGGGTGCAGACACTGCTGGTAGAGAAAACACACAGATTCGTTTAAAGGGTTCCCTGAATCCTCTGTGTGTTTCCTCAGCCACACGAGGCACGCCCGAGGAGCAGGGGTATTCTGGGGGCTTTCGGTCCATAGGCTCCCTGCGCAGGGACGCGGGGCCTTCCTGGGCCAGCCCTGGGCTCCGTGGAGCTCACACGTCTCTGTGACGTTTCTCATCAAGATCAGGGCACGGTGGGTGGTCCTTTGGTGACAGTGACAAGCCCAACTCGAATGGGTATGAACGAAAAGGGGACTTCTAGTCCCACGGAACCAAGATGTCCTCTCAAACCTTCAGGTGCAGCCGGACCCGGGGCTGCGAGCGATGCCTTCGAGCTTCCCATGCCTCAGGCACCTGGTGGTCTGCTGGCCACTTCCTGGCTTCATCAGGCAGGTAAGGTGGTGCCGCATCCCTCAGCGACGCCCTCTAGCATAGCGACCCTGGCAGGAGCCTGTTGTCGGCCTCCCCCGGCTCATCCGTCCATCCCTGGACAAACACCGTGGCCAGGGGCGGGCCCTCTGGCCACCTGGCCCTGTGATGGGTGGGAGAACAGGACCCCGTCCCCATTGTCCGACCGGTACCTATGGAATTGGGGAGCCTCCCAGGGAACACCAGGGCGGGTGGCGAAGGCGCTCTGTGGACGCGACGACAGCTAGTGTCGTTTATCCCCCGGGGTGAGGCAGGCCCCTGCCTGTCAGAGGTGAGGTTCCGAGGTCCTGAGGGGCCTCGCTGAGCAGGACAGCCAGCAGCATCCTGGCCTGTGGAGTCCTGTGTCCAAAGTGTGGCCCCATGTGGTCACACACGTGCCCGGCCCCAGGAGGCGCCATGGAGGTAAGACTGTGAGCACAGGAGTGAGGCTGGGCTGGGCAGGGCACGGGCTCAGGGCTGTAGGGGCTGGGCCTCGAGGGGAGGGACAAAGCCTGCTTGGCTACATGGTCTGGGGTAAAAGAGTAGGTGACGGAGGTCTACTCCTATCTCGTGGAGAGAGGTCTGAGGAGTGTGCCCGGCGTGTGGGATGCTCAGAGTGGGGCCGGGGGGAGGGGGGGGGGGAGAGGGCACAGGGCCACGATGCGGTCCAGATCCCGGGCCCCGGCGCCACACTCTGCTGGGTTCCCAGCTCCCCACATCCTGGCGGCCCTCCCGGCACCTCCAGGCCCCGCGATATTCATTCATTCCTCCTTCAAACCCGGGCTACAGAGGCAGTAACACCCAGCCTGGCCCCATGGAGCCCAGTGGGGAAAACTCCCACCTGCTAGTGGCCACCTCACAGGCCTCTCCAGGGAGCCTCTCCCCATCTCAGGAGCACCCCAAGGGCACCCTACCCTCTGGGGACTGCACGGGGAGCCCCCACCACAGGCAGCCTCTCCGGGAATCCAGGCCCTCCCCACTGGGCTTGTGGGCACAGGAGGGCCAAGGCAGTGCCGAGTCCCCAGGCGGCACCAATGCCGCCTTCCGTCTGTCTAATCGACAACACGGCCCTGCAATCCCGTGACTGGTTTCAGTGAGAGGTTTGCTACTATTTGGTTAAGATGAATGATTGATTTGGGATTGTTCCGGCCCTGTCTGGCTTCCTGAGGAGCGGGGGCTGCAGGTTAAGGGGCTCCAGGAGAGCTGGGCGTTCTCCCACAAACGCGGTGACACGTCGCTGCTCTGGCCAAAGCTGTCGCTGGCAGGGAAAGGTGGCGCTGGCCAGCCTCACGGGCCCTGCCAGGCACTGGCTGTTGCTGCTTGCACTGTGCCCTGCCAGGCCCCCGCTGGGCCCAGCCTCCGTGTCCTGCCGCCCTCCAGGCCCCTTTCATTCTGCTCCTCCACCGGAGCCCCTTTCCTGTCTCCATCCTCAGCGTCCCTGCTGGTCCTTGAGCTTTCCTTGAAGTTCGCCCCGCCCCTCCCTGGACCGATTCTCATCAGGCCACCTGTGTGTGCCTCCTCTCCGTGGCCCGGATGCAGCCTGGTCTGTGAATTTCGGCGGAGAGGGGGGGCTGGAGGGGAGGCTGGAGGGGACAGCGCCAGGGCACTCTTGGAGAGCCAGTGGCCTATGTCGGGGAGGAGGGACCTTCCCAGACCAAGGCCCTGTGGCGGAAGCCAGGAGGGCGGCCGGGACTCAGAGGGCCTGGAGTCAGGCTTTGTGCTGAGCCCGAGGGGGTGGCACAGGCCGGGGTGCCCTTCCTGCCAGGCCTCCTGTCCCCCCTGCCTCGCACCTCAGAGCCTCCTGCCAGTGTTTGCGGCTTGGACGGAGCCCCCTTCTCCTGGGGCTTCTGTTTCCTAATCGCAAAGGGGAGACGGTGACTGTGCCCTCCCGCAGGCCCGCAGGGAGGCTCCCTCGAAGCCAGGTGTGTACACGTCCAGCCCACAGCTGGGACGCCACAGAGCAGGGCAGGTCCTGCTTGGGAACCCAGCTTCCTCTGGCCGAGATCTGCTTGGAGGGGCTGTGTCTGCCGCCTGAAGGCTCATCCTCGCACCCCCCACTGTCAATGTGCTTGTCTTGGTACCCATAGAGGAAATGCAGGTGCGAAGGTGTGGAGAGAAGGCCCAGGGCAGTCAGAGACCGGGCAGCCTTACCGCTGGCTGGGAGCGCAGGACAGGCCTGTGGGTGGAGCTGAGGCTGGGAGCAGAGCCACGCCTGTCCAGAGGACACCGTGTGCGCGCTCCTGGGACACTGCCTGGCCTCTGCATGGGAGGGGAGAGTGCGGCGAGGTGGCTGAGGTCCATCAAGAAACTCACGCTCCTTGCTCCTTCTCCCGTTGTGTGCTGTTAGGACTCAGGTGAGGTTGTTCTTGGAAGAACTACATTTCCCAGAACACCCTGCATCCAGGTATAGCCAGGTGACTAGCTCTCAGTCAATCAGTGGGATGCCGGAGACAAAGCAGGGTCTCAGAAGAACAGAGGCTTCATGCCTCTTCCACAGGGAGCTCTTCCTCTGTCTGCAAGGAGGACGTCTGAGGCCTGGGGGGCTGGCGAGGCATCGAAAGGGAGGGGCGCGGCTCTTTGAACCCATCTGCAGGACAATCCCTGCCGCAACCAGGAGCACTGGCATCGGGCGCGTACCCAGTGAGAAATGAAGGAGAAATAAAGTTTTTACATAATAAAGTTCTAGTATGTGAAGCCTCTGAAACTGTGGCAGCTGGCCTTGCCTTAGGGGAGAGATGGGTAAGAGCAGGAGGACCATTGGAGAGGCTGAGGGTGAGAGCCGGGCTGCAGGCTGATGGGGAGAGGGGAGGAGTGTGGTGGAGGAGAAGTTCAGGGTGTGGGACCCGCAGGTGGGACCACCTGCACCTGGACCTGGCTGGCTGGGGTGGGTGGGGCCGAGGTGACAAGTTTGGTCCCAGCCACAGAGTTTGAGGTGCCTGGGGACCTTCCCCAGACTGAGAGCAGCGGGGAGGCTGTGTTGACAGTGAGCTGTGGGCGACACGCCTGTGCTCGATCCTGATGGCTTTAAGGAGGCATCGGTGGGCGTAGGGCTGGAGCATGGAGGTTGGATTTTGTGTTGCAGAGTTCACTGTGGTCGCCAGGAGGAGGCTGAGTGGATGGGGGTCCTAGAGGCGAGGAGGCCCGTGAGGAACCCACTGCAACAGACCAGGGGAGCTGGTGGTGGTGGGGGAATGGGGGTCAGGATAGAGCGGAAGCCTTCCAGGGCACGAGCCACTGGGTTTTAAACCCTCGAGGGGAGGGGGTCTTGCCTCTGAGCCTGTTCCAATGCCACATAGGTGCTTATTTAAGCGGGTTCTCCAGGGCACGCTGGCAGCTCTTGGTGCACATCAGAGCACTTTCCACTTCCCTCCAAATCATAAACGTTGCTCGTCGCACGTGGGCAGGGCCACGCACTGGCACTGGCACTAGCACTGGCACTGGCATCGTGTGGCTCTGATGGGTAATTCCCCTCCAGCAACTGAGGGGGCCGTGTTTTCTGAACGGACAGAGTGGCACATCCAGGCTCTGTGTGTGGGAAGCAGCTGTAGGGCTTGGCTGCCAGCTAACTGGCCGTGGCCTCCCGGCTGGCGCTCAGCCGCACTCGCCTTACACCAGGCCCCCTGAAGGCCAGGCTCTGAGCTGGCTGGCCAGCTCCAGGCTCTGCCACATCTGGCGGCAGCCGGTCACAACCTCGGTCTCCGTCATAGCAGGCTGCTTGCCTCTCCCGGCAGAGATGCTTCTGGTTGATACCTGTTCCCACTGGAGACCGTAAGTGCCACCGGGCAGTGTTTAGTCACCGCTGGGTGCCCAGTGTCCAGCGCGGGGCCTGGCGCCCAGGAGGCCCTGGATAAGTAGTGCTGAGCGGTGGGCTGACTAAGGGCTGAACAAACACACTCAGCTCTCTCTTCCTCCTCCTCTCTGCGTTGGCTTTGAGCCTTCTCTGGGTCACAGACACTTTGAGGACTTGACTGCAGCCCCCCAGGGAACGCACGTGGGCTCAGCCCCAGGGATGCTCATCCCTTTAGAAGCTGCCCCCGGGGTCCGGGCAAGTGCTGTTGGCATCCTGCTGGACCTCTGAGGTCTGGCCCATTTTGTTTTTATTCTTTTCATTTCATTTATTTATTTTTTGTTTTATTTTCCTGCCCATTTTGGAGTGGCAGTGACCACTACGGTGGCTGGCACAATGGCCTCTGATGGAGGAATGGCTGGTGGCGTGAGGAGCCGATGGGGAGGGGAGAGAAATCACGAGAAAGCGCCGCACTGGGGCTGGCGGTGGAGGACGCAGAGGCTTCGTGGGAGGTTCGGCTGAGCCTCTTCTCAGAGACACGGGACTGAGTCTTTCTTCCCCTGAACGTCACCCCTGGGCTTCACTGTCCCGTCGGGGAGCGGAATTTGGAGGACAGAGTCTTGGAGTTCTTCAACAGAAAGGGGCCCCAAGCAGCACTTGGCCGAGCTGCTCTGGACCAGGTGTGAACAGTGTGCTCACAAGGGGGGCAGGGCCGCAGGGGCAGATGGTGGGAGGACCTTCTGTGAGCAGCAGGGTTCAGGGGGGATGGCAGAGGCCAAGGGGTGCCACGGAGGCCACACAGCTGGCCTGTGGGGTGTCAATCACTGCTAGTGTCGGGGACCCACTGAGTCCAGATGTGTGTGACCCATGTCCTGCGTGGTTCAGGGTTCAGGATCTGGAGAAGGGCCGCACGCAAATGACAGAGATGAGACAAGAAATAATAATTTGGAAATACTGGGGGCCAGGTGGGAAGCCCAATGCAAGGGAAAGGGCTTCCATTGGTGCCCAGGTATTGCCAATCTTTTATTTAATTTTGGATGCACATCTAGCCCTTAGTCAGGCAGGTAATTGTGGTAACAGACAGACTATCTTAAAGGTCAGTAAATATTAGAAAGATTTACTCTGAGACTATTTGGTCAGGAAATTGCTTGAGCCCCCATTGTCTGGACTAAACAATCGGTGCATAGCTCTGGCCCTTGCCATGGGCTCAAGGTTCAACAGCATTCCGGGCTCCTTGTTTACACTTCTCTGATAGTGAAGACAATGGCTGGCTTCCCACACAGATGCACATGGACAATGATACCGATGGTCTCTCAACCTGGGGTTTAGCAAAATGGCCCACGATTGGCCCAGCTGGCTGCCTCAGTGGTTGAGCATCGACCTCTGAACCAGGAGGTCACGGCTCGATTCTTTTTTTTTTTTTTTTTTAATATATTTTATTGATTTTTTACAGAGAGAAAGGGAGAGAGATAGAGAGTTAGAAACATCGATGAGAGAGAAACATCGATCAGCTGCCTCCTGCACATCTCCCACTGGGGATGTGCCCGCAACCCAGGTACATGCCCTTGACCGGAATCGAACCTGGGACCTTTCAGTCCACAGGCCGACGCTCTATCCACTGAGCCAAACCGGTTTCGGCCACGGCTCGATTCTTGGTCGGGGCACATGCCCGGGTTGCAGGCTCCATGTCCAGTGTGAGGTGTGTAGGAGGCAGCTGATCAATTGATCAATGATTCTCATGATTCTCTCTCATCATTGATGTTTCTATCTCTCTCCCTCTCCCTTCCTCTATGAAATCACTAAAAATATGTTAAAAAATTAATGGCCCAAGGGTGGGTGGAACATGACCAAACCCACACTCTGGGGCGAGAACTCCCTGCAGCTGCGACGGCTCTAAAGGGGCCGGGGGACTGGGTCAGGGGCTCCTTCTGTCCTCACTGGGGAGCAGTAGGCCTGCGTCCCCGAGGGGCTGGGGACACCGCGCCGGCCCATCAGGCTCAGCTCCGTGGCCTTGGCCTTGAGCTGATAGTCTGCTCTGCCGTGCACCTGACTGCCCTGCACCCAGCAGCATGTCAGCGCCCCTGCGGCGACCCCCTCTTGCACCCGAGGGTGCTGGCCCCCAGGACTTCCTCCCTGTCCTGCTGGTGGCGGCAGCATCGAATCCCTGCCCTTGACCAGAAGAGGCATTTATCTCATTTCCTGCTGACAGTTCCGTCTAGAAACACATCCCCACGGAGTCCAAACAGGGCCTCCCTGCCACTTCCTGTGTCACACGGTGAAACATCCTCCCGGGAGCCGTGGCCCGGAGCAGCTGGGGGCCTGTGCTGTTTCCATGTCTGAGGCCGCGAGAGCTGTAAAATGCTCTGCAAACTACACCCATGTGTGAGTGCTGGAGCAATGGTGACCGGCCTGGCCTTTGAGCCCGAGGGCTGGAGGGCGGTTCAGGTGTGCCCAGGCCAGGGAGAGGCCAGCGGGGAGCAGCGGGCACCTGGGGGACAGGATGCCCCGCAGACATCTGGATGCGCCTGGCCCAGGCGGGGCGGTGGAGTGGCTCACAGCCGGTGTCCTTCGTGATTGAAATCATGTGGAGTCTTGCTCAGCTCCTCTTGGGAAATGCTGTCCTAGTCTGACTGTGGGGCTCCCTCCCCAGCGCCGCCGGCTCCCTTCCAAGAAGCGTGTTTTGTAACAGTTGGCCCTGGCTCCCCTGTTCTCACCCAGAGCGAGCGGAGAGGAGGCTGTCATCCTGGAAACAGGGCCTCGCAGACCTGCAGCGGAGACAGGACACGGTTTTCACGGGAGCGCTGAGTGCGGAGGGCGGCGGGAGGCTGCGCTGGTGACAGGGAGACCCGCTCTCCCCAGAGAGCAGCCAGTGCCTGGGGAGACAGGGGAAGTGTGCCCAGAGGAAGAGCGTCTTCAATGCAGCTGCCACTCCTGGTGACGGCGCAGGCCACTGTTGGCGTCTCCCTTGTTCTTGGTGTGAACACGCTCTTGTGGGAGAAATGTGACAAGTTCTTCTTCCCTCCCAAGAACTTCTCATGCAAATGGAGCCCTGATCATAGTCAAATTTTCCCCAAATAAGGAACTGCTTTGGGAGGGGACCGAGGGAGCAAGCAAAATACAGAGGGTGGTTTCACATCTTTGATCCCCCCCACCCCCCGAAAAATATGCTGCTCCCCACCCCCACCCAGGGTGACTCCCTGCCTTGGCTCAGTCTGACAGAAATGAGTAAGGACTTTTATTTCTGGCTGTGGGCAAGGGAGGGAGGGCCCCGAGGCGGCGAGAGCTTGGTCTTTCTGTCAATCTCAGGACAGCCAGAGGGAGTAAGGGCTGTGACAGGACTTCTGGATGGGGTTATGGACCCGAGACCAGCCAGGACCCTGCTCTGTGGCTGAGTCCCGGCCTTACTATTATGGTTTTATTTTATTTTTCTGGGGAAAAGGAGAAAGGGGTGGGAATGCACCACACTGGGAGCCCATTGGATGAGGGTTCCCTACCACCTGCCATGACGCCAGCTCCCTGGGCCTCTGCGTCCCGTCCCGTCTTTACTACAAGGATAAAAGGGAAACGTAACTACACAAGCATCACCTTGTGTGGAGCTGAGGAGTTGGTGTGAGTCAGATCGCAAAGCCCAGAGAGCCTTCTGTGGTCATAGACCAGCGGTTCTCAACCTGTGGGTCGCGACCTCTTTGGGGGTCGAATGACCCTTTCACAGGGGTCGCCTAAGACGATCGGAAAACACATATATAATTACATATTGTTTTTGTGATTAATCACTATGCTTTAATTATGTTCAATTTGTAACAATGAAAATACATCCTGCATATCAGATATTTACATGACAATTCATCACAGTAGCAAAATTACAGTTATGAAGTAGCAACGAAAATAATTTTCTGGTTGGGGGTCACCACCACATGAGGAACTGTATTAAAGGGTCGTGGCATCAGGAAGGTTGAGAACCACTGTCACAGACTCGTTCTGACAGGTGGCCGGTGGGAAGCTCTGAGGTCTAAGCCCTTCATTTCTGGGGGGATGTGAGGCCCAGAGAAGTGACAGAACTAGATGAAAGAGACAGGAGCTGACAGAGGCGGGCCTAGGACTAGAGGCACCTCTTCCGGTTCTGGTTCACTTTGAGGCCACCACACTCACGCATCTCACATCTTCAAGAGGAGGGAAAGGACCCCACACTGTCGGGCACTGCAGTGTTAGCTCTGAGCTGGCCACTTTATTTTTTAAATATATTTGTATTGATTTCAGAGAGGAAGAGAGAGGGGGAGAGAGAGAGAATCATCAATGATGAGAGAGAGTCATGGATCGGCTGCCTCCTGCACGCCCCACACTGGGGATCGATCCCGCAACCTGAGCATGTGCCCTGACCGGGAATTGAACCGTGACCTCCTGGTTCATAGGTTGACGCTCAACCACTGAGCCACGCCGGCCACTTTAAAAACAGCAATTTTATTGAATGTTTTCAGCAGCCCGAGGAGATAGGTCTCATCTGACCCGGTTTAGAGCGAAGGAAAGTGTGGCTCCAATAGAGCAAGTGGCCGATGGGGGCCAGTGAGGGCGGGCAGGGCTTCCAGAGCAGGTCTTTCTGACCCTGGCTCCCTGTGCATCGGGCCAGAGAGAATGAGGAATGGGCAGTTCTGGCAGCTTTTCCCCTGAGCCTGTGCTGGGCAGAGCTGCTGTGGGCCCGTTCCCTCCTACATTCTGCCCACCCTGTGGGGATGCGCTCACTCCCTGCGGCTGGCTGTGGGGATACCAGGAAGGTGTCTGATGTCACTGTCAGCCGTTTCCTCCCTGTAGGGCGGGTGCTGCCTCAAGGCTGACCATGCAGCAGGGCACTGTCCCGGCTGACACCCTGAGACCCCAGACCTTGAACTAGGAGGCAAGGCTGGCCTCCTGGACAATTCCTCTGCTCTGCCTTCTCCATCAGCCTTGGGCTCAGACCCACCCATTGTTCAAGGGGCATTCCAGCGGGGCTCCCTTCCCTAGGCCCCCCCAGGCTGAGAATGAGGGGTCACTGACTCTCAGTCCTCTGCTCCTCCCTCTCCTGGACAAGGCTTCGCTGTCCGGCGGCGTCAACCAATGGGCGGCCATTAGCCTCTGCTCACTTCCCCATGGCCAGCTCTGCTCATTGCTGTAGAGTTTTCGTTTGCAAACTTTTATGCTTTAATTACTCTATACGTGAATATTCATAAACTATACACATGAAATTGTATATGCTCACACATCAACTTATATGCTATACAGAAATGATATGTAAATCATGCATCATATAGAAATATCAATTAGTAGATATTACATGCCACATATATGCTATCTATGTTCTTACACAGGTTCTATAACCTACACTATATTAACATTATATAGACTTAGATACATGCTTTATATATTTGCTATTATTTTATAGTTTTAAGTGCTTGAAGATCAGTGCTGCTTCTCACTGGCTGTGTGTCTCTGGGCAAATGACAACCTTTTTTGGCTCAGGGCACAGAAGGCATAACATAAGCTTTTTCTCAAAATGACAATTGAAAAAAATATGTTCATTTTAACAACAATGGAAACTTATTAAATTACTCTTTTTAAAAAAATATTTTATCGATTTTTTTTTACAGAGAGGAAGGGAGAGGGATCGAGAATTACAAACATCGATGAGAGAGAAACATCGATCAGCTGCCCCCTGCACACCCCCTACTGGGGATGTGCCCGCAACCAAGGTACGTGCCCTTGACCGAAATCGAACCTGGGACCCTTTAGTCCGCAGGCTGACGCTCTATCCACTGAGCCAAACCGGTCAGGGCTAAAATACTCTTATACTACCCATTGTTCTTATCATCCCATTCGCTGGGTGACACGTTCCCGCACTTGGCGCAAGGCGGGACCTGCTCTCCTGTCCCAGCGCACGGGAGCCTGCACGCCCCTGCTCCCCACCAGGCTGGATGCCAACGAGGTCCTCCATGATGCCAGCTCTTTAGGCAAAAAGGTGCCTCCCCTCCCCTGTGGCAGAGGAGTTTTCTAGAATTCTCTATTGGCTTAGCTCCGGGCCTTGCTCCGTTTTGGGGCCAGGGACAAGCAAAGGGAAGACAGCCTCACATTTACTGAGCCCCGGCTACAATGAAGAGACGGGCAGGGAAAGAGACGGAGGCAGAGAGAAACCCAAAGGGGAGAGACAGGGAAGACGGAGCGAGAAGATCAGACTCCTAGAGAGACAGAGAGGGGACGGCACAGAGAGAAAGCTGCGCTAAGACAGGGTAGGAAAGAGAGGGAGAGGACAGAGGACGGGAGGCCATCCCAGTGCAGGCCCGGGAAGGGAGGGTGCACACCAGGGACCCCCGAGAGGAGCCTGTGCCTCTCATTTCAGCCTGGTCCACGCCTCCCCCTGGTCCCTGGTCTTCTCCTGGAAGGAGGGCAAGCTCCCGCCCGGTGGCCTCCCGGAGAGGATTTCCTCGGGAATGGAGCTTGGGGGAGCCTGGAGGGAGGAGGGCGTCCCAGGAAGCTGAGCTCAGTGATGCGTTCGGGACCTGCCTGCCCCCAGGCTTCACAGCCTCGATCGAAGCCACTCAGCTTACACTGAACGGGAGATCAGCCACAGCGCCATCCGGGAGGAGACGGGCCAATGATCACACTTTTCAGGCAGGTTTCAGACCTACCTCGAACCCCTACAACCAACTAACAATAAAGGCCACAAGGCCAACGCCCCCACCACCCAGCCCCAAATCAGGCGGCCCACTGAGTCACGGGTGGAAGGAAGCCAGGTGCTGAGCTTAGAAGAGCGCTGGGCCAGGAGTCAGCAGGCTTGGGTTCCTGGCCTCCCCTCACCTGCCGGGCCTCCGGGGCCAGGAGGAGTGATAGACAGACCTGGAATCGGAAAGATCTGGCTTCCATTCTGCCACCTCTTGGCTCTGTCAGTAACGTAATAGGCAAGTCACGTGAGCCTCAATGTCCAGGTTCCCTCGTCTGCCCAGCGCACCCACCTGTCTCACAGGACTGCCCCAGGACTCAGGAGGACGGCCGGTATCCCTGCTCGGCACGCCGTAGGTCCCAGCCTGGCCTGGGCGCTCCTTTCCCTGTTCCCCTCAGTGTTCTCATCTGTGCAATGGGTCTGTCCTCTCCTTTCGGCTCCAGTGATTTGATTGAGCCGAAAGGGTCTGCTGGACCAGTCCAGCCGGGGACCTGGGCACCTCTTCACCCTCATGCAGAAAGCGAGCTCTCCTGCGTCTCTGCCCATCAAACTATTCAGCGCCAAACAGCTGGGAGGGGTGTGAGAAGTGAGGGGAGGAGAGGGAAGTTCCTGGGGAGTCTCTCCGAAATGCATTTCTTCAGGTTAGACACACTCCTGGTCCTCAGCAGTGAGGTTCCAGGTGGTGGCTCCTGGTACAACACTCCCCCTCCCCCTGGTCTCTCTTATTCTCTCTCTCTCTCTCCATGAAAGAGAAAGCAGGTCTGGGGTTCACAGGCCCTGGGAGATGGGTGGGCGGGACTCTTCTGCTGTTGACCTTGGACCGGCTGAAGGGATGGGGCTCTCCCCTCGCTGAGCAGCCCTGATGTCCTCGCCCGTGTGCTGGGAAGAAAGGGGTGAAGGACTCGTTTCCTGTCCTGTGATGGGTGGAGGGTGGAGGGTGGAGGGGGAAGCCGGAAGGCAAGTTGCAACAGCGCTGTGTGAGCGAGCCTGTGCGATCCTCGCTCCCTGGGTGGCTGCTTGGCAGGGACCGGCGTGGGGCAGCGCATCCCTGGAGGTCTTTGTTTCCACTTTGGGAAGCAGCTTTCTTAAGGTGGATTGTGTAAGCTCAGGTTTCTCTTCCTTCTGCTTGCTGATCCTGCTTCCAAGGCGGGGTGCCAGGCTCCTCCTCTGCTGGGAGAGGGGCCGGGACCAGGGGGGGGTTGGGGGGGAGGGGGGCAGTCAGACTTGGCTGTCACAGCGTGACTGACAGCTGCCGTGCCAATATGCACCGACTTCCTGGTTAGTCATGACAGTGGCCGTAGACCGGGTCTCTGTCTGCTGGGCCTGCAGCCCAGGGGCCATGATCCTGGTCTGTCACTCATTAGCTGTGAAGTCCTGGGCCAGAGACTGAATCTCTGCGTCTCAGGTTCCTCATTTGAAGAGCAGGGCTGATGTCAGGAGAGCCACTCCCAGGGAAGGCTGCGAGGACCATGCAACCGGTACCGCATAGGAGCCTGGGGCAGCCGGCCCTCCTGCAGGTCCCTGCTGGGAATGCTCGCCACCGCCACAAGCAGGCCCCATGTAGGACAGCGTCTGTGGGCTCGAGGCTCCTCAACTTTACTGCATGGGAGGGGCGCTGGGGAGCCCCTCCCAGCTGCTGGTGGTGGTAGGAAGTTCCTTGTGGCAGGAGGTGATCAATGAGGAGGTTCACACTCACTTGAAATGAATGGCCCACCAGTGCCACCCCCGTGTTGCAGGGCAGCGCCGTGTGGGCGGGCGGGAGAGAGGGCCCGCTGACTGGACTGCAGAGTGGTCTGGGAGTAAAGTGCTTATGCAAAGCCAGTGGACCAAAAATACAGACTACGAAAACCCAAAGGCCGCACCATTAGGAAAAGGAAACAAACATGCTATTTTCTCTCGTCTTTTTCTTGACTTGGCCACGAAGGGTTTCCTCTCATTCGTCAGAGGTAAGAGCTCCGTGACAGGCAGGCCTCCCGGGGCCTGGCGCGGCCTCCCTTGATGGTTTTGAACCCAGGCTGGTCTGGCTGAATTCATAGCCCGTGCTGCGCGTCATGACTGGGAAGTTACACTTCCTCCCCTGCCGAGAGCAGGAGATATTGTACGAATCAAACGAGACATACGTGTGTGATAGGACTCAACAGATGTTTCTTGTAGGCTTACTATGCATATGGCACTGTGCTCAGTGACTGTGACTCAAAGAAAACCGGCCAACCAACCAAATAACTAACAAATCAACCCACTTACCAATAAATCTACCAACCCACCAACCAACAACCAGCCAACTAACTAACCAACATACCAACCCACTTACCAATAAATTTACCAACCTATCAACCAGCAACCAAGCCAACCAACCAACCAATTCACATACCAACCATTTTACCAATAAATGTACCAACCTACCAACCAACAACTAACCAATCACACACCCAACCTACCAGCCATCCTGCCAACCAACTTAGCAACCAACCTACCAACAGGGACCACCGCCCCCACCCCCAGCTTTGGGTTCAAATCCTCTTTGAGGAAGCTCTTCCTAGTCTAGTTTCCCTGTCTGTAAAGTGGGAATAATTACAGCTGTTCAGGAAGTGAGCCCTCAGCACCCTGCGGTGCCCAGGTAGTGGCCACTGGGGTCCCGGGGGCTCCCCAGCGGAGCGGGGAGGCCAAGGGCGTGGGAGGCGGCCTTGCTGGGGCTCTGGGCTCCTCTCAGGGGATGATGTGTTTCTAAGCGACAAGAGGGGTTTGTGGATGCTCCCGCTCAGACCGCCTGTCTAAAGCATCGTATTTTATTTAACTTCAGAGGATTTGCAGAAATCATCTGTGCTGTCAGTGTCATAAACATTCTCATCAGCTGCTTCCCGCCCCCGCTCCCCCCGAAAAGAAACACACCGACCAGCAGAGAGTTGTGGCAAGTTGTTAGTGGGACGTTTGAAGAAGCGGCAAGGTCTGATGGGTGTCACCTTCCCAAGTGACGTCCGGAGCGACAGGCAGCTTTGCAAGGCAAACTGGCCTGGGCTTTAAGGTCTCTGTTTCTATGGGGAGAATAAGACGGGTCTGGGGGCGAGAAGGGAGAGATCTGGGAACAGGGAGAGATTGTTCAGTAAGAGGACACCCCTCTTGGAGTGTAGTGAGAGGCACTTCATGTCCGTTCCCTGCAGAGTGGACACGTGGGACCTACTGTCCAGTCCCGTCCAAGGCGTGAAAGTTGTGTGGTGGCTCTCAGAGGAGCCGAGGCCGAGCTGGCTGCAGTGCCGTTGCCTGCACGCCCACAGACCAGAGCCGGGCACGCACACGCGGTCCCTCAGACCCAGTGGAGGCCACGCACAGCGAGGGGCCAGCCTTGGGTGGCCTGGGCAGCTAGCACAGCTCAGTGGGGAAAAGCTGGTGGGCCGGGATTCCTGGGCCCCTGGAAAGGGATTGGCAGGCAGAGGGATACAGCGACCCAGTCAAGGGGACGACAGGGCAGTGACTTCTACGGAAGAAGTGGCAAGAGTTTACTCCGGCCAGGAGAGCGAGATGCCTGCTTCTGACGGCGCCAGGCCGATGAGAGCTTTTACATCCATTTCTTTAAAAATATATATTTTAATTGATTTCAGTGATGAGAGAGAACCATCGATCGGCTGCCTCCTGCACTCCCCACACTGGGGATCGAGCCGGCAGCCAGGGCCTGTGCCCTGACCGGGTATTGAACTGCGACCTCCTGGCTGATAGGTTGATGCTGGATCACTGAGCCACGCCAGCTGGGCCACTCCATTTCCTTACCTCCTGCGACCCTCTCCCGTGCCAGGGTCCAGGCCCAGGAGGAGGGGTCAGAGGTAGGGACCAGCACGTGAGGAGTCAGTAGGAGGAGACAGGGAAGAGAGAGGTAGCATCTAGCAGCCTCTGTGACCAGTGACTGGGACGCGGGCCGTGGCAGCCAGCGGGGAGGACCCAGGACTGAACTTTAAATCTCCTTTGACGTTTCAATGACTACGCGGCACAGACGCGTGCAACTGCCAAAGTGACACAGTATGTTGGTGACGTTCGGCGACGATAGCCCTTCGATTGCCTGGTGACAAGCAAAGTCCGAGCCTCCTGCGGGTGATCCCAGGGCCAGGAAAGTGCTTTCCCGCTGAGAGCGTTGTGAGGGACGGAACAGGCAAGACAAAGCTGCCTGTGGTCACCCCATGGAGCCTGCTCGCCGGGCACACTGGCTCATAAACCCACCGAGGCCAGGGCAAGCTCTGCCACCCACTCCCCGTGTGGCCTCGACCCTGCGTTCCTGGCCCGTGAGATGAGGTGCGGCGCCTTGGTCTGGAGGCCTCTGGTGCCCACCTGGGTGCAGGTGTTGGGGGCAGTGCCTACTCTTTCCTTCCCTCCCAAGACCCTCAATCTTCAGAGCCACGTGGGTCACTGAGACCCTGCCCTCCTGGAGCTCACAGTGCAGCGCGGGGAGGGGGGAACTGGGCCCTGACAGTGTCCTTGGGGAAGAGGTCACCATCGCCCAGTCCTGTGAGCAGAGCTGTGGGACTCTGTGACTATCCCCGGGAGAGGGTCCCGCAAAGGGTGTGAGGCTAGGCCCGTGGGTGGGTGGGTGACTGGCTGCCGGGAGAGGGGCAGGGGCTGGTGTGGAGGCTGCTGGGAGTTGAGGTGAGGATACAGCAGGAGGGGGAGGGTGCTGGTGGCACAGCACATGAGGTCGGGGCGAGGCACGGTGATGGGGGGCGGGTTCCAGGCAGAGGAGCGGGGGAGAGGAGAGTGGGGGAAGGCACCGGCTGTGTGTTATGTGGGGTCCTGACTGGGACTGAGCAAACGGGCTGATCCCCGGCTGGTGCCCCACCTTGTCGTCTAAGGGGGAGCCCCTGGCCCGATGCAGGACTGCTCTTAGACCAGCGGCCGCTCTGAGGAAGGCGTTGCCACCAAGGCTGAAACAACCTCCACTTCCTCAGCACTTATTCACCGCGGGCCAGGCTGCGCTTAAAGCTTTATAGGAGCCATCATGTGGGTTCCAGCACGTGGGTTCCATTCTGTCTCCACTGTACAGATGGGGAAACTGAGGCCTGCCTTACCCAAGTCCCAGGGCCAGTGGGAGGCCCAGGGGGATTTGAGCCCAGCCGTGGCTGGGGGTAACACCTGCGCTCCCAACCGCTCCTGCCCAGGGTGCAAACTGAGCCATGGCAGGGAAGGAGGGGCAGGCTTTGTGTTTGTCCTGGAGCCCTGACCCGGCTGGCGAGCTGGGGCCTCTGTTCATCTTGGAACCACGAGGCTGGGTGCTGGGCACAGGTGGGCACCCAGCTCTCACCAGGCCGGTCATGGCCAAAGGACTTACTGAGCATCTGCCAGGAGCCAGACCCTTTTGCTGGGCGTGGTGGGAACGGGGCGGATGGTGAAGTGTGTTTCAGACTCACCCCATCCTTAAAGCTTCCGTTCAGGAAGGCATTTACAGATGAACAAGCTGTTTGTTCAATGTTTATCAAGAAAACACTTACTGGGCTCAGTCGGCGTGGCTCAGTGGTTGAACATTGACCTATGAGCCAGGAGGTCACGGTTTGATTCCCAGTCAGGGCACTTGCCCGAGTTGCAGGCTAAATCCCCAGTGTGGAACGTGCAGGAGGCAGCCGATCGGTGGCTCTCTCTCATCATTTATGTTTCTCTCTCCCTCTCCCTCTCCTTTTCTCTCTGGAATCAATAAAAATATATTTAAAAAAAAAAGAAAAGAAAAAGAAAACACTTCTTTGGGTTTTATAACAGGATTGCTACTCATCAAAGCCCAGAGGAGGAATTGATTATGGCCATTTTACAGATGGGACCGCCAAGTGCAGGGGGAGGAAGGCTGAGCGGGACCCACAGCCTGCCGCCCCATATTCCCGGGTCCGAGCCCAGCCGTGGAGCGTGCGTTTTCTCCTCGTGTTGGTGGCACAGCCTTCGGGAGGGGCTCTCTGCTCACGTGTTGGCTGGGTGCCCGAGCGCTCGATGAGATTCGTTCAAACACAGGCGCTGGCAAATCTGATTTTTACTGAAAATCACCCATTTCTTAACATTTAAAATGTTATCGAGCCATGTGGCCATTGCCGTCTTGGGCAGAAAACATCTTGGATGAATTTGCATTTTTAATTCTTGGCATTTTTATTTTGCTTCAGTTCCCAAAGAGCACTTTTTTTCCCTCTTCTTCTTTAAAAAACAAAATTAGAGCGAGAAAGCAGCCCGCGACAGGGCCAGGGTGGCAAGAGAACACAATAACAAGTAGTAATGTGTGTTCCCTCACTGCTAATTGCACCAAATTTTGCCATGTGCTCCGGCGCAGCGCCTGCCTGCCACTCTCCACCCAGCTTCTCCTGCAGCCTCAACGGTGTGGAGGGAATTGTGCCTTAATGGACCGGGCCCTCCGGAGGGTGGCTGCCCACCGCCGCGGAGGCCTGAGGCCCGGACCTTCCTGGCGCGTGGGGGAGGCGGCTCTGCGGGGCCTGCGTTATTGACCAGCAGAATGTGCTTTCTGGCCGCCTTTGCATGGGGCCTGGCTCCAAGGCTGGCCCAGGACTCTCCGGGGCTGGAGGAGTTGGTCCAAAGGGTGTCGGACTTTAGAGACCTGTGGATCACGTGACAGATGGGGAAACTGAGGCTGAGAGCAGAAAGAGGGACTGAGGGCTCTTTATTTATTATTCAGTGATATTTTCTTGAGCATCTATTATGTGGCAAGTAGCAGAGGAGAAGGCCGATGCGGCTGTGCCCTCCTCTTGGGGCGGGGGCCAGTGGGTACACAGAATACTTGAATGTAGAGGGTCAGGTGCCAGGAGCGTAGACATGCGGGTGTGATGTGAGGCCAGAGGCGAGGCCACACCTGGCACTGCTCCCCATGTACCATGCGCCCTCACACAGCAGGTATTCGCTCATCATCTTACAGTCAGGGAAGCGGGAGTTGCGCTCAGTTTATGGAGGAGAAAGCTGATGCCTGGCATGGGGGTGGCCTGTGCCTGCACCCCCATCGCTGGGAATGCCGTGGTGAAGAATGCACCAGGAGCCTGTCCCACAGGGAACCCATGGTCTGGTGTCAGGGACGGAGCCCACACACAATCCATAAGGAAGGTGATTTCAGATTCGATCCATGCGCAGAGGAAAATGCAGCAGGACCACATGGAAGAGGGACCCAGGGAGGCGTGGAAGTTCCCAGAAAGGCCTGGAAAGAGCTCTGCGTATCTCAGGGTGAGAAACAGCCAGAGGGGATGTGGACTAAACCCCGCTCTCTGCTTGGGATCCGCATTCTGCTCGCTGTGTGGCCAGGGGCGAGTTACTCCACCTCTCTGGGCTTCTGTTTCCACGTCTACGCAATGGAATAGTAATAGTATGCAGCACTCAAGGCTGTTGTGCAGATGAAAGGAATTACATGTGCGCGCAGAACCTGCTATCCACACGCACGTCCCACCCTCCGCGCGTGCTGGTTCCGGTTGGGTGCGATCCGTTTTCACCCCTCCCAGAGCCGCCGTGCAAACCCCGGGTTGCACCAACCCCTCTCCCTCCAGCGACTCTGGCTCTGGGGCCATTCAGCCTGCTTTGCGAAGTGAGGAAGCCGCATTTGAATTTGTAAAAAAATAAAAAAAAAGTCCCCCCAAAAACAAAAAACAACAAAAGCCCCAAACCAAACAAACACGGCGCGACAAGCACGCTGTTTCCTTCAGCCGGTGCCTCCGCAATATGGTGCTGTGGGCTGGGAAGCGTGGCCACAGATGGCGGCTCGGGACCAGCCCTGTTTTCTAAATACCCGGCTCCTCAGTGTAAATGAGAATGCTCGCACACATGGCGCGCTGGCTCCCGCCCCTGCTCCGCGCTTTTCCTGGCCTGGCGCCCCGCGGCCGGCTTCCTCCCTCCAGATGGCAGGCATCAGAATCCTCAAGACACGGGAGGCGGGTGCTGGCACCCGGGTGAGCCACGGGGGACCCTCGGACTCTGGCGGGGCCACCACGGACAACGCACTCCTCCACTGGGGGGCTCATGGTGTACCCTGGAAGAAGGGGTGCACCCAAGGGCACCTGTGGGAAACTGACCCATGACGTCATGGTGAGACTAGGACTGGAACCCAGTTCTTCCGCAGGTCTATTCTTTTTTTTTCCCCAAATTATTTTATTTTTTAAATTGATTTTTAGAGAGAGAGAAGGGAGAGGGAGAGAGAGAGAAACATTGATGTGAGAGTGTAACATTGATCGGCTACCTCCTGCCACACTCCAACTGGGGAATCAATCCCGCAACCCGGGCATGTGCCCTGACTGAGAATCAAACCGGTGACCCTTCCGTGCACAGGACAACACCCAACCAACTGAGCCACCCTGTCTCCTCCCAGGAAAGTGTGCCTTCTCGGAGGAATCCACGGAGCACCCACCTCAAAGACAGCACAAGGGGGTTGCGGGGAGAGGCAGGGGCGCCCATCTCCCACCGAAAGGAAGAAGTCCCTGCTTTTGCTCCTTTGGGCCCGCAGGCAGCCTGCCGAGTGGCCCCCCTGCACCCTTGACTTGAATTCCTCCTTCACTCTGTATTAGTGACTTCACATTAGGGAGCAGACAGGGAGTGGGCAAAAGCCAAGAGAACTCAAGGAGACAGCATAGAGGAAGTGGGAGGAGGGAATACAGTCTCACCACAAAGCAGCTGGCCGGGACCCCCCTCCACAGCTACTGCTGCTGCTGCAGGGAGCCCCTTCTCTCCTCCCCGCGCCCCAATGTGATGCTCGAAGATTCAGATCCTGGAAGGAGGGCTAGTTTCCCCAAAGAAGTTTGATACTCATTTGCTGGTGGTGGGGTTGGGAGGGGGCACCAGATATGGGGCAAGGGATTACACTGAGTCTGTAAACACCCACCCTTGGCATTGAAAATATAAAAGAAAACTTAAAAAACAATTGAAGACAGAATGAAGCATTTCAGCATATGACTAACAGAATGGAAAATATGGAAGAGATGGCAAGTATGAGAGAAATGGCAATCATGAGGGAAATAAAGAGACATGGAATGTAGAATGAGAAACTTCAATATAAATCTGATAGGATATAAATTATTGAAATAAAAGGGGGGAGAGAGAGAGAGAGAGAGAGAGAGAGAGAGAGACTGGATAAAGGCAGCAAGGTGGTACTTAAAGCAACAATAGCTGGGAAATGTTCAGATGTACAGAAAGCTCCATTAAGCTCCACACTTAGAGACTTTACAGTGAATCTGTGGAACATCAGGGAGAGAGACTACCCTAAAGGCCACCAGAAAATAAAATATGGATTGCCTTCAACAGAACACCAATGCTCACGAACAACAACATATGCCAGGAAGAAACAGAATGATATCTTTGAAATTGAGAGAAAGTAATTGTGTATCTATAATTCTATACCCAACCAAACTATAATCTAAGGGTGAGGATGACAAGATATTTTTAGATAAATCAGAACATAGAGTGGACTCTACGTACAGATGCTCCCTAATATAATTATCAAACATATTACTTAAACAAGAAAAAAACATTCCTGAAGAAAGGAGGGGGATGCAAAATAAACAATATTAAAATTTAAGGATAAACACTAGAATGATAGAATGCAAGACTTCTGAACCAGTAGTGGAAAAGAAAAGAAATATAAAAAGCTCAATCAATCCAACAAAAGAAACAAAAGGAGAAAAACAAAAGAGGTAGAAAGAAAGCAAGAAGGTAGAAAAAAGTCCACATATATTACTAACCACAATAAATGTAAATAAGTTAAACTCACAATGAAAACACAGAGACTCCAGGTTAGATTTAAAAAATAAAAGTCTATGATAATGATAATGGACATATTTTAAAAAAATTAAGGAATATAGAGAAGATATGCTAGATCAGTGATGGCGAACCTTTTGAGCTTGGCGTGTCAGCATTTTGAAAAACCCTAACTTAACTCTGGTGCCGTGTCACATATAGAAATTTTTTGATCTTTGCAACCATAGTAAAACAAAGACTTATATTTTTGATATTTATTTTATATATTTAAATGCCATTTAACAAAGAAAAATCAACCAAAAAAATGACTTCGTGTGTCACCTCTGACACGCGTGTCATAGGTTAGCCATCACTGTGCTAGACACTTACTAACCCAAAGGAAGCCAGTATAGTGTTCTTAATAACACACAAAATAGAATTTAATATGAATAGCATTATAAGTAGTATTTTAATTAAGAGGGCTATTTCATATTGATAAATAGAATAATCCACCAAGATGACATAATCATTTTTCTTTCTCTTTTTTTTAATTTTATTTATTTTTTTAATTAAATCTTTATTGTTCAGATTATTACATTTGTTCCTCTTTTCTCCCCCCATAACTCCCCTCCTTCCAGCTCCCACCCCACCCTCCGCCCTCACTCCCCACCCACTGTGTTCATCCATAGGTGCACGATTTTTGTCCAGTCCTCTTCCCGCATCTCCCACACCCCTTTTCCCCCCAAGAATAGTCAGTCCATTCCCTTTCTATGTCCCTGATTCTATTATAATCACCAGTTCATTCTGTACATCAGGTTATCTATTCACTTGATTCTTAGATTCATTTGTTGATAGATGCATATTTGTTGTTCATAATTTGTATCTTTACCTTTTTCTTCTTCTTCCTCTTCTTAAAGGATACCTTTCAGCATTTCATATAATCCTGGTTTGGTGGTGATGAACTCCTTTAGCTTTTCCTTATCTCTGAAGCTCTTTATCTGACCTTCAATTCTGAATGATAGCTTTGCTGGATAAAGTAATCTTGGTTGTAGGTTCTTGGTATTCATCACTTTGAATATTTCTTGCCACTCCCTTCTGGCCTACAAAGTTTCTGTTGAGAAATCAGCTGACAGTCGTATGGGTATTCCCTTGTAGGTAACTGAGTTTCTTTCTCTTGCTGCTTTTAAGATTCTCTCTTTGTCTTTTGCTCTTGGCATCTTAATTATGATGTGTCTTGGTGTGGTCCTCTTTGGATTCCTTTTGTTTGGGGTTCTCTGCACTTCCTGGACTTGGAAGTCTATTTCTTTCACCACGTGGGGGAAGTTTTCTGTCATTATTTCTTCAAATAGGTTTTCAATATCTTGCTCTCTCTCATCTTCTGGTACCCCTATAATTCTGATGTTGGTACGTTTGAAGCTGTCCCAGAGGCTCCTTACACTATCTTCGTATTTTTGGGTTCTTTTTTCATTTTGCTTTTCCAGTTGGGTGTTTCTCGCTTCTTCGCATTTCAAATCTTTGACTTGATTCTTGCGCTCCTCTGGTTTGCTGTTGGGAGTCTATATAATATTCTTTATTTCAGTCAGTGTATGCTTACTTTCTAGATGGTCCTTTATCACACCATCGAGGGTCTCATTAGATTTCCTGTACATCTCATCAAGTTTATCGACAGACTCTAGAAGCCTCTTGAGAGACCTCAAAAGTGTGGTTCTGAACTCAATATCCTCCCTTGATAGTTTTGTCCTGTTTCTTTGTCTCTGCATTTTTTACGCTTTCTTGGTACACCCCCTAGTGGTCTTTGTGCGCAGTCTTGTTGTAGTTAAGCCTTGATTGTTATAGTTAATATTAGAGGGATTTGACCTCCAGGCCGACTGGCTGTGATAATCAGCTGTGTCTGCAGTGGAAGAACTTGTGTCCTCTAGGGAGGTGCTAATCTAGCCTTTGCCTGAGGCTATCTGACAAATGTCTTTGTGCAGGGCTTGGGCGGGGCGGGTCCCACGGGATCAACAGGGCAGAGGAGGGAGCAGTTATGGCTGCTCTCAGTCCATCGCCAGGGGCTCTGCCTCTCTGTCCCAGCAACAGCTGCAAACCTCGGAGGGACCGTAGCCAGACAGTCCTGCTTCTCCTGTTTGAGTCTGGGTCCCTAGAGACTCGCCCGGATCTGGAGCTCTGAGTCTGAGGCTCCCTCCGGATTGAAACAGACAACCACGCCCTCAGCCACCAGCCCGCGTCACGCGCACACTCCACACTTTAGTATTTTACTTCAGCACTGCGCCTCCTCTGAGTCTCAGTTCCTCCTAGTTGTAGAACTTCCATTCAGCCAGCCTTCCTGTGGTTCTGGATGATGTCCGTCCCATCTTTTAGTTGTATTTTTGAAGTGGTTGTTCGAGGCAGCAAACTCTGGCGTTAACCTATGCTGCCATCTTGGTTTCTCCTCTTTTTTTTTTTTTTTTTCTATAATCATTGATTTGTATATACCTAACTTACACAGCCTGAAACTATAAAGAGCAACAATTGTCAAGACAACAGGGAGTAATTGTTAGGACTTGTGATCATGATAGAAGGTTTAATATCCATCTTCCAGAAAAGGATTCATTAGGCAAATGAAGAATAAATAAATATGTAGAAAACAAGCAGTACCTGGCAGGAAATATATAGAAAGTTGCTCTTCAGAGAACATACATTATTTTTGAGCATATCCTATATAATAAAAGCGTAATATGCAAATTGACTGAACAGCAGAACAACCATTTGGCAGGGGCAGGCCTGGTGAGCAGGTGGTGCCAGGCCAGCCAAGGCCCGTGCCAGTGGGCAGAGGGGGGGGACAGCGATGGGGTGTGGGGGGGCAGTGGTGACCAGTGGCGGGGCAATTCAGGGTGGAACCGGCTACTCGCCATTCCCTGATCGGCCTGCGGGTCACCTCCTGCAGAGGGAGGCCAGACTGTGGCTTAGGCCCGCTTCCCCCGGGGAGTGGGCCTAAGCTGGCAGTTGGACATCCTCTGAGGGCTCCCGGACTGCAGAGGGCATAGGCTGGGCTGAGGGACTTCCCCCTGAGTGCATGAATTTTCATGCACTGGGCCTCTAGTATTAAATAATTACCAAAAAGGATAATGTATTAGACATTAATGAAATCAACACACATTTCAATAATAGCCATTAAACAAACCACATCTTCTGACCAAAATGAGGTGAAATAAAATATGAACAATAAAAAGAAAATTATTTCCCATGCATTTGAAAACATTGACTATAAAATCTAACTCCCAATCAACCCACAAATTAAAGAAAAATCATAAGGAAAATTATAAAACATGTAGAAATGAATTTATAATAAAATCATGTATCATAGCTTGGGAGATGCAGATCAATTTGTCTGTAGAGGAAAATTAATAGAATCTCATGTGCATTTATTAGGAAATCAAAGAGTCTGAAAATAAATGAGTTAAGTGTGAAGTTTAAACAGCTACAAAAAGAATTCCTTCCTTCCAGAATCTCCTGTTAGGAAACCAACAACAATCAACACCTGATTACTTTCACCTAAACCCAGTGTGCTCTCTGAATTCTTCAGTTTTGCATTTTTGAATATGGGTGTGATGAGGATTACCATAGAATATTTGATGATTGCAATTCTCCTGGGGATGTGGTATTGATTTTTTAAAATTTTGAAATAATTTAAACTTATAGAAAAGTTGCAAGATAGTATGAAGAACTACCCCTGAACTATTTGAGAAAAGGTGGCTAACATTATGTCCCATCACTGAATACTAGTATTTTCGTGTGTATTTCCTAAAGAAAAAAAGGGATATCCTTATACAGAACCCAAATACAACTATAGAACCACAATTCAACTATCAGAAAGTAATTTTTGATACATGACTACCATCCATCTATAGACCTCATTCAATTTTTCCAATTGTCCCAATAATGTCGTATTAGCAAAAGAATCCAAGATCACGAGTGGTAGTTAATTGTCATGTGTCTTTAATTTCATTAAGACTGGAACAGTTTCTCAGTGTTTGCTTAACTTTTATGGCCTTGACATTGTAGAAGGTCACAGACCAATTATTTTGTAGAATGTCTACCATTTTGGATCTGTCAGATGTTTCCTAATGATTAGACTCAGGATGTGCATCTTTGTCAGGAATGTCACAGAGGGAGGCCCTGTTCATCTGTTTTCTTACGTATTAATCGATTTGGGCTGTCATTACAAAAAACCATAGGCTGGGTGCTTTAAACAAAAGACGTCTAGTTCTTATAGTTTGGGGTCTGAAAGTCCAAGATCAAGGTTCTGGTCAGCTTGGTTCCTTGGCTGTAGACAGCTGCCTCCTCGCTGTGTGCTCACAAGAGAGAGCTCTGGTCTCTCTCCCTCTTCTTTTAAAGCAGTGGTTCTCAACCTTCCTAATGCTGTGACCCTTTAATACAGTTCCTCATGTTGTGGTGACCCCCAACCATAAAATTATTTTCGTTGCTACTTCATAACTGTAATTTTGCTACTGTTATGAATCGTTATGTAAATATCTGACATGCAGGATGTATTTTCATTGTTACATATTGAACATAATTAAAGCATAGTGATTAAACACAAAAACCATATGTAATTATATATGTGTTTTCCGATGGTCTTAGGCGACCCCTGTGAAAGGGTCATTCGACCCCCAAAGGGGTCTCGACCCACAGGTTGAGAACCACTGTTTTAAAGACATCAGCCTGATAAAATTAAGGCCTCATTTGACACTTATCACTTCCTTCTGGGCTCTATCTCAGAATACAAGATTTAGGGCTTAACATGCGAATTTTGGGGGACACTGACATTCAATCTGTAGCAGCTGGCTTCAACATTTCTCCCCTGACCAATTACCCTGGCATCCTCCACCCAGCAGTCCATAGCACATCCCATCAGCTGGCATGATTTTGATAAGTCCCATTACCGGCTTCGTAAACTTTTATCACGGGTGGTATCTATCAAGTTTATTGCAAAGTTCCTCTTTCTTCTTTTGTAATTAATAAGGATTTTTTTTTGGCGGGGGGGGGGGGAGGGGGGGGAAGTACTTGGGAACTATGTAAGTAGCCCACTCCTCATCAAATATTTATTACAAGTTTTATCATCGACTGATGTCTCTTGGCGGAATTAATTATTACTATGATGACTGCCAAATGGTGATTTTCTAATTCTATCATTCCTTGTACATTTATTAGTTGGCATGCTACTCTGAGGAAAAAGCTTTCTTTTCTCCCCATTTATTTATTTTTTATTCAAAGACGAGTAGACACATGGATCCTATTTCATTCAATGGATATAATCTGTTAGTATTATTATTTGTATTGGTCCTCCAATTGTCCCTTATTTTGTCTTTCCATGAGGGAATAATTGGTGCTGGACACGTTTTTCCACCACAAACAACCATAACTAGAGAAAGCATATAAAGCAGCACTTCCAGATACTTGACAACAGGCTGAGCAGGACTGTGGTCATTGGAAGACATGGAACAGACAATACGAGCCCTATCATTACCCCTGCTTTCTTCCTGGAGGAATTGTATGACCCTAATGCAAGAAAGGGGAGCTCAAGGGGAGCACAGGAGAGCTGGTGAGGTAAGGGCGACAACCACCAGAGTTTAGGGGGACTGAGATGGTTACCAGAGGGAAGGGAGCTGCATTGTGAATGATCTCCAAAAATCTTCAGAGGCCTCCCGAGTCTTTGATTTAATGCTGATCTACGTGTGCCCAGGGTGGGAATCTATGAGGCTGGGCAAAGAAAACCATGGGGAAAAATAATAAACTGTGGGGTGGCAAGCCAGCAAAAATGACCAGAACTTACATAGAGTTGTGAATCATTCAAGTTCTCACTAATGAGAGTGGAGGGACTTGTTCAATCCTGGGGAATTCAGTAGAGACCCCAAAAGGCTATACCTTAAGAAGAGGGCGAGGTGAACCACAGGATAAGCTCAGCTCTAGACTCATTTCAGCAAGGTTTCCTAACACGCTTCAGTGGGTGATACAAGTAAATGAACTGCCTGATAGAACAAAACGCAGTCACTCTGCAATGCTGCAGCCACAATGTCCAGCATCTAGTAAAAAATTACCAGACACGTGGCCAGGTAGGAAATATGTGGCCCATAACCTGGAGAAAAAAAATCAAGAGAGATGCAAAATGACAAAGGTAATGGAATTGCAAGGCAAGAATGATATGAGCTCTTACAAATATGTTCAAGAATTTAAAGGAAACATGTATGTAATGAGAATAAGTAGAAACTGTGAAGAAGAAGCAAATGCATCTTTTAGAGCTGAGAAGTGCAACCTATGAATTTAAACAATCATTGGATCAGCTTAAAAGCATATTGGAAACTGCAGAAGAAAAGATTGAAGATGTAGTCATATAAACCATTCAAAATGAAGACCAGAAGATAAAAGGCTGAAAAATGACAGTGGCCTAGGCACAATAGCATGCAGCCTAATATGTATGTCATTGGAATCTGAGAGAGAGAGAGAGAGAGAGAGAGAGAGAGAGAGAGGAGACAACGGGGCAGAAAATATATTTATGAAATAAAAGTCAAACTTTCTCCAAATTTTGTGAAAAACATGAAACCACATATCCATCAATCTCAATGAACCCCAAGCAAGATAAATAAATAAGTTCATCAAAGCACTTTATAATTAAATTTCTCAAAACCAATGACAAAGAGAAAAATCCTAAAAGCCTCCAGAAGAAAAAAGACATCCTATATAATAAAAGAGAAAATGCAAATTAGCCATCCCACAGCTACGCTCAAGGCATGCCCACAAACCACGCCCACAAGCCAATCAGGAGTGAGTATGCAAATTAACCCAACTAAGATGGCAGCAGCCACAGAGCTGGAGTTAGCAGGAGGCTTGGTTTGCCCCTGGTGATGGAGGAAGTCAAGCTTCCCACCTGCTCTGGCGGGCCCTGGGCTCCGCTCAAGGCTACAAAGTTTCAATTATAGAATATAAATAAATCCCAGAAAAAAAGGAGACGCTGAGAGCTTGGGTCGCTGGGGGGCGTGGCCAGCCTGAAAACGGCCATCAGCCCCTCACCCAGGCTGGCCAAGCACCCCAGTGGGACCCCCACCCTGATCTGGGACACCCTTCAGGGCAAACCAGCTGGCCCCGACTTGTGCACCAGGCCTCTATCCTATATAATAAAAGGGTAATATGCAAATTGACCCTAACAGCAGAATGACTGGGAATGACTGGTCACTATGACACACACTGACCACCAGGGGGCAGATGCTCAATGCAGGAGCTGCCTCCTAGTGGTCAGTGTGCTCCCATAGGGGGAGCTCTGCTCAGCCACAAGCCAGGCTGACTGCTGCCAGCACAGCGGTGGTGGTGGGAGCCTCTCCTGCCTCCTCAGCAGTGCTAAGGATGTCTGACTGCAGTTTAGGCCCGATCCCCCAGGGAGCAGGCCTAAGCCAGCAGGTAGACATCCCCCAAGGGGTCCCAGACTTCGAGAGGGCACAGGCCGGGCTGAGGGACCCCCTCCCCCGGAGTGCACAAATTTTTGTGCACCAGGCCTCTAGTATATATATAAAAGCCTAAGCGACCAAACAACTGAATGACTGAATGACCAGTAGACTGTTCGCTATGAGACACTCAATGCAGGAGCTGCCCCTGGTGGTCAGTGCACTCCCAAAGCCAACCTCCTGCGGCCGGTCAATCTTCCATGGCCCCTCCCCCCAGTCGGCCAATCTCCCCAGTCCCTTCCCCTGGCCAGCCAGGCCCATGGCCCCAATGGGGCTGTCTGGCCAGCCTCCTGCGGCCCCTCCCCCTGGCTGGCTGGCCCTGATGGCCCCATCAGAACCTCCCACAGCCCCGATCAGTCCCAATCATCCCCGATCGCCAGCCAGGCTGAGGGACCCCACCCATGCATGAATTTGTGCACCAGGCCTCTAGTATTACATAAAGGACAACAATGATAACAATCAATCAAACAAAAAACCATGGTCCTCCCCTCTCCCTCCACCCCCCAACAGCCTCTGGCTTCTCTCAGAAACAATACGGTCCAAGCAATACTATAATGACATCTGTAAAGTATTGAAAGGGAAAAATCCCACAACATCCTGACCACCTAGACTTTTACATCCAGTAAATGTCCTTCAAAAGAAATGATGCAATCAAGACACTTTCAATAATTACATAAATGTTAAACCAAGTTTATCAGATTGAAAGAACATGACTCTATGTCAAAACCCAAATTTACGGGAAAGAATGAAGAGTGCCAGAAATGTCTAATATATAGAGATATAGAAAGACATTTGTTCTTGTTTATATTTTAAAGAAAAAAAATTGATTGTTTAAATAAAAACAACAAGAATACACTAGGATTTATAAAACATATCGAAGTGAAATGTATGACAATGCTAGTCCAAGGGAATGGAGAGGAAGTGGAAGTATAGTGCTATGGGTTTTCACATCACTGTAAAGTTATAGGATACTACCTGAAGGTAGACAGTGATAGGTTAAATATACATGTTGTATGCTCTAGAAAAAACAATAAAGATACATCAAAGACATATAGCAAATAAGCCTATTGAGTTGATAAAAGTGAACACTAAAAGCACTCAATAAACCCCCAAAAGGCATGAAAATAGAGGAAAAGGAACAAGAACAGATGGGACAAATAAGAAAGAACTAGCAGAATAGTGATTCAAATCCAACCACATCACTAACCATGTTAATTGTAAATGGTTTAATACTCCAATTAATTGACAGATATCTTACAGTGGATTAACAAAGCACATCCAACCATATGCTGTATACAAGAAGTACACTTTAAGTAGAAAGAAATACTATATAGGCAAAAGTCGAAGGATGTAAAAGGTGTTACAATAAAAGCTCAACACCAAGAAAGCTGAAGGGGCTATGTCATTATCAGAAAAGGGATATTACCAAAGAGAAGGAGTGATATTTGCAAATTATGAATGTCCAATTCATCAAAAAGACACAGCAGTTCTAAATGTGAATGGACCTAACAGCAGAACCCCCAAATACATGAAGAAAAAATGGAGTGGATTGAAATGAGAAGTAGACAAATCTATAACGTTAGTTGAAGAGTGTCAACATGCTTCGAGTGAGCTAAATAAAACTTGAATAACACCATCAACCTATTTGACCTAATTGACATCTATCGACTACTCCACACATCTGGAGAAAAGAAAGTACATTCTTTTTAAGTGAATCATTCATTATGATAACCCATATGCTGGGACATAAAATAACTCTCAATAAGTCTAAAAGATTGCAATCAACAGAGTACATTCTCCAACCACAATGAAACTAAATGAGAATAAGATTATAAAAATAAATCAGGAAAATCTAAAAATGTTTGGAAATTCAACAAGACACTTTTAAATAAACCATAAGTCAAAGAAGAATCATAAAGGCAATTAGAAAATATTTTGCATGGAAACAAAAAAAAGTCAACATTTGTGATGTTCATGTTTTTAGAGGGAAATATTGAACTTTAAATCTTGTTTTAGGAAAGAGGAAATGTTTAAAATAAATGATCTAAGAATCCATGTTAAAAACAATTAGAAAACGAAGAGCAAGTAAAATCCAAATTAAGTAGAAATAGGGAAATAAAAAGGTAAAAGCAGCAATTAATAAAATTGCAAATAGAAAAACAATAGAGAAATTAATGAAACCCAGAGATTATTCCTCAAAATGTTTTGTAGTTTGGTAAATCTCTGGATTGACTGATCATAAAGGGCACCTCTGAAATTTTATTAATATTAGCAATAAAATAGAGGATATTATGATAGATTCTGCAGACATTACAAGGATGCTAAGGACTAATCATGAAAATCTTTATGCCACTAATTGCGACAACTTAGAGTGGACAAATTCCTTGAAAGGCATAACTTATCAAAATAGACACAAGAAAAATAGATAATATCAATAATCCTATATCTATTAAAATTAAATTAACAATTAATCATTTAATAATTTTTAATTAAATTTTATTAAATTTAATTAAAGAGCTTCATGCCCAGATAGTTTAACTGGTGAATGCTAGCAAACATCTAATGAAAAAATACTAATATCAATATTATGTTAACTATTTCATAAAGTAGAGGAAAAGGTAATGTTTCTTTTTTTAAAAAAAATTCTTTATTGTTCAAAGCATTATATATTGTACTAGAGGTCCTGTGCACAAATTCGTGCATGGGTGGGGTCCCTTGGGGTGGCCTGCAGGGATCGGGCCCCAGCTCGTGCCCCCAGCCTCACAGCCCCGCAGCCCCACATGGCACCCCACCTTGGCCTGGTGCCGCCCACTCACCTGCTCCACCATGCCGCCGTGGTCCCGCTCTCGATGGGGCCCATCAGGCCAGCAGCGTCTCCATTGCTGCCTGTTACCAGCGCCATGTCACCAACGCCCACCATGTTCCGCGCTGCCCCCTGGTGGTCAGTGCACGTCATAGCGAGCATTCGAACTCCTGGTCTTCCGGTCAAACGACGGCCCGAGGGAACAATTTGCACATTAGGCTTTTATTATATAGAATTACATATGTCTCCTTTTACCCCCATTGACCTCTCTCTGGCCACCCCCCAGTATATTGCCTCACCTCCCTAGTGTCTGTGTCCATTGGTTATACTCATATGCATTCATATAAGTCCCTTCAGTTGATCTCTCCCCCCCCCCCCCCAGTTCCTCCCCTGCCTTCCCTCTGAGGTTTGATGGTCTGATCGATGCTTCTCTGTCTCTGTATCTATTTTTGTTCATTAGTTTATGTTGTTCATTATATTTCACAGATTAGTGAGATCATGTGATATTTATCTTTCTCTGACTGGCTTATTTCGCTTAGCCATAATGTTGTTCATGTCCATCCATGCTGTTGCAAAAGGTAAGAGTTTTTTCTTTTTTACAGCAGCGTAGTATTCCATTGTGTAGATGTACCACAGTTTTTTAATCCACTCATCTGCTGATGGGCACTTAGGCTGTTTCCAAATCTTAGCTATTGTAAATTGTGCTGCTATGAACATAGGGGTGCATATGTTCTTTCTGATTGGTGTTTCTGGTTTCTTGGGATATATTCCTAGAAGTGGGATTACTGGGACAAATGGGAGATCCATTTTTAATTTTTTGAGGAAACTCCATACTGTCTTCCACAGTGGCTGCACCAGTCTGCATTCCCACCAGCAGTGCAGGAGGGTTCCTTTTTCTCCACATCCTTGTGAGCACTTGTTGTTTCTCGTTTTGTTGATGATAGACATTCTGACAGGAGTGAGATGGTATCTCATTTTCATTTTGATTTGCATCTCTCTGATGATTAGTGACTTTGAGCATGTTTTCATATGTCTCTTGGCCTTCTATATGTCCACTTTCGAAAATTGTCTATTCAAGTCCTTTGCCCATTTATTGATTGGATTGTTTATCTTCTTTTTGTTAAGTTGTATGAGTCCCTAAAAATTTTGGAGATTAGGCCCTTATCAGATATAACATTGGCAAATATGTTCTTCCATGCAATGGGCTTTCTTGTTTTGTTGATGGTTTCCTTTGCTGTGCAGAAGCTTTTTATTTTGATGTAGTTCCATTTGTTTATTTTCTCCTTAGTTTCCATTGCCCTAGGAGTTATGGTATATTGGTAAAGATATTGCTATGACATATGTCTGATATTTTTCTGCCTATGGATTCTTCTAAGATTTTTATGGTTTCCCGTCTTACATTTAAGTCCTTAATCCATTTTGAGTTTATTTTGTGTTTGGTGTAAGTTGGTGGTTTAGTTTAATTTTTTTTTGCACGTATCTGTCCAATTTTCCCAACTCCACTTATTGAAGAGACTGTCTTGACTCTATTGCATGCTCTTGCCTCCTTTGTCAAATATTAATTGAGCATAATGGCTTGGGTTGATTTCTGGGTTCTCTGTTCTATTCCATCAGTCTATATGTCTGTTCTTTTACCAGTACCAGGCAGTTTTGAGAACAGTGGCTTTGTAATATAGCTTGATATCTGGTATTGTGATCCCTCCAACTTTGTTCTTCTTTCTCAAGATTGCTGTGGCTATTTGAGATCTTTTTTTAAATTCCATATGAGTTTTTGGAGAGTTTGTTCTAGGTCTGTGAAATATGCCATTGGTATTTTAATGGGGACTTCATTAAATCTATAGATTGTTTTGGGTAGTATGGACATTTTAATGATGTTGATTCTACCAATCCATGAACAAGGTATATTCTTCCATTTGTTTATATCTTCCTCTATCTCTTTTTTCAATGTCCTGTAGTTTTCAAAGTATAGGTCTTGTACCTCCTTGGTTAAGTTTATTCCTAGGTATCTTAATTTTTTTGGTGTGATGGTAAATGGGATAGGTTTTTTGTTTCTTTGTTTCTCTTTTTGTGAATAAAAAAGCCATAGATTTCAGGGTATTAATTTTGTACCCTTAGCTACATTGCCGAATTCATTTATTAAATCTAGCAGTTTTTTGATGGAGTCTTCAGGGTTTCCTATGTACAATATCATGTCATCTGCGAATAATGACAGTTTTGCTTCTTCTTTTCCAATTTGGATGCCTTTTATTTCTTCTTGTCTGATCGCTATGGCTAGCACTTCTGGTACTATGTTGAACAGGAGTGGTAAGAGTGGGCATCCCTGTCTTGTTCCTGTTCTTAGGGGAAATGGTTTTAGTTTTTGCCCATTGAGTATGATGTTGGCTGTAGGTTTGACATATAAGGCTTTTATTATGTTGCTGTATGATCCCTCTGTTTCCACTTTGCTGAGTTTTTTTAATCAAGAAAAGGTGTTGGATTTTTTTCAAATGCTTTTTCTGCATCAATTGATATGATTACATGATTTTTATCTCTCAATTTGTTTATGTGATCTATCATGTTTATTGATTTGCGGATATTGTACCATCCTTGCATCCCTAGAATAAAACCCACTTGGTCATGGTGTATGATCTTTCTAATGTAATGCTGGATTCAATTTGTTGAGGATTTTGTTGAGGATTTTAGCATCTATATTCATCAGGGATATTTGCCTGTAATTCTCTTTTTTTGTAGTGTCTTTATCTGGTTTTGGGATTAGGGTAATGCTGGCTTCATAGAAAGAGCTTGGAAGTATTCCTTTCTCTTGAATTTTTTAGAATAGTCTCAGGAGAATAGGGTTTAGTACTTTTTAGAATGTTTGGTAAAACTCCCCTGTGAAGCCATCTGGCCCAGGGCTTTTGTTTGCTGGAAGTTTTTTGATTTCTGCTTCAATTTCCTCCATAGTTATTCGCCTATTTAGATTTTTTTTTTTTTAATTCTTCCTGATTGAGTTTTGGAAGGTCGTGTTTTTCTAGGAATATTTCCATTTTTTCTAGGTTGACCAGTTTGTTGGAATAGAGTTGCTCATAGTATTTTTTTTTTTTTTTTTACAAACCTTTCTATTTCTATGAGGTCTGTTGTTATTTCACCTCTTTCATTTCTGATTGTGTTTATTTGGGTTCTCTCTCTTTGCTTCTTAGTGAGCCTGGCTAGAGGTTCACCAATCTTGTTATCCTTTCAAAGAACCAGCTCTTGGTTTCATTGATCTTTTATATATATATATATTTTTTGTCTCTATGTCATTTATTTCCACTCTGATCTTTATTATCTCCTTCCTTCTGCTCACTCTGGGCTTTTCTTGTTGCTCTCTCTCTAATTCTTTACGTTGTAGTGTTAGATAATTTATTACCACTTTCTTACTGGTTTTTGATGTAGGACTGTAATGCTATGAACTTTCCTCTCAGGACTGCTTTCACTGTGTCCCGTAGATTTTGGATTGTTGTTTTTTCATTGTCATTTGTTTCTAGGATGTCTTTATTTCTTCTTTGATCTCTTCGGTAATCCAAAAGGTATATAAAAGCCTAAGCGACCAAACGACCCAATGACCAGTCGACTGGCTGCTATGATGCTCACTGACTCCTGGGGGCAGACACTCAACACAGGAGCTGCCTTCTGGTGGTCAGCGTGTTCCCACAGCGGGAGTGCTGCTCAGCTGACCAACGGGCTCCAGATGCTGGGCTCACGATTGGCAAGGGCAGCTGCAGTGGCGCGAGCCTCTCCTGCCTCCGTGGCAGCACTACTGAGCCGTGGCAGGTACGGTGGGGCTGGGCTTGGGCTCCTCCCGGGCAGCCTGCCGCTTCGTGCACTTCTTCTTCCCTCATGGGATGTTGGACTGACTGCCAATTTCAGCCCGATCCTCACTTTACAGCACCCTGTCTGTTTCCTCAGGTAGAATGATCCTCTCATCTGCCTTGTTGTTTAGGGTTTTGCAGGGCAGCCCACCCCTCAATCATGCAAACCCTGGTGGATGTCACCTGTCTGGTTCCTCTATGTGCCCTGAACCCAGAACCCTGGCTGTATAGGGCCAGTGCTCCGTGCATCTCTGTCCAGTAGGTGAACGGTGAACACCCGGTCGCGTCGCTGCTGAGTGGCCCAACCGGGCTTCTTACCCACGTAGGTGTGACTCCCACAGCCACACCTTTCCAACTGCCTCCTGTCTACTGAAGGGACAAAGAAAGGCAAGCCACAAGAACACCCCTGACCAAATTCTGTCCCCCAAGGAAACACGCATCAATAATCTAAAGGCCAGGGGCAGGGCTGACTCTACCGAAAGGGTTAAACAAGAACTGGCAGAAGCCAGCTGAAATGTTTTTTTTTGTAGGAGGCCTAAGTTTGCAGTCTGCGGAGCTATCTGCAGGGCTGAGGAAGCTGTGAAAAGAAACCAGAAAAGCTTGCTGACAAAAGGCTGAAATCCTGGTATCTCTTTTGTTTTCACCCGAGTCTGCGGCCACTGACATCCCTCTTTTACTCCGCGGGTGGATAATAAGCCCCCTTCTCAGGAATCGAAATGCTCTTATACATTTTAATGTGACCTTAGCCAGCGCTTTTCAGAAATCACAGGCCCATCTGACTACACTTGAGGTTGAATGGAGCTAATGGTATTCACCTCATCTTTAGATGCAAAATTGGAAGATAAAAAGACCTTGATGTGGAAAGAGGGGGGTGGATGAGTTGCGGGGGGCAGGGGGGGAGGAGATGAGAGATACTGCTGAAAAATCTCGTGATTGCCCCTGATAGTGAAATGTCTCCTCTGTCTCAATCCCCCAGGGGCTCAGAGATGTCCTTATGCCTTTATTTTTAACGATAGAATCTTTTTATTCTTGGACCAGGGAAATTTGAATGTTGCTGCATATGTGGTCAGGAGATGCAATGACCTTTAGCAAATCTTATCTTAAAAAAAATCAGACGGAACAGTTACTGCAGTATTCCAGCCCTGTAAGATGAGAGAGAGAGAGAGAGAGAGAGAGAGAGAGAGAGAGAAAGAGAGAGCACTTTCTTCCTTGGTAATCAGATGTGGACTAAATGTATTAGATCCTGTGTCTCCTTTCAAATGACTGCAACTCTCTCCCTGAATTAGCAGGAGCCGCAGGAGACATGGCACCTTCTGATTTCCTGCTAGGATCACAGGGCGAGTCTTCCGAAGTGGGAGGAGCTTGCTTCTCCTGTTGCTCTGGGGCTAAGGTGTGCGTCTCCTCCTCCAGGTGCCAGTGCATTCAAGGCCCTGAGTATGAAGAGAGGTGAGGAGAAAAGCAGGGGCAGGGGGGGGGGGGGGGGTGGGCACCGGGTGTGGTCAGGGAAGAAGCTGGGCAGGAGCCCCTGCAACACAAATAAAACGCACATCCCCCCGAGATAGTTTCGCTTCCAGTTTTGACGTGCCTGGCCGTCTGTCAAAGACGCGATGGATGCCTCCCGACACCCCAGCCCGCCGCCTCCAGGATTCAGGGGCCCCATGGGCAATCCATCACCCAGCACACCTGGTCTGCCCAAAGGAGACAGCGGGTAGGGAGGGGCTGGCTGCGCTGGTGGAGGGGGGCCCCGGATGGCAGGGAGCGGGCCCCGGGCTGACTGCTGAGCCTCTCAGACAGGACGTAGGCCTCGGGCGCATCCATCTAAGGGTGTACATAATTTATCAGCGCGCCAAGGGTGACAGATTGGGATGGTCTGGCCTTTTGACTCTGCAGCTTCTGTCTGTATTTATAGAATTGGACGCTTGGGCCTCCGGGCCATAGCGTTCTGACTTTCAGATGGGGCATGCTGACTCAGATACAGGTGGCGAATGGGGTTACGACGATGATTAAAATTGTTTTTTAAGCGTCCGGGATCTCGTTTGCTCCCACTCGTGCAAACATGGGGTTGCTTTGGGGGAACAGATCTCTTCCGGGGCCTCGGCCCTTTCTGTGTCTCCACGAAGCTTGTACCTGGAAGAGGGGCTCTTGAGTCGGTTTCCAGTCCCCTGCCTGCAAAGAGGCACAGTCCTCGCAGAAGGCTGGATGCACCGAGCCCCTTCCAGCCAGAAGGTCTGACTGATGTCAGGATCCGCTCCCCGTGGCGCCCACCGCGGCCTCAGCTGGGATGTGCGCAGGGAAGCCTATAGCTCTGACCTTCCGGGCTCCGCCTCCGTTCACTCACAGGGAAATTCCGGCTGAGAGCTGCTTTGGCCCGAAATACTCGGGCAGTGATTGTGTCTGTGGCCTGCGTGGTCCCGGGGCGAAGAACTGAGAGGAGTCCAGGGGGAACAAAAATCCAGGGTGTGGGTGTCACAAAAAAGGTAAAACATGGAAGATGGGTAGCTTCCTGAATGAGTGAATGGAAGGGCGGCTGGATTTTGGACGGAGGGAAGGTGGCCGGGCAGGTTTTAAGCGATTCGGGGAGTGCTGGACCCGCGTCCCTGGGCCTCGGGGGACTTGGGGGACAGAAGGTTGAATGTATGAACATGTCCCTTTCCCAGAACAAGCCTTCCCATGGGAAGGGTCAGAGCCTCGGAGTCCAGTGGCTACAGAGGTCCCGTGTGGTAGGCCAGGCCCATCAGGTCTGCCTGACCCCATACCTCGTGAGTGTTCCCCTGTTCCCAGGTGTCCCACTGCCCCCCTTGGAGGCCCTGTCCTCAGGGCTTGGCCCTGGTATTAGGCGGGCTGGCTTCCTGCCTGAAGAGCACACCTGTCCAGCTCACCAGGCTCACCGCTGGGCTTGGTGCTGGGAATCTTCTAGATAAATGAGAGGCCCCACCCCTGCCCTCCAGGGCCCGGGAGCTTTCTTTCCATTCCCTGGAAAGCCCCAGGGGAACTGGCACCCTTCCCCACCCCTGTCCTGATCAGTCCTCAGAAGTGCAGTCTTGGACACGCCGAGGCTGGGGCGGGGCACTGGGTCAGCGCCTTGGGCCCGGGCCACTCGCCCGAAGAGTTTTTCCTGTTTGCACGCTCCCGCCAGGGCCAGGGGCCTGGAGACACTGGCCTGGGCCTGGGAGAGGTGGTGGGTGGGGTGCAGGGTGGGGCTGTGCTTGGCTGTCATTGGCGGGAGCTGGCTTCTCCCGCCCCAGGAATGTGCTGACAGTTCTGAGGTTCGCATCCCCGCAACCTTCCCGGGCAGTTCACGACTACGTGTTCCAAGACTCAGAGCGAAGGATGAATGAGCCTCTGGGCCCCATGGCTACTCTGTGTCCACGCCCTCTGATGGCCCTCGGGGAAGAAGAGGACAGCGGGGCCCACAGGGAACGAGCTTGGGCTTCCCAATCAGCCCACCGCGCTGGGCTGTGTGACCTTGGGCCATGGAGTGTCCCTCTCTGAGCCTCAGTTTCCACCTCTAATGAGGGCACCGAGAAGGCCGATGCCGCAGGGCCCTCTGGGGAGCAGCAACGCTCATGCGAATGGCTGGGGTGTAATAAACATGTGTGGCTACTAGTTATTATTTATGTATTTGTTTTTCAATGACAGTTGACAGTCACTATTCTGTATTAGTTTCAGGTATACGGCGTCGTTGTTAGACAATCGTGTGCTTTGCAAAGCGATCTACCCGCCCCCCCCACCCCGCCCCCCGATATTTCAGGTCCCCACCTGGCACCATGTGTAGTTACTACGATGTTACTGACCACATCCCCTGGGCTGGACTTTCCGTCCCTGTGACTATCCTGTAACTGGTACTTACCACCCTTTTCCTCCAGCCCCACCCCCTCCTGTGGCCATTATTAATTTCAGAATTCCGTGTTTAATAATAAGAAAGAAGAAAGGAAGAGGAGGAGGGGAGCAGGAGAAGGAGGAGGAAGAGAAGGGAATGATAACAGTTACCATTTTTTGCGTTCTTACTGTGTGCTAGCTCGCCTTTTAAAAACTGTTGTAAAACCCTGGAACAATCCATAAAATCCTGACGTTCCGACTATTGTCCCCACTTGCCAGCTAAAGGAGCAGGCTTATCGGGGTCCATTTGCTGGAGGTCACGCAGCTGGTGAATGGTGGTGCCGGTTTCCAAGGGCTCCCCCGAGTCTGTACCCCCCACGCGGGGACACTTGCCTGGCCCCACAGCTGATGCACTGGCTGCAGTGGGCGGAGTCAGAGCCCAAACGCACTGGGCCTGGCGTCTTGGAAGCTCCTGTGAAGCGCCTCCCTGCACCCTTGCTGGGGGCCCCAAGGACCTGTGTGGGTGTGGGTGTGGGTGTGGGTGGGTGGGTGGATGCCGGCGCCCAGTGCCAGCAGCCCAGAGGTCTCGTGCGCCCCAGACAGATTTGACTGTCAAATGCGCGCGCGCTGGGAAAGCCCTTCAAACGCGGCCCCAGTGAAAGGAGGCTCTCCCTGTGTTTTGCCATAAATATTTGGAGCGGAAATCGCCTTTGAAGATGAAGAGCTGGACTAGAAGCAAAGCCCGCAGTGCCCATGTCGCCCGGGAAAGAATAGGGGCGGGGGATGGGGTGGCACTGAAAGGATTTGGGGGGATGTGGGGAAGCCTTGGCCTTCAGCGAGTGGAGAGACAGGAGGACCTGGCACCCCCATCCCCCAACCCCCCATGGGAGTGACTGTCCCCGGGAAGTGTGGGCTTGGGGGTGGGCTGGACCCCTGGAGTGTGCTCAGACAAGTCACTCCGCTTCTCTGAGCCTCCTCCTCTCATCTGTAACATGGGGACAATGTCCTTCTTCCTGCCAGGAGGTCGGGTTAAGGAAGCTAACACGTGAAGTATTGGATGGCCTCGTCAGTTTTTTAAAAATTTATTTAAAAAAATATATAATTACTTTTATTTATTTATTTTTAAAATCAACAATAAAGATTAAAATTTATATTTAAAATTTTTATTTTTCAATTACAGTCGACATTCAGTCTTATTCTGTATTAGTTTCAGGCATGCAGCACAGTGGTTAATCATATACTTTACAGGGACACCCCCCCCCCACCCCCACCCCAGTATTTCCAGTGCCCGCCTGGCACCGTAGTCACCTCAATATCATCGACTCGATTCCCTGTGCTGTACTTTACATCCCAGGATGATTTGTAACTGCCGACTTGTACTTTTAAATTCCTTCATCTTTTTCACCCAGTCCCCCCCCCCCCCCCCCCGCCACAACCCACAGGCTAGGCTCTATATTGATGAGTCTGTTTCTATTTTGTTTGTTCATTTATTTTGTCCTTTAGAACCTACATATGAATGAAAGCATAAGGCACTGACTCATTTCACTGAGCATAATACCCTCCAGGCCCATCCACGCTGTCACAATGGGAAGATTTCATTCTTTTTTAAGGCTGAGTAATATTCCATTGTGTTTATGCACTACAGCGCTTTGCACACTTGTCTACTGAACCCCATAACTTTTAAAACAGCTTTAGTGAGCTATAGTTCACAGGCCATGCAATTCATCTATTTAAAGTTTACAGCTGAATGGCGTTTGGTATACTCACAGCTTTGTACAACCATCGGCAGGGTCCATTTTAGAACACTTTCACCACCTCCCAAAGAAGCCCCTTTGCTACTGCCCGCTTCCATCCTGCGATTCTCCCAGACCTGGCAACCACACTCAGGTTTTTACCTATATAGATTTCCCGACTCTGGACTTTTTCATATAAACAGAATCGTATACGTGGTCTATTGTGTCTGGCTTCGTTCACTGAGCATGTTTTCAAAGTCCATTTGTGCTGTTGCTGTGTCGGAAATGCATTCTTTTTTATGACTGAGTAATATTCCAGTGCATGGATTAGCATGTTTTATCCATTCATCAGTTAGTGGATATTTGGGTTGTTCCTATTTTTTTGGTCTACATGGATAAAGCTGCTATGAATATTTGTGTATATGTTTCATGGACATATGTTTTTTAAAAAAGATTGTTATTGGCTTTTAGAGAGACAGAGAGGGAGAGGGAGAGAGAAAGAGAAACTTTGATGTGAGAGCAGAATTTGCTGCCTCCTGCACACCTTCCACTGGGGATCAAGCCCACATGTGCCCTGACCGGGAATCAAACCAGCAACCTTTTGGTGCTCAGGGTGATGCCCAACCAACTGAGCCACACCAGCCAGAGCCGTAGATACATGTTTTCCCTTCTCTTGGATACCAGGGAGTGAACTGCTGAGTCATATGGTAAGTCCTTGTTTAATCATTTGAGAAACTGCCAGAATGTCTTGCAGAGTGTATGACAGTTCCCCCTGTAGTTTTCAGATAAGTCTTCCTGCACCCCACATCTGACAATCCCAACCAGGAATCCCAGAAGCTCCCCAAAGCCCACAGCATTGAGGTTCATCCCTTGCTGGTCCATCGTGTGGGCCTCACTGGAGCCCCCACCCCCACTCCTCCTCCGCGCACGGTCCTTCATTCTGCTCAGCTTCCTCACTCACATTTTTCTCTCTGTGGGAGCCCTCCTCTCCACTCTGGGCTTCCTAAACCTGCCTATCCACCTGGCTTGGTCCTCCCCAGGCTCCCAAGGCGGTCTCCAGGTCTCTGTGGGGCTGTGACCTCCTTGGGGAGGGACCTTGGACTTCTCCCTCGCTGTAGGAGCCATGCCAGCTGGTGTGGTGGGCCACGCCTGCATGTGGGCTCACACAGCCCAGGTTCCAGTCCTGGCACTGGAATTCCTAGCTGTGGGTCCCAGGAAAGTTCAGCTCTATCCCCCACCTCTGCGTCTGCATCCCAACCAAACAGCAGTGACCAAAAAAGGGGGTGATTATACCTTTCTTGGTCTGTCAGGTAGTAAATGGTTGTCAACTGTGGGGATAAATATGTCAGAGCAACTGCAATGGGTGACAAAGAGTGGTGTTCGGTGATTCCCCGGAAATGACTGCCTTCAGCAGCTGTCTGTGTGGGTACTGTACATGGTACCCATTTTACTGATGTCAAAACCGAGGCTCCAAGAATTTCAGTGGCCAAGACTGCACACATCTACAGAAAGAATTGAGAAAAATTAATGCCAGGAGTAGCCATGGTTAGAGATAGCAAGGCCACATTTCCCAAATGATGTCCCTAAAACTTGCGTCTCAAGGCACCATGGGTAAAAAGACCCCGGGTCAAATGAGACTGAGAAACGCTTTGCAGGGAGGCTTCTCTCGGGACTCGCAGGCTCCCATGGGCACTGCTGGCAGCGTGACGATGTCTGAGAAGCCTGGGTGGATCTCCAACACGTCCCTGTCCTCTCCGCCATAAGCAAGGGAAGTGGCCTTGGCCGAGAAGGAGCTGGCTTTTTGGGCGTGAGGATAGGAAGTAGGTCTTTCTGACAAGGTGACCTCCTACTCTAGCACACCCTGAACTAGGCAGGACAGACAGCTGTCCATGTGTGCAGGACAGATAGTCTCCATCTCCAGGGAAAGAAGAACAATGGGAGAGGATCCAGCAGCCTGCTGGTCGACCTTCCCTTTCTCTGATTTCAGAGCTAAGCCTTCAGGGGCCTCCACATACCCGAAGCCTCATCATGGCCTCACTCACTCCAAGCAGCCTTGGCAACCCTTTGCTGCTGAGCGGCCTGGGGCCCAACAGCCCTGGCTATGCCCCCCTTTCCTCCCATCTGCACCCCACTCCGGAGGCAGAATCACACAAATCACTGAGCAGACAGAGCAAGCCTCCGCCCTCCTGTGACCCTGCCAGCCACGGCCTCCGCAAGACTCACTCTTGGTCCTCAAGAATAAACTGTGGCTTAGCCGGGCACTAGGCTCCTCTCAGAAGCAACAGTGAGAGAGAAGCAGCCATGTGAATATCTACTGTGTGCCAGGCACATGCACGAGTGTCAAGGATTTTAGTCACATTCAAAAGAGGAGAGCGCTGGAGTTGGAACGAGGCTCTCCGTCTGCCAGACTGTGCCCTTTCCCCACCCTGCCCCGCCATGATGAGGCGGGCGCCTTCCACCCTCCATGTCTCCCACAGGCGGGGCCACAGCTGAGGGAAGGGCCCAGGAGCCGAGGTCCTTCCCAGGGGACACAGGTCTCAGTTTGTTCCTTGAAAGGAAATCGATGGCTTCAGGGACATCTAGTTTGGATGCAGGTCCCCGGAACTGGATGGTGTTCCCGAGGCTGTGTGCCTCAGCCAAGCCCAGACGTCCCCAAGTTTTCCATTCTCCTTGGACAGAGACCCATAACGCCCAAAAGCCTGGCCTGTTTCCCCCAATCAGCGCTGGTGAAATAGTTCTCACTTCTCTGTTTCCTACCCTTCTCATGACGTCACAGGGGCTAATCATCCTAATGGCAAAGTATCCATAACATAGTCCCGATCCTTCTGGGCCTTTCCTAGGAATACAACTCAGTGTAACTATCGCTGCTACCTGTACCCAGACTTCGCCGTCCGCAAGGGAAACTCGGTCCCCATGACCAGTAACTCCCCCTCCCCCAGCCCCAGGTCTCATTCTTCTTTAGAAAATGTTTTCCTCCGCCTCTGGGAGAATTTTTAAATAAACACACGTCCAATCAGATGGATTCTGGTCTCTGGAACCTAATTAGGGAAAAGGGAAAGCGACCGAGCAGGGATTCTGAAAGAAAGGGACCTGGTTGGATGGCGGTTACCTTCCTCCCCGGGGTGGGGCCCGCCCCAGGTGCTGGAAACCTGGACGCAGGTTTGTTTTTGAAACGTCTGGCTGGGCTTGGCCTCCTGCTCTCCTGGACGAGGCTGGGCTGCCTGTCTCCCTGCCTCCCCCACCCAGACCTGCAGCTGTTTTCTTTCGCTGGCTCGCTGATCCAGCGGCCTCCTAGGCCCAGCCACCACCTCCCCTCCGGAGGCTGGTGTGGCAGGAGGCAGCACTGTGGGGTAGGTGGGTGTGTTGTTTTGGATCCCAGGTTGCAGTTTGGCCAAAAATAAAGGAGCGAAACAAACTGAAAAACATCAGATCTCCTGACTGAAGTATCAACGAAGGGGGCATAAAAAATGCTTGGGATGTTGGCGTCAAATCTGTATTTAAGCTTCCAATTTCCTAGCCCTGTCACCTCACACAGGAGCTTCAAGCCATTGAGACTCAATTTCCAACTTGGTAGGAGAAGAAAACTTGAGTACCTCATTCTACGCGTCTCCATTTTGTACCAGGAGCATGGTGCCCTGGCCTTTTGAATGTCTTGTGTTCTTTGTCCATCGGAAAACTCCTACTCATCCTGCAAATCCCAGCTCACATCACCCCTGCTCTGTGAGGCTGACTCAGGACCCCAGAAGTTAATCACTCTCATCTTCATTCTATTTCAATGTCTCATGCTGCTTTCTGTGTTACAACCTCTTCTGTAACTTGTATTTTCGCTCCTCTGATCGGCTGAACTCCACCAGGGTGGGGACTTTGCTGACTCATTCTTGTGTCCTGGACACAAACTGTGCTTCTTAAATGTGAGGTCCTCTTTGCTGTCTGGTGACCCCAAAGTCTGCATTCCCTCTGCGGTGGCACCGGGGAGGACCGTGGGAGCGTGCAGCAGGTGTGTCACTGGGCAGGGACCACAGAGCAGAGAGAACCTCCCCCTCCTCCGTGAGTCAGACCCACCTCCGTGCGCTGGACGCCCCATAGAGGCCCTCGGAGTCCCCCTCTTTGGGGGACATTGGAGGGAAGGCCCAGGGTCTTGGCTGGTTTCTGGGAGCAGAAGGGACCTACTGTCACTGGGCCTGCTGTCCCCCTGAGTTTGGGGAGGCTGCCAAGGGACACCAGAGCAGGTCGGGTCCTGCCACATTCTCACACCCATGTAGTACCTGGCTCGGCCCAACCTCTCAGATCTATTTGTAAAAAATAATTATTTGCTTAAAACCTGTGAAGTACGCCTGTCATTTTAATCAGTTTCATTTAAATTGTAAACGACGGATCTTCAACCTCTAATCACTTTGAAACTGAAGTGCTTTTCACCAAATGTGAAGTGTGTTAGGGTTGGAAATGGTTCTGTGTAGTTCAGAGTGGAAAGGATGAGGGGGAGGGGAGAGAGGAAGGAGAGAGGAGGGGAGAGAAGATACAGAAAAGGTGAGAGACAAAGAGAGAGCAGCTCAGAATCAAGTTGGGAAATCGTTCTTGTGGGCTGAGCCACTGTCCGGGCAAAATCCAGCCCTTGGGAAGCCCTAAGCTGAGACGTGATAATGATCTTACAGCCCCGTGAGATTCAAATGCATGCATGTATTTTTTCATATCGACACAGACCTTGCTCGTACAGTGAGATTTTAAAATACCTTCTGGTTAGATTTTCTGATGGCAAAATCGGAGCCCTAGGCACCTGCCTGCTCTGCCCCTGGGGTGACCCAGCACTGGCCACAGAGCAGCCTGGCCAGCTGGATAGGACAGGGAGCTGTGGGGTGAGGATGCAGAACCTGAGCTCACTCTGCAGGGCCTTGGAGCTGAGGTTCTGCTGGGGCGTGGCTCCAGCTCAAGGTGCCAGGGTAGTGTGTGTGCATGTGTGAGTATGTGTGTGCACACACATGTGTATGTGCATGTGCGCGTGTGAGTGTGCATGTGAGTGCATGTGCGTGTGTGCATGTGTATGAGTGTGTGCGTGCGTGTGTGAGCACGTGCGTGTGTGAGAGAGTGTGTGTGTGCGTGTGTGTGTGAGTGTATGTGTGTGAGTGTGTGAGTGTGTGTACATGCATGGTCAGGCGTGGGTAGCTGGACACACCTGGCTGCAGCTGGCAAGGCCGGGCGCGGCTGGGAAACACGAGAGCCCTCCATGGCTGCAGGCACCACGGACCCTGGAGGCTCCCAGCTGCAGGGCCCCGGGCTGGGGATGGGGTCAGGCAGCGGGGTGGGGGGGGCCGCCTGCAGCTGCTGCCCAGGCCCCGTGGCGTTTTCTTCCTCCCTCTGCATAGCTGTGCCGAGAGAGCAAGAGAGACCAGCCCCAGGCCTGGCTTCCGACCTCCCTTCTGCTCCTTCCTGCAAGGTCATTGCCGTGAAGACTGCACCGGCTCGTGGCGTGGTTTCTTGCCGCTGCCACCCGGGCCCCAGCAGTGATATGACCTGCAGCTTTTGCACCAGAGGTTACAACACAGGTCTTTGCGTTTACATCTACTATACAACAGTGCCTTCCCGCCTCCCGGAAACGCAGGGCCTCGGCTTTAACGTCACTCACTCCTGCGGTGTGCCGGCTCCCTAAGTGGGTGCTGGCAGCAGTGCACACACAGAGCACCAGGCTCGGTGTCTGGTTCGGGCACAGGCTGCCGGGAGCGCCAGACCTCCTGAGGCCAGTCGGGGGCGGAGACGTTTTAATCGGGGCTCTGATCCTCGAGAAGGACAGCATGTCGCTGGTTTGCCCTCACTCCCGGGGCACGTCTGACCGGGTTTTTAACCGACTCTAAAAAGATGCACCTTCTTTCCAGAGTCAGTTCAAAACCAAAACCAAATCACTTTCTCCACAAAAGGCAAGAGAGAAGAAAAGAAGCAGAGAACCATGGAAAAATGGACTCGTGCCACTCGGTGTTGGCGGCTTCCTGAGGCCCCTTAGTAACAGTCCTGAGCTTTCCTTTCTGCTCCTCTAGGTCTAGGCGTTTGTCAGAGGTTTAGCCTCTCAGCCTCCTCGTCCAGAAGCAGCAGCCCCTTTAGGGGGAAACCTGTCCAAATGCGGGGCTTGCCTCCGAGCGATTTCCTCTCCTGGATCTTCGCCCCGTAGTTTTCTCTGTCTGATAACCCGCCAACGCCTCCAGGCATTTAGCTCTTAATTTAAAAGGGGATGGAGATTTTCCAGGTGTTACGGTGGGGACACTGGTCCCGGCCCCCTCACCTGTCATTGCCGGGCACGCGGCAATCTGGTGCTACCTCCCCCGCTTCACCAACATCTAGGGAAGTCAAAGACCTAGATGGGCATCCCATGACCCAGACATTCCCCACCTGAGAGTATTTACCTTCGAGAGAAATGTTAGCAAATGTTACAGGTTTCAGGCTGGCAATGCCAACCGGTAAGAGAATGGGTCAATCAATCGGGGCTCAGTCTTAACAAAAGATGATGCGGCCGTGAAAATCCGTGAACTAGCGCCACGTGTCAAAATGGGCCAACCTCACGAACAGCAGATTGAGAAAAAATGTGATGTGCAAAATAGTGTGTGTGTGTGTGTTTGTGTGTGTGTGTGTGGTGATACTTACACTTGGAGTAAAAGATATGGGATTGGGAGGTTATAATAGACATTGAACTAAATGGCCTTTTTTTTTTTCTGGTGGTGAGGGAGGGCTTATGATAACGAAGGTACATTTTGCTGATTATGTTTTACTTCTTAAACCAGGTGATGGCATCGCTCGGTGTTTCTTGTGTTTTTCAAACATCTTTTGAACAGTTTTGTCTTGAATGGCTTGGTTTAGTCCGTTTATGTTTATTTAGGGCATTAATTCATTTCTCTGTTATCAGTCTGTGATTTCTTTTTTCCCCACTGTACAATGGTCTCTTCTTCTTTCTTGCCTTTTGATTGAGGTTAAAACAAAATTTTTTTCATTTGCTTCTTTTCCTCATTCCATATTAACTCTTCCTCTATTACGTTGACGTTTATTTTTTCTCCATGGTTTTTCTGAATGTCCTAGACACTTTACCACCCACATTTAACTTAACAACATACTAAATTAAACAACATCTTTACCTCCTTTGCATTATAAAAAGACCTTAGAACAGTGGTTCTCAACCTTCCTAATGCCGCGACCCTTTAATACAGTTCCTCATGTTGTGGTGACCCCCCAACCATAAAATTATTTTCGTTGCTACTTCATAACTGTAATTTTGCTACTGTTATGAATCATAATGTAAATATCTGATATGCAGGATGTATTTTTATTGTTACAAATTGAACATAATTAAAGCATAGTGATTAATCACAAAAACAATATGTAATTATATATGTGTTTTCCGATGGTCTTAGGCGACCCCTGTGAAAGGGTCGTTTGACCCCCAAAGGGGGGTCTTAGAATATCCTAAATCAAGTCATCGCCCTCTTGACTTACATGCATTATCTAACATTTTAATTTTGTTCTTCTGTAACTTCATGCATTAGACTATTGTTATCTTATACACATGTTATTTTGTTAGTTTTATTTAGTTTTTTTAAAAAATATATTTTTATTGATTTCAGAGGGGAAGGGAGAAGGAGAGAGAGACAGAAACATCAATGATGATGATAGAATTATTGATTGGCTGCTTCCTGCACGCCCCTCACTGGGGATCGAGCCCGAAGCCTGGGCACATGCCCTTGACCAGAATTGAACCCGGGACCCTTCAGTCTACAGTCCGATGCTCTATCCACTGAGCTAAAACAGCTAGGGCTTTTGTTAGTTTTATACACACATTCATCAGCTTCTCCGCTCACCAGCCCTTCTTGCACCCACATTGTCCTTCCCTGGGGAGACCTGCTGGCTTAGCACCCACCACACGAATCTGCTCTGCCTTTGTTTCCTTTGGCTCTTGCCGGGCACCCAGCTCTGTATAATGCACCTTCCTGGATGGACAACCAGCGCCCCTCCGTGTGTTGAAATCTCAGTTACGCGCCTTCTGGCGGCTCCTGTGGGAGCTGAGCAGTTTGCTCTGTCTGACCATCGCTCCTGGGAGCATGTCCCCCTCCGTCTGTCTGGCTGCGTTAAAGCATTGTTTCTGTCTTTGGTATTTGAAAGACTCAGGATGAGATGTCTGAGTGGATTTAAAACATGTAGTCTTACTTGGAATAAACAGGGGTGGGCAAAAGGGGGCTTACATAATACAAATAAGTAATACAGTAACAGATGTGCATGACAGTACAAGAATGAACTCCGTGTTCCACGTACTCACAACTGTAAACCGCCTTTGCCTCTCCCGCGTTGTGATTCCTGAATCTTGGATTTATATCTCCCGCCTGTTCCGGAAAGTTCTCCGCTGTTATCTCTTCACCTATGGCTTTTGCACTCCCTCCTGCAGCTCAGGTCAGACAGATTTGGGAGCTCCTCGCCCCGTCCTCCCCGTCGCTTCCATTCCCCTCTGTATTTTCCATGTCCTTGTCTCTTGGCACTGCATTTTGGCTATTTAGTTCGACTTTTACTCTTGGGTTCGCAACTTTTATTGTTAGTTAAGGATAATCCATGGGTTTAAAAAATCAATAGACACTTTCACTTTTAGAAGTTCCAGTGGCTTACTTTTGAAACCTGCTGGGCCATTCCTGAGAGCCTGTTGTTGATAGTTCATCCCCGAGTCCCCACCCTCTCTTTCTTTATGCATCCCATACGCCCATGTCATCCCTTATGTGTCAGACCATTCATTGTCTGGGCTCCCTGGGTGTTTAAAGCTACTGCCCCTTGTCGCTGCCACTCACGGACACGCACTTCCTCCCCTTCCTGTGACTCTTCACTGTGAGGTCCTTGCTTATCTCTAATCTGTGGGACTCTTGTGGCCCTAAATTGAGGAAGTTTGTGGCTCACAATTGGGGCTGCTTTACTCCCGAGATTTCTATCTGGTTCTGCCCGAGTTAGGACCCAAACACCCGGGGACACTTCTGCCACCTGTGAGCTCCCGGGTCTGCCCCAGGCGACCAGACTCGGCTCCTCTGCCTGCTCTGGGCTGCGGGTCCAGCACCCTAACTGCCGGAAGATCATGGCACCGCCAGCTCATCCCACCTTCAGGCCTAGCTCCCATTTTGGGGAGAAACAGGGGAGGCATCTGGAGACTTCCACGAGCCTTGCAAGCTCAACAATGTGTTAAAAGTACCTGCTAGCCCTGGCCAGTTTGGCTCAGTGGATAGAGCGGCAGCCTTCAGAATGAAGGGTCCCTGGCTCGATTCCGGTCAAGGACACATGCCTAGGTTGCAGGCTCGATCCCCAGTGTGGGGCGTGCAGGAGGCAGCTGATCAATGATTCTCATCATTGATGTTTCAATCTCTCTCTCTCCCTCTCCCTTCCCCTCTGAAATCAATAAAAATATGTATTTTTTAAAAAGTACATGCTATGTAGGGTAGTCTGGTATGGACGTGGCAGGGTGAGCGGTCGGCCACACTCCCAGCGTGGAAGCCACGGTATCATTCTATTCCTATCTTCTTCCTTCTACAGATCTCATCACTATTGCACACTAAATGCAATCAGACTATCTTCCTTGAAGGATTATTATGAGGAAGCCTAGAAAGCCTCTAGCACTTAGCAGATGCTAAATAAATGATAGCTAATAATAATGATGATGGTGATTAAATATTTGCTGAACCTAATTGAACGTAAATTGATTGTTGTAGCTGCGTGGACCCTGCACATATATTACCTCGCTTCATCTTGCAACTCCGTTAGGCAGGTGATATTACTCTTATTTTATAGACTAGGAAACGAGGCTCGGAGAATATAATATGCAGCGTCCTTAATGAAATTTTATAAAATATATGATCGCACCTAAGTCATCTAATCCTTCACCTGTGTGCCGGGCCCTGTGGTGACATAGAGCAGGGTGGCATTAGGAGGGTCCTGAGTGAAACCTCCTCTGAGGGGTGGTTGGGCCCTGCAAGCCAGTGGCCCCTCGGGATAACCATTCTCCTGTCAACCAGGGGAGCCGGGACCCATGCTGCAGCCGTTTCAGGGCTGCCGTGTGAGTTAAGGTGCAGATGTGATGGGATGTCAGAGTTCCATGTGCCCTTGGGGTTTAATTAGCAACGTCCTTGTCCTTAGGAGGGAATGGGGGTGCCAGGGCATCGGCAGCTCACCTCGGAAACATCAGGTGCTCTCGGGGACGCAGGGCTCCAGCCGCTGGGCCCTCTGGTTTCCCCCAGGGCTGCCTGGGGCGACAGGAAGGGCGCTGCATTCGGGCCACTGCTGGTCACCTACTGGAAGCTTCTCACCACCTCCAGCGTCTCCAGGGACCTCTAGGCCCCTGTGACACCACCCCCAGCCGCCCCACCGTCCCGGGTCCCACCGTGTGCCTCTTACTCAGCTCCCTCAGGCCCGGGGAAGACGGGCACAGGCTGGGTTCTGTTCTGCTGACGGTTGAGGGTGAGCCTGTGTTTTGGAGTGAGGGTGCCTGGCTTAGGAGCGAGCGCCTGGCCTGGTTCTGCCGTGGGAAGTGTGCAGACAGTCTCTGAGCAGGACTCGGCCTCACCTGTGCATCTCTACACGGCACGTGTGCTGGCCGGAGGGACCAGGACGGGGAGGGAATGAGGACCTTTATTTTCCCATCCCACAGGTATTCATTCATTGAGCCCCCAGTTTGCCCGGCTCCCGAGAGTCAGAGAGGGGATTCCAACCCGCTTCTGGCTCATTCTGGCTCATTCCGCAGCCAGGCTCCTGTCACCAGGAGCTTGGGGAGCCAGGTGCAGGGCCCGCCCGGCGCCCGGCATGTACCCATCGTGCAGGCTCGCTGCTTTCTTTCTCTGAGCAAAAGCAAATCTTGAAAGGAAGTGGAAGTCCGTTGCCTTGGAAAAGTCGGAGAAGAAACCAGAAAGTGTGTGGGAAGGAATCGCTCAGCCCCCACCTGGGCCCCTGCACGGTTCTGGGGGGCTCTGGACCCCGGGGTCCCGTACCTGACCCCGCTCAGGGGATATTTCACGGTCTCCTCCGGGTCTTCTCCCCACTTCCCCGACAAGGTGCGGCGGTTCTCAGGGCAGAGGGCTGGCCAGCACCTCTCCAGGGTGGCCTTCGCTCTGCGCAGCCTTATCTTTTATTTCGTGGCGTGTGCTGAGCTAACAGATTGAGTAACATCTTGGAGGCTGTACTTTTCATAGTTCTTGTGGGCTGGGCTCATTTGGGAGAGAGCAAAAAGAGAGAGAGAGATTCTTTGTGAAGAAAACATCATTTTTATGTGCGTAGTCATCACAGAACATATCCCATTGTATTCATCCAACTGCACAGAAGTGCTGCTAGTGAACGTCCTTTATTTCTGAGAAAGAAGCCCAGGTGGCTTAAGAAGGGAAAGGAGCATGGCAGTGGGATGAAGAGGGGCCAGGGGCGGCCTCCACTGCTCCCACCACTCCCAGGACAGAGCCCAGGGCCTGGGGGCCAGGACATGTCTTGTCACATCTGAGCCTGCTCCCCTGTATCAGGCCAGTGTCTGGTTGTCTCGCGCTGTACAGCAAACCCCCATGCCTGGAGCGCCAACCACCGCTCACTTGTGGTAATTATTTCTCCTGATTAGTTCTCACCAGGATCTCTCAGGGGGTTGTGCTCAGAGGGAGGCTGACCTGGAGTTTTCGATGGCTCCCTCGCACGCATGTCTGCTGGGTGCTGTTGGCTGGCATCGCGGGAGGGGCCAGTGGCAGGGACGTTTCATGTGGCCGCCGCACGTACCTTGGGCTCCCTCACAGCATGGCGGCGAGATTCCAAGAGTGAGTGTCCTGTGAGTCAGATGCTCTGCATCTGTGACCGACACTCAGAAGTCACACAGCTACACATCTGCCGTCCTTCACGGCCAGCCATGCGCCAGGGTCCCGGGCCACAGGGAGCAGACGGACCGTGGCTGTGGCCGGGGACGTGGCCAGGCTCTGAGTTAAGAAACGCTGTGGTCCTTTTGGGAAAACACTGTAAGGACTGGTGTGGGGTCCCTGTGGGCATGACTGAAACCACACGGGGCAGCGGGGACAGGGGGGCATCCGCGCTTCAGTCGGGGTGGCTTGCATTCTGGCTCTGATTCCATCACTCCTCAGCCTTGGACAGGCCGCCCACTTTCTGGTGGGTTCCATCCCCCAGGGCCTGATTGGTGAGCGTGTGGTGGTGAAAGTGGGGGACCCTTCCCACCTACTCCAGGTGTTTCTCTCTCTGCCCCCCCGGCTGTGTGGCAGGCTGCTGGCGACTTGTACAGAGGAAGCAGGTGGCTCTTTGTGGGAAGAGCATCAGGCAGAGGGAACAGCATGACAAAGACCTCACCTTGGGGAGGGGTTGTGTTTAACAAAGTTCATATCCCCTGGCCACAGCCCCAGAGATTCTGATTCCGTCCTCGTGGGGCGAGTCCTGGACTTTTTCCCTTTAGCAGCCACTCCCAGCGGCTCTGTGTGGGCACGGGGCTGTGAGCATGGCTCTGGCGCTTTTCAGTTGCGGGTTTGAAACGGGCTTGACCCAACAGGAGAGATCTAACTTCTTTGCACTCCTCCCCGTCCCCGCTCCACCCACCGTCACCCCCCCCGCCCCCCCAACCCCCCCCCTCGCTGTAAAAAGCCTAAGAATGCCCACCTAGCAGGGCTGTTGGAGGGTGTATGGGTCATGCCTATAAAGCTGCTTCAGTTCAGTGTTGAGGGGTTGCAAGAAGTTGACTCCGCCCCCAAGTGGAGGACCAGTTGGGAATACTGGAACTTCAGGAGATGGGGCTCTAGTCTGGCACGTGCCTGCTCCATCAGCAGCCCCGATAATCCAGTCCTTCAGATCACACTCTGAGGTCATCTCCTCCAAGAAGCCTTCCTTAGGCCTGGACTCTGAGCTCCCACAGCCCGCAGACCACCGGGTCTGTGCTTTGTTAGCGCAGCTGGAGCTAAGTCCTGGGGCCCATGCTAAGGCAGGTCGGATGGAGCTCACCTCCACTTCTCCAAAGAACCCACCTCCAGCCACCTTCCCGGGAGCAGGTGCCACTTTGCTGGGCCCGTCCCCGCACCCAGAGCCTCCTGGAGGCCTGCGGTGCCCCCAGGGGTCACGTGGGTTGCAAACCCCTCTAGCTGTGTGTTGGCTAATAGCACAACGCAGTTATCTGCTGGCGAAGGGAGCCCCGAATGTTGCTCTTTGCTGGGTAATTACGCCGGATAAGTGAATGGCTGGAATATTTACAAGATTTTGTCCCTTGGTCGAGTTCTTAGAAGACAGCCGCTGTGTGGGGTAAAACACAGGAGAGAAAATATCTCTGGGGCGAGGGGAGCGCTTCGGTGTTGGACAGAGGAACATGCAAAATACTCGGTGTGGGCAAGAGAGTGCACAACTGTTCCATCCCCGGGATGCATATGTTCCCCGGGATGATTGGCAGAGCTCGGGGCTCCAGCCTGCTCCCAGCCAAGCGCGCTTCCCATTTCCAGCGCCGGCATGGCGTGTGCACCGCGAGGCTGACAGGGTGTGTGGCTGCTGCTGCACTGGGTTTGAATCCTGGAGCATCTGCGGTTGTGACCTTGTTCGAGTGATTTCAACAATCTGAGCCTCAGTTTCCTCATCTGTAAAATGGGGAGAACAATGTCTCTGGAGAGTTGCTGTGGAGGGTCTGTGAGGTGAGACAGGGTCCCCAGTCACCTGCTTAGGGCTCAGCCTGATGACCTCATTTTAACTTGATGCCCGTCTCCAACTGTGAGCACAGTCCGAGGTGCTGAGGGTTGGGACCCCAACATTAGAATTTGCTGGATCCCAGGGGGGTGCTGTGGAGGCCGCTCTCTGGGAGACCACGCACTGAGCTCACAGAGCATGCCTGCCAGAGGCAGGAGGGGCTCGGGGTCCGAGTGAAGGCCACAGCTGCCTGGAAGGGCTGCCCTCAGGGCAGGAACAAGGTCAAATTCGGGCTTTAAAAACTCCACACACACATGTAGTCAGTCCATCACTCCTTGACAAATGTTTATTGATCGGCTCTTCCCTTGGCCTCTGGAGTCCCTCTTGCGTGGACACTGTCAGGGTCACAAGGCTGAGTGGCCTCGGCCCAGTTAGTTCACTCTCCGAGGCTGGTGTCCCAGCTGAGGATGAGGACTCAGCAGCGCCTCCACCGGAGGATCCGGGTAGATGCTGGAATGGACCCACACACTGGGGCCTGTCATCTGGTCGAATGTCACAGATAGTAGCTACTGTAATGGAGGAGAAGGGAGGAGAAGGGAGGAGGAGGGAGGAAAAGGGAGGAGAAGGGAGGAGAAGGGAGGAGGAGAGGTGTGAAGAGGAGGGAAAGACAGGTAAGGATGACTGAAGACCCCGATCGCAGAGCACCCATCCCAGGGGTGACAGCCTGTCCCTGCATCGAGTGAGGCTGGAGAGAGGCAGGGAGCTGGGCAGGGGAGGCGACCGCATCGGGGAAGAGTGGCCAGGGCCTGCTGAGCCCAGAAGGCGCTGGGGCCCCGCATGGCTGAGTGACACCTTCAGTGCATGCACCTCTCTCTAGCAGGCCTCCCCCGCTGTGGCCACTGCTTCCGGGCTCGTGGTCTGCACTTCTGTGTGTGCACACAGTGGCTCCTCCAGGTGGACTGTGGCTGGGAGACCGATGGTCCCCATGGCTGCACTGGGTGGATGGGCGGGTGCTGGTCGCTCCCCGAGGCACTGTGTCCTCTGGGTGCCGGCAGGCTCTGCTCTGACCCTCAGGAGCCGTGGCAGTCTGCGCACACTGGCGTGGCGGCTCCGGGGCCTGTGGCCAGCTGCCTGGGTCCCTCTGCAGGAGGAGAGCTGAGAGCAAGTCCGGCTCCAGCTGCCATCTCGGCGTCCTGTGCATCCTGGGGTGGTGCCTGTGCCCTCCTGGTAGTTCCATCACCTCGGGTGGTTTTGGGAGAAAGGGAAGCGATGGCTACAGTCAGTTGTGTGCTGTTAGCATGTAACAACTGGCCCTGCTGGACATGGAGGACGCCTGAACTTGAACATTGGACCGGTGTCCCCAAGTTCAGGGTCCTGTCCTGAGGGCGGCCTCGATGAACTTGGGCCAGTCTTCCCAGCCTCCACTCTTCTGTCCGTGGACACTGAGGCTTGGTCCGTGGGACAGGCGTGGCGGTGAGCTCCAGCCCTCCTGGTCCTCGGCTGGTCTGGGGGAGCACCAGGTATCTGTCCCTGGGAGCCATTGCTGCATGTGGAAAGGGAGGGGCAGGGCCTTGGAGGAGGCAGTCCTGAGCCTGTCCCGCCTCGGCCGGGAGTGGAGGAAGTGTTACCGGTCACGGGCAGGTGGCCGGTGAAAGCAGGTTTTGTAGCAAGTTCCCAGGCTCTGAGTGACCCGGGTGGGGCCAGAGGCCGAAGGAGGTCAGGGCAGCCAGGGATTGAGTAGGGGTGCTCTTGGGGTCCAAAGGCAGCGGGGTCCTTGAAGAGGTGAGAGGTGGGCAGATGCTTAAGGGGGAGGGGAGCCAAACTGGAGGAGGGGGCAGAGCAGAGGCCTTCAAGGCAGTGACACCTGGGGTGCTGTTGATTGTGGGAAAATCACTTGCTCAGAGCCTCAGTTTACCCATCTGTATAGCGGGTGTGAGAATGCACCTCACAGAGGTGGGATGAGGTAAGCCATGCAAAGTGTATGGCCCGGCGCCTGGTCTACAGTGAGAGCTCCGTGGACAGAGAGCTCCTCCCTCTTCCTCACGCTCCTCTTTGCACATGGCCAGGGAGTAGACTGCGTGTGAGATTCTGGGTGCTCCTCCAGCCCCGGGAGAGGCATTGCTGGTGGCCTCCCAGGACCTGCCTGTCTCCTCCCTGGACCCTCCCAGCTGGAAGGTAGTGGCATGTCCTTGGGCCGCTGCCCATGCCCTCCCAGGGCTCTGCAGACGCTGGCTCACTGGGGCCAGGACAAAGCCCCATTGTGGAGGGTGCTCACACACATGTCTGAAGTGTGTGAACCTGCCGCCCCGGCCCACGGAGGGCGGGCTTCCTTCTGCCTGCCACTGTTCCCACAGAGCCAGGGAGGTCACCAGGGTGAGGCTGCCCAGGGTGCTTTTTGTGGGCGTGGCCTATGAGCAGGCCTTGCTGAGAGGGACCAGCTTTTCTGCATCTCTGCTGTGGTTTGGTGCAGCTGCAGACTCAGGCGAGAGCGGCAAGGTGTCTGGAGGGAAGGGTGCCTGGGTTTTGGTCAGTGTCAGGATGGGAAGCTGAGCCCCAGGGTTTCCTTTGGAAAGGAGGAGGGCCCTAACGGGAGGGTGCTGCATGATTGGTAGCTGAGAGGCAGAGCACCATCACTGTTCCAGTCCATGCTGTTTTGTTGAGAGCCCTCGGGGCCAGGCTCGGTGGCTGCACAGTAACAGACAGATCTGTGCTCTCACAGAGCTTGTGCCAGCACAGACTTCCAGAAGGGCTCCTCTGGTCTTTCCTGGCTTCCAATTCTATAAAATGATTCTGACATCTATCCAACAGAGACTGAGCCTGCGAGATATTCATCCATCCATCCATCCTTCCATCCATCCAACAAACATCCATCCATCCATCCATCACATCCATCCATCCAACAAACATCCATCCATCCACCCAAACATCCATCCATCCATCCAACACATCCATCCATGCATTCATCATCCATCCATCCATCTATTCATCCAACATTTATCCATCCATCCATCCAACAAACAAACATCCATCCATCCATCCATCCATCCATCCAACATTTATTCATCCAACAAACATCCATCCACCCAACATCCATCCACCCATCCATCCATCCAACATTTATCCATCCATCCATCCAACAAATATCCATCCATCTATCCATCCATCCAACATTTATCCATCCATCCATCCATTCATCCAACCAATATCCATCCATCCAATATCCATCCATCTAATATTCATCCATCCATTCATTCATCCAACAAACATCCAGCCAACATTTATCCATCCATCCATCCATTCATCCATCCATCATCTATCTATTCATCCATTCATCCAACAAACATCCGTCCACCCAATATCCATCCATCTAATATTCATCCATCCATTCATTCATCCAACAAACATCCATCCATCCATCCATCATCCATCCATCCAACATCCATACATCCATCCATCCATCCAGCCAGCCATCCACTCATCCAACAAACGTTTATCCATCCATTCATCCAACCAATATCCATCCATCTATCTATCCAACAAACATTCATCCATCCATCCATCCATTCATCCAACAAACATTCATCCATCCATCCATCCATCCATCCATTCATCCAACAAACATTTATCCATCCATTCATTCATCCAACATTCATCCATCCAACAAACACCTATTCATCCATCCAAAAAACATCCATCCTCCATCCATCCATCCATCCATCCATCCATCCAACATCTATCAACATCCATCCATCCATTCATTCATCCAACAAACATCCATCCATCCAACAACCATCCATACATTCAACAAACATTCATCCATCCATCCATCCATCCATCCAACCAATATCCATCCATCCATCTAACAAACATCCATCCATCCATCCATCCATCCATCCAACAAACATTCATCCATCCATTCATTCATCCAACAAACATCCATCCATCCAACATCCATCCATCTATCCATCTATCCAACAAACACATATTCATCCATCCAAAAAACATCCATCCTCCATCTACCAATCCATCCATCCATACATTCATCCATCCAACAAACATCCATTCATATATACATCCAACATCCATCCATCCATCCATCCATCCATCCAACAAACATTCATTGAGCAGCATCTCCCACGTGCCACACCCTTTATTAACAATCTAGACATCTTAGCTCTGATTCCCCAGAGGCAAGGACTCCACACATGCTAAGGGATTTATTAAGGAAGCATTCCCACAAGAAACCAGTAAGAGGTGGGGGTAAGGAGGAGAGGAAAAGGCAGGGGAAGAAGGTGAGAGAGGGCAGGACATCCGGCCAACACCCAGTCTCAGCCTCATCCCACAGGGGAGCTTTGGAGCATAAAGAGTACCTTTGATCTTGTCTGACTGGAGGCCAAAAAGCTGGGCCGGGCACTGGCTAAGGACTTCCCAGGGGCATAAACTCCTGGCAGGCTGGCTCTCTGAGTGCAGGTCAGGCAGCTCAGGTAGCCCAGCCCTGACCTTTACAGGGAGTCACAGGTGCAGGCCAACAGGGACAACAGTGATGGAGCAGGGGAGGGTGCCCACAGACATGTGAAGAGGATCCCAGGCACCTGGAGTGATAAAAGGTGAAAAGACCCACAATCCCCTGAGGGATGGACAGGTCAACAGACCCAGAAAATGTGAAAACCCCAGATCTGTTACCACCATACACAGGAAGGAGCTGGGCAGAGCCATGTGGTGGATGCAGGGGTTCTGGGTCCGGCACTCCTAACAGGCCCTTCCCTCTCAGAACCTATTCATCTATCCATCCATTCATCCATCCAATAGGGAAGAGAAGTCAGGGAGGGCTTCTTGGAAGAGGTGACACGTATGGGTTCAGGAGGACTGGTACACACACACACACACACACACACACACACCTACGTCTGCTGCTTCTAAATCCAACAAACATTCATTTGGGCTCCCGTGTTTGTTTTTCCTAGATTAACACTTTTCCATCTAAGGTCGTGGCTTCATAGAATCAGAAGATCTCTTCTGGCAGCTGAAGAGACTGAGGCCCAGAGAGGGCCCTGGCTTGCTGCCGTCACACAGCGGAGGTTGGCACCTGAGCGGGTGGAGGGTCCTGGCCTCAGAGCCCCAGCCAGGACTTGCCAAGTCCCAGTTCCTGCCAACTCTTGTGTCATGGGGTTTGGGCTCTGTGAGTCCGCCGTCTGGCACCGGCTGTGTCCTTCTGGGAAGGGCCTTGTGGTCACTCAGGAGACAAGAATGAGAGGACACCTGGGGGGTGATGAGACAGCGCCTTGTCTGTCTCCTGCAGGAGAGCCAGGGGGCCTCGCCCAGGTGCGGACAGGTAGCTGGGTCGGGGAGACATTGCACAATACATCTTTGTCAGTTTAGACTCGTGAATTAATTGGTTTAACACTCACCGTCTGGGCTGATTGTCCTGCTCCCAGAGACTTGAGTGCAAGGTGAGAATATCCCTCCAGGCCCTGCCACCCCCAACCCCATCACTCTTAGGGGTGGGGCGGACCCATCCCTTGAAAGAAACTTCAGGGAGAAAAGGCGTTTTTTGCTCCTCAGCTCTGCCTGGGGTGCATTTCTTATCTGTGAGTAATAGGTTTTTCACAATCCACCTTTTATGTTCATTTCAATCATGCGCCTGGCTAAACCAAGGTTCTCTTAAAGGAGAAGGCTCTCTGTTCGTTCCCAACCTGCTTCCTGCGGGGTGGTGGAGCTCAGCCGCCCCCCCCCCCCCACCAGCCCCCCGGGAGGCTCATCCTCCCACCCACTCTCCCGTCGGTGAACAATCAGACCAAGACAACGTCTGTTCCATCTAGACCAGAAAACCAAACAGAACGAAAAACCCCAACGATTTCAAAAGCAAACACAGCTTTAGGGACTTTGGAAGGTGCAAGATGAAAGCCCCAGACAGCAGAATAGGCTCTATGTCGTGTGCGTCTTTGGTCACAGCTGTTGGCCTTCGATCCTGGGATGGGTCGTCACAGTGCCGGCGGGGGACTGGCGGGCGGGAGCCCCCTTCCTACCACAATAGGTCTGGATGCTGATGCGTCTCTCGTGCTCATGACTCATGTGGTATCTCGCAGGTCCCTCTCGGTGTCTCCGCAGGTGGGTGGGACTCTCCCCGCCTCTCCCGCCTGTTGACAGAGAGTATCCCTTAAGCATGGCCAGCGCGGCTCAGTACTTGAATCAGGAGGTCATGAGTCCATTCCTGGTCAGGGCACACTCCCAGATTGCGATCCCCAGTGTGGGGCATGCAGCAGGCAGCCGATCAATGATTCTCTCTCTTTCTCCCTCTCCCTTCCTCTCTCTGAATTCAATAAAAACATACATTAAAAGAAAAGAAAAGAAGAAAGTATCCCTTAAGCCAGGTGAAATGAAGCACTGTCAGAGCACCCTGCAGGAATTTTTCACTGTTCTGTTTCTAGGTTTCTAGGAGACAAGGCTCAGGGTGGGGAAGGACTGGTTCAAGGTCACACAGCTGGTAGGTGACAGAGCCAGGACATGAACCTGCCCTATGCCCCTCCGTGTCCCACGCCAGGGCAGTCATCCCCACCCAGGTCTCAGAGCAGGTCCACACAACAGACCTCTGTCGCACCCGCCCCGCCTCCCCCTTGTCCTCCCACGACAGAGCGTGCGCTGCTCTTCACCACAGTCGTCGACTGTCCATTGTTTTGCTTTTTGGAAACTGTCCGCAGCGCTGGGCGGGGGGGGGGGGGGGGGGGGGGGGGCCTCAGCCAGCGCGCGTGCACGGAGTGTCCGGACGGGGGCTGGAGGGAGGGACTCGGGGCCCCCAGACCCAGCCGGGACATCTCAGCGTCTTGCACTTTTGGCAAGTGACAGTTCTGCAAATGGCGGGTAAAGAACTTAAATGTCTAATTAAATCGCCGAGATGAACAGAGCCGGAGCGGTGATTGACGTGCACGGAGGTGCAGGGCCTGGCGGAGGCTGGCTGACAGGGACGGCAGAGCCGCTCGGCGGCTGATGTCTTGTTGTGATTCGTGTTGTCATTTTTTCATTACTGATTAAAATTAAAAATCTGCTTGGCGAATCCATTGTAAAAATCCCCTTCAGGAGCATCGACGGGTACAAATTATTTTGTCAATCGCCTGGCAATCAAAGCGGGAGCGGAGACGGTTCCGAGCCCACGCGGCGTTCTCATCCCCCTCTCGCTCACGCCGGTGACTTTTCACAACAAAGTTTTGAAAAGCGTGGGTAGCAGCCTTGGCAGCGCTTTTTGAAAAAGGGAAAGATTCGTCCCTGTTTTTTAATGAAATAGTCTGTGGAGGCGCGCCCCTCCCCCGCCGGGAGCCGAGGGGAAGGTGTGTGGTGGGAGCGCCAGGCTGAGCCCTGTAATTGTCTGATGCTGTGGAATGACAGGTGGATCATCGTCATAAAAGCCTTGATGAGGATGGAATCTGCTCTGAGAATGGAAGTGTACGTGGTCCAACACTGCCAGGCGGACAAGGAATCTTGCTCACCTGCAGACCGAGGGGAAAATGTTGGCAGCAATCCCACTGGGATGGTCTCGGATGGTCTCAGAAGGTGCAGACCTGACCCTGGCGATGAGGGGGGGAGGACAGAGAGGAGACGCAGGAGGCAGGGGGCTGTGCATGGAGCTCTGAGCGTCAGATGACCTGGATTCTAAGAGGCTTAGCCCCGGGCTGTGTGACCCCGGGCAGGTCACTTGCCCTCTCTGGGCTCTTTTCCGCCTTTGCCAGGTGAAGTGGTTGGATCACTCAGCTCCTTCCAGCCATCTCTCCCCTACACGCCCTGCAGCCCTGTTCATCCACGTGAAGCCTGGAAGCCAGCGAGGCATTTAAAGACGCCAGGGTTCATCTCCTAGGCAGAGAGTGTGCCTGGGGTTGGAGCTGGGAGCGCTCGGTTTGATCCTGCTTGGCCACAAAGCAGTTCAAGGTCTTTTTTTTCTTTCTAAATATATTTTATTGATTTTTTACAGAGAGAAAGGGAGAGGGATAGAGAGTTAGAAACATCGATGAGAGAGAAACATTGATCAGCTGCCTCCTGCACACTCCCTACTGGGGATGTGCCCGCAACCAAGGTACATGCCCTTGACTGGAATCGAACCTGGGACCCTTGAGTCTGCAGGCTGATGCTCTATCCACTGAGCCAAACCGGTTAGGGCCAGTTGGAGGTCTTGAGAAAAGTACTCATGTCTGAGCCTCAGTCCCCTGAGTCTCAATGATGATGCAAACTAACATCCCACTGGCTGGGGGTCCCAGCAGCCCCCCAGTCCTGATCCTTACAAGTGTCTCGTCCAACTAACAACAGGTCCGTATCCCGGGGAGAGATCTCACCCCCTCTGTGGTTCTGAGACACATGGGCCAATGGAGCCGGGAAAGGCACTTCTAGTTCCTTCTAGAGCTGCAACTTAGACTTCATTAAAAGGATTTCATTCTGGCCCTGGCTGGTGTGGCTCAGTTGGTTGAGCATCATTCCATCCACCAGAAGGTCACTGGTTCAATTCCTGGTCAGGGCTGCCAACCAGTGTCTCACATCCATGTTTCTCTCTCTCCCTCTCCCTTCCTTTCTCTCTAAAATCAGTAAAGATTTCTCATCTTATTTGGGGTTGTTTATCATTTATACACTTCATTTCCTCCTTCCTTTCTTCTAAAAACCTAAAGGTTTCCATTCTTCCAGGAAAGTCAAAGACAGAATATAGTTTTGGAGGGACTGAGGGTCATCTTTAATGAAGATCAACATGCTTTCTGTCTTTTTTATGGACTTGCCTGCTTGTGAAGTAGCCTGAAGTAGCTTGTGAAGTAGCTTGTGAAGTAGTCACAGCGGGAGAAAGACTGTGTGGACATTTGAAACCAGGAGGTTCAGAATTCCAGATCTCCGTCCCTTTATAACCGAATCGGAGTGTTTATATCTCCTCACACATAGTGGGCACGTGAGCTCACGCAGAGAGTGGGGATGTTGGAAAATCCAAACACAGGATGCAGCCACGTCCTCCTCTCCCCACACAGCGGCAGGGACGGGCTGATGGGAACAAAAGCCTATGGGTATTTGAATGCTTAAAACAACCAAACCTTTAATGATCCGGCAACTTTCTGTTTTGGAAAATGGCTCATTCCGTTTTATAGGATGACTCCCCAAACCTATAGTTTGTGGATATTTTGCTAATGTGCCAGCCCACAGCTGGCAAGATGGGCATGTGTGTTTCACGCCCCCGAGATGTGCCCTCCTGCCTCACAGGGCGGATGCAGAAGCCAGGGGCCGGGCTCTCCTGCTCTCATCTGTGAGGCTGATGAGATGGGACGTTTGGGTGCTGTCTGAGATCCTGCTGTCCCTTTGCAAGTCCGCCCCCTGGCCTGTGGACCCATCACTGTTGAGTGGTAACTCCACCTGCATGTGCCTGAGTCCTGGTTCCGGCTCACGGAGCCGGGCCAGGGTGGTCAGGGGCAGGAACACCAGCCTGGAGTCTGGGGCCTGGGTATGTCCTGGCTTCACCGCTTATTTTTCAAATTATATATCTATATCTATATCTAGATATATATTTTACTTCAGAGGGGAAGGGAGAGGGAGAGAGAGATAAAAACATCAATGATGCGGGAGAACCATCGACCGGCGGCCTCTTGCATACCCTGTACCAGGGATTGAGCCCACAACCAGCGCCTGTGCCCTGACCGGGAATCGAACCATGACCTCCTGGTTCAGAGGTCGACGCTTAACCACTGAGCCACGCTGGCTGGGCCTAGCTTCACCCCTTATGAACTGTGGGCCCCAGGTCGTGTTGCTGCTCTGAGCCTCAGTTTCCCCATCTGTAGAATGGGATGCAAACCAGCTAAAGCAGCAGGAGTGCGCACGCAGGTGAAGGGGGAGGACAGAGAGGAAGCGCCCGGCACAGCCTGGCTGTGAGACCCTTCTCACAGGGGCAGGGCCCTGTCATCCGCCACTTTCCAGCGGGGACCTCGGCTTCTCACGGAGCCGGGCACACGCCTCCGAGGAGAGGGAGGCCTCTGTCACCACCCCGCTGGGAGCGCAGTGTCCTGAAGCGCTCCCTGTCTCCCTGGAGCTGACACATGCTGGTCGTGGGCGGTGTTCCGACTGTCAGACATGTGGTGGATGATAAAACCCACTCCCACCTGCTTCTGCCTGACAGGCCCGGGCGTGGGGGTTCGGGCTCCCACCGTCCCGGAGCCCACGCTTCTGGTGTGCCTGGGCACAGAAGGTGCTGGGGGACTGGCCAGGCAAGAGGCCCTCGCCTCTGCAAGAGAAAGAGCCAAGGCAAGGCCAAGGGTGGGCGCGAAGGCGGGCGCAGCCCCGCGGTGTGCCCAGGGCTTCCCCCGCATCCCCCACACCAGCGAGAGGCCCCCCCACATGTGGAGCTTGGGCTGAGGCCCTGTTTCTCACCACGTGCCCATGGCTAGTCTCTCAGAGCCTTGGTGTCTATGAAACGGGACTAATACAAATGCCGCCCAGACGGTTCCGTGACTGAACGGCACGAGGCATGAGGACAGCGGTGCCCGTGCCCGGCTCCCGGTCAGGACTCAGCGGATGCTGCTCGTGAAGGTGCCGACATCACGGTCAGCAAACGGTGTTGAGCGCATCCTCATTCTACGCAGAAGCCGTGTCTGTGCGTTACCCTTAAAGAAGTCACAACAACCATGTGGGCATGCGCGTGGGGGGGTTATGATCATCTTAATTTTGCAGAAAAGGAAACCAAGGCATAGGGAGGGGCGGGGCAGAGCGGGCGGAAGCCCTGGGAACTCGCTAAATGGCCCCAGTGACCTCCCTGCCACAGCCGCGGGAGCCCAGGCTCACGGCCCGCTGGGACCGTCTGGATGGACAGCGCAGTGACCAGAGAGATGGATTCAGGGGCTGAGCTGGGGGATCCGAAGCCTGGGCTCGGCCGAGGCAGCGGCTTCCTCTGACCTGAGGACCCTCTGCCTGGCAGTGCAAACGCGCTGGTTCCCGAGGCCTGAAAGCCTCAAGCAGGAGCGGCCCTCAAACCTCAAAGAGGATTTGGCTGCTGTGGCTTCTCTGGCAACGAAAGCTGTTGATTTGTGTTTCAAGCAGAGCGGCTAGTTGAGGGCAGCGGCGACAAGCTGCCATTAGCAGTGCCTCACTGTGGTCTGTGGGGTGGGCCCGGGGCAGAGCCCCCAAGGGCAGCGGGATACCAGGACCCTCCTTTCTTCCCTCTCAGTTGGCCTGTGGCTGGGGCAGAGAGCTCTGTGGGACTCCCAGGCGAGTCTCTCTCCCTGGCAGGACCGTGCAGACCCCCCCGAGCTCGTCCGAAGCTTGTGGGACCCACCGTGTTTGCTATTGGCTGGGAGGGTGCCCGGGACCCCGTGCTCCCTGTCCAACGCCCCTCTCAGTTCTTTAGTGCTTGCAGACCCTGCTTTGGGACCAGCTCCTGGAGAACTTCCTACAGATATATAGGCACAGCCAGAAGGGTGGGTCCCAAAGCACTTCTGGTGATTCTCTGTGGACGGCTGTCTCCCTCCGTCCACCCCTCACCAGGATGGACCTGTCACAGGGCAGGGTTCTCACCTCTGTTGTTCTCTGATGTATCCTCAGGGCCTAGAACAGGTGCTCGAGACATTGAGTGGATGGATGGATGGATGGAGCAATGGGTACTGGGGGGATTTGGCCTTAATTTGCACATAATTTAGGTGAACTGTTGCTGATCCACGGCTGTGCCCAGCGACTGGGACTAGGTTTGTGCTCAACATCTGCGTAATCAGGGAGGTTGCCCCAGTTATCCACTAAATGATGAGCTTGTGCCCTTTCCATGCTTAGGGTTTGGTTGAAGGCCTGGAATTGTGGGTGCTTGTTAATGTTTGTCACGACAAATAGCTGGTGTGGAACTTAAAGCATCAAGTCTGGGGTCCTTTCATTCCAAACCCTGTTCTTGATCCCAGCAACACGCTGTGTCTGTTCCTGAAGAACCCTCTGTGTGTGAAGGAATAAAATTACATCATAGATGTTTAGCACCCATAAAAGTGCCCAATATACTAAGAATTTAGGGTCAGAGTACTAACCTCCAAGCAACCACAAGGAGGTGCATTTTTGTCAGCTTTATAAGCTAGAAACAGAGCTGATAGTTTGGGGTCTACTCAAGCTATAGGTTGTTGTATCAGTCAGGTTGTATATGTTAGGTTGTGCTGTGTAACAAATAGCCCCAATATCTCTATGGCTTAATTCAACAAACACTACATGTCCAATAAGTAGCTGTAGGCTCAGCTCTATGTTGTCATCACTCAGGAACTCAGGCCCACCTTCAGAGCAGTCACTATTTGGAATATCACCTATTGCAGTGATGGCGAACCTTTTGAGCTCAGTGTGTCAGCATTTTGAAAAACCCTAACTTAACTCTGGTGCCGTGTCACATATAGAAATGTTTTGATATTTGCAACCATAGTAAAACAAAGACTTATATACTTGATATTTATTTTATATATTTAAATGCCATTTAACAAAGAAAAATCAACCAAAAAAATGAGTTCGCGTGTCACCTGACACGCATGTCATAGGTTCACCATCACTGACCTATTGTCACAATAGTGTGAATTGAACACTGGCTGTTAAAAGCTTCCACCAGGAGGTGACGCACATCACTTCTGTTTACTTGCCAGAGCAAGTTCCATGCTTACACCTAAGTTCAAAGGGCCACAACAGTGCAACCCACTATGTTTGAAGAAGGCAAAGGACTTAAGACACTGGCTGTACTATGTACGAGTGACCACCACACCATCTTTTTTGAAACTGACTCAGTGTATAGCTCTAGGTGAGTTGCTTCCTCCCTCTGAGTCTTGGTTTCCTAGTGGGTAAGGTGGGAAAATGAATGTTTATTCAACAGGTTAATTTGAGGATGAAATAAAATAATATTCAGAAACACCCTGAACAATGTTCCTTTCCTTTTAGGTCATTTGTAAACGAATGAATGAATGAATAATGGAGTAGATAGGTTCCAGCCTTCCAGGGATTTACAGTTTAGTGGATGAGAGTCTAGTGTCCAGAGACCTTGCATGGGCCTGTCACCACCATGAGAACAGGCCTGGTGAGCCTGCTGTGGGGAAGAGCCCTGGACCATGGCTGAGGCCCACCAGTCGAGCCAGACTCCATCTGACCCGCCAGCTGACCACAGATGCCAATGTGAGCTACCTGGGATCAGCTGGGCCCCGCCTGGACTGAGATACACGGCAGTGGTGGTCTTAGGTTTTCAGGGGTTTTGTTACTCAGCATTATCATGGGAATACGTGACTGATGCAGGCAGATCCATGAGAACGTGTAATCAGAGAAGTTGACTCATCTGGGAGGTTTGTTTTCTTCCCTGAGAAAACTACCAGTGAGCTGAGAGCTGGCGGCAGAGCAGAGTCGGTGTGAACTAGGTGAAGGTGTGGGGAGAGCATCCCACAAAGAGAGGACACCGTGTGCAAAGGCCCAGGAGTGGGAGGAGCGAGGCCCCGCCAGCAGCTGAAGTGGCTGGTGGGTGGGCGGCAGCAGCAGGAATGTGGGCTCCCCTTCCCAGGCCATTTAAACAAGCCTTTTCATTTCTGGGGAAACTCAACATCCCACCATCATGAGCGATACTAGTGATGCCGTGCTTTTACCACGGCCGGGCCGATGATGCTGGCATGAGGCGGAACTCTGCCTTCACGGGTCCCAGGGGGGCGTCGTGGGCCATTCCAGAGGCAGAGCTGAGAGGGCTCTCAGAGTTCCTCTGGCCCAACCTCTCCTTTAATGACTAGAGCAGAGGCCGGAGAGGGAGTGCGGCCGGCGTGGGGCCTTCTGGGGGTGGGCGGGGGCGGGGAGAGGGAGAGACAGGTGTATAGGACACAACACTCCATCTTCTTCCCACGTGATCTGGCGATGGTTGAGCCTTGCGGGCCGGCAGACCTGACGAGCCTTTGCAGGCAGCATCCCCGGCAGTGACAGGGGAAACCGGAGAAGGGGACGCATTCTCCGTGAATACCTGCTGTGTCGGACGCTGGGACAGGAGCTGCGTAGAGACCATTTTACTTACTTCTCGCAGCAGCTCCCCCAGGTAGGCGGTGCTATTTTATTTCACTCATTCACACGCAAGGGGACTGCAGCTCTGAGAGATGAACCCCCTGCCTGAGGCCACACAGCCCGCGGGTCACAGGGGCCTCCCGGACTCTGCAGCCTGTGTTGTCTCTACCCCAGTGCGCTGCTTCTGGGAACCTCACTCCTTCCCGATGCGATTGCTCGGCTTTGGTTGGCTGTGGGTGGCAGAGGTGGCAGGGGTTTAGTCCTCTGTGGCAGCCTGTGCTCAACCTAGATCTCCCTCTCCGAGGACTTTTTGCAGAGATCATGGGGTGAGAGCCAGCCCCTTGAACTCTCTCCCCCGCCACCCCTTCCCCCAAGGGCTCTGCCCAAGCCATGGGGCTCCCGGGCAGGAGACAGTGGTTACACAAAACCTCTGGACTTCTTTCCAGTTGGTCTCCATGGTCCCAGGGTCCAGGAAATGTATAAAATTCACTGAACGGCTTAACTAGCCTGGGCCCCCCTCCTGGCGGGGATCAGCTCTTGTACTGTAGATGCATCTTCCTGGAGTATAAAGTACCCGTGTGCAATTAGTGTGTCAATGGCACTACTTGGCAGAGTGTTTCTATTTTGAGAAACTGTTGTGAGGACTTGAGCTGCTCAGGTTGGATGAGTGTAGCTCAATTCAATTCAGCTCGACTCAGCTCAGCTGAACTAACTACAGCTCAGTGCAGCTCAGCTCACCTTAGCTTAGTGCAGCTCACGCCAGCTCAGTTCAGCTCAGCTCCCTGCTCAGATCAAATCAACATCGCATTTTTCCAAGTCTCCTGACCTCCTACAGCTTCAAGTGCCTCATCTGGGAATACGGCGTTTATAATACCATTCCCCTAATGAGTGTGGAAATGCAAATGAGACACAAGTGCTTAGAAAATAAAATGGTTTCAGACCTAAGAAACATATGAAGAGTAATATAATTAATACCCGAACCCAATACCTAGACTGTGCAAATATTGATGTTTTGCCAAATTGACTTTTTAATTGTTTGTTTTGGAGACAAAACTTGGACAGTTACGTTGATGTTCTATTTGCGCCCTTGTCCAAGTCTGTTCTTCTCACTCGCCACCTGAGGCACCACTCCTTAAAATTGGGTGCGTTCTGTACTGTACTGCGACTACACATGAACGTTATCAATACATGGGAAATGGTATTGTTTGTGCATTTTAAATCTGTATATAAATGACATCACACTGAGTCATTCTGCAACATGGATTTTCTAATAGATGAATTTAGTCCATTTACATTTATTGTGATGCCTAATGAACTTTTTCTTTTTAAATACATGCATTTTCTTCATTACTCACTTTTATCCTTTCATTGGCCTTCTATTTCAGGGGATGACACACTATAGCCTGAGGGATAAATACACCAGCACCAAGTTTTTAAAATAAACATTTATTGGGAAAGAGATAGCACAGCATATGGAGCCCTCCAGAATCAGATGCCAGCGGTGCTCATTTACTTACCTCTCGTCTAAGGCTGCTTTTACACCGAAATGGCAGAGGTGGAAATATGTACTATCTGGCTCTTTACAGAAAGCGTTTGCCCATCTCTGTCTGTAGGGTTAATTTTATTTTTTGGTAACTACTGGTTTGGAGGTCATGATACATTCTACAAATACTTTTTAGCAGTTGTCCTCAAAATTTTAAGGTGAATATTTAGCAACATCTACAGCTGTCTTTATCCTCTGCCCTAACTACTCAGTGACCTCAGAGCTCCTGAATTCTGAACTGTCCCCTCCTTTAAAAATATTATTGTTGCCTAATCTGTTACTTCTATCATATTTTAACCTCTGCTTTAGTCATTCTTATTTTTTTGTAGTCACTTAGATTTCCAACATATTTCCCAACCGACAGACTCACGTTGCTTCTTGCACTCCCCTTCTTCCAACTCTGACTTATGTCCTCCTGCAGTATTTTTATTCTGTTAAAGTCTAAATTGATAAATACTTTGCATTTGTATAATGAAGAACCCTTCGCAGTCTGTACATGTGAACAGGTGGCTGATAGTACCTTCTCTGAGCCTTTAAAACGGTGTCATTGTCGTCTAGATTTGAAGAATGATGGCCAGAGGCCTGCTAGGATTTGATCCCTTCTCTCTGGTGATTTTTAAACTTTTCTCTTTGTCTTTGATGGGTTCACAAAGCTTTACTTAAGTTGCTTTGAGTCAATAAGAGGCCTCATGTTTTTTCACCTGAAGAATTGTCATCTCTCAGCTCGTCACACATTGTCTCTCCCGAGTTCTCTCTTGCTTTCCTCTCTGGAGCTCGTATTAAGCATAATTGATAAAACTGCACGAAATTGTTCATAGTCAATCGTTTTTGACCCACAGAAATAGCTCTACTTAATTGATTGGCGCTTCCCTTTCTGTCATGTTTCAAATTCCTCTTTCATATTATACATTTAATTTATCTCAGTTTTTTTTCTACATTGTGCTATTGCCAAAGGTTCATTGTACAGTGTTTTCGCTTCAATGTGTCTGTCTAACTCTATCCTGTGCATGTGTCTGTTGGACTCTTCCATTCTAATGATTGTAGTTTTCATTCTGAGAATCTCTGTTTCCTTCTTGTGCCTTTGTTTTACATACATCTGGCTTTCTCATGTATTTCTTGGTTTGTATATTTTGTCATTCTCTGAAGATTTAAGATATGCTTAAAGTTCCTTTCCCGAATGTTTCTCTTATTATTTCTAGTTCTTCAGATCAATGTCTCTCATTTGTTATGTCTCCTGGCTGCACCAGGCCTGAGGATGGTGCTTTGCTCTCGTGGATTGTAATTTTTTATTGAGAGCTCATCTTCTATGGGGCAGCTTTCCCAAGGAGCCTTGTCCCCTCGCGTTTTGGAGGTATCCCTTCTGAGCAGTTTCATATTTGCCTCCACAGGGATTGGTCAGCCTTGGACTAATTTTAAAATAGTTTTATAGCCTGGAGTTTCCTGGGTGGGCCAGGCTGTAGGGCTTCTGGCTTGTGCTGGGGCCCAGAGACACACTGCCTCCCTGAAAACTAAGGTCACGTTTCTCCTCCTGGTCACCAGCTGCTCTCATCCAGCCCCAAAGTCCTGTGACTTGTTTGTCTTCTGCTTTTACCGGCTACAACGGTTGAGTTTTATCTTCTCTTTGAGCTCCTGGAGATTCCCCCGGCCTTGCTTTTGAACTTGACTTTGTATTTAAATAGCTTGTTACATTACAGCCAACATTTTTATTGGCTCGGACTGCTGGTCAGGTGGTGTGGATGGTCTTTCAGTGTCTGCGTGGTCCACCCTACAGACTGGACATCTGAGGATCAAGAGTTGTCATTCATATGGATATTTTTATGATCATGACAGGAGCTGTGTAAGTCACCAGAATTAAGACAGTGCGCGCGTAAATCTGCCAGATAAACTTGAAAGCTCTCCATCACTGGGAGGAATGAGGTACTCAATTTCCACTCCTGAAGGATGAACTGTAAACACACCATGTGTGCATTGGACTTATTAAGAGAACTGCCTGCGTTTGCTGTCTCTGCTTTGTCATCTTCCTCTCAAGTGTCCAGGTCATTGAGGTGACCTCCATCTGGCCAAATCCTTTCCGCTCAGACTCATTCTGTGTCATGTTCCAATACACTGCACTCTCCTGGCTCCTTCCCACCTCACCTGCCACTGTTCTCACGCGCCTTTATACAGCTTCTAAGGGCTAGGTGTCCCAGGCTCTCTTCTCTTTCCTGGGTACCATCTGGCCCATGGCCTCACCTCCAAGCTCTATCCTGAAATTAATATGCTTCTCTTCATTCTCATTGCTGTCATGATATTCCCTCATCCTTTGCTAGACTGAGAAATTCTTTTCACTGGCTTCCTTGTATTCCTAGTTATTTTACCACTAGATGCCCAGTGCACAAAATTTGTGCATGGGTAGGGTCCCTAGCGTCTGCCGGCTGCCTGCCAGGGCCTTCCTTTGCACCCGCCTTGGCCTGGTACCACCCACTCACCTACCTGCTCCACATCCCACTGCGGTCCCGCTCTTGTTGGGGCCTATTGGGGCCTGTAGCACCTCCATTGCTGCCTGCTGCCAGCTCTGCGTCGCCAATGCCCGCCATATTCCATGCTGCCCCCTGGTGGTCAGTGCACGTTTTACTCCAGGTCAGTTGAACTCCCTCCTGTAGGAATAATTTGCATATTAGCCTTTTATTATATAGGATTATCCTGTCTCCATCTAGCAGAGCCAGAATGCAAATCAATCCTGTAATTCCACTGCTTCAAACCCGCCCATGGCTTCCTGTTGAACCTTGAATGGAGGCCAGTGGAACCCTTGATACGACCTTGTCATCCCTTGATCTGGCCCCTTTGTTCCCCTGAAGCCTCATCTCCTCCATGCCCTGCTTGCTCACATGCTCTAGCTTGGCCTCTCCATTCCCCCCTAGGGCCTTTGCATGTGCTGAAACTTCTTTCGGAGCACTTTGCTCCCAGCCATCTCTCCATGGCTTCCTCCTTCATGTCACTCAGCCCTGGTTCAAGTGCCAGCTCCTCAGAGAGACTGTCACTGACTACACTTCCTAAAGGAGCATCCCTCCAGTTACTCTCCATTCCATTACCCTGCTTGCTCCTCAACTCACCAAAGACCTCATTCATGTCTTTACTCATTTATGGTCTCTCCCCAAGAAGAATGTGAGCTCAACCAGGGACCGGGGCTGCCGTGTTTACTCTGGACTTTCCAGTAATGAGAATAATGCCCAGCACTTAGGAGGCACTCAACAATTATTCCTTGAAGGACTGGGTGATCCACTTTATGCTTTAAAAATATTCTCTTTCAAGTCTTTCAACAACCCCCTGAGTACAGCTTACTGTGCCTATTATAGAGATGGGACAATTGAGGATCCCTGAGATTCTCAAGACTCCCACAGTCCTGTGGCTGGGAAGGGGCAGAGCCAGGGTGTTAGGTTTCCCTGGCGGGGTCCGAGGTGCTTGCTCCTTCTTTGTATGAGGTTACTTCTTCTGAGTAGATTTGGGACTTGAGTTGTTGAGTCGGGAGGTCTCCTCTGTTTGAGGACAAAACCTTTTCTTTACACCACAAAGAGCATCTGAGTCCCCCAGCCCCATCCCCGATGGCATGCTTCCTTCAGAATGCCCACACAACCGTTGGCACTATGCAGACACATTTAAAAAAAATCAACTCTGTGTTGGAGTCTTTCAAACCATAAAAAGACCAGTGTGAAACCACAAAACTTCTAGGTTTCTTGCACTCTTAAAACTAAAGGAAAAAGTGGGGGACAGGATTATTGGAACCATATTTTGCAAACGCTAGCTTCTCCCCTAGTCTGAGGCAGCTGGTGCCAAGCTGCAACGCGCTGCACATTTTACAAGCCGAGTTGTTAACCTCTGCAAACAGCTGCCTGCAGTGGAATTCCTGGCAGCGCCCAGGTCCCGGCCAGAGCAGGCCTCGCAGCAATGCCCCCCAAACGCAGAGCTCCACCCTGGCTTGGACACTTAATCCGTCCTCTGGCCACACTTGCTCACTGTCTCTGCAAAAAATTCTCTTGTTCTTTCATTCACGTATGACTTGGAGGTTTGGGGAGTTGGCACTAGCAATGTGTTGGGCCACGAGTTAGCTCACGGGAGAGGGACCGGCATCTTGAAGTCTTCTTGCCTATACATAGGGCGGAGTCTGGCAACGGGATCTCCGGTCTGATGGACTATACTTTGAATCCTGGCGCCACTTACACTCACTCAGTGTGACCTTGGGCCAACGCCTCGATCTGGCCCGTCCTCAGTTTCCTCATCTGTAGGATGGGGCTCCTGAAGCTGCCAGGTAGGCTGGGCATGGTGATTAAATGGGGCAGTGCATGGGAGAGAGCATAGCATGGTGCTTAAAAGCATGGATTCAACAGTCGGTGAGACCTGAGTTCGAATCCCAACTCCCGCTGCATGATCTTGGGCTAGCTTAGACTAAACGTTTCTTAGTCTCAGTTTCCCTATTGCACCAGGGTATGCAGGGGTTTAAGTGAGTTAATATGTATAAAGGTGTTGGCATAGGGCCTGGCTCATAGTCCTTGATGAACATCTACCATTTTTGTCTTATTCCCAGTAGCCAGCCTTCAGGATGCTGCCTGATACAGAGCGTGTCCTAAATGGCAAGCGTTAATATTATAAGCACGTTCTTAGGCTAGTTGGCAAACTTAAACATTTTCGAGGTTGATAATTATGATGTGTGTGTGTGTGTGTGTGTGTGTGTTTCACGTAAACATAGAGAAATTGGGGGGAAAAAGAAAATTCTTTGTTCAGAACACGTTTCAAGGAAGTTGCGGGCCAAGCATAGGCAGCTCCTTTTGTTATGTTTCGAAGGGATGAGGATTTTGTAGGCTCTGGGGCACTTAAACTCTGTCCAGAAATTCCTCTGGTAAATAATAATAATAGGAAATAGCCTTTGGAAATAATAGAGGGGATTTGGCAAATACCTTTCTTTCTGGGACTCTCAAAGCCTTCCACATAATTTTAGGGCTTTAGCGATTTTCTTAAAAGGGTTCGACTTTCTTTCCTGCCTCAGCCAGAGGCATGTTCGCAGGAACTATGGGACTTCAGAGCTGGACGCCATCCTAGGGGTGATTTCGTTCGGCATAGGCTGCTCTGCCAGCAGGAGAAACTGAGGCAGCGCCAAGGGAGGCGCTGATGCAGCTGGCGGTGAGAACCGGGGCGCCAATGCGGGACTCCAGTCACCAGCTCAGAGCTCTTTCTAGCTCACAGGCTTTCTGACTCCCGTGGGCTGCACCTTCTCAAGATGGCACGGGAAGGTGGAGCTTCACACGTGCTCACTTCCTCTTTGACTTTCCCTTGCGAAGTCTGACCAAGAGGGACAGGGGAAGGAGGGCGTGGCCTTCTTTCTCCCTGAACTCCTGTCCAGGAGTGTGAGGCAGGCAGGCGGCCCTCCTGGCTCTGAGCTGGGCAGGCTGCTCAAATGGTAGCTGTGGCCTTGGGCGATTCAGCCCAGCACCCTGGGCCTCTTGCCATCCCTTTAGGAGGCAATGGTTGATAGTTACGTGGGTGGGATCTTTGTTGGAACGAAAGCCCGTGTGCCATGTTATCCATCCCCAGGGCATGGCTGTCACTACCTGCACACATGCTGGGTTTGCCTCTCCAGTTCAGGAAATTGGTCCTGTCATTATGGACCTTACTAAGGAAAACCAGGGCAACCAATCAGTGCCATCGCCACAGAAATGTGTATCTGTCAGGGTGAGGCAGGTCATGCTGTGTAACAAACAGCCCCCATAGGCAGTGGCTTAAATACAATAAAAATGGAATTTTGGCACTTGCTGCACATCCAGTGCTGGTCAGCAGGAGGGCTCTGTTAGTCGTAGTCACTCAGAAATGCAGGCTGGTGCCGAATCGCATGAACTCGGGCCTTCATACACACGAAGGCAGCAAAAAGTGAAAATGGTGAAGCGTAGGAGGTGCGTAGGGTTTCCATGCAGAAGTGACCCTTGTCACTTTCACTCACATTTTACTGGCCAAAGCTAGTCATGTGACCACACCTCACTTCAGGGAGGTGAGGACCTGCTGTCTCGTGTGCCTGGAAAGAGAACGGTGCATCTGCGAGCCTCAGTTTCCCCATCTGTAAACACAAAAGGCAGGACCGGCTGACCCTCCTGCTCTGGCTGTGACAGCGGAGGTCTGGGGACTGTGCCTTCCAGCAGCACGCAGTCCTGCCGCCGGTGGCACGGGATCAGGGTCGCCCATGTCCACGCTGGGAGAGTCGGTGGAGACGTGGGCGCGGCCAGGGCTGAGAACTTTTGATGCTCCTGCTCTCCAAGGCTGAGCTGACGCCACCCGCCTCCGTGGCTTCCCCTCCCATCCCTGCCCCTCCCTACTTGCGCTCCAGTGTGCCGCACCGTTATGTGAGTGAGTCCCGGGTTGAGGCAGGCAGGGCCTGTCTCCTTGGTGAGGCAGGGCTGGGTGGGAAGCAGGATGGAGAGCAGGTGTGGGTGAGTGGAGACACACAGGTCTGGGCAGGGGTCTGACCTCACCCGGTGAGGGAGCTGGCTCAGCAGCCCCTGATGTGTGGGTCACCTCTGGCCCGGAGCTTCCAGCTCAGAGCAGGCGGTGGGGAGGGAAACGGCCGTCACGAGCCGGCGGGAATTCCAATGGTGCTGGAAAGACAGGGACGGACGGACGGGGACCTGGGTCCGTCCTCACTGCCTCCGCCCGCTCCTGTCCTCCAGGTGTCCTGCCTGAGCACCGAGGTCCCTCAACAGGAAACTGACCACCATCAGGCCCGGGGTCGGAGCGGAGGGAGTGGGCAGGGGGAGGGGGAGCCGCTGCTGGCCAGGCCGCTGCCCGACACCCAGGCGAGCCAGCAGACGGACGTCTTTGTGGGCGCGGGACAGAAGGGCCTGCCCTGGCCTCCTGGCAGAAGAGCACACACGTCTGCTGCTCCTCTGGTGCCCTCCAAGGGTCCCGTGATGGTGCCTGTGAGGCCCCTCCTCCCCGGCAGCCTCAGTGAGTGAGTTCTGGAATGTGGGGCCCAGCGCCACTGAGCTGATGGCCGGAGAGCTGCCATATTCCTGCGTGAGTCTTGCACGGCCCAGTTTAGTACATTTCATTGGTTTGACACATTTTTCTTGGACACCTACTATGTGCCAGGACCAGTGCTGGGACACACAGAGATGACTCCGACCCGGTCCCTGCCCGAAGGACCTCCCAGGTGGGTGGGAGGGACAGGCTCAGAACCAGACAACACGGAACCGAGGTCACCAGGGAGTTTGTGTGGGGCTCTGGGCCCACAGAGGGTGGCACGGAGCCAGCTGGGGGAGGGCAGCCATCAGCAGAAGCCTCCTGGAGCAGGGGCTGCCTGAGGATGGGGGAGTCAGCCCTGCAGGAAGGAAGGGGCGCTGTTCCCGACAGAGCATGTGCAAAGGCCCCGGGGCATATGGAAGCCATGTGTTGTCAGAGCTACAAGCCACTCAGCCTGACTGAGACCTGAGGAGGCAGGAAAGATGAGGGTGGCCCCATTTTTAGGGTCCCAGGTTCTTGGCTAAGGAACTTGGCCGAGGGGGAATGTGGGGGTTTGATGTTGGGGTGCCATCAGGTCAGATCTGGGCTTTAGAAAGTTCTGACTCAGTGGGGAGGGGACACTGTGGGCAGGAAGGCCCATGGGGATCACCATGACGGTCAAGAATAGGGTGACAGCGGTAACAAGTTTGGCTCAGTGGATAGAGCATCGGCCTGCAGACCGAAAGGTCCCAGGTTCGATTCCAGTCAAGGGCATGTACCTTGGTTTCGGGCACATCCCCAGAAGGAGGTGTGCAGGAGGCAGCTGATCGATGTTTCTCTCTCATCGATGTTTCTAGCTCTCTATCTCTCTCCCTTCCTGTCTGTAAAAAATCAATAAAATATATATTTTAAGAATAGGGTGACAGAGGCCTCGATAAACACGGGGTGGAGTGGACTTACTGACGTCACCCTCCTGGTCATGAGGGCCTTGGCCAGGCGTCGCAGGGAAATGACAAACACGGGCGATGGGCGCGCTAGCTGTCCCTGCGCTGGTTCAGGCTGGAGCGAGGGCCTGGCCCCTAACTGCCCGCTGCTGGAGAGGACGGGGCTGGGGAGCTGACGGAGGCCCTAGAGAGTCAGGGGAACTCCGCCGCTTCCCAGTCGGGCCCACGCTGGCCACGTGCTCCTCCGCCCTGGGCCACACCCACAGCTTGTCTCCTGGCACGGGACACCAGCCACGGGCGGGGGCCACGGAAACCGCCTCTTACATACTCGCCTGTCCCTTAAATTTCAAACAGAAGCCTCATCTGCAGCGTTTGGGGAAGGGTGTTATTACGGAGCTTTAATTCCCGCTGCCGCTAAGTGCGTATTAATGACCAGCCGAGGTGTGGAAACGGCGGCCGCAGCCAAGGGCTTGGCGTGTAGTAGACGGATTCAAGTTTACACTGAAGTGGGTTTGAACTAGTAACATTCACCGCCTTGTTCCTGCTTTTCTTTCCCGATGCTTTCGTTTTCACCAAGTTTCTGTCCTTCTCCCCTTTCTCTCGCTTTTCTCCACACAAGCCCGGCTCCTGTGTGCGCTGGAGCTGGGTCCCAAGCTTAGGAGGGGCTCTGGGATCCAGGCGGGACCAGAGGCGAGTGACAGGCGGCGCGGGTCTGCAGCCAGGCCCGGCTCTGCCGTGGGTCCTCCTGGCTGGCCGCTGGCCCCTTCACCTCCGAGCCGAAACCCCCTCACTCTCCAAGGGACCTGTCACATGACCTGTCACGCAGAATCAGGACCTGGGTGATGATGCCAGTGATGCAGAAAGTGACGTCCACAGGCCCAGGCACTCGGCCGGTGATCTGTACACACAGGTTTCTTCCTGTCGCAGGGCCTCTTCTGGGTCAGGGTTCGGGAGTGGGCACAGGGGACGAGCCCTGGATGGAGCAGAGGGGGCTCTAGGCCCAGCCCCACAACTCACTTAGTGCTTCCCTGTGAAATGAGCTGGTTAAGGGCACGTTCTGTAGGTCCCTTAGGGTTCCCATTTGAGGGTCCTGTCTGGGCAGCAATACAGGGAAAGTAGGAGAAGGAGGAGGTAGGGGGAGGAGGAGGAGGAGGGTGAGGAGAAGGAGGAGATGGAGAAGGAGGGGGAGGAGGAGGAGGGTGAGGAGAAGGAGGAGATGGAGAAGGAGGGGGAGGAGGAGGAGGGTGAGGAGAAGGAGGAGATGGAGAAGGAGGGGGAGGAGGAGGAGGAGGGTGAGGAGAAGGAGGAGATGGAGAAGGAGGGGGAGGAGGAGGGGGAGGGGGAGGAGAAGGAGGAGATGGAGAAGGAGGTGGAGGAGGAGGGGGAGGGGGAGGAGAAGATGGAGGAGGGGGAGGAGGAGAAGATGAAGAAGGAGGGGGAGGAGGAGGAGGAGATGGAGAAGGAGGGGGAGGAGGAGAAGGAGAGGGAGGAGAAGGAGGAGATGGAGAAGGAGGGGGAGGAGGAGGGGGAGGGGGAGGAGAAGGAGGAGATGGAGAAGGAGGGGGAGGAGGAGGGGGAGGGGGGAAGGGAGGAGGAGACAGAAGCCAGCAGGGCAATAGTGGGCATTTCAGGTGAGGTAGGCTTATTTAACACCCACGGCTTCCTGACCTGGCCTGCCCCTGCCCCCCGTGTATGGGTTGGGGGAGGGGAGGATCGACGCCATCCTAGACTTGATGAAAGTCACTGCGCCTTTCCCAGCTGCCTCCCTGGGGCGTGGTCTCCAGGAGGGGCAGGTGAGCCCCTCTCCTGAGTGTGTGCCCACAGAGAGCGCCTGTGGTGCCCGCATGGATTCGGTCCTCGGTCCTGCTCTGCTTCTAGGTAGTGGGTGTGAGTCCCGGGCCAGCCACGCCCCTCGGGTCCCTGCAGGTCCCCGGCAGGGTCTGGCGCTCTGTGCCGGGCCTGCCTGGCGCTGCGTGCGCACAGGGAGATGCTGTGACCTGTGCAGACACGGCTTTCGCTGCATCACACGGACCTGCCACCCTGTCAGCCCCAGACTTCAGGGAACCAAGGGAATTCTTCGTTTTCCTTAAACCGATGTTCTTATTGTGGTGAGAGACACGTGACATAAAATCCCCATCGTAACCGCTTTGGCACACACCTCTCGAGGCAGCGAGTACATTCACGCTGTGCAGCCACCGCCACCAGCTGCCCCAGAACTGCTTCCTCCCCCTGATCCTGGTCCCCCTGAGCAAGCCCTTCGCTCTGCCCTGCCAACCGCCATTCGACCCCCGTCTCTATTTGTACCTTCTATACGTGTAATCGTGCACTATTTATCTTCTTCACTGAGCATCGTGTCCTCAAGTTCCACCCATTTGTAGCATGTTCAGAATCGCCTTCCTTTTTTTATATATAAAAGTTCACTCTCTTTGGTCCCTGACCCTGGCATTCAAGGCCCCCATGACCAGGAATAAAAGTGGGTCTGCAAAAAGGCAAATCTTTTATTGCTTTCAGAGAGGAAGGGAAGGGGGAGAGAGATAGAAACATCCATGATGAGAGAGAATCATTGATCGGCTGCCTCCTGCACGCCCCCACAAAGGATGGAGCCTGCAACCTGGGCATGTGCCCTGACTGGGAATCGAACCGTGACCTCCTGGTTCATAGGTCGATGCCCAAACACTGAGCCACACCCGCTGGGCAGAATTGCCTTTCTTTTTAAGGCTGAGAAAATTCCATTGTGTGGATGGACCACCGTTTGCTTACACTAGTATGTTCATCCGCTGATGGAGCCGTGGGGTGCTCCCAGCTTTTGGCTATTGTGAGAAATGCCGCTGTGGACATGGGGGTACAGCTATCTATTCCTGTCCCTGCTTTCAGTTCTTTTGGGGATGTTCCCAGTGGTGGCATTGCTGGATCATATGATAATTTAAAAAATTTGAGGAATCGCTATACTGTGAGAACTACATTTTAAAGCCTCTGGTCTCATTAGCAAGGATTTATAAATCAGAGGATAAAAGGTAAGGGAAAGAGAAAAACCCTCCCTTTGAGGGCTGACATGGCAGCCCTGTCAGGAGAAGGAATGTATTTTGACTGGCAAGCCAAGCAAGCATAATCCAGGTGCGGGCAGGAGGCGGAGGGGGCGGCCGGCAAACTGGAGCCTCCTGCCCGGACGCCCGGCCGGCGACGGGCAGTCAGCTTCATGTGGATGGCAAATTGTCACTCTGGTGGAATTCGGGACGCTGTGTACGTCCTTAGGCAGCAATCTATAATTAACTCACTCAGGGACGCGGAAAGGGTAGGGCTCTTCCGGGGATGGCTGAGTGATTCTCCCTGTACCTCCCAGGAGGGGTGAGGGCCCCTGGCCGCAGCCAGCAGCTGGTCATCATGAGCTGTGCTGTTCTGATGCCTCCTCCCCCAGGGAGCCTCCGCACTGCCAGCTGGAGTGGAGGCTGACTCAGGTGAAGACCAGCCTGAGCATAGATGGGGTAGGGAGGGCTGATCCCGGAGACCAGGGGAGCCCAGGCAAGTCTGGCCTGCTCTGCAGACCCACCTTTATCCCTGGTCCTGGGGGCCTTGAATGCCAGGGTCAGGGCCCAAAGAGCGTGGACCCAACTCCTCTAAGGGTTAAGCCGCTTTTCGAATGTCGACAGGAAAAGGGAACTGTGGTGCTTTCTGACCACGGGCTGCCTGCAGCCCGGTTTCCCAAGCCCTGGGCGGGATTGGCGTCTGCATGTCCCCGCTGGAATGTCTGGGCTGCAGCCGGGGCTCGCTGTAAATGAGAAACAGCCTGGCAGGCCTCGGCCAGCTCCTCGTGCGGTCTGGGCAGGGCCGCTTGGCACGGGCCCCACGGAGGACACACTGGCTGTGCCTGGCAGACCTCCCACCAGCATGGGAGGCTTGGGGGGCCGGCCAGCCGGTTCACGCCAGCTCCTGCACGCAGGGAGGGAGGCAGGGCACCGCCCCGCAGGCACATGGAGCCCATTCTGCTCCCGGCCCGCCCCACCCCTCCTGCAATCTTGGAAACCAGGAGGTTCGCAGAGCCTGTTTTCTCACATTGAACATGGGAGCGAGGACACCCTCCGGGTTCTGATGGCATAGAGTTGGGGGACATCCGTGACACCTCATGGCTTTGAATGCCCAGGAAGATCTAAGAGACTGGTCCGACATTCTGGCTTTTTAGCCAAGAAACGGAGGGTCAGAGAGGTTTGGGAATTTACCCCGGGTCACACAGCAAGGCCTGGGCAAATAAGTCCTTCTAAGAACAAGTGATTCTCCACACGAGCACTTCTCTGGGAGAGCCCGGCTGTGACGGCCTGTCTCTCCTCTCCTCCCAGCCCAGGCACGGAGAGCAGGGATCTCCCGAGCCTTCCCGGTGCTCCTGCTTCATGTACTTTCTCCAATCCCGTGGGGTGAAGAGTCAAGGGTGTCCCCAGGGGCTTCTAGATGAGCGTGTCCTTGAAATTCGGGGTGGCTGCCATCAAGCCCCCCTACACACTGCTCTCCCACCTTCCCAAGCGGTGAATGGTGTCAATCCGTGGTCACTGGTACCAGATCAGCGCCAACAGGATCCCCAATTTGGGGAGCAGTGAAGGAGGACATTTATTCAGTACAAACAGCTCAGCTGTGGTGAAGGTTGGCTGTGAGGCTGTGAGGCAGTCCTGGGGCCCCGGGCCTCTGGCTGGACAGCTCTGCTCTGCTCTGCTCCTGCCAGGATGCTCCCCTCTGCTCCGGGGAGACCGGGGTTCCAGCTCAGAGGGGGGAAGCAGTCTTCGGTGGAAAGGGAGAGTGTACTCCTCCACCAGAGAGTAGCTGACTCCTGTAGACAAAAGTCCGTGCCCTGGTCCCTGATTGGTCCATCTTCATGCAAATGAGGACTCCAAATCCTCACAGTTTGATTGGTTCAAAAAGGCACTGTCCTGATTGGTCAGGATGGAGCCACTGTGAGGCTTGGTGAAGAAGCAAATGAGGGATACAGCTGTGTAGCTCTGATTGGATGGGAAAGCCTCAGTCCTATTGGCTGAACTAGGATCCCAGGGACTCCTTTATAAGGGCTGCTTCCGCGGGCAGGAGCACAGTGCAGGCAGGCAGTTCAGTGCGGCTTCTCCCTGAAGTGCAGTCTGCGTGAGAGGCCCTGTGTAGACATGGCTGCTAGCTTTTTTGTTTGTTTGTTTTGTTTGTTTGTTTGTTTACTTTGAGCTCAGTTAGCCACCAGGAGCCCTTTGTAGGAGGTATCTTCTTTCTCAGGGTCCACAACCATCGATGTCCATAATGCAGTTGATGAAAGTTCCAGGAAAGACTTTTGCTCCTCCCTGGCATCCTCCCACAGTCCTCCAGGCTGTGCTTTTTGCTCTGCTTTATGGAGTCAGGGACCAGAGAGGGTCAGGGACCCCCGGAGGTCACTCAGTGGGAAGAGGCAGGGCTGTGGGAGGGCTGCCTGGAGCTGCGGGAGGACTGCCTGCTCTAGCCTGGCTACAGAAGGGTCCAGAAAATTCCTCCAGGCTTAAACACGGGCCCTTTTCCTGCGGGAAGGAATGGCACACTTGGTCATTCACCACTGTGTGTCCTTGACTTTGCAGGTAACCCAGTGTCCTCGAGCCTTGGTTTCTCCACCCGAAGCTGTGGGCACTGATGCAGAAAGGTGAACGAATAAGAGAGAGGAGGGGAGGGGTGGCTCCAGGCAGGGGAGTTCAGGGACCTGGTGTTGGGATGGGGGCGGGGTGGGGGGAGGTGCCTGGCTGTCGGAGGGGCCGGGTTTTGGGCTCTCAGAGGGGACCAACCACGTCTCCCGGAGCTGCTTTCCCGTGTGGGTGATGTGCTGATGTCCCTGCTCTGGGAGCAAAGGTATCAGAAAGGGCGAAGGAGCCTGATAGGCTGCTGCCCGGGGGTCAGTGCCCCTCAGTGCCCAGCGAACGACCCAGAGGCCTTTCACACGATTATAAAAAGGATGGGGCAGCTATGCCCTCTTCCGCGCGCCCGTGAGTGAACTCAGCACCTCTCCTCGGCCTGGATCGTCCTGCTCCGTTTAAGCCCACGTCAGCGGGGGCAGACATCAGAACAAAGCCTCCTCTTTCATCCAGCGAAGGTCGTCTCCCAGCCTTCCCGGAGGGCAGTGATGTCATGAGGCCTCCTGTGTGGAGGAAGACGGTCTTATTAGCACTGATGAGGCCGTTTGCATCAAAGCTAATTAGGATGGCGGCCGGGGAGTGGAGGTCTGGTAGCGTGTCAGGGGCTTTGCTGGGCCGGACACACCGGCAGGACTCTGGGCTATGCAACGGGTCCTTTTCCACCAAAGCCCCCATCTGCATCTGATCTCAGGATATTGGATTTTTCTTGGAGGAGAGAAATAAATGACTTATCTGGGGAATGCGCCCGGAGTTCCCTCCGCGCTTGGCGCAGGCTTTCTATTGGGCTGAAAGAAGGTTTGCTGATTCTCATGTAAATCTCTAAAGCCCGGTGTCATGATGGGAGTGCCCCCTGTGCCAGGTGAGCGGGTTGCATCCCAGGACAAAAAGGAAGACAGAAGAGTGACTGCCTCCAAGGAGAGGGAATGGATTCGAAGACTTTCAGTGCCCGTGGCTTCTTGATACCGTGGCCGGGAAATCCGACTCACTGAGGAGCATTGTGTTGGTTTATGCTCAGAATTGATCTGGAAGTCTGGCGGGTGCACTTCCCTCCCACCTGTCCCGAGCCCGACATGACCAGGCTCCGCGAAATACCCGCTTGGGGACATGCAGCGTCCATGCGAGCGCGGGGCCTCTGTCTCCCGCAGATGCTCACTGGCCGCGGCCTGGTTTCAGCCAGGTGGGTGCCTCAGAGAATCCTGTCCCCGTCTCCTGGATGTGAGGAGTGAAAAGCAAGGACGGCCCACGGGGATCTTGTCGGTGTGGCTTTGCCAGGCTGGGCGGAGGGAAACGAGGCGCCTTTTCTGATTCTGAAACCCATGGGGGGATTTCAGGGCGTATGTGGTGAATCCAAAGCGGGCATCAAGGTGAGTGGGAGGGGCTGATTTTAGCCTCTGCCAAGAGCACGCGTGTTAGATGGCATCTGCGTGTTCCCAACTTTATCCTGAACTCGAACGTCAGGCTTGGAAGGTCTTTGACACATGTCAGCAGTTCCCTTCTTCTGTGGAGGAGAAAATGGAGCCCGGGGCAGGTGTCGTGACCCACCCACTGCTGGCGGGTGAGCTGGGTTGAGAAAGGCGCCGTGTTTTCCAGAGGTGGACACAGAGTCTCCCATCCCACAGGCCCCTCTGCGATGCCGACCTGCTGTCCTTGCTCCCAGGGGCGTCTGCTTCTCGCCCCCTTGAATCTGGGGTGATGCTGGGGCTGCTTGGGCAGGCAGACTATGGCCGAAGTGCCACTGTGCCACGGCCAGGCAGAGCCCTTCCTGGCTTGGCGGCTTTTGCTTCTGGCGTCTTAGAACATTTACTCCCGGTTCACTCCCTCTCTGACACCAGCTGCCCTATTGTGCGACACGCGAGTCCCCCGGAGAAGCCACATGTAGCTGCTTCAGTCGACCGCCCGTGGGGACCATCAGCCATAGGAGTGTGTCATCTCAGACGTACAGCCCGGCGAACTCTCCGATGACCGCGGTCCCAGCCGGACGCAAGAGAGAACCACCAGGCTGAGCTCACTCAAGCCTTCCACCTGGGAGAGGTCGTATGAAAGTGTTGCCGAAAGCCACACCGTTTTAGGGTCCGTTGCTATGCAACAGCGTTTGACTGGAGCACCACTCCCATCACGTGAGCATGGCTCTGCGGTTTTACCAACGACAGCCCCGTTTCTTCTAAAATGCAGTGTGTTTTCTAACGGAAGGTCGTGACTCATGAGTGGATCGTCAGGTTGGTTTAGTGGTTGCAGCCCAGCGAGTGGAGTGGATGGGATTTACCAGTGCGCGTTGCACACAGGGAGGGTGGGAATGTTGTGAAATGTTGGGTGGGTTGTGTGTGTGTTCCAGATTTTGGGGCATGACATAGTTGTTGTGGGTCACAGTCAACAATGTTAGAAACACGTCCATCGCGACAAGCAAGTGGGAAGGTTTTCTTGTCTCCTCGTCGGCAAGGGAACCAAAACCGGAAGGCGGGCCGCGTGGCAGGTGAGGGCTGTCCTCCTCGCCCGTCACCAAGTCTGCGGGCCACTCGGCCTCCCTGCCATTCTTGGTGTTTTTTGCTTTTGTTTTTTTAAAATATATTTTTATTGCTTTTACAGAGAGGAAGGGAGAAGGATAGAGAGTTAGAAACATCTATCAGCCTCCCACACGCCCCCTACTGGGATCGAGCCCGCAGCCAAGGTACGTGCCCTTGACCGGAATTGCACCTGGGACCCTTCATTCCTCGGGCTGACGCTCTATGCACTGGGCCCCCCTGCCATTCTTAGAGCATTGGAAGGCCCTCAGGGGAGACCTGGTGTGGGTGCACAGAGCAGCGAGTGGCCGTGCCTGGCTCACTACCGAGGGCTTCACAGAGGAGGTGCCACTGGAATGAGACCCGGGGGACCCCCGGGAAAGGAGGGGCAGCACAGACAGGAAGATGGAAACGAACGCACGGGATGTGCTCAGGGTGGCTGGAGTGTGGGTTCATGGAGGACGAGCGAGGAGAAGCTAGAAGAAGCCGGAGCTGCCCTCCTGCCTCAGTGCCTCAGCACGCGCTGTTCCCGCTGTTCCCTGCGCCTGGAAGGCGGCGTCAGGGCTCATCCAGTTTTCTCCAGTCTTTGGTCCCCGCCCACGTTGCTTAGTAGGAGCCTTCCCTGACCTCCTTAGGCCTGCGTGGTGCTCTGTGGCGAGGCTTCCTGGCATCTGTCTCAGGGTGTAATCTATTGTAAGGTTCCCAGACTGCACGGATGATGTGAAATAGCACTTCCAGTTAGACGGTGAGACGTTAAAACCGCCCCCGAAATGGTTAAATCCCGAGTTCCGGCTAACCATCCAACAAAGGAGACACAACACAGTCATGGGATCCAAAATAAGGCAGAATACAGGGAGGGAGAAAGAACAGGTTGGAAAAAGAAAAAATAAAATAGCAAGATGAGAGACTCAAATCTGACTTACCAATAACCACATTAAATGAAAATGGTCAAGCATCTCCAACCTGGTGATTTAAAAGAAAAAAAAAGCAATGAAGTGGAGCAGGAGCTCTGAAGCCTGTTTCTGGGTCACATTTCTTGATACATCACCCGTCTTCTATGACCTTGGACAAGACACTTCCCATGAGGTCGTCTGGTCGCCTCCGTGGAAAATGAAGGGTTTTCACTGGCTCCGTGCTTCCCACCGATTTGACCACAAGTGTCCCCTTTTCTTTTTCCTCCCTCTGGACAGCAGTCATATTGCAAATGACAGAGAAACTGGGGTCTTGGTTGTAGGTGAGGCCTTGCGGCGAGACAAGGGCCTCCTAGGTGTCAGGCCTGAGGCAGACAGTAGGGACACAGGGATGGCTGAGGCATGAGTGCACACCCACAGGGAGCTCACAGCACCTGGGCAAGCCTCGCACATGGACAGACACACAACACAGGACAGGCTTGGTGAGACAGCCGGGCGGGAAGGCGTGGTGGCCGCAGGAGGGCCAGTGGAGGGGATGTCACTTGACCCTGGAGGACAGTCAGGCGTGGCAGGGGAGAAGGGCACTTCCGGGTGGGAGATGCGCAATTGTGTGCACCCTGGCGCCTGCATTGCCAGGACGTAACCGGGGGTGTTTTAAATCGGCATCATTCAACAGCGCGGGATCAGTTTTATTCTGCCCCACCCCCGCCACACAGAGGCCCCTGACGCTGCGACCATTGGATGTGTCATTAAGTCCACCTTCTCACACTTGGCACATCAACCCTGATAAAGTTTCACCTTTTAACGAAATAAATGACTCAATTAACAAGATGAAAAACAGCGATGTGTGGCAGGCCCACTTGGTGGCCGGGAAAAAAGCCTGGAGAAGAATTATCTCAGTGGGGTGTTAATATGGGCAGAGGCTCCGTGCTCCGTGGGCGCCCCGGCTGCCAGGCTGCCAGCCTGCGGTGGGCACGGCTTGCTGACCTCTGCCGCCGAGGGGGCCGCCACCTTCTGGGCCGGACCCGGCAGGGGCTGTGGGGTCCAGCGGAGCTCCCCACACTGAGCCCTGCGCTATGGAATCAGGCAGGGTCAGAGTGTGAGTGGGGGAGCGTGTGTGTGTGTGTGTGTGTGTGTGTGTGTGTTTGCATGCACATGTGTGCATCCCTGCCTCGGCCTGCCCGGCACCAACAAATCACAGTCTTTAATGATAAGACACCCCCATGCCAGGCTCGGTGCTAACTCTTTATCTGTTTATCTCTGCAGAACTGAGGGCTGACCCGGGGCAGGACACTGGGATCTGACTTGAGTCTTTTGTTGCTTTGGAATAACAGCGCCCTCTCTGCCTCCCTTTCCCCTCTGCCCAGAGGGCAGGGCGGGGTCTCCTGGGGAGGCTGGGCTGTGGGCAGGTCCTGGCACCGAGCTGGGAAGATGAAGTGGCACCGTTGTCTTCTCTAAGCTCTTGGTTCCTGGAGCCCCTCGGTTCGTGGGGAACAGGATGATCTGGGCACAGTGTCTGCAGTGGCTGCGGCCTCGTTGCCCACGGGGCCCCAGATAGTCCTGCATTCCAGTTGGTGCAGCTACGCCATTCCCCCCCACGCCTCGGAAGTGACGGCCGTCGTTAGCCTCCGTGGGGCTGGTTATTTAATGCGTTAATAAAGGAGCGAGTGCGCTTCCGGATCCCAGGCCCATTTTTAATATTTGATAACTTTCCACCTAATTGGCTCCCTTTGTCATCGTGCGTGGCTTATGGTGTGCGGGCAACATTACGCTCTGAGAAAGGGCCCTCGGCATCACCCACCTGCCAGGGGCCCGTGGCACGAACCTGGGTAAGGACCAGGGGTTTCCAGGGTCCCCAACCCTGACGACCTGTGTGTCATGGAGCTAGCACAGTCATCGTCATGACAATGTCACCACGGCCCCGAGTGCTTAGCCGGGGCCAGAGCCACTCCTCCTTCTTATCGAGGTCCCATTGTGCAGGCCTGAGATAGACAGTAGGAATGCAGGGATGGCTCAGGTCTCTCAGGCACAGGTTGATGAGTGTTGACGAATGTGTACGTCCCTGCAAACAACCTCTCATTGAGGCAGAGAGCAATGCCACAGCCCAGAAAGCGCTCCCTGGTTCTTCAGCGGTCTACCGCTCCCTCCCAGAGGCAACTCCGATCCTGTATTCTTCCACCAATGATGAGTTTTTCTTCTTCAAATAGATGAATCCTACTGTGTGCACGCTTTTGTAGCCAGCTCCTTGCACACAGCCCGGGCCTGTGAGGGTCACCCACCCTGCTGCCCACGTCCGTGTCCGCTCCTTGGCATTGAGGAACAGTGTCCCATCCCACAGATTAATTCACTGGGCTGTTCCCCAGTTTCTTTGTTTAGTCTCACATTGATCGATATTTAAATATTCCATACACATCACACATTGACTACACAAATCTCTTGGGTTGATGTTAAGGAGCAGAATTGCTCGGTCATGGGATCAGTATCTATTTCTCTTCATAAGAAACTGACAAACTATTTTCCAAAATAGTTGGACCCTTTTGCATTCCCGCCAGCAGTGTGGGAAAGTTTCATTGGTTTTACAGCGTTGCCACCACCTGGCATGGTTAGTCTTTTTCGGTGTAGCCATTTTTGAGGGTGCTGGGTGGTCTTTCACGGGGATTTTAAGGATTTATGGGCACGTTTAACCGGGTCCTCCAGGCAGTTCTGTGAGGTGTTTGCTCCTCCTTTCTCCACTCTGTGGATGAGGAGACCGCATGGCGGTGTGGCCATGACGGGAAGGCAGGCTGTCAAGTGTGGGAGGGTGGAGCACATCCTCTCTGGGTGCTTCGAGGCCTGGGATGATCTAAGAGTGTGACTCCCTGTCCTGGAGCCCCTACTGTGATGTGAGACCCTCTCCAAGCCCCAGGATCCTCTGGTTCAGAGGACACACCATCTGTTGCTTTTGTCGTCGGAATAGTTTGGTTTGACCTCTTGACTCTCAAGGTGTGGACACTGACCAAGGGGGGACAGTAGGGAAGGAATTAACACACGTTCGCCAATGACCACGATCCAGGCAACGTGCCAGGTGCTGCCACAGCTTGCAGGAAGTCTCTCATAAGGCAGATGGGTGTTATTCCCATTTTACAGATGAGCAAACTGAGGCTCACTTTCAAGCTGGCATATGAATAGGAAGTGTAACCGAACACCAGATGCTCAGGGTTAATAGGTGACAGGGATGGTGAAGGGCATCCTCAGACCTTAAAGGGATGCCCCTGAGCTGGTGCCCTTGGCAAGGCTGCAGGGAGGGGGGAGCTCTGAGCAGGAGAACTGCACCCGGGGCGCGGAGGATGGGACCTGCTTGGAGCACACTGTGCAGGGCTGGGGATGGGGCAGATGAGAGAGGATGGAGGGTGGGTCCCAGGGGCATGAAAAAGAGCATCTTGCTAGGATCCCAGGTTGGAGTTGCAGGGGAATAGAGACAGACGTCAGATTTTAAACAAGGGTTGTGAACTCGGACCCTCTTCAGTGTCGAAGGGAGCTGAGATGTGAGCGCTAAAGGAAGATTCCAGTTTGGGCGCCTCCAAGCAGGTCACAGCTCTGAGATGGACCACAGCCTTTTAAGTGAAGAGACATGTCATATTGTGTGTGTGTGCATGTGTGTGTGTGTGTGTGTGTGTGTGTGTGTGTTTCAATGTGGATGATACTGTAACAACTATTTCCTGCTCCCTCCACTAACTATGCATCATTAATAGATTTCCCAAACACCAGTCCTGTACATCTTTTCTAAAATATCCTTTTGGAAGAATCTACCACATCATATTTATATTTGACATTCCATTATTTGACCGTTGGGTGATTTCAATGTTTTCTGCAATTAGGAATAAATGCCACAATCAACATTCCCGTGGAGAAATCGTCCCAGCGTCTCCAGCTCCTCGGGACACGCTTGTTGTGAGGGGCATGTGCCTTTGCAGCCGGTTGATCGGAATGGATAAACCGACCTTCAGGACGGGAGGACCAGATGCGGCTTCCAATAACCACTTCTGGTCCCCACTTCACGGCTCCCTGGCCGAGGTTAGAAATAATCCTTTAAAAAACAACTTTGCTAAATTGGTGAGAAAACAGACCATTGTTGCTGCACTTGGCACTTATTTGAGTGATGAAGAAGCCGACATGTTTCTGTGTAATGTTGGAATTCGTGTATTTTTTCTTTTTTGAGAGTCACTCAATCGTGTCCCGTGTCCAGTCTCTCCCCCGGATGTTGCCTGCGTGGCTCCCACAGGCACCGTGGCCCTGCACTGCCCTGTAGGCCTGCAGGCCATGCCTGCCCCTGGGCGGCCCCATCCCCAGCCCCCACCATGCTCCTCCTGAGGCTGCTCTGCCTGCTCTAGGGCCTGCCTCCTCTGCTGCATGGTCTGGGCTCCCACTCTGCCTGGAACCATCTCCAGGGCCAGTCTGGCCACGCAACCTACCGTGGTCCCTTGCCTTGTGGTCTCTGCCCGCCCTGATGGCCTTGCCCCAGCTGCTGGGCACTGGCCCTGGAAACCGGGAGAAAACCTTGGTGTTGTGGTCCTTGGGGCGGGTGCAACCGTGACTCCTGGGCACGGTCAGGCGCTTTGCTGTCCCTGTCCCAGCCCCCAAGTCCATGCCTGGCTTCTGTTTCCATCAGCATCTTTGCCGTGTTTGCAGTGACCAGGAGCTCACCACCCCAGGCTGGCGCTCACGTCGCAGGCCACTCTGCTCATGGGGAGCGTTCCGGCTCTGACAGAGCAGGCCCTCGCTGTCGGGGTGTCACCTCCTACAAGCAGAGGCCAAGACGAACAGTTAGATGCAGGCCATTGATTTGGGAGGTGAGCCCAGGAACCGGAAGCAGTGAGGTCTGCTGAGCGAGGAAGAGAGGGCGCAGGCTCGTCAAGGGCCATTCCTGAGCTGGTCCCCACTGCGGGTGGCTGGGGTGCATCCCCCAAATTATCCCTCCAGGGAGGGGCGGCCGGATGCTGTCCCATGGCTGATTCTGGCCTCTGGCAGCATCACCTCCAGGCTCTGGGCTGCACCCACACCTAGCCAGTCAGGCTTCGGTGGCTCTGAGGCCGAGGGGCAAGGAGCTGTGGTGTGAACATGGTGGGTGGGGAAGTGGGCCAAGTGCATGGCAGTCGCCACCAGAGTTGCACTTACTCAGGGGCCCACAGGGTGTGGGTGGCACAGCGTCTGCTCCGTCTGTGTGACCACCCACTGGGCGAGGGGATGTGAGGGTCTGGGATTTCGAGCGCCCATTCTGTCTTCCAACAACCACCCAGGTGGGCCAGACCCCAAGGGAAATGATGCCACAGCCACGCCTGAGCAGTGGCCATCTTTCTCAATGCAAGTCTCCTGGGCTGCCAGCACCCTCGCCATCCAGCGATGGAGACTCCACCCTCCACACCCTCCCCCGCCTCCAAGGCGTTTCCCAGAGTGAGGCCCCAGGACCTGGCGTCAGTGGCCAAGTAAGTCTGCAGATTCCTGTATTTTCTGCCCCACCTTGTAGAGTCACAGTGGAAACTGATGGAGTAAAGGCCCTGACAAGTCCTGCAGCAGAGAGACGTGCTTCACTTTGTTCGGTCCAGCGCTCACCCCTCTCTGCTGACCAGGGATTGTCAGCCAGTAGCACTTGAGGCGCACACCTGGTGAGGCCGAGGCCTGGGTGCAGGGCCTGGAGCGGATGTGATGGCTTGCGCAGTCGTAGCCTGGGTTTCCAGTTGCCTGTGTGGATGGCTGTGCCTCAGCTCCACCTTCCCTGACTCTCCCTGAAGCGGGCTTCCTCACCCTCTCTGCAGGGAGCCAGGCCTCCCTGGCCCTCTTCCTTCCTGCCAGAGCCCGTAGACGGTGCCTGGTCTGAATTTGCGATTTGCTGGACCTTGTGGGAGGGACCCACTGCTCCAGGCAGGAAGCTTCAGGCCCAGCGCTGCTCCCCCATCCTGAGACACCCTCCCCCGAACCCCTATCCCTGACCCTGCCTGTGTGGCCCCCTTTCTCCTCCGCTCTCTCATGTCACGAGGGGTGAGAGTTCCAAAAATCAAACGGTGCTGCATTTCTGAGGATGGAGCCCAAAAGCCCTCTCCTTTGGAAGCTGAGCGCAGCAGGGATGTGTGGACGCAGGGCTGAGAGGGGCTGAGCGCAGGAGCCTGACGAAGAGGAAGAGGAAGAGGAAGAGGAAGAGGAAGAGGAAGAGGAAGAAGCCCGTAGGAACGCTCTGGGGGTTGTTCGAGCCGAACTGGCCACCGTGACTCTATTTCTGCCTGAGGCCTCAACTAGGTCAGGTGTATTGCAGGTCCCCCCCTCTCCCCCCCATTTTCTTTGGACCCCATGTGGGGGCACCTTCCCTGCCGTATCTCACGCCCAGCGCTCCCTGGCCCTGTCCCTCTGTTCTTAAGTTGTGGATAAGCAGAGGGTGGACGCCTCCATCCCCCTGACGAAGGCGGCCTTCTCGGTGTGTCGTGTGAGCCTTACTCAGGCGAGGGGGACGTTTCTGTGCTGGCTCTCAGGACATGTTAAGGTGAGCACATTCTGGTGGTGGCGGAAGAGAATAACCGAGGAGTGTCTAGGGCTAAGCATCCTGTGACTCCCCGGCCTTTGCACCAGCTGCTCTCTCCGCTCAGCCCGCAGCCCCTGCGGCCGGCCTTCCTCTCTGAGCCTCAGAGATTCCTGCAGGCCGTGGAGCTGCGGCAGCAGACCTCGCGGGTCACCGAGAGAAAGCGAGGAGGGTTTCCAGGCGCCTGATGGCTCTGGTTCACTGGGAATCTCTGGGTCCTGGTGGCAGCAGTGACGTGTGGTTCCATTTCCAGATCGACTCCCAGCAGCCCCTGGGAGAGAACCTTCCCGCCTTATGTCACTGGCCAGAACTGGGTCACCTATCCGTGCCTGTACCCCTCACGGGCACCCGTACCCCACCACTCGGAGCAGCCATGAGCTTCCCGGAGCCCGGCCAGCTGCCCTGAACGGCACGGCAGGCCGGTGGCCTGAATAGAATCAGGCTGCAGACAGGGACGGGCCCACAGCGCCTAGGGGTGCCTCTGGTGTCTGTGCTACCTGCTCCCTCACACTCGCTGCTCCTTCCTGGAGGCCTGGAGGCCGAGCCAGGCCTGGCTCCCCTCTGGGACTCCTCGCCCACCAAGTGCAGTCCTGAGAGTGAGCTGATCAAAGTTTCCTTCCTTTTAGGGATTGAAAATGGAAACCCAAACGCTACCAGCACAGCATGAGTATGCAGACAGTGCCATCCGCCGTTGCCTTTCTCCCTTCCTTGGCGGTACTTTTTTTTTTTTTACATGAGCAGTGACGTTGAGCTCCAAAACCTGCTCCGTCCACAGCGAGCAAACGATGTGATTTGCGACAATCACAGGCAACTCTTGGCGCGTGTTTGTGCCATCGGCTTCTTCCCGGGGCAGCCTCTCCCGTTCTTGGTCACACTGGCCTTTCCTGCCCTTCCTGGTATCGTTCCCCGGATCCCTCATCCTCGGCGTTTCGCTCACCAGCCCGAATCAGGACAGAGTCCTTTCTTTTTAAGACACAAAAGCACAAACAAGCAATCGATAGGAAAGCAAACGCCGCCTGCACGCAGGTTCCCTTTTATCCGTGCCGTTTGCCGTCACGATTCCAAAATTCGCTTCCAGTCAGTCCCTGAACCCGGGAGGAACGTTCTTTTTTAATATATTTTTATTGATTTCAGAGAGGAAGAGAGAGGGAGAGATAGAAACGTCAATGACGAGAGAGAATCATTGATCGGCTGCCTCCTGCACACCCCACACTGGGGATTGAGCCCACAATCCAGGCCTGTGCCCTGACCGGGAATCGAACCGTGACCTCCTGGTTCATAGGTCGACGTTCAACCACTGAGCCACGCCAGCCGGGCCCATGGGAACTTTCTATGGGTCGCTCATGGTGGGGTGTCCACAGAAAGAGGCCCTGACTCCTTTTGGGGGAAATGGATATGGAAGCAAAGAGAGAATCACAGAACCCTCTCCCCTCCCTTCAGAAAGTCCCACTCTGCCGTCCTCTCTCGCTTCCATCCATCACCCGAGCAATACCCCCCCAGATCAATGCATTAGCATGTTTGTTTTTCACAATGAAGGGGAACTTCATAGCCTCATCATTCATTCCAGAGTGCGGGGGGGAAAAAAACAAAAGCCAGCCACCGAAATTTGCATGGTGCTCAATTATACATTAGTGAACATCACTTGGCAATCTGTTCATATCAATTTAATTGGATTTTAATACTGCCTCTGATCTTGTTTTCTAATTAACAGCAGTGCTTGGAAATAAAGCAGAACCGTGCACCCAGCAACACCTTTGATCTCGGCCATATGGAGCTCTACCGCGCTCCGGAGAAAACCCCCGCGCCGCCACTGCAGGCCCGGGGAAGCGGGGGCCCCCAGATGGCCGGATACCACGGACGCCCGCACCCCATGGACCGTCTCATCCTCTGATTGGTCCCCACGGCAGAGGCAGCGGACAGACTTCTCCAGCTGGAGGCACATTCCTGTCCCCGGCCGTGGGTGAGGTTGACGGTTTTCACAGCTCGATTTTGGGGGACAAATATTTGAGTAAACAGACCTGACCCCGCGAGGCTTGTTCTCATCATCGGAACAGAGCGACGGCGGCTTGGGTGACACGGGCGTCCCCTCTGCTTGTCAGACGCGCCTCTGGACCTGCAGGGGAAGCTGGTCAGGCCGGTCCTCCTGATACTTCCCTGGCTGTGGGAGGTCTCCTGTCTTGGCCTCTTTTTCTCTTCTCTCTTTTCCTATGTTTCAGAAATCCCTGGCTCTCTAATCTTCCTGATTTGCATCGTGTGGGTCGATCATGTAGAAAGCCTGCTCTAACCCTGAGACAACCTGGACACGGATGAGACCAGGGCCAGTGAAGTCAAAGGGGGTCCCCCGGGGAGCGGAACAGTGTCGGGGGAGCGGGTGCGACACGGCCGTGGGGCAGGGCCCGGAGCCGAGGACCTGAGTCCTGGTCCTCCACTCACCGTCGTGGGGCCCCGCAGGTAGGACAGGTGGGCGTGGAGTGTGAAGCCTATTGTGGTGGCCAAAAATCTTGGTCCATAGTGACAGTTGTGTGACCACAAGCCAGCCCTTTACCTCTCTGAGTTGTGTTGCTCTTAAACCATTTGCGATTTTGAAACCGAAAAAACTGCAAAGGCATGTTTTTACAGGTTTATAGCAGGCTCATTTGGCAGCAAAACCTGACCCGAACTGACGTGAGCTGATCTGTAATCTTATTTATCCTGCTCAATGCAGATATTCATTACTATTGAAATAGTAACTGGGGTGATGGGGGAGAGGGTACCCCCCAGACCCACCAGGATTCCTTTTAAAACTCTGGGATATTCTGGGTTCTAAACCACACTGGGCCCCGAGGTTCTGAGACCAGTGCCTTCCTCGGGGACATGAGCTAACCCACCGATAGCAGGGGACACTTGCTGTGTCTGGAGACAGTTTTGATCGTCGCCACTTGTGTGGGATGTTGCTCTTGGCGTCTTCTAGGAAGAGGCCAGGGATGCTGCCGAGCATCCTTCACCGTGACGGCCCCACAACAGAGAGCAGCCTGGCCCCCAATGTCACCAGTGCTGAGGTGGGACCACTCCGCCGTAGAGGCTGCTCAGTTCTTGTATCACCCCTCCAGCCCTTCTTCCTACCAGGTGTACTGGTTAATGACACAGGTTTTGTAATCAAAGAAAACACGATCATTTCAAGAGAAACATCAAAAGTGCTTTATTGAAGGTCATGTCCATCGCTAGCTACACATTTCCCCCATCTTTCGGGTAATTTGTGGATACCGTCCCAATAGAACTTTTCTTGTTTTGAGGCAAACCATTCAGAGACCCAGTTTTCCATTTCTTCGTATGTTTTGAAGTGCTGCTCAGAAAGTGCGTGTGCCATTGATGGGAACAAGTGTTCATCTGAAGGAGCAAGGTCTGGTGAATACAGCGTGTGGGTTAATATAGGGTGTCCCAAAATTCACGCAAGAAGTAATCTTGATAGAAAACACAGGTTTATAATTAAAAATTGTAAATGTTTTATTGATTCATAAAGTATCCAGTATAGGGTTATGTATGGAATAGCACATCGGGTAAATGGCCTCCACGGCTTTGCTGGCACATACGCAAAGCCGTGGTCTTCATTGGTCTTCATTGTCCCTGCTCCTGGGCCCTAATTGGTACTTGGTAATGCTTATCAAATTGAAGGGATTGAAATCAAAGGGGAACAGATATTAGAATCTGATTCAATAAACCAAGTAAAATTAGGCTTTTATTTTTGTTGTTGTTGTTGTTAATGCTCACGCAAAATTCAAATCTTACATGAATTTTGGGACACCCTATACTTCCCAGGCAAGATCTTTTAACATGTCTTTAACTGGTTTTGAAGTGTGTGCTGTGCGTCATCACGAAGCAAAATTACTTTGCAGTGTCTTCTGGCCCATTCTGGTCATTTTACCATCAAAGTGTGGTTCAAATTGATTATTTGTTGTCGGTAGCGATCAGTATTAATGGTTTCACCTGGTTTTAGAAGCTCTATTACACCAAACCTTCCTGATCCCACCAAACACAGAGCATTGTCTTCTTTCCTTGTTGACCTGGATCAAACCATGATTTTGTGCACTTGCCATGCGTCCTGGAGGTGGGAATGGGATTGATGAGCCTCTAGCCAGCCTCAGCCACAGCCCACCTTCCTCCCACACACAGCAGGCAGCCACCCCTCCCTAGGGAAATAGCCCCATTAACCATCCAGCCTCTATATCAAGTGGCAAGTCTGGGTTTTTGAATAATATGGAATGCTCTCCATCAGTCCTCATGGCCTGGTGACCTCTGAAGACAAGTGACATGTCCCCTGTACATCCAGAGTGCAGTGGTGGGTCAGGGACTGTGTGATTGCCATAAACTCTTCCTATAGGGACGCAGATGAATGGGAGACAATCACATCCCTGATTGGTAGCAAATCTGAAATCTTCACCGGGGTGTTCATGGTAAAAGCTCCAGCACCTGGCATCCAAGGTTAGGTCTTGATCCTGATCTTCAGGAGAAAATTCCTGTTCGGGGGTTCTCTGTAGCTCCTGGCTTCACTCCTTAGCCCGCCACTCCCCCTCCCCGCTTGGGGGCTTATATCGTCTTTGAAGCCCACCTCCTGCCCAGGAGGTGTTGGGGACTTGAATGTGTGTGCACTTGTGTGTTTTTAATGCTAAGCAGTGATTGACTGTCTATCGTGAACGCTTTTAAAAGCATTTGTGAAATTGACATATAATTTAAGTATGGTAAAATTCACCTTTTGGGGGACAAATATTATATATCATCATATAACTACTGCCACAATCAGGATTTAGAATAGTTCCATCACCCCCCCCCCCGCCCCCCATTTTCCTGATTCTTCTTTGTGGCCGACCCCTGCCCCACCCCTAGTCCCTGACCACCTTGATCTGCTTGGAATCACACAGTATGTAGCCCCTGAATGGAACTTCATTCACTGAGCGCAGTGCATTTGCGATGCATCCGGGTTGGTGTGTGATTCCAGCTCATTCATTTTTGTTGCCGAGTAGGGTTCCATTGTATGTATGGCTGTCATTCCGAAGGACTTCCTTTTTCCAAGTTTGGGGCTGGAACCATGAATAGAGCTTCTATAAACATTCACATCACAGACAGATTTCTGTGTGAACCTGAGGTTTCATTTCTCTTGGGTAAAATTGCTGGGGCCTACAGCAAGTGTGTGTTTAATTTAATGCGACACTTCCATAGCGGCCATGCTATTTTGCATCCCCACCAGTTGTTCCCTGTCCTTGTCCACACTTGCTCTTTCGTCTTTTTGATTTTAGCCATTCTAATCAGGGTGTGTTTCACACTTCCCTCGTAGCTAATGATACTACTCATCTTTTCTTGTGTTTATTTGCCATCCATGTATCTTCTTCAATGATATGTGTTTTTTTTTTTCAGATCTTTTGTCCACTTTGTTATTGAGTTGTTTCCTTATTTTGAGTTGTGCAAATTCTTTATATATTGTGAACACAGTTCTTTTTTATTAGGTATATGATTTATAAAAATTTACTCCCAGTCCTTGGCTTGTCTTTCAAGTGTCTTACCAGTGTCTTTCAAAGAACAGAAAGTTTAATTTTGATGCGAATTTATCAAGTTTTTCTTTTAAGGGTGAACTTTTGGTTCTGTACCTGAGACAAGGCTAGCTAACCCAGGGTCACAAAGATTTTCACCTACGTTTCTTCTAGAACAAAATGTGTTCTAAGTGTCGAATAGTGAAAAACTTTTTAACATTCACTTTTGATTTCTTTGGTACTACATATCCTTCAAGAGCTTAGTATGCTGCTGATCAGCCTGCTTTGCCCCATTCTGAATACTGGTAACCACACCCAGAGCGCTCTCTGGCTTGAACAGAAAGGCCACACCTTCATCTGATCTTTGCTTTAAATCACCTTATCCAACTCAAGGTTTACGGGGCCATGGCTCCTCCAACGTGCTAAAATTCCACTTCTATTGGGGACTAGAAGCTGTTGGCTTTTCCTACCTGGCAAGGCCCCCAATTTCTGGACTTTCTATTCCCCTTCAATTCTGCTTGCCAACCGGGCAAGTCTTTCCTGAGCGTATTTCTTTTTTTATGATATTTTGCCTGCCCGATGCATCCAGCTGTATCGGGCACACGCAGATTAATGCTCTGTTTTCAAACTTCTTCCCTAGAGCTGTAAGTTCCATGGGCACAGAGCGTTCTCTCCAAATGATTATGGGCATCTTTCTTAGCCAATGCTTGCCCATCTGTCCATCTTAATATGTCTATGCCTTCACTTCCCGCCTCTTGAATAATAAGTTGATTCCATCTATCTTAGAATTTAAAAAATTTTGCATCCCCCTTCTATCTCCTATTTCTAGATCAGCCAGGATAAGTAACACTAGCTGCTACAACAAAAAAGCTGGCATTTCAGTGACTTAACATAATAAAAGTTTATTTTTTTATTCATGTGAGCATCCTGTTGCGGGTTGGTGTGGGTTGGTGACTCTCCTCTGAGCCTTGACTCAGGAAACTGGATTTCTTCCATCATGTGGCTCCACTATCTCAGGGGCCATGAGGACAAGGGAAAAAGAGAGAGAGAGAGCACAGAGGACCATGGGGAGTGGTTTAGACCTGGACTTAGAAGGTGCCCATTAGGTCAACCCACATTTCATTGGCGAGAATCTAGTCACATGGCCCTAATATAATTGTAAGGGATTCTGGGAAATGTAGTCTTTCTGAGAGTCCATGAGGAAGAAGCAGAAGTGGTGAGATATGGTTGCATGGACCCATTTCTTTGGCAGGGAGCTAGGGTCAGATCCTTGAGTCAGATCGCTTCTTGTTCTTCTAAGGAGTGCCTATTGAGGAAAATCTCAGCATTTCATTGAATTCCATCCATGTAGTGATTCCTTTAAACACACACTGGTTTGAATCTCCATGCGCTAGGTATTGTGCTGTCACGGAAAGTGGGAGGTGGAAGGGGGCAGCACTATCTCTAGCGCTTGAAACGATATATTCCCACAGTGATAGGCCTATTTTATCTCCAGTGTACAGATGAGCCTCTGGTTCAGGAAGGCAATCTGGCCCAAGGTCACAGAGCTAGTAACTTGATCAACCGCGATTAAATCTTATATTCATTCTAAGTGGTTAACCTATATTTGCACCAGGAGGAAGTTGATTCCCTCCAGGTTATAGTCTGGTGAGGAGTCAGACACAAAATCCAATAATTACCATCCAGGAAGACAGGCAGACAAGGCATCATGACCGCTTTAGCTGGGGGTGGGGGAGGCACTGGTTAATCTTCGGGGGGAAGGGCATTGGAGCTGGGGTTCTATGGGGCAGTCAGGAGCTCACCAGAGAGAGAAGGAGGAAAAGATTTTTGCTACATATATCTCGTTGTGGCCTCTGATCCAGGCCAGGACCCACATGGGAGCACCCCCCGACCCCATGTTTCAATTTGGAGTTTCTGGTTTTAATTTGTGATGCCTGCGAGGGGGGCTTGTGGGGAAGATCTAAAGGAAATGCTGCTCTGAGCTGGCTGGGCTGTCTCCAGGAGGTGGAGATGTTCAGATAAGGTGCTGTGAGCCTGACCTTGCAGAGCAGCCCTGCTGGGAGATAAGGGAGAGGAGTTGCAGAAGGGGCTTCCTGCCGCCCGCTGATTGGCTGGCCGGTGGGTCTGCAGCGTGGGGCTGGGCCAGGGCTGCAGAACCTGCTGACAGGGTCAGCGAGGTGCTGAGGCTGCACTTAGCGCTCCCTGCTCGGGGGCGGCGTCTCCGGTCCGATCTCCCCATCCACGGAGGACCCCCTCTGAGGCCATGAGGGACAGGGTGTGATCTGGGTTACAGCCCTGGCTCTGTTATTCCTTAGCTATGAGGCCGTGGGAAAGTCAGTTGCCCCCGGGCTTCCTTTCCCTCTTATGAAATGGGGTTATCAATCATTTTTTAGAAAAATATAGTTTTATTGGTTTCAGAGAGGAAGGAAGCGGGAGAGAGAGAGGGGAACATCAATGATGAGACAGATGCATTGATCAGCTGCCTCCTGCACACCTAAACCAGGGATTGAGCCCACAACCTGGCAGGTGCCCTGACTGGGAATAGAACCGTGACCTCCTGGCTCATAGGTCGACACTCAATCACTGAGCCATGCTGGCTGGGCAGGTTATCGATCTTTACTTAACGCACTGTTGCCAGGAATCAGCAGCCGATGAAGCAGGGGTACCTACAAGGGTATTTTGGTATAGAATAGACACTTTCATCATCACCATCATCATCATCATCATCATCATCATCCATTATCTGGTCTGATTGTGGTCTCTGCTTAGAGACACATTCATTCTAGATCTTTCTGGAGCTCTGTGGCCATGGGCCATGCTCTGGGGATATGGCCATAACCAGACCTTCTGCGCTGGAGCCTCTGGGCCGGGAGGGAGACCGATGGGTTGAGCTCTGTGGGAGCACAGCGGGGGTGTGAGAGGAGACGCCTGAGCACTCACCCAGGCCAGGGGCACGGAGGGGGTCCCAGCAAGCACTGGGCTGGTGTCACGGGATCAGGACCCGACTCTGAAGGCCTGCAGGGAGGCCATCGTGCCCTGAGAACCTACCTCTGTCTTATCTGTCATCTACAGAGTCCTTTCCACGTAGCCCTCCAGGTGGACAAGGGCACAGGTGTCACTCCTTTTCTGTTGATTTTGCAAAATGCTGATGGTTTTTTACTATGTTCCCCTCCCTCCCTCCCTCCCTCCCTCCCTCCCTCCCTCCCTCCCTCCCTCCTTTTCTCCCTCCCTCCTATCCTTCCTTCCTTCCTTTCATCTCATCCTGACTCCCTTTTAAAAAATATTTTTATTGATATTTTTAGAGAGAGAGGAAGGGGAGAGAGAGAGAGAGAGAGAGAGAGAGAGAGAGAGAAACATGGATGTGAGAGTGAAATGTTGATTGGCTGCCCCCTACCAGGGACTAAGCCTGCAACCCAAGCATGTGCCCTGACCAGGAATTGAACTGGCAACTCTTCAGTGAACAGGACGAAGCCCCACCAGCTGAGCCACACTGGCCAGGCCTCTCCCTCTCATTTGCTGCTGCCTCACAAATACAACTGTCTGTTCTGGTGAGCAGGGATCTGTGAGCTTCTGGGTGCTCTGCGTGGGCTACCATGTCACACCTCCTCACTTGCCATGAAAACCCACTGGCTACCGGGACGGCTCTCAGCGCCTCCGGTGGCATGGGAGCTTCTCTCTGTGCCCGTGTCTCTGTCTGTCTGTCCCTCTGTGTTGGTGGGAGGAGCCCTAAGCAGCACTCACTGCGGACTGGACTTCATTCACGCGCAGGCAGCAGCTCAGCACAGCTCTGGGCCTCCTGGAGAGACATTCCAGTGGAGGCTTAAAACTTCAGAAACGCAGAAGCCACAAAATCGGGGGCGGTTATTCACACGGGTGGGAACAATCATAAAGACGGTCAGAATGCTAATTGGCGGGCCATGTTCCCCAAAAGAAGAGGGGGAGGGAGGGCAGGGAGGCCAGCGTGAATAACGAGGACATGGCAGTAACACAGAGGATGCCAACGGGAAACGGTAAGCACACAGACAGTGGCAGCGGCTGGGAAAGTGCAGGGCAGAGTCCCCAGGAACAGAAATGGCTGTCCGCCTCTCCGCGGGCTGCCGAGCGAAGCGGGCATCTGGGTTTGGACTAAGTCGAATGTTCCAGCCCCCTGAGAGCATGCCGGGGGGTGGGGTGGGGTTCTAAAAACCACCCTCCCTCCCCCGTGTGAGGTATCACTTTGTGAAATCCACACAGCGGGCTCAGAGGCACCTCACTCCTGGGCTTCTCGCCTCAAATGTCCCTCCGTCTCGAATGGCTCCCCTCCCCGCCAGAGCACGCACGCACATTTTTCATTTTTTGTTTTTAAATCCTCACCGGAGGATATTTTCCCATTGACTTTTAGAGGGAGTGGAAGAGAGAAGGAAAGACAGAGAGAAAGATTGATGTGAGAGAAACACATCCATTAGTTACCATCTACACATGCCCCAACCAGGGCCCTGGCTGGGGAGGAGCCCGCAACTGAGGTATGTGCCCTTGACCAGAATCGAACCCAGGACCCTTCAGTCTGCAGGCTGACACTCTATCCACTGAGCCGAACCGGCCAGGGCACGTACCGCAAATGTGAAGTGCTGATTTATTTGGCATGCTGTCCGACTCCCCAGCGAAGCGGTAGATGCCAGTGTTTCTGCCTCCACGTTCTAGGTCTAGGACTTGGGGGTTGCTCCGACTCAGGACCCCCGAGACCTCCCTCTGTGCTCCCTGAACGCGGCTGGCTCTGTAGTGGGGCCTCTCCTGGGACATACTGGCCCCCGACACCAGCAGGGCTCTGATGCGGCATCTGGGCCCACGTCCTAATGGTTATTGTCAGGGTGGCCTCGGGCAAGTCTGACCCTCTCCCTGCACTGCAGGTTCCCCGGCGGCAGAGGGGAGCAAGAATCAGAAAGACTGGGTGTCGCCGGCTGCAGGAGGACCCAGGGCTCCCCATCTCGGGCGGCACCCTGTTCCTTAGGAAAGAATGTCCTTACGTGGGGGGTTTTCAAAGGGAAGGTGTGTGTGGCGGGCGCCGTCATTGAGGACAAGGAGAAGATACGAGGATCGCTATTCATGTTTAATTCATGTATTTTTTGTTTCATTCTAGCTACTTTGCATGGAGAGTAATTTGGTCTCAGGCAGAGTCCATGGGATGTCATGGAGTTTTGTCTGTGGAGTTCTGGGCTCAGTCGGGAGCATCAGCCGGTACTGCCTGCAAGCCTGTGGGGCTTTGCTCACCGACACTAAATGGCCCCAGAATTCCGCCCCTTCCTTGCAGTTGTCCTGTGTCTTTCCCAACCTGTCCCATAAAGGCAGGAGCCTGGTAGGAGATTTCAGAGACCTGGGATGCAAGTCCCATCATGGCCACTAACTTACTGGGTGGCCTTAGGGCCGTGGTTGGCAAACTGCGGCCCCTTGAGTGTGGCTCTTCCACAAAATACCACATGCGGGTGCACACGTACAGCGTGATTGAAACTTCGTGGCCACACTCAAGGGGCCAAAGAGCCGCATGTGGCTCATGAGCCGCAGTTTGCCGACCACTGCCTTAGGGAGACCTCGCCTGTTCCCTGGGCTCTGGGCTCTTCGCTGTGACATGAGTGGACGGGGCCAGGTCATCACCCCCATCACCTCCGAGTCCTCTGAAGCTCAGCGATGCCATCACTCTCTCACCGGCCAATGTTTCCTCCAGAAGCCCTCCCTCACCCCAAATCCACGGCATTTAGCAAAAACCCCCCAAAATATACAGAAGATGTTGCTTTAGGATCTTACGCTTGGTCAGAAAAGTAAATAAGCAAGATTATTAAGACAGAGCCAGAGTGAGACTCGAGAGTAGAACTGCAGGGCCAGCCTCTCCTGGGACAAGCATGGCTGCGTTTTCACACCCACTTTGCACACAGCTGCCTTGCCTGTGGACCTTGGAGGGAGGTGGTGTGAGGTGACAGGACCAGGGAAAACGCTGCATGTGAGCCTGGAGGTCCAGCCATTTCTCAGTCCCAGGTTCTGTCTGGACAGAGGCTGGGACTAGGCCTCCAGGACGAGGGCCAGCGGGAGGTCACTTGGCTGTGCCGAGCACCCCTTTCCTCCTTGTGGGGTAGAGGGACCGGCAGAAAGGCGAGGGGCTCATCCATCATGACCTTCTCATGGGTGTGAGACCCGGAAGGGATCCTGGGAAAGGGTGGGCTGTGGGCCCAGGAAGCTTGCACACATCATAATTCCTTGACAGCTTTATTGAGGTGTAATTGACAAGCAATAGACCACACAGGTTGAGAGTGTCCTATTTGGTACGTTCTGACATGTGCATACACCGTGAAATGGTCACCCCAGTCCAGGTAGCAAGTCACCTCCCAGGGTTGGTTCCATTCTGTGAGTGGCTCTCCAGTTTCCTAACAGTACCTTTTAAAGAGAAGACATCTTCATGTTGAGGAAGCCAATTATAATTTCTTTAAGGATTGTATTCCATGTTGTACCTAAGAAATCTTTGCCTAAACGAAGGTTACGAAGGTTTTCTCATATGCTTCCTTCTAGCAGTTTTATCGTTTAATATATTATTTTTTGATTTATCGCTTGCTTTGAGTTAATTCTTGCATATGGTGTGAGGTATGGATTGCATTTTATTGTTGCATGTGCTTATAATAATTATTTTTTAAATTTTTAAATGATTACTAGTAATCTGTATTATTATTAATGGCGCTAGAACCACATGTTGAAAAGACTATCTTTCCTCCACTGAATTATGCTTACATATTTGTTGAAAATTAATTAGCCATGTCTATGTGGGTTTATTTCTAGAGTCTGATCTGTTGGTCTATCTTGACACCAATACCGCACTGTCTCGGTTACAGTAGCTTCATAATAAGTCTTGAAGTGAGTGTTTGCCTTTCCACTGTGTTCTTTTTTAAAGTTCTTTTGTCCATCCTAGGTCCTCTGTAGGTCCATGAAAATTAGAGTCAGTTTTTTGTTTTTTTATAAAAACCTTGTGGGGATTTTGGATGAGATTTCATGGAATCTGTAGATCAGTTGGGGAGACTTGATATCTTAGTAGTAGTGTGTCTTCCGGTTCAGGATTACAGTGAATCTCTTCAGTTATTTGTGGCTTTTAAATTTGTCTCAGCAATATTTTGTAGTTTTCTGTGCTCAGGCTCTGTACATCTTTGTTAGTTTATGCCCAAATGTTTCTTATGTTTTAATGCTATTGTAAATACTTTTTTAATTTTCAATTTGATTGTTGTTAGTGCATAGAAATATAATTGAGGTTTTTATATTGATCTTGTATCCAGCAACCTTGCTATACTCACTTATTAGTTCTAGTCACTTTTTTGTATATCACAAAAGATTTTCTATGTACACTATGTCTGCAAATAAAAACAGATTTACAACCTTTTCATCTGGATTTCTTTTATTTATTTTTTTCTTGCCTTACTGCATGAACTAGAACTTTCAGTACTATGGTGACTAGAAGTGGCGAGAAGAAACTTTTGTTCCTAATCTTAAGATGAAATAATTCGGTGTTTCACATTAAATGTGGTATTAGCATATGTTTTTGGAAGATGCACTTTATCAGTTTGAGGAAGTTCCCTTTTATTCCTAGTTTGCTGAGGATTTTTTTTTTTTTAATTAGAAATGGATGCTTGATTTGGCCAAATGCTTCTTTATATATCTATTAAGTTGATTATATAGTTTTTCATTTTTTGGCTTGTTAACATGATGAATTACATTGATTGATTAAAAAATTAAACCACCATGCATTTGTAGGAGAAAAATCCACTTGGTCATGCTGTTCTTTATATATGTTATTGAATTTGGTTTACTAAAAATTTAAAAATAATTTTTTGCATTTATTTTTATGTAGGATACGGTACTATAGCTTTCTTCTTTGTGATATCTTAATCTTGTTTTGGTATCAGGGTTGTGCTAGCTTTATAGATTGCACTGAGAAATAATCCTTCCTCTATTTTCCTGAAGAGTTTGGTATTATTGTTTTCTGAAATGTTTCAGTAGAAGCCATCTGGGCCTGGTGCTTTCTATTGGAAAAATTTTAAACTAAAATTTCAATGTCTTTAATAGTTAAAGTGCTGTTTGGATTATTTACTTGTTTTTGAGTAAGGTTTGGTGTTTGCTCATTTCATCTAAATTGTTGACATAACATTTTTTACATTATTTTTTTTGTCATTACATCTTTTATTCTTGAGATTGGTAATTTGCTCTCTCTCTCTCTCTCTCTCTCTCTCTCTCTCTCCCTCCCTCCCTCCCTCCCCTAAGCAGCCTGGCAACAGTTTCATCAATTTTATTGATCCTGTCAAAGAGCCAGTTTTTGGCTTTATTGATTTTTTTTATTGATTTCTATTTCTTTGATATCTTACTCTGATCATTTTTATTTTCTTTTTGTCTGCTTAATTTTTGGTTTGTTTGTCATTCTTCAGCTAGTATTTTAAAGTGGAAGGTGAAAAAATTGATTTGAGAGCTTTCTTCTTTTCGAATGTGGGCATTTAAATCTACAAATTTCACTCTGAGTGCTGCTTTAGCAGTGGCCTATTCATCGGGTTTGCTTTAGTTCAGTTCTCAATATTTTCAAATTTTCCTTTGACTTATGAGTTATTAGAAGTGTATAATTTAATTTCCACGTTCTTGGAGATTTTCTAGGTATCTTTGCATTATTGACGTTCAATTTAATTCCACTGTGGTCAGTGAACCCACTTCCATGACTTGAATATGCGAGACTTGTTTAAGGCCCAGAATGCGATCTGTTTTGGTGAGTACTTGTGTGCACTTGCAGCATATTCCACTGTTGTTGGGTGAAGGACTCTAATATGTCAATTGGGGCAAGTTGGTTGATAGTGTTCAAGTGTTATTAATGATCTTTCTCTCCACTTGCTTCGTTAATTTTTGAAAAGAGGATCTTTAAATCTTCAACTGAAATGGTAAATTTGTCTTTTTCTCCATGCCATCCTAGGAGTTTCGCTTCATCTGTTTTGAAGTGCTGTTACTGAGTGCATGAACATTGAGGGTTAGTATATCCTTTTGATAAATTAACTTGATAAATTGAGGCCATTATGAAATGACCTTCATTGTTGCTTTGTTATTCTTTGCCCTGAAATCTATTTTCTGTTATCAATAGAGTGACACCCACTTTTCTTTTGTGTCAGTATGCTATATATTTTCCAATCATTTTACTTTTAATCTAGTGTCTTCATATTTAAAGTAGGTTTCTTGCAGGCAGCAGAGATTTGGGCGTTGTTTTGTGGACCAACTCTGCTTTTTAATTGTGGTGTTTAGATCATTACAGTCTTGTGCCTTTTAACAGCGGATGCATCCTAAGATATGTGTCCTTAGAGGATTTCATCGATCTGTGAACAACAGAGTGCACTTACATCCACCTAGACGGTACGGCCGGCTACCCACCGGGGCTCTGCGGTGTAGCCCACAGCACTGAGGCCGCGAGCCTGCGCCGTAGGTTATGGTACTGAATATTGTAGGCAACTGTAACCCAAAGTATTGTGCGCATAGAAAAGGGACAGCAAACATCTATAATAATAAAAGCGTAATATGCTAATTACACCAGACAGCCAAATGACCTTCCGGACATCCTTCCAGACAAAGCGTGGCGGCGGGGACCGAGGCAGAGGCAGTTCGGGGCAATCAGGCAGGTGAGCAGTGAAGGGTGATCAGGCAGGCAGGCAGAGTGGTTAGGAGCCAGTGGTCCCAGGTTGTGAGAGGGATGTCGGACATCCCTCGAGGGGTCCCAGATTGCGAGCAGGTGCAGGCCTGGCTGAGGGACACCCTCCTGTGCACGAATTTTGTGCACCAGGCCTCTAGTACAATATAAAAATAAAAAACGGTACACCTGTACAGGGCATACACCATGCATGGAACTCATAGGCCCGGGAGCTGCTTGGGGTGAGTGGTGAGTGAGCGGTGAGTGAATGTGGAGGCTCGGACACTAGTGTACAGCACTGAAGACTTTATAAACACCGCACACTTAGGCTACACTCGATTTATAAAACAGCAGAGGTTAATTAAACACCAAAGAAAATGCTGCAATTCAGAGACGTGGCAAACACGAGATGTATGAGGCATAACGCGGCATACTGTTTACAGCAAACATTTTGAAGTAAGTAATTATTTTACCTAAAATAATGATAAAACTATAGTATAATAGATACATAACCCCAGAACATGGTCGTTTATCATCATCACCATCGAGCACTGTGCCCTGTTGGTAATGGTGGGCGCTGTGCTTGTTTGCGACCCACAGCGCTGGAGATTTGCTTACCCCAGCATCCCCACCAGCACCCTCTGGGACAGCAGCATCCTGGCTGGGCCCCACTGCCCAGAGGCAAGCAAGGCGCCCTCTGGCCTGGCCCCGAGCCACCAGCAAGGGGATGATCTGCGCGTGTGGGAAAGATGTGGTGGAGCCATGCCCCCCTCATTTACAACATCCATCTCCCCGGAGGTGGCAACAGCGTATTTAAATGAGGAGGCTCTTCTCGCTGGGATTGCTGGGAGCGGGGATTGCTGGAGTGCCTGCCTGCCATTGTGGGGCCTGCTGCGGTGGGCACCCCGCCCGGTCTCTTTGGGACACCTGCCCCGTGTTTCTGCGGGGTGTATCGGGAAGTGGGCTCCCTCCTTTAGCTTCCATGTGACCCGCCTTGGGACGGCCAGAGGCTCAGGTCCCAAGAATCCTGCACCTGAGCCACCAAGCGGCAGCCCTTTCCTGAGCCTGGGCAGCAGCTGGGAGGGGGTGGCGTGTGGAACCAGGTGTGTATGAGGGACAGCGAGCGGAAGATGCCGCTGAAGTAGGGGGTAGCGGGGAGGGCAGGAGGCGGCCCAGGGGTTCTGAAATCTGTCCTGCCCGTGGCCTGGCCTCCAAAGGGGCCCCAGAAACTGAAGTCTCTGCTGCTATCAACCCCAAGCCCTGGGGTCCCTGCCGATATCGCCTGGAATGTGGCATCAGAGTACTTTCAAGGCACATCCTCACCCCTCGTGTGTCTGGAGAGACCCGTGCTTGTGGGGATGAGCTGCCTGCCAGCTGCTCACCTGGAGGAGTCAGGCTTACTGGACCCTCTTCCTCCCATTCAGCAGATTGGAAAATAGAGGCTTGGAGAGGAGAGGTGTCTTCCAAGCTTACACAGGGCACCATGCTTTGTGTGGTAATGAGCTCTCCATCCCCGGAGGTGTGCAACGCTGGGAACCCCTGGGAAGAGTGTGAGGGAGCCTCTGGGCCATGCTGCCAAAAGCTGGCTGGGTGGCATAAACACCCCACCCCCACCCCCCAGACCACACTCATCTTCCTTCCTTGAGGCCACCCACTGGCTCCCAGTCTTCCCCTTCTCGCCGCCCTGGAACTGGTCTTCACTCTCTCTCTGAAGTGAACTTACTGTATAAGTTCTAACAAGCAATGTTCTGATCTCACTTCTTGTGGCTGCAGGAGATCCCAATCTGTGGTCCCCTTTCAAATTGAAGGCCGTGAGTGAGTAATTGCTCTGCGAAGCTGAGGAGTCTGACTGAATGGGAATCATGATTGTGCGTTAATTAAAACCCCACCGATGATTAAAATTATATTTTGGCGTTTTAATAGCCCTGTGAGGGACAGGGAGACACCGGTGTGACTGCGTTGAAGGTCGGCGGTACGTCAGGCGTGTTTTCTTGGTTCCAGAAACCTGACGTGGGACCTTTGCCCGAGATGGCCTGGGGGTGGCGATGAGGTCTGTGGCCCTTGGGAACCCGAGGGCAGGGATCCTTTGACCTTTGTGAAGTCGGGGTTCGGGGTGAGCTGCTCAGGGGTGCAGAGCGGCTGGGAAAATGAGGAGGAGGTCTGAGGTGGCGATGATGACGCCCGTGCCAAATGCCTCCTGGGCTCTCCCTGAATCGGAGCGTGGAGTTCTCTGCGGATCCGATTGTGTCAAGGGGATAGGACTGTGTGTGAGCTGGGAGGATGGCAGGTCATCTGCTCACCCAGCTGGCGGCTCGTCAGCACCAGCCTGAGGCCCTGGAAGCCTTCACACTCCTCACTGCTCCCTGGAGACGTGGGCAGGTGGGTGGGGAGACCCAGGCCAACCCCTCAGGTGTCTGTCTGTGTGCCCACAGGTGTCTGGGGTTCACCAGGGTCAGGGGCGTTTTACCTCCTCCCGCCTCTCTTCTGCTTTCCCCTCCCCCCCGCCTCCCTCCCTCTGTGGAGGTGAGTATTCATTGGGTCAGGGACACTCACGTCCCGTCTCTGTCCTGTCTGGGGTATGGGCTCGAATGCCCTCCTAGCACTGGGCCAGCCTGGCCTTCCTGTGGGAACGGAGCCCCCCATGAACTTGCTAGGGGCTTAGGAAAGTGTCTCCCTAGGAAGGGGGAGGTGCCCAGGGACTGGGTGGGTGGGGCCGGCTTTACCACCGAAGACAGCAGGCGTCTGGAGGCCCTCGGACCAGGCCATTTACACGCAGCTGTTTTGATACGGGATGTGTGTTGGTCAGGACCCGGCAGGAAATGGCACCTGCAAGTGGGGTCACGTGAGGGGAATTTATCGGACGTGTCACTTGGAAAGGGGATGCTGTGATGCCCAGCCCGGGCCTGAGGAGGGAGGGGTGGAGCAGAGACCTGGGGGAGGGGGTGCAGCAGCTGGAGTCCAGGGAGGACCTGGGGGACGGGGCCTGGTGGTCACCTCCGATCAGCTTCCTGGCCCCGAGGAGGAGCCTGGAGGGCAGGCGAGGACAGACAGATGGAAGGGGAGCAGCAGGAACGGGATCTGGTCTGCGAGGTGACCGGGTGGCTCTGGCACACGCTGAGTGTTTGGTGACCAAGGGGACGTCCCACAGGGGGTGTGGCCTTGAGATGGCCCTGGGAGGGAGGTTTTGGGCGGAGGTCCCGGAGGAGGGGTAAGGCTTGTGCAGAGGGCGCGTGCAGGTAGGGAGTAGGAGGGGAAGGGGGGAAGGCAGGTGACTGGACGTGTTGGGAGTCCAGGCAGTGGCAGCCCAGATGGGACAGGTGACTTGGGAGGTCTTGGATTCTGCAGGATGTTAGTGCTGCTGATGGGGGCGATGGAGCAGGGCCACGTTCTGGGAAGAGGATAGGGCAGGATGCAGGGACTGGGCTGGGTGGAGGCTGGAGGTGGGGAGCCGTTAGGGGTTACAGTGTGGGTCTGGGTGGGGAGTTCATGAGGGTCGGAGGCCACTGGCCGCTGCAGGGACAAAGGAAAGGAGAATGGAGGGTGTAGGTCTGAGGTTCTGGTCAGAGAAAGGACAAGGCTTGCTAACGGTGGGAGAGTCGGGGGGGTCGGGGGAGGGGGCCTGGTGCTACTATCTGGAGGGGCTGAGGCTGGCTCGGCCTCACGCTCCCCAGATTCTTGGGGCGTTGGTGGAGCTCGGGGGTCTTCTCTCCTGTGATCTCAGCGTGTCCCCGTCAGAACCACCTGCAGAGTCTGTTAGAAAGGCAGCTCCCTGAGCCCCTGCCCCGATGAGCAGGCCCAGCCCAGGAAGTTCCATGCAGCTGAGCTGGTGGCTGCTGCTGTGACCTTCACCCTCCTGACCTCCAGGGAGGGTCCGTGTGGTTGTGCCTCTCACAGGTGTGGACACTGAGCACAGGGAGGTGAGCCGCCTGCTCAGCCCACAGTGTGAGCCCAGGCCTGTGTCAGGGCCCAGCTCAGACCTGTGGCCTCAGGCAGCCAGGGCCTGGCGGGGGAGGGAGGACCGGAGGTGGGGAGGGGGGCAACTTCAATTCCTTTGTTCCTACTTCCTGGACCCCAGGCAGCTCCCTGGGAGTTTGTCTCCCCCGGGGCAGGGATTCACAGGGAGTGGGTGAGTGGGTGTCAGGCCTGATAGGGTCCGCTCAGCCTGGGCACGCCCAGTGTGCCTCCCACTCAGTCGGCATTTTCATTTCGGAAAAGGTGGGACAGGAAGGGCGGGGCAGGGCCACAGGAGCGTGAAAGGGGACAGAAAGGGCCAGGTCTGCAGGGCCGGCCTCACTGATGGGGGCTCCTGGTCAGTGTGCAGAATGGAATGGCCGGTGTGGACATCTCCGGACAGGAGCCACTGTTCCTCCCGTGGGCCCAGCGTCCTGCTGGGCTGTGGATGGTGGGGACAGGGCATGCTCCCCGTCCCCAGGAGATCACAGGGGAAAGGGGCAGATGGGGAAGGAGAGGGTCACGTGCATTAAAGCCTGCTGGAATCTCTGGGACGGACTGGCCGTTCACGCCCATGTGCATTGTGGGCCAGATAGTCCTGTGGTTGGCAAACTGCGGCTCCCGAGCCACAGGCGGCTCTTTGGCCCCTTGAGTATGGCTCTTCCACAAAATACCACGTGCGGGTGCGCACGTACAGTGGGATTGAAACTTCGTGGCCCATGCACAGAAGTCGGTTTTCGGTCCGGGCGAGTCTACTTTGAAGAAGTACTGTTGATACTTGGCTCTGTTGACTAATGAGTTTGCTGACCACTGAGATAGTCAGTCTTGCCTCCTCGGAGTTTACATTCTAGCGAGGGAGCCATCCATCAAAGCGTCACTAGAAGAGCTGGAGATGCTGGTAAAAGCAGGTTGGAAGGCACAAGCAGACACTTGGAGGTTGGAACACAAAGTTGAGCAGGAGCATTTTAAGAGGCGAGAACAGCCTGTGCAAAGGGCCTGTGGCAGGAGGGACTGGAGGAGCCCATTACGACCGAAGTGGAGGGTGTTGGGGTCAGAGGGGTGCAAGATGAGCTGGAGGGGTGAGAGAGGAAATGACCCAACACATCCGTCATCCCAGGCCAAAGGGTGCCGACTCACCACCCGCCCACACGTTCTCCCCGCCTGACTGTTCCCCAAGGGCAAGCCAAGCTTATTCTAGGACTGACTGTGTCAGAGGCTCAGCAGCACCGTGGGTGGACCCGGGAGAGGTGACAAAGAAGAAAATGATCGAAAGGCAGGAAAAGCCAAGCGCCTGGACGCCAAGAAGCTGTTCAAGGCCTGGGAGCCAGGGCAAAGGTCCGCCTGCACCTGACAGGCGCTGGGGAGCGACACCACATGCTTGCGATGGGGGCGGGGGATGTGACCTGGGTGGCACTTTGGAAAGATGCCGTGGTTTGGGCGTGGACCGATTGGAGGAGACGAGCAGGACAGGCCAGTGGGCGGTGGTCCCAGTGAGACGTGTCTGTGGCTGAGACGGGCTCTCCCAGGGGTTAAAGTTTGACTCCTCTGTCTCAGCTCCTTTGCAGACGGGCTTCGAACAGCAGCCATTCACCGGTTCTTTACTGACTCCCTCTCTCGAAACCTGATCAGGATGCCCCTCCCCATTCATTCAATGCCAGTGCATGAGGGTTGTGCCCGGGATTCAAGGCTCTAGCTTTGGGGCCAGCCCCAGCCCCAGCCCGTGGGGGCTCATGGCCCAGCGTGGCCTGGGGGGAAGTGGCTCTGCGATCTGGAGCGCCCCGAGGATTTGGGGAAGGAATGCGCCTGAGCTGATGCCTGAGCTTTATCTGGGTGCAGAAGGCAAGGAAGGGTGTGCTCATGAGAGGGCACCGCGACAGGGAAACCCCTAGGCCCAGGCGACCCGTGAGAGCGTGGCGTGAGGAAGGTGTTAGAAAGGGACGTGGTGGGGGAGCCTCCCTGCCACTGTGGGCTGTTTGGAAAGCCTGGGGTCTGGCAGGCGGGAGGCGGGTGCTGGGGCAGGACAGGGCCTGGGCCTGCTCCAGGCTGTGGGCGCTTCTCGCAGGTGGCCCTTTGATCTCACAACAGCCTATTCAGCATCTCCAAGACGGGGCTGGCTCCCGGCAGCCAGGGTGGGGAGGTGGCAAGACATAGGGGATTGTCCCCAGGTTCCAGGGCAGGGAGGTTGCTCAGAGGCTCCCACTGCACCCACAGGGAGGAGCTGGGTTCCAGCGGCCTTAGGGAGGGCCGCTAGCCAGGGACTCCCCGGACAGGCCCCACAGTGGGTGTGGGGGCTGGGGCACCCGGCTCCTTTGTCTGCCTCTGCAGGGCCTGGGGCTGGGGCAGGTGCCTGGGATGGGGCAGGACTCGCCTGCATTGGAGGGTGGGGGGCAGTTGTGCTCCTGTGCACAGACCCGAGGGAGACAGACCCTCTGCACAGACTGACCGGCAGAGTCCTCTCTCCCTCTCTCTCTGTGGGTGAGGGCCGTGTATTGGGAGAGGCAAGGCTGGCTGTGTGGCTGTGTGAGAAGCCTGAGGTCTCCTGCCCACCCTCCACCTGCCGCCCAACCCACAGTTAATGCTAACACCACAAGGGAGACTGTATCCTAAAAATGACCTGAATGTTCATGAACGCTGAGCACAGAACAGCTTCTTCCTAGACTTTTGGGTTCTTTCTCTCGATTCACCTCCTTGTTCTAGGTGCCTCTGCTCCGCTGGTGGCCTGAGGAGCACATGTTTGGAAGGCCCGTGGGACAAGGGGTGATTCAGAGCCACTCTGAACCTCAGGCTCTTCCTCTGGACACCGGTGACAATGCCCATTGGCAGGGTTGCTGTGAGGACTGAGTGTGCTGAGAGTGGTGTGCGCATGCATCAGAGACGCCCAGGGACCTTAGGGCCCCATCTCTTAAGAAAGAGAAGTTGGCTTAGGACGAAACTTTAATTGAAATGTTTTTGTTGTGCTAAGAATAAGCCCAAAGTCAAGAAATTATTTAGAGGTTGTTCTCATTGAGTTCAAAAAAGCAGGAGACGAATGAACAGTCTGTGTTCTTCCTCACAGCAGCATCGATGTGGTCTTCTTTGAAAATGCAAATAAAGCAGTTTTCAAATAGATTTTATCCATTTAGGCAGTCGTTGAGTTATTCTGCAAGCAAGCAGTGAGCACCTACTCTGTGCTAGTCTGGTGCTGCTCCCAGAGATGCTGGAAAGAGAAGAGAGGAGGCTCGAGGCTGTGGGAAAGGGCAAACTCAGGTCCTGCTGGTCCCGTAATTCACCAACCGTGACCTTGGGCAAGTCGTTTCAACGCTGCAGCCCTCCCGGGTTCTCATTTGTGTGCTCAGGATGATAATCTTTCTCCCGCAGGGTGGTTTGGGAGGATTAAAGTTAATGCACGGACAATGCCTGGTGCGCGGGGCCAAAGAGCAGCCGGTATTACTAAGGCTGGTCCCTGCCCTGAGAGGCTGGTGGTCGGTCTCTCGAGATGAGCAGACACAACCCAAAGTGAGTGTCCCTGTGAAAGTGCGTCTGTCCTGCATCGGTGGCAGATGTGGGCTTGGAAACTTCTCGAAGGAAACTGGCCCCTGGACGCTGCTTTGGGTGGCCCTGTATCCGGCCCATTTGCAAAAGACCACTGAAAACGAACCAGGTTTCCGACGACCGCGTGTTTTCCGTAGGAGTGCTGCCCAGCAGGGAGGCTCGGGGGCCCGGGGGCCCGGGGGAGGTTCTGGGAGCCGCCTGGGCTCTGGGCGTGGCTGAGCGGGGCCCCTGCTGGAGGAGGCAGGACATGTTCTCTGAGTGTGTTTGTCCTGCAGATCCGCCCTGGGATCCCAGCCAGCTAGTGATTTCCAGGGACTCTCACGTGTCTCTCCTCTTGCCTGGACCCGCTGGCCACACGACCCAGTGGCCTCTTTCCCACGCCCACTGTCTGGTGGAGGTTGGTCCACATGCCAGGAGGGGTACCAGGGCTGGGCTTGTAGTCACAGAGCGTTCACCCAGGGCTCGGGGTGGCTGGACCCAGGCCTGTTCGAGAGCCAGGTGGGGAGACTGAGATGAGCTCTGAAATCAAGAAAATGGGGGGCAAGTCTCAAGTGTCCCCCCGACTGCCCGCCCCTCTGTCCTGTTTCCCCATCAGAGAACCAGGCAGGTCACGAGCTCCGGTGTCTCCGGCTCCCAGGCCCTCTCTGCGCCTGAACTTTGGCCTCAGCAAGTTGGACAATTTCTCAGACACCTCCCAGACTTTTGTAACCCATGACTCTCTTGCTGGCCAGTTCCTTCCTGCCAACACCCACTCCCACCCACATGAGAAATACCTGCCCGTGGACGACACGGGCTCGGACAGGCAGTTTCCCAGAAAGGCCACGATGGCCCAATTGCCACAGCCCGAGGCTGGCAGGGCGGGCGAGCTGTGGGAGCCGCCGGGAAGCTCACGCCCTCGCCTCTCCCTGCCGGCCACCTCCAGACCAGCTGAGCCGGAAATACCCAGGCCCCCAAGTCCTCTTAGCACCGGGAACCAGGGCTTTCTAGAAAGTGAGAGTCAGGGCCCGGGTCGGCCCCGCCATCCATCATTCCGGCTCAGCCCTTGCTCACCTGGGCTCGCCCTGTTCCGAAAGCAGCAGCGTCCCTGCCAGCTGAGTCACACGGCGATGCCAGCCAGAGGGCGACCGGTCAGCGGCACAGCAGGGCGACACCCTCCTGGGAAGGCGGGCAAGGGCCCCTTCTCCCTGGGCACACTGGCTCTGCCTCCTTCCCATTCTGCAGATGGACACCCCAGGCGTGGGGTGGGGAGTCCAGCACCTCCCTCTGGCCTCATGCAGGGAGCCGAGGGTTGGTATGGTCTGGGTCTGACTGCAAAGCTCTTGCTGTTATCATTCTTCTTCTTTTTTAAAAAATATATATTTTATTGATTTTTTGCAGAGAGGATGGGAGAGAGATAGAGAGTTAGAAACATCGATGAGAGAGAAACATCGATCAGCTGCCTCCTGCACATCTCCTACTGGGGATGTGCCCGCAACCCAGGTACATGCCCTTGACCGGAATCGAACCCGGGACCTTTCAGTCCGCAGGCCGACACTCTATCCACTGAGCCAAACCGGTTTCAGCTCATTCTTCTTTTTTATTTGTTTAAATATATATATTTTTAATTGACTTCATAGAGGAAGGGAGAAGGAGAGCGAGATAGAAATGTCAGTGGTGAGAGGGAATCATTGATCGGCTGCCTCCTGCACACCCACACTGGGGATTGAGCCCACAACCCGGGCATGTATCTTGACTGGGAATCTAACTGTGACCTCCTGGTTCATTGGTCAAATCTTAACCACTGAGCCACATGGGCTGGGCCTTCTTCTTATCTATCTATCTATCTATCTATCTATCTATCTATCTATCTATCTGAAACCCTAATGTGCAAATAGACCGAACGGCGGAACAACTGAACAACCGGTCACTATGATGTGTGCTAACCACCAGGGGGCACACATGGAACCTGGCGAGCATCGGCAGCAGGTGGCAGAGTGTGGAACATGGTGGGTGTCGGCCGAGGCGGGATGGTGGAGTAGGTGAGCAGGGGCGCCAGACCAAGGCGGGGCGCCAGTCACTATAATTGGGTGAGCCTCTGGTGGTTACTGAAAATTCTTTGCTCCCGTGTGCCGCAGTCCCACCCAGCACTCGCATCTGCCACTGGTGCCGGCCTTGCTCGCACCTGCTACCAGCACCGGCCCGAGCGAGGCCAGCCCGGGTCCTGGGTGCCTGCGGCCGGCCAGAGGGAAGGAAGCCTGGGTCCTGGGTACCTGTGACTGGCTGGAGGAGGGAATCTGGGTCTCGGGTGTGGGGTGAGACAGAGGTGGTTAGGGGCGATCAGGCAGGCAGGCAGGTGAGTGGTTAGAAGCCAGCAGTCCCAGATTGCTAGAGGCAGTCGGACATCCCCCGAGGGGTCCTGGATTGGAGAGGGTGCAGGCTAGGCTGAGGGACCCCCCCTCCCATGCATGAATTTTGTACACTGGGCCTCCAGTAATAAAATAAACAATGACGGCGGTGGTTCCTGGGTGCTGAGTGCAGTTGGGCACTCTCATCCACAGGCCAGGCAGCTCACTGAATCTGCACCATGACCCGGTTCAAAGAGGCACCAATGGCTCCACTTTATAAAGAAGAAAAGGAAGGTTTTACTACCTTCATAGATTTTCCTTCTCCTCCACCCTGAGAGCCAGGATCCAGGGGCCAGCTCAGTGTCACACCCTTGTGGCACCAAGCCTGGGATGGAATGTTCACTCATTTACTCACTCATTCTCATTCACTCATTCTCATTCACTCACTATCTTTCACACACTCATTCATTCATTCATTCCCAGTGACCCACATGGGGGAAGCACATGTCAGTGAAGTGAACTCATTCATTCACTATCTTTCACTCATTCATTCATTCATTCATTCATTCCCAGTGACCCAAATGAGGGAAGCACACATCCAGTGAAGTGAATGAATGAATTTATTCATTCAAGAAACATGGAGTGTTTCTCCTGTTCCCGGCATACATATCATGGGTGCTCAGTGAAACGTTTTCTGTCTTTTTCTGAGAAGGAGAAATACATGTATACCTCTGGTTTATTGAATTAGGAAATAAACTTAAAATTTAACTTTTTGAATTTTAGAGCCACCACATAGCAAAACAGGGAGGGGCACGAGGGATCCCCCTTTTCCTGGGCTCTCACGTGACAGGAGAGCAATGGGCCCAATGCTGAAGAGGGACGCCCCAGGGCACCCCACGGCCCTGGCCAAGCCTGGGCTTGCCCACCTGCCTTCAGGCTTACAACACGGCGAGCTACTCTCACAAAACAGCTGCTCTTCCCTGCGCCTGAGGACCCACGTGACTGATGGAGGCACTGAGACATGGGTGACTACAGCAGGACATGGGCTTGGAGGTGGGGACAGCAAGAGAGTGGAGAGCTGACCACGCCCTCTCCCCCACTGTGGGTGAGGCGTCTGGGTCCCACTGCGAAGCTCGGAGAGGAGCAGCGACCCAGCCACCGCAGGCAGGGCTGAGCGGGATGCAGATGGGCCCGGTGGTGCCGGGGGCAGCCAGGTGTTTTGCTGGAGAGTCAGAGCCTGGGTTTGAACACTGCCCCTCGCTTCTGTGTGGCCCGTGAGGATCACATGAGTGACACTCGTCAAGGGCTGAGCACAAGTAAGCGCCCCGCGTTCGCTGGTGTTATCGTTCCCGTCATTAGGCCCAGATGTGCCCTCCCTCCTTGGGTGACCTTGGGAAATCCCTTAAAGTCTCCCAGTAGATCCTTGGTTTCCTCGTGTGCTGGTGCCCAGGGCCTGGCATCCTGTTCGGCCAGCTCAGACTGCTAAGTTTATTTCCGTTTCTTGGATAGGTTGTTAGAGTTCAAAAATCAGGAAAGGAGTCTGGATGCTGAAGAGGCAGGTGAGACCTGGGCGCGGGGGCTCAGCCCCCAGGAGTCCTGGCCTTTGGCAGCCTCCCCCGGCTTCTCTAGGGCTGCTGGGCAGACACCAAATGTCCCTCTTGCCTCACCTGCTGGGCATTGCAACATGGGCCCAGTGCGAAGGCTAGGCTGTCCTCGGACAACCGCCTTAGTCATGGGAACCTGCGGAGCCCCGCCCAGCAGTGCCGGGCAGTCGGCGGTTAGGCAGGGGCCTGTGGGGAAGGCCTGGTTCTGCAGGTAGCCAGCCACCTGGAGATCCTCCCTGGAGACACACCTGGAGATCCTCCCTGGAGACACACCTGGAGATCTCCATGTGCCCAGGGGAGCTGGGGGGCTGCCCTTGCTTCGAGTGAGACGGGGAGGCTCCGCTAGGACTAGTGTGGCTGCCTGAGCTCGCTGGGCGGCATGGACCCAGCTTCTGTTCCTTGCTCTTCGTTGACCTGCTGGCTGAGCCTCAGGGTTCCCATCTGTAAAAGAAAGTGACTAGACTGGGTCTCTACCACCATCTCAAGTGGAAATTCCTCTAAGTTGGGTTCTCAGTTCCTTATTCTGCTCAGAGCCCCGTGCAGAGTGGGTTCCCAGTAGCTGTGACATGAGGAAGTGACATGAATGAATGAATGAATGAACAAAACACAACTCCTTCCTCCCTCCCTCCCTCCCTCCCTCCCTCCCTTCCTTCCTTTCTTTCATTCTTGTTGTTAATCCTCACCCAAAAATATGTTTCCATTGATTTTTTTAAAGAGAGAGTTAAAGGGAGGAAGCAGGAGACACACAGAGAGAAACATACTAGTGAGACAGACACTTCAAATGGTTGCCTTCTACGGCCACCACAACCCAGGTCAGGGATCGAGCCTGCAACCGAGGTCCATGTCATGTCCTTGACTGGAATCGATCCCGGGACCCTCAGTCCTCTGGGCAACGCTCTAGCCACTGAGCCAAACCAGGGAGGGCTCATCTTTCCGTCCCACAGATGGCTTGGCAGTGGGATCAGCTCAGAGCAGAATTACCCGCCCACCCCAGGGGGCTGCCGGCTCAGGTAGGAAGACTCTCTGCTCCAGGCGGCAGAGCAAACCAATTACAGTTTGTGTGTTTAGCATTTTGCACTCAAAACACTGAGGGAGGAAAGGTCATCTTCTGAAATGAGGCGCATCTTGTTGGCTGATGCTGCTTAAGTTTTTCTTTGGAGGCAGGGCCTGGTCGGGGCGGCCAGAGCTCGTGTGGAAAGGCCAGTGATGGAGGCCCGAGGTGATGCCTCCTCACCTGGAATGCCCTCTCTGCCAGTTCTCACCGGCCCTGCGTTACTCACGGCCGCCGAGAGCGGTAATCGGCAAGCGTGTGTTTTTAGCTCATGACTCAAGGCTGACTCAACATTGGGGACCGGGCTTTCCATGGCCCCGAGCTGGGCTCCTGCTTCCTGGAAACGCCCGAGTTGTTTGCAGTGTCCTTCGACGGGGCCCAGGGAGCAGAACCATCTGGTGGGAGGTCGTGCCAACCTCCAGGAAGGTGAGCGAGTGGAGGCGCTCTCTTTAAAGCCGCAGAGCTGGGGTTGGAATCCAGCACCTCCTGACTTTGAACTTATTCTCCCCCTCTCTGCTCTATGCAGGCCCCCTCTCCCCCTGGCCACCTGCAGGGCTTAGCGAGGCCATCCTGGGGGCTCCTGGTAGCATGAAGACACTCTAGCCTTTGAAGCTGAGCCCACCCTCCTCAGGACAGAGGGGGTTTCTGGGTGCATCTGCATGGTTTCCGGACGGGCCAGGGGATCGGATCCGGAAGATTTGCTGGGCGGGGGAGGGGCTGTGTCAGACCTCCTGGCTGTGCTTCCGGGCGATGGTGGATGGTTCATCCCTGTTTGTGGGGCCATCTTGCTGGTGGTGCCTCTCCCCACCCCGGCGGCCCCTGTGCTGGCCGCCCCAGCCCGGCGGGAAGTGCAGACCCTGAGCTGTGAAGCAGTGGGTTTGACTTGGCCTAACTCCACGGCTCCCAGACTTGCTGACCCTGGAGAGCCTTGTCTTGTCTTTTCCTTTGTGTTGCCTTCTCTTCTCTCCTGTTCCCTTTCCTTTCTTTGCTTTCTGGCCTCTCTCCGATCTCTGTCTCCCACGGTGTCTGGGCTGCCCCCTCTGCCCGTACCCCCCCCCCCCCCCCCCCCAGGAGCAGCAAAAACCAGACTCTTTGGGAAACAGGCCCCTGAGAGGCTGAGGGGTAACCTCTCAGGTCCACTCTGAACACACATTGGTCGGGGGCTGCTTTGGGCCTGGTGCTGGGTGGGGCTCTCCCCGTCCCTCATGGCCACCCGCATGGGGGGATGTCATTGTCCCATGTCACCAGCGAGCGCACAGAGGCTCCAAAAGCCCGTGGAGAGCGGTGAGTGCACATATGCAGACGCTGGTGGGCTGCCTCGCCTGGTGCCCAGCATCCCCCAAGCCTCTCCTGTGACGCTTTATCGAGTGATTGGTTTGTTTACTTATGTGTTTATTTATTTAATCCTCCTTCGAGAACATGTCTTTTTATTGACTCTGTAGGCAGAGGAAGGGAGGGTGAGAGAGAAACATCGATGTGAGAGAGAAGCATCCATCAGTTGCCTCCCCATGTACCCACAAGCCAGGTGTGTGTCCTGACTGGGACTTGAACCACAACCTTTTGGTGCATAGGAGGAAGCTCCAACCAACCGAGTCACCCGGCCAGGACACCGTGGACACTGTCAATGTGTAAGGTTGGACTTTGGGTCAGCGGGTGTGGCACCTTTGACATTCCGCTTGACCACTCGGCAGCTCAGTGGGTGCAGAGCCCTGCCCTGCTGCGTGAGGACAGGTGAGAGGAGGCCTCACCGTCACCTCCGCACAGGTGAGCTGGTGGCGAGAACCATAAGTCCAGCCGTGGCCTTCAGGTCTTGTCCTGAGAGCTGTTCCCAGCGGTCAGAGTGACATATGGCTCCCTGACACAGTAGCCATGGTGATGCTTTTTAACAGATTTGAGTGCAAAGGACAACTTCAGCTCCTTCGAGATACCTGAGGTGGACTCTGAGGCTGAGGGGCGATTCTTGGGCCGAGGTTCTGTTTCGATGAAACCTCTCTCCCAGGGTGTGCACGACCTCTTACTGAGCAGTGACGATGCACGTCTGGATGGGCAGCAGAACTGAAAGACTGTCTTTTATCTCCTCCTCTCCTTCGCTTTCTTCCCTCCCTTCCCTGCCCATCTTCCTGCGGCCTCCCCTCCCGGCCTCAGTTAGCAGGGGGAGGACTGCTTGGTCCAGGGTGCTGCTGTGGGTGGTCCCGACGGCTGAGAGCATTTTCTCTCTGCATCTCTGGCTCTGGGCTCTGGGCTGCTGACTTAAGTGGGAAAATCTTCTTTGCAGATTTCAAAGCCTTGGAGACGCAACTGTTGATGGTGAATTAAAAAGAAAGAAAAAAAAATTAGGCAAAATATCCCAAAGGCAGTGTGTGGGCAGGGCCCTGGGCCCCCTCCCCTCCTGACATCAGATTCCAGAGGCTCAGGCCCCAGGATCAGCAGTGCCTGCTCCGGACGGGCAGGAGGAACGCAGAGGGCTCATTCTGTGCCCCATGCCCCCCTGTGTGCCCACAGAGCCCGTCACTCTGGGCCAGTAATAACCACGATGATGTTAGCAGCACACAGGGGCAGGACCGGAAACCGTTGTCATGCTTTGTGTGTGCTGGCTCCTTTAATGGTCACGATCTGATTCCACAGTAGAGGGTTTGAAGCACAGAGATGCTAAGCAACTGGATGGAGGTCACACAGCTCGTGGCGATGGAGCCGGGAACCCAACCTCCACAGGCTGACTCCAGGTCTGTGCTGCTGTTCATTGTTTTCAGGCTGCAAATCCCTTCATAGGGGTCTGCTCCCCAGACTGCGGTAGCTGCTGGGGGTGGCGGGTGTCGGCTGCGGGGTACAACTAGACCTCAACTCCAACCCCAGCATGTGCACAGTTCTCCCCCACTGCCTCCAGACCAGGGATGGGAGGGGGTGGATGTGTCACCGTGACAATGGGCAGACCCTCTGCCCTGGGGAGGTGACAGCACGGGGCACACAGGGAGAGGTTCACGGGATACATCGGAGCTGGGTCGGGGAGGATGGCAATATTTGTTGCTGCTGTTGTCGCCGTTTCTCCTCAGGGAGCTCTAGTCTAGTCCCTGGTGTCAGAATCGGTGGAATGCTAAGAACCCCGAAACACCAATCAGAAAGAATGTGTACACCCTATGTTCATAGCAGCGCAATTTACAATAGCCAAGATCTGGAAACAGCCCAAGTGCCCCTCAGTAGATGAGGGGGTAAAAAAGCTGTGGTACATTTACGCCATGGAATACTATGCAGCAGTAAAAAAGAAGGGTCTCTTAGAGACAGCATGGAGGGACCTGGAGAGCATCATGCTAAGTGAAATAAGCCAGTCAGAGAAAGACAAGAGTCACATGATCGCACTCATAGGTGGAATCTACTGAACACAATGAACTGATGAACAGAGTGGATCCAGAGACATGAAGTGTGGGACAGAGTGCAGGATCTTGGAGGCAAGGCGGGGGGAGGAGGTCTGGGTAGGAGGTAATCAACCAAAGACCTTGCATGCACGTGAGGGGGGCACTTTCAATTCACCTTTGGTCCCCTGAGCTGGTGATGTCACCCCAGCCAGCGAGCCGAGAGTGGATGGGCAGGTCTGTGGAACCCAGAGGTACCATGACAACCAGGGGCGGGCTTTGGGCCTGAGTGTGGGCAAAGCAAATGGAATTGTCCGGCCAGGTATCTTCCCGGTTGATGTGTTTCCTCACATCCACGGACTTTGCTTACTTCATTTTATTTCCCTCTCCTGGAATAGTTTCTCTTTCCCACAATCCCCTGGAGTGGGTGCTGAGTCCCACCCCCCGGGATGAGGCGGAGACTGAGCAGCCCAGGGTCACCTGGAGTCCCGTGTGTGAGACCGGGGTTTGCATCTCCCTCTAGGTTTGCCAGTGGTCCCCCCACGCACTGCTTCGTTCTCCTCAGGCAAGTGGCCGCCCCCCCTCTCCCATTTCCTATCTTTTTTTCTTTAATATATTTTTATTGATTTCAGAGAGAAAGAGAGAAACATCAATGATGAGAGAGAATCACTGATCAGCTGCCTCCTGCACGCCCCGCACTGGGGATCGAGTCCACAATCCAGGCATGTGCCCTGACCGGGAATCTAACTGTGACCTCCTGGTTCATAGGTTGATGCTCAACCACTGAGCCACACCAGCCAGGTGAGCACCTGTTTCCCATCTTTATCTCCCAGATCTTCAGGGGGAACAGCGTGGGCCAGGAGACGGGCCCCTTGGACTGCACAGGCCTGCTCAGCGATTGCAGCCCCGAGCTTCGCAGACTTTCCGGTCTGCTGGGCCGTGGAGGGCGCTGGGTTTGGAACCGAAACACAGCTGCCCCCTTTGGAGCCAAAGTTTGGTTTCCTCTTGGACGAAGGCTGCTTCCTGGTTGCCGGGGAAGGAGAAGCTAGTCTTTAAAGGCCCGGGCGTCCCCTTGGCCTCCACAGCACGGCCTCCAACAGTTTGATGATTTAAGAGTCAGTGGATTAAAACCAGGTGGTCTGCGTTTCCCCTGAACGCAAACGCATGTTGAACTTAAAGGAAAGTTGAAAGCAAGTCAGGGAAACAGCCTGGGCTTTGCTCAATGCCCCGACTTTGAAAACTTGGCGCGAGGTCTGTGCAGAGTCCTGGTCCCCAAGGGGCAGAAAGGACTCGCGGGGGCCCCAGATCTCCCAGGACTGAGGTTTGAGGAGAAACGTAAAGCCTCCATTTTTTCTTTTCTCTTCTGGAGACCCACTTCCATTCTCATTTTGCACAAAGTATATCCACACGTGGCCAGCCGACATTTATGAAGCATCTACTCCGTGCCAGTGTTCCTGGTGGGGTTGGAGCTGTTCTCTGGGATCCTCTGCTCTGCCCAGCTGAGGCCTCACTGCCCAGCCCCTCCAGCTTTGCCCCTGCTGGCCCCCGGCTGCTCACCCTTTCAGGCCTTAGCCCCCCAGCGCTCATCCACGCACCCACAGGATTCACTCCCATGGTCGCCCAGAACCCACGCTCCACCAGCACGCGGGAGTGATGTCCTAGGACTCACAGGGAGCGCCTCCTCCAGGTCCCGGCTCCTGATGAAATCGTAATTGCTCCCTCGGAGACTCGGCCGGCCTGCGGGGAACAGTGATGCTGGCGTTTGCTCCTCCGCTGAGCTCCACCCGCCGTGTTTGGAGGGTTTCCCCAGGCCCCTTCCCTCTGCAGAGCCCCACATCCTGCAGGCAGTGATTTGACTTCACGGCACCGGGAAGGAATTCCGCTTTCATGTGGTTGGGAAGCAGAAGCCCACACAGATCTCCATGGGGTTCGAGGGCCAAGCTGGAGCGTATTGGAGTTTCTTGGGGAACCGCTCGCCGGGAACAAGGCCTGTTAGGGGCTCCTGCCAGTCAAAGCACAATGATTCCAGCCTCTCCACTGTGCAAACAAACAGCCCTTGCAGGAGTCCTCCTGGGCTGCAGGCTTGGCCAGGGTCTCCCGGGCTTGCCGACGACCCAGCTGGGATTCTGGGCAAAGGCACAGGAGCTGACGTGGGGTGGGACTACCGGTGCCGGCCTCCTGGGAGACAGTTACATAGGTAATCCGTTAAGCCCTCCTGCCAACCCAGGAGTCAGTCTCCTCCGCATTGCACGCATGAGGAAGTGGAGGCCCCGGGACAGTGGAGACGGGCCAGGAACCCGGGCTGCGGATTAGGAATGAATTCTGGGCGGGTGGCCTGCAGCTCCCGCACCATCCCGCTCCCTCGCTGCCCCTGTCGTGCCACAACAGCCCCACAAGGTCAATATTTGTGTAAGGCTTGTGTTTTCGTTGGTGATATAAAGAACACGTGTGCTTTTCTTTACAGGAAAGTTTGAACATTTAGAAGCGCATGAAGAAAATTAAAATCACCTGTATGCTTGCCACCCAGAGAAACACACGCGCGAGTCTGTTTTGTTTATGTTCCCCCGCTGTTTAGACAGATAAGTAGACGGATCTGTGAGGAGAGTGACCTCACAGAGGCGCTCGCTGATGGAGAGCAAGGTTTTAAACACGGAACTCGGAAAGCACCGTAGAGTCTGCTTTAAAGGGTTGTTTCTCCACTTAACATTTACGATGCAGTCATTAACCCCATTTTCTTTCTTCTTCTTCTTCTTTTTTTTTGTTGTTAATCCTCACCAAGGATATTTTCCCCACTGCTTTTCAGAGAGAGAGTGGAAGGGAGGGAGGGAGGGAGGGGGAGATAGAGACAGAGAGAGAGAGAGAGACATCAATGTGAGAGAGGCACATCAGTGGTTGCCTCCCACATGTGCCTGATGGGAAGGTACTTGCCCTTGACCAGTAATCAAAGCTGTGATCCTTTTTCTTTCCTTTTCTTTGATATAACATATATATATATATATATATATATATATATAATATTTTCATTGATTTCTGAGAGGAAGGGAGAGGGAGAGACAGAAACAGCAATGATGAGAGAGAATCATTGATCAGCTGTGTCCTGCACCCTCCTCCAACACCCCATACTGGTGATCGAGCCTGAAATCTGGGCATGTGCCCTGGCCTGGAATCAATTCCTGACCTCCTGGTTCATAGGTCGATGCTCAACCACTGAGCAACACTGGCCAGGGCTTAACCCCATTTTCATGTGAGGCATTTGAAGTTCAGGGAGTGAAATGTCTTGTCTACACAGATCGGACCCACCTTCCTTCCCACCCACTCCGTTTCTTCCCTCTCGGTCCCCATATTCAGGTGCGATACCATTTGGGACATAAGTCAATGAGCCCATTTGCATTTCCCATTGGATGCTCGGGGCCAGGCTTCCAGTCCTGACTCCGTGACTCCCTAGCCGTGTGGTTTAGGCAACTCCGCTCTCGGTCTGTCTGACCTACAAAATGGGCACATTTTGATTCAAAGTTCTCGTGTCTCTGACAGTGTTTGGGATGGTGCTGGGCAGACCATCCTTCCAGCTCGTGGGGCATGTAGAGCAAAGGTTTGGGTTGCAAAAGCCAGTTTTGCCACTTTTTACTGTGAAAGCTCAGGAAAGGCAGGTGACCTGCCTCTCAGTTTTCACAAAAGGACAGTGATATCTGCCTCACGGAATTGTTATCTATATATATAAAAGCCTAAGCGACCGAACAACCAAACGACCGGAGTGACCAGAATGACCGGTCGCTATGATGTGCACTGATCACCAGGGGACAGGTGCTCAATGCAGGAGCTGCCCTCTGGTAGTCAGTGCACTCCCACAGTGGGAGTGCTGCTCAGCTGAGACCTGTCCCAGCGGCCCACCAGCCCGCTGGCAGCCACTCACTCACTCCCTCAGTAGTCCTGCAGGTCCAATCTCCGGAGAATGGGCCAGGCACCGACGGACCAGCACCACTGGCCTCCTGGAAGTCAGCCTCGGGCACTGCGGCTGTTTCCTCTCCCTAGATGCTCCACAAGGAAGAAAGGATATAAAAGCAGATGCCAGGTGGCTCCCAACAACTGGCGCGAAAGTCAGTGGGACAGATCCGTATCCTGGGCCAGCAAGGGCGTCTCACCACCAGCCCAGGCCAATCCCATCCCAGCCACCCCCCTCCCCTCAGGACCCCACCCATGCACGAATTTATGCACTGGACCTCTAGTTAATAATAATACTAGGAGGTATTTTCTGAGTTTTGCTAGGTGTCATGGGGGTGTTGATGTGTTTCCACATATTCATTGGTATAGTGCTCATGACAGCTCTCTGAGGTTTAAGAATGATTATTATTCCCGTTTTACAGATGAGGAAACAGTCAAGAAACGGAGGCGTGAGGTTCTGCAACTGGGAAAAGGGGCAGAGATGCACGGAGACCCTTGGAAAATGGAAACCCTTTTTCTATACAAGACTCCGGCCAGGCTTCTGGTTAAACCAAGCTGGTTTAGGGCATTTTTTCCTCTATCACGTCCCTCAAAGTGTATCACAGCCAACAAAAAATGAATCAGCTTTGTGCTTCCCTAAAAGCCAGCGGAAGTCACAACCCCAAACCGTAGAACTTAAGGCAAAGCTTCCGAAACCCATGCAACGCAAATTGACAGGCGTGTGCCCAGAGCTGGTGCCCATCTCCTGGAACCGTGAGCAGGACACATTTCCCTAAGAGTGACTGACCCTGGTTAAAGGCATCTCCCATGACAAAGTCATCTAGAGCGTGGGCAGGCGGTGGCCCTGGGGACACTCAGTTTGATACCATGCAGTGATGGGTGGTGGAGGTAGAGGAGACACTGAAACCAGGGTGCCGTTTTGGTAGCCTGGGTGAGGTTCGGGGCGGGGGGAGGGGGGAAGGGGAGGAGAGTGCTGGATAGACAGCAATGAGAGGAGGACGGAAAGGCAGGAAATGCCACCGGACGCAGAGCCTGAAGTCCCTCCTGAACGCTGGACCAGATACACATGTGCCTCAGGGGAAGGACATCACACGTAAGAATAGAGGGGCTCCAGGCCACAGCTGGTCTTCATTTGCGATGTCCCAATTGGTTATCTTCCCCCGTCTCCCCCAAGTCCACACATGGCTACCTCCACTCAATAAAAAATGTTACGTAGAAGAACCAGTCCGTGCCCCGTCACACTATACAAACAGAATAACTATAAACACGAAGGGGAAAAGAATACCTCAGCAAAAGGCAGATCAAGGATATCTACAATATTAATTGCATGAGGAAATAGGGGGGACATTTAGACAAAATACTTCTCTATAATGTTGACAATATTATAGAAAATGTGGTCTTTGTGAAGATGGGGCCTAGAGAAGAAATTGTGCGTTTGGAAATGCCACACGAGCCGGAGCAGAGGGGTCCCTGGATCTCCCGGCTGTCAGCGCGCACTCCCTCAGCAGGCTCCCCGGGACACCCCGCAGGAGGCTCACACGCCACGCCAGCCCCTCGGCGCGGCTTTCCCTGGGAGAGGAAGCCCTGCTCGCTCACGGTGGACCCCTGGTCTCAGGCAATACCTTCCCGTGGGACCTGAACGGCCACAGACGAAGGAATGACAATTAAAAGTTGTCCCTTGGAAAGTTTTGTGTTGAATGATCTAAATTAGAGAAACGGTCTTTATCTTTTCACGGGCATATGAAACACAGCCCTTTCCTGCTTCAGAGTATCGCTCCCATGGTCATTACCGTGTAAACTGTCATATGAATGAGGGCGGTGACAGATCCTTTTTAAAATGCAAAGTGTTTGATGCCCGAAGTTATGAGAAGTTGGACAGGGGCTCTCCCTCCGCCCAGGTACGAAGGGTATTTCCCACCTTTATGATCCGATGTCCCGGCCTCACAAACCAGGGTCGCTACCCACACCGTGAGCCAAAGAAGCAAGAAGCTACACACACCCAGCCCGGCGTCCTCACGGAGACAAAGAGGAGGCCGCGAGCTGTTCAAAAGCAAAGTGATGGATGTGCCGCGAGGAGGGCCATGTGCTGCGCATTAATGCAAAAGGGCCTTTTATTGGATTGTGATCTGATTGTGTTTACAAATATATAGCCAGGAGGCTTTTAATTTTGGGGGCGACTTCATTGTTCGTCGGTCTATACCTGGTTACAGCTTCTCCATCTAGAAAATTACGTGCGTCTGGGCTTTAAATGAGATACGGCCCCGCTCCTTTAATGCAATCACGTCCCCATTTTACCATCTCCAGTTGCCCAGGGTGGGGGCCGTTTTATGACAATCTCATTTGAAATATCATAAGAGATGAAAGATGTAAATAATAAGATGTTGAGAGACCGGCTGGAATTTGAATTCATCGGAATCTGCCGCCAACAAGGGCGGGCGGACTTGATTAAACCGCCCGCATCGGGCTCTTCTTGCATTCCCAGCCACTTCTCGCCTCCTTGCTGTTTATTTTTCTTTTAAGCCCGCGTTCAATAAATAAACCCAACGAACAATTAAAAACTCCCCCAATGATTCTAGATGGAAGAATTCACAGATAGCCTGGCTGGCGCGGCCCTGGCAGCGAAGTTTGATTAAATCCTCTAATTGCACCGCGAGGGCGGGGACGACCACAATGTGCTGGTGCTTTTAGTGCGAGCCGCCAGTGAAAAACTTCAATTACCACTAAAAATGGGAAACGTGCGTAATAGATAAATGCTCTTCCTATGTGAGAGCTGCCTTTTCGAAATTACGTCCCTGTGTGGGCGAGATGCTAGTCTATGTTTTCTTGTCGTCCGTGGATCGATGTGTCCCCCCCCCCCGCCCCCACCCCAGGGACCTTCTCTCTCCTCTGGGAGACCCTCTTCCTAAGCCAGAGATTGGGTGTCCTGGGGTTGGATGATGGCATCTGGAAGTTTCTTGGAGACAAGGAAGAGCGAAGACAGAGGAAGACTTGAGTGGGTACATTTGGAGCGGCTCTGGGGTCTACGGTTGATTTGAAAGTCTATTCGGCGGTGGAGGGTGGGTGAGTGAGGGGCAGGGAGGAGGATGGGGAAGATGGTCAGAGCGTTGACAATTGTCAAACACTGCTCCGAACCAAAGGTGCGTCCATCTTCTGGGGAAATGGGTTTTCCTCCCGGGGCTTGGTTCAAACGTCACCTCTGCCAGGAAGCCTTCCCTGCCCATCTTTGCGCCCCCAGCAGGCTGCGTGTCCTGTAAGGGTGGCCCATTCTGCATTTGATGGATCACTGCTCAGACCACCTCCTGCCTCCCCTGCACCCTCACCCAGAGCTTGCATTTGGATTTCCCGGGTCTGGCTTGTTAGTCCCCTGGGGCTGGTCATCGCCCCTTCTGTGTCTCCTCCATGATATCTCGCCTCCTCCCTGGAAGGTGGGAGCTTCCAAACCACACAGATCCCGAATCCTGCCCCACCAGTTCTTAATGAGACAGGTGTTTGAACCTCTGAGCCTCGGTTCCCCGTCATTGAGGTGGGGATAGGTCGATGCAGTTCCTAAAATTGCTGTTCATAGAATACAAAAGGCGAAGGCAGCTCAGAGTGCCCCCTCCTCCTACTAAGGGCCTCCCATAGCCAGTGACTGCACCACGTGGGCGTACAAGGGCCTGGTCCCCTCTTCTCCATGCAGGACATCTCTGAGGCGTTATCCCAGATTCAGCGTTTCCCAGGGGATTGGCTGAGGCCTTGTTGCCATGGCATCATAGTCAGTGCCTTCCTCCACCCGGTCCTCCTCCTCTTGCTCCTACAGGGGTTGTCCCAGAGTGCTCTCCTCAATGAACCGCGGGCATGTGCATTGTTCTCCATTCTCTATGACCCGGAAACCCACCAGGCAACCCGTGACAATGGAGTGATCTGAGGACACAGACTCCAGAATAGGGTTTCGGAGCTGGGCACGCAGAGCCCATCGCCGGATAAATGCTGGCACGCTACAGCGATGCCACTGCAAAACCTTTCGCTGGTGGCCGAATGGGGTGGGGTAGTGGAGAGAGGGTTGCCCTGGCAGGAGCATTTCTCAGGTGGGCAGGAAGGGAGAGTGATCAGAAGTCTTACAAGTTGGAGAATTGGATGCTCGAGGCTGGGGGCCATTATGGAGGCCCCCCAATGCAAGGCTAAGGGTGATTAACTGCCAATTAACGACTAAGTGTGAAGGCCAGAGGGCAGCATATAAAGACACTCATCTTCCTGGAGAGCAGAAAAGTTGAGGATTAGGTTTTAATTATGAGAGTGGCAGGCAGGGTGTTCCAGAAGTGGAGTTCTCAAAGCCTGGAGGTCTACCCTGCCAGGGTCAGATCAGAGTCAGGAAGGAGTGGGCCTCATCACACCTGGGCACCTCCCTCTGCCTCGCCCTTCTCCCCAGCTTCTCTAAGCTGAATTTTCAGCTGGGACCAGCAGAGTGCGGGCCAACCATACGCGGAATACAGAACAGGCAGCAGAGGGGTGATGAGTGCTGATGCCACCATGGTGCCAGGTGAGCTAGTGGCTGTGCTTGTCCCACTGACCTTCCTCTTATCAGTTCTCCCAGGGAAGAGACCAACCAGGATGCTCCCAGATAGAGTGAACTTAGTGCTTGAAGCTCATGGGTCCAGGCCAGGGGTGGGCAAACTTTTTGACTCGAGGGCCACAATGGGTTATTAAACTGGACCGGAGGGCCGGAACAAAAGCATGGATGGAGTGTTTGTGTGAACTAATGTAAATTCAAAGTAAACATCATTACATAAAAGGGTACGGTCTTTTTTTTTTTTTTTTTTTTTTAGTTTTATTCATTTCAAATGGGCCGGATCCGACCCGCGGGCCGTAGTTTGCCCACAGCTGGTCCAGGCGGAAGAAGGGGTGGACTGTCTTGGATGTCGGGGCGAGCTGCCCAGATCCCACCGCAGGGCAGGGACATGCATTTCTCAGGGGCCTGAAGCGTTGGTGAGGCCATCCCTCTCTGGACATTGCCCTGAGCTGAGAGAAGCTTTCTTACACCCCCTCATCCAGGTGGATGTCTGGTTAATGCCAGGGCATAAAATCTGGCCCCTTTGCCGGCATTGGGACATCCCCAGAGGTCCATCGGACACCCAGAGCTCTGGTGGCATCGGCTGCAGCTCACGCCCCCACATTTTCCTCTGCCCAACCTTGCTTCCCTCAGTTCTTCTCCATCCCTCCCGATGCATCATTCTCAACAGCATCCCACCGACAGCTCTCGGAGCCTCAGTCCCTCTCCCAGGGGCTGGATCTACGCACACATCAATCAGGTCTGGGACTCATGCCCCTCCATCTCCTTCTTGACTTCATCTCCAAATACAAGGTCCCTGCTCCTGAGAGGGCCCTGCTCACTGTCCCCAGACTCCCCGAGGAGGCTGCTGCCATTCCAGACCTGCCTCCAGGCACCTCCTTCCTTTCCGGGCACATTCCCACCACCGCCGCTGCTACTTTTCAAGAGCCCTGGGCCGCAGACCAGCCTGCTCGGTCATCCAGCTGCAAAATAAGTCCTGGTCCTGTGGGATGAACAGGAGAGGAGGGGAGGCATTCCGTGCTGATGGAGACTGCGCAGGGCAGGGCCCACCCTTCCTGTCACTCGGGGAATCAGGTGCCCCGAAGCCACACTGCCTGGGAATGGAGAGAGGGAGGACAGGAGGAAGGTGTGGGAGGTGGCCTGTGTCCCTCCCTTTATGAAGACCTCCGAGTGTATGGTGGGCCACACAGGGAGGGCTGTGTCCGTGGGTTGTGTGAGCTTCTCCTGTGGGCACCAGAGTCCACCCCGGGCTGCAGGGCTAACGGCTGGGACGCCAAACCACAGTGCCGAGGCCTGGGGTTGGTGAAGCCCCAAGTGTGGTTTCTCTAAAGGACACCCCTCTGCTCATCCCCCCCACACCCCGTGCTCTCAGGAGCCTTTAACACGCATGCACTGGGTTGGTTTACATGAAACGTGTCAAAGTGCTATGTCACTGTCTGAGTGGCCACTGCCCGTGGTTTTGCTCCCACTCCTGCTCCTGGACTGGATGGAGGGCTCACGCTTTGTGACCCCTGAGAGGACTGCCTGGCGCTCTCTGATTCCCTTTCAGAATGCAGATGCCCATGTCCTGGGGAGAGCCTACGTTGGCCCCAGCTGGGTCTCATGGCTAATAACGTCCACGCCTCCCCATTCCTGAGAAGGAAGAGTCGTTGGGAACAAGATGATTTTCTTCTCCATCTGGTAGCCTTAAACATCTGCATTGTGAAAAGAGAGCAAAGGCAACACAATATTTGCCCAACTTGTGGCTTTGCTGCAAAGGCCTCTGGGAAGCTGTGTTCTACTGGCTGCGCTGTTCTAGCGACCACATCCTGCGGCTTGGTGGCAGAGCGAGGCCCCAGGCAGCACACAGGCTCCTTCTCATTGGAACACGGGCTGCTGCCACCGGAGGGGAGGGCGCAGGTCTGGCCGCTGGGCTGCTTCCAGGCTGACCTGAGGGGGCGGGTCGCTGAGCATTTTCTAGCTCCAGGGGCTCTCACATCTGCACTCGCACCTGGTGCAGAGAGGTGGCACCAGCTGGGTGACTCCAGCTGCGTGCCCTTCCTCTGCAGACTCCTCAGTAGCTGACTGCTCACTGCCTATCGCCTGGGGAGGTGAGGATGTTCCGAATGGAACTGGAAGGAATGTGACCGAGAGGGCTCGGGCCTGGGACCCATCCCCGCACGGCCACCGAACGTGCTGCCCTGCAAACACGTGGCCACGTTTTCCAGGACAAAAGGCCTCCACAGGGGCTGGGTTCTGGGCCTGGCAGTCTGTGGGCCGGGCAGACCGCTCTGAGCTGTGGTTTTCTGCCTGGGGCGTTGGGCTGCTGGGAGGACTGGTGAGAAAAAGCACGCAGGTGCTCAGCCCAGTGCCAGCCACGCAGTGCGGCACTGAGTTTAATTACTGGAGGGAGCAGGAGTCCTGTCTCTTCTCTTCGCCCTGGCTGGCGGCCACTGGGATCAAATCAGCCCACGGCTGTCATGGAGGCTTCACTCATGTGAGGGGCATGGAGATAGGGATATGGGAACAGGTATAGATGTGCCGTGTTGGCTCCGCTAGGTGGGGAGCATGACTGACTCTGTGTATGGACCTTGAGAGGGAGGGGCCGGAGACAGTGGGATGCACGGGACTCAGAGGAAGTGCCTGTGAGAGGCTGAGCTGGTCCCGGGATGGGGACATCGAGGTGGAACTGGCTGGGGGCCCTTCAGCAGAGCAGGCTGAGGTCTGAGCTGTCACTTCTACAGCCCTGCTGTGTGTGTGTGCTCATGTGCATGCCTGTGTGTGCACACACGTGTGTGCCAGTGTGTGTATGCACATGCGTGTGTGCCTGTGCGCGCGTGCCTGTGTGTGAGTGTGCCTGTACATGTGCGTGTATGTGGGCACATGCATTCACATGCAGGCAGAAAGAGGTGGAGTTGAGTCTGGTGTTGTAAGACCCTAAAGCTGCTCCTCAACTTGGACCCTAACGTGGTGGTTTCTTCTTACGTCTCTTCTTTCTTGCCTTGAGCAGGTAGTCTCTGCTCAGTTGATACCTTTCGCCATGAAACACCTGGTGTATTTTCAACCTGTGGCTGGAAGATGTCACAGGTTAGGAAGGGATGTGGTCCACCTGTATGTGGAGCTCACAGAGCTGAGAACTGGGAGCTACCCAAGTGATTGCCCATCCCACTCCCTGTGGTCACCAATGAGGAAACCGAGGCACGTAGAGGACAAGGAAGTCACCAAGAGGCTATTAGCTGTTGGCAGCAGAGAGGGGCTCTGAACCCAGTATTTGCTTCATAACATACATATATCTTTTTGTTTGTTAATCCTCACCAGAGGATATTTTTCCATTGATTTTTAGAGAGGGTGGAAGGGAGGGGGAGAGATACACACAGAGAGAAACGTTGATGTGAGAGAGACACGTCGATTGGTTGCCTCCCACATGAGCCCAGACGAGGGCCAGGGATCAAGCCTGCAACTGAGGTACGTGCCCTTGACTGGAATCGAACCTGGAACACTTCAGTCTGCAGGCCAACGCTCTATCCACTGAGCCAAACCGGCCAGGGCTATTTTTTAAATTTGAGAAAGAGAATAGTTATAATCATCATATATGCCTGCCACTCAAAATTAACCATTTACCATTTTTAATACTTATTTATTTATTTATTTATTTTTAATCCTCACTTGAGCATATGTTTTCATTGATTCTAGAGAAAGAGGAGGAGAGAAGAAGAGAGAAACAGGGAAACAAAGAGAGAGAGAGGGAGAGAGAGAGAGAGAGATATGAGAGAGAAACATTGTTCAATTGCCTCCTGTACATGACTAGACCGAACCCACAACTTATGTGCTCTGACCAGGAATCAAGCCCACAAGCCTGTGACGCACGGGATGATGCTCCAACCAACTGAGCCCCCTGGCCAGGGCCTATTTGTTATGTTTTATGTGCAGAGTTGGAGAATTCTGCAAGTAACAGATGAGTACACTAGACACTAAAACTACTAGCCCTGCATCGAGAGACCCACGTCTGCTCCTGGGATCACTCTTTCTGGCCTCGTCCCTTTCCTTTTCCACAGAAAGAGCTGTTACTATGAGTTTGATGTCCTTCCTTCTAAACCACTTAAAAATATCTTAACACGCACTCACACACACACTCACACACTCACACACACACACTCACACACTCACATACTCACACACACACTCACACACTCACACACTCACACACACACTCACACTCACTCACACACTCACACACTCACACACACACTCACACACTCACATACTCACACACACACTCACACACTCACACACACACTCACACTCACACTCACACACACACTCACACACACACACACTCACACACTCACACACACTCACACACACACACTCACACACACACTCACACTCACACACACACTCACACACTCACACTCACACACACACTCACACACTCACACACTCACACACACACACTCACACACTCACATACACACACACTCACACACTCACACCCCCACACACACACACTCACACACCCACACACACACACTCACACACTCACACACTCACATACTCACACACTCACACACCCACACACACTCACACACTCACATACTCACACACACACACACACACACACTCACACACACACTCACACACTCACACACTCACACACACACACTCACACACTCACACACACACTCACACACTCACACACACACTCACACACCCATACACACACTCACACACTCACACACACACACTCACACACTCACATACACACACACTCACACACTCACACACACACTCACACACACACACTCACACACACACTCACACTCACACACACACTCACACACTCACACTCACACACACACTCACACTCACACACACACTCACACACTCACACACTCACACACACACACTCACACACTCACATACTCACACACACACTCACACACTCACACCCCCACACACACACTCACACACCCACACACACACACTCACACACTCACATACTCACACACTCACACACCCACACACACTCACACACTCACATACTCACACACACACACACACACACTCACACACACACTCACACACTCACACACACACACACACACTCACACACTCACATACTCACACACACACTCACACACTCACACACACACTCACACACCCATACACACACTCACACACTCACATACTCACACACACACTCACACACTCACACACTCACACACACACACACTCACACACACACTCACACACCCACACACACACTCACATACTCACACACACACTCACACACTCACACACACACACTCACACACACACACACACTCACACACCCACACACACACACACACTCACACACTCACACACACACACTCACACACACACACACACTCACACACACACTCACACACTCACACACACACTCACACACTCACATACTCACACACACACTCACACACACACACACACACACACTCACACACACACTCACACACACACACACACACACACACACTCACACACACACACTCACACACACACACTCACACACGCACACACCCACCCCATGCATTATTGTTTTTGTGTTTAAACTCTTACATATTTACATAAACCATGCCACATGTCACATTGCCCATGAGTATCCCACCTGTTTCTCTTTCCGCCAGTGACATGTCTTTGGCGGTCTTGACGGAGAAGGTCAGGTTCATTTTCTGGGTGCTGAGCAGACCCTGTTCACCATCCTGCCACTTCCAGGGATCACGCACACTCGTGGGTTACTATCAAGCTGCGTGGCGTGCCTTTCAAAGAGAGCAAACAAACTGAAAAGTGAGGAGGACTCTTGTGTCCTGTTTCTGCCCCCGACCTGAAATTTCAGGAGGACCCTGAGTGAGCCATGTCACCATCCCCTCCCTCAGTTTCCTTGTCTGTTGACGAGAACCTGTGTGGACACATGAAGCTCTCCCGAGGCTCCAGCGGCCCCACTGCACAAGGACAAGCGTTCTGTTCCCCTCGGGGCTGGCTGGGCAGAATAACTGCCCTCCTCCCACTTGGTCTCGGTCTGTTCGTGTGCAGCTTTGGTTGTGGGAACGCTGCACTTTCTGGGCCTCCTCGGGATATGGTGAGTTTGCAGTGGGAAGTCTCCCCAAGGAGTGGGGGGTGGGGGGGAGAGCTCTCTGCTGAAGGGTGAGGCCATCCCCAGTGTCTGTCACCGTGGGAACAGGTGGATTCTCAGGTGGAAAAAGCCCCAGGGCAGGTGGCAAAGATGGTATTTCTACAGCACTTGACAAATGGGGAGTCCCTCCACCGGGGAAGAGAGCTGCAGATGGGAGGGGACTGCTCTAAGGTTGCAAAGCAAATTCAAGAGAAGCCCTGAGGTCAAACTCAGGGCTGGGACTGCTGTCCTTGGGTTCTTCCCACTCTACCTGTCAGGAAAGAGGACTTCCTGAAGAAACCTTAGCTTGGCTCCATGGAGTGGATCGCCGATGGTGGGATTTCAGGCAGCGATGAGACAAACAGGTGAAAGACGATGAACTCTGCTGGGGTAGCGGCGAAAGCCTTCATGGAGGACGTGACATGTGAGCTGTGTGTTGAAGTATGAATAGGAGTTTTCCATATGAGGTAGAGAAAAGAATATTCCAAGCAAAAGGAGTCCCTGGTCAAAGTCCATGCATGTATAAAAATATCAGGGAGGAATGAGGGAATGGTTCAAGGTGTATGGAGGATGGGGGGGGGGGTATGTGGGAAATGAGGTGCCTGGGAGGGTAGGTTAGGATAGGGCTGTAGCATGAGAAATGCAAGGAGCCATGAGAGAATTAAGGGCAGTGAGATCTGTGGCTCAGGAAGGTCATGGGGAAGCAATGGGGTAGAGGATGGATGGAAGGACATGCAGTTCAGGCAGAGGGACCAGTGGATGAGGGTGCTGTCTGCACAGCCATGAGAGATGCCAGTCGTGGGGGGTCGGGGACAGAGGCTGGGAGGCTTATCAGGAGCCTGACATTAAGGGTGGGAAGGAAGGGAGAGGACCTAATGGGTGTCAAGCATGTTAACATGCATTCACTTGTAACTTTTTATCATAACCCTGTGATAGAGGCATAGCACCCCGTTTTGCAGATAAGATGACAAAGATCGGCAGAAGTTACATAACGAGGTCCCACGAGTCCTACAGGTCTGAGGGGTTCCAGAGTCACGTCCACTTCCCCTACCTCCTGGCTCAAGGAGCAGAGGCGTCCAGCAATTCCCAGAAGACTAGGGTTCCCCCCTCGGGAACCTGGGTGAACAGTGATATTGGCAGACATCCCTACCGCCTTATCAGAATCCAGCTGCCTCTCCTGGGGTTGGGTGTGGCTGTGCGGCTGGTTCTGGCCAACGGCTGAATGAAACTGGCATACGTCACCTCTGGGCTAGAGTATTTAATAGCTGGTGGGAGATCATGCAGTCCTACGCTTCTCCTGCACCGGTGACCATGGCCACACCCGTAGAGGGGCAGAACCCTTCATCTGAATGAAGGTGTCACGTAGACCCATGGCGTGTACTGGGGCAATACATCCTGCTTGTTTTAATCCATGTCTATTTAGAATTGTTTGTTACTGCAGCACGGCCTACACTATACTGATTGAGAAAAGGATGCAACCCCCTGAGCAAGAGAATGAAGGAGAAGGAGCAGGCTGAGGGAAAGGGCGGGGAATGACGTTTCTGGCAGAATATCATAGTAAAAGGCAATCAGGCTTGGAGACTAGCAGAACTGGTCCAATGTCACCTCAGGCACCTACTGTGGAGAGGTTGCAGGCAAAGGCCCAGGCTCTCTGCCTTCGATTTTCTCCTACAGGAAGTGGAGAGAGTTGTGATCACTACCTCCCCATCACTACCATTAGGGCGACTTGAGCTAACATATGTAGAGCCCCCAGCGAGGTGCCCAGTCCCGAGGAGGCACTCCCAAACTACGGTCATTACCCTTGGAAGGGGGTCAGAAGAGCATCGGTGATATAAGCCTTGAGAGGTCAGACATCTTTCCTTTCTTGTTCGCTTGAATTCCTCTGGCACCGAGAATGGTGCTGAGGCACACACAGTAGGTGTTCATTTTATATGCTTTGGAGCAGGGGGGTCCTCAAACTTTTTAAACAGGGGGCCAGTTCACTGTCCCTCAGACTGTTGGAGGGCCGGACTATAGTTTTTAAAAAAACTATGAACAAATTCCTATGCACACTGCACATATCTTATTTTGAAGTAAAAAAACAAATGTTTTCGGTGGGCCGCATGTGGCCCATGGGCCATAGTTCGAGGACCGCTGCCCTGGAGGAATGAAAGAGTAACATGTACAGCAATTATTTGCTTCATGTGCCCAGGTCCCCTCACAAACAGACTGGGAACTCTTGGGTGGGAAGGGCCTACCTGTATCAGTTCATCTGTTCCTTAATGCCCAGTGAACATCAGCTCTTAGCAAATTTTCCTTGAAATAGTGAGTCATCCCGGGCTTTAGAAACAGCCATATCTGTAGATCATTTCTCCCTGACACATGGACAGCTCAGCCTTGGTCCTCCAGTAGATCCCCACTCTCTCAGCGCAGGTCTAAAACCTCTGGCACCTCTTCAAGGAACACGCGCTCCCCCCCCCCCGCCCCCAGGCCTGGGGTGCAGGTGCCCAGGGAAGCCCACCACACAGGAGCCATATCTCCCATCCGTTTGTCCGCAAGTCTAGCAGCGTTTTGGCTGGGCTCCACATCTCCCTGCACTCAGACTCGACCTGCAGATGGCTGGCAGAGACCTTGCCAGGAGTGGGCTGGCAGGCAGCTCTCTCCTTCCCAGGCAGACGTGTATGTGGCAAGTCTGTTTATCAGGCAACGCCTTGTTGTAGCCAGAGGTGGTGGCTTAACAGTGGCAGAAACGCCCCGCATTGCCTCAGAGCCTCAAGTTACTCAGATGAGCCCTTGGCCTCAGCGGGCAGATAAGCACATGCCTTAGTGAGGGAGGCCTTGATCACGGGGCAGATAAGCTCAGGAAAGGATGAAAAAAAAAATCAACAACAAGAAGCTGAGCAACCCACTGTCGGAGGCTTTTTCAAGTACACATGGGCGTGTTTCTTGTCTTCGCCAACACACGGGGTGATGCAAAAGCTGTGAATTTAATTTAATTTGGTGGTCACGCAATCATGGAGTGAGAGCATGTCAGAGCTGGAAGGGACTTTGGGGATTGTGTAGTTGAACCCTTTAATCTTCCAGGTGAGGACACTGAGGGCCACAGAGCTGTAGCGACTTGTTCAGGATCATCCAGCGAAGGTTTGGCATAGCTGGAACCAAACCCTGGGTCTCCAGACCCCCGGGCCTGCGATCTTTCCACCACATGGATTGCTTCACGGCTGCCACCTGATTGCTTAGGTGCGCACTGCAGGTTGTAATTGGGTGCCTAGATAGTCCTTTTTAATGACATAAATTTGCCTCTTTAGCCTCCAGAGTTAGACAAGTTCTCCCTACACACACACACACACTGTTGGGGTTGACCAGTTAGCTTAAAGCAACAAGATCTGGTGCTTCAGACCCCAACTGTTCCAGACACTGTTGTTTTATATGTAAAAGAACTGAGGTCCAGATCAGGGAGGTGACATGCTTAGGTGATGCAGCTAGGGAAAGGAAACATCTGGGTCTAAAACTCCCAGCATCCTGACTGTAGTCCTTGGCACAAAGAGTGGATGAAAGCCAAGGTGTGGGTGAGGGTGTGCACAAGGGCACCAAGACTCTGTGCCTTCTCTTGTGGTTTTCCTTTGGGGAAAAATCCCACGTGTTACCTTAAGGACAGTTATGGAGTCTGGCAGCCCTTGCAATACTGAAGATGTCATTGTTTTTAGTAGACACTCAATAAATGATGGTTAGGTGGATGAATCCCTAGTGGTAGGGCATTCAAACCACAGTATGTTTGTTTTCCTCTGTAAAACTTGCTTTCTGGGTTTAATCCATGAATAGAGTGAAACAGAACAGTGTAGATCTAGTTTAAAATAATTTCTATATGAAAGTGATAAAACTGTCAACAACAACAACAAATTAATACCAACCCCAGAATCAAAGCCCGGCTGGAGTGGCTCAGTTGGTTGAGCATTTTCCCATGCACTGAAAGGTTGCTTTTTCAATTCCTGGTCAGGACACATACCTGGGTTTCAGGTTTGATCCCCAGTCGGGGAGCATATAGAAGGCATCCTATTGATATTTCTCTCTCTCTCTCTCTCTCTCTCTCTCTCTCTCTCTCTCTCTCTTCCTCTCTTTAAGCATGTCCTCAGGTGAGGATTTAAAAATATCATAAATTAAAAAAAGAATCATAAATACAATTGGTACATTGCAATCTCAAATGACCTGTCACTGCAAGATGATGTCAAACTTAGTTAAAAATGATATATAAATGTACTTATTAAATACTTGCATGGGATTAAAAATCATTATATAGAGATATATTTCTAATGAAAAGTAATAGTTCTTTGCCACGTCACCCCTTCACTCTAGTCACTTACTCCCGAATAAACTGATTTTAATTCTGTCAATTACTTTTGTTTGCTTATTTTTTTTGCCTTGGTGATTAACTCCACATGTTGAACACTATGTCCTATTCATCTTTCTTGTTTATTTCCTCCCTTGTATTGCATGAGCATAGCCTCAATAAATTTCCCTCTAAATATTTATATGTCTAAGATTATCTTTATTCTTCTCTCATGCTTTATTCTACTCTTATCTTTTAGGGATAGTTTAGCAGGGTATGAAATTCCAAGTTAACAGTTATCTTCTTTTAGAACTTTGGAGGAATTACACTATTGTGTTCTTAGATCCATTGGTGCTCATGAAAAGAATAATATTGGTTTTGTTACTTTTCTTTTGAAGATGACACCTGGATGATTTGAAGGAATCTCTCTTGTTAAAATGAAGGTAAACTACTAGAAAACCCCATAAACCTGCAAGGGATTGGAGCATCAGCAGAGAATTATAAAATTTTATAATAATGTAGTTATGGGTCTGTTAAAACATTGTACTGGCCACTCAATTGGTTTGATTATTCTAGTGGCGTTTGTCCTTTACCTCTGAGAAATTCTCTTGTATTATTATTATTTTGAAAAGTTCTTCTCATCTTTGTTGTAACCCATTTTATCTTTCTAAAATTTTTATTAGTTAGATGCTGAATCTCTTAAATTACTCTGCAATGCCTTTTATATTTATCTCACATTTCCATCTCGTGGCTTCTTTTTGTTGTGCTCATTAGCTTTTCTTAAAGTTACTATTCAACATTTTTATTGAGTTTTCTTCTTTTCTTGGACATCATATATTTAACTTCCCAGAACCACTAACATGTCAGAGTTGGCCAGGAGAGAAGCTGGGGTCAGGGGTGAGTGTTCCCAGATGATGTCCTATCTCCACTGGTATCTATGACCAGTCCTGTCTCCCAGACATGATGCGGTTCCATGAAAACATAGAAGTTATTCTAGAGGATGTGCTTATAATTATCATCAAACAGTTTTATTATTACTAGAGGCCCAGTGTGCGATTGAAATCATGTGAGGAGGTGCCCTGCGGGGGCCGGGACCCGTGCCTGACTCGCGCAGCGCTGGCCGCCGTGGGGGTTAGGCCAGACCAGCGCCGCGGGAGGCTGGACTGGCGCCGCGGGGGGCGGGGACCCACACCTGACTCATAGCGTCCCCCCGCCCCTCTGCCTGTGTCCGCTCCGGGGGCACCCGGAGCCGCCATGTCGGCTGGGGCAGGCCCCCCTGTCTCTGTCTCCGCCTGCACACAACCTCCTCCTGTCTGGTCGTGACCCATTACGGTAGTGGTTCTCAACCTTCTGGCCCTTTAAATACAGTTCCTCATGTTGTGACCCAACCATACAATTATTTTCGTTGCTGCTTCATAACTGTAATGTTGCTACTGTTATGAATGGTAATGTAAATATCTGATATGCAGGATGGTCTTAGGCGACCCCTGTGAAAGGGTCGTTTGACTGCCAAAGGGGTAGAACCCACAGGTTGAGAACCGCTGCATTACGGCATCCCAGCCTAATTTGCATATTATATATATATATACATATATATATATATATATATATATATATATATATATATATCTACACTAATAAAAGAGAAAAATGGTAATTGGCGTACGACCGCTACCCTTCCCATTGGCTAATCAGCATATCCTTATGCAAATTAACTGTCAGCCAAGATGGCGGCCGGCAGCCAGGCAGCTGGAAGTGAACATGAGGCTTGCTTGCTCCCGTGACTGCAGACTCCAACGTTCCCTGCCTGCCTTGCAGGTCTCTGAGCTGGCAGTTTGAAACTTTGTAAAAAATATAGCCAGCTGGGATCTCAGAGCTGAAGTTATACATTGTTTCGATTATAGAATGGCAAACAAACCAGCAGCGGAAGCCTCAGAGCTAGAGCCAGAGCTAAAGCTGGCCCAGAAGAAAAAAAAAAAAAAAGAAAAAAAGGAGTGGTTGGGAGCTTCAGTCAACCACCACCAGCCTGAAAGCAGCCCTCAGCCCCTCACCCAGACTGGCCAGGCACCCCAGTGGGGACCCCCACCCTGAAGGGTGTGTGACCAGCTGCAAACAGCCATCATTCCCTCATCCAGGCTGGCCAGGCACCCCAGTGGGGACCCCCACCCTGATCCAGGACACCCTTCAGGGCAAACCAGCTGGCCCCCAGGCCTCTATCCTATATAGTAAAAGGGTAATATGCCTCCCTGCACCGGGATCAGCGGAGCCGAGAGGTCTCCTGGCACCAGATCAGCATGACAGGGTGCAGCGCCCAAACCCCTTGATCGCCCTGTGGCTCTGTGTGTGACAGGGGGTGGTGCCCCAACCCCCCCCCCCCCCTCCACGGGCCCTGCTCTGTGTGTGACAGGGGGTGGCGCCCCCCCCCCCCCACGGGCCCTGCTCTGTCTGTGACAGGGTAGAGCCATAACCTCCCCATCGGCCCTGCCCTGAGTGTGACAGTGGTGGCTCCCCAACCCCCTGATCCGCCCTGCTCTGTGTGTGACAGGGGGCGGTGCCCTAACTCCCCTATCGGCCCTATTCTGTGCATGACGGGGGAGCTCCCCAACCCCCTGATGGGCCCTGCTCTGTGCATGAGAGGGGGCAGTGCCCCAACCCCCTGATTGGCCCTGCTCTGTGCATCACAGGGGGTGGCGCTGCAAGCTCCCCATCGACCCTGCCTTGAGTGTGATAGGGGGCGGTGCCCCAACCCCCCAATCAGCCCTACCCTGAGCGTGACTGAGGGTGGCATCGCAACCTCCCAATCCGCCCTGCTCTGTGCATGACAGGGGGCGGCGCCCCAACTCCCCAATCAGCCCTGCTCTGAGCCCAACCAGGGGCTGCACCTAGGGATTGGGCCTGCCCTCTGCCATCTGGGAGCAGGCCTAAGCCAGCAGGTCGTTATCTCCCGAGGGGTCCCAGACTGCGAGAGGGCACAGGCTGGGCTGAGGGACCCTCCCTTCCCCCCCGAGTGCACAAATTTTTGTGCACCGGGCCTCTAGTATATATATATATATATAATTATTATTATTATAAAGAAATCTAAACACCTTAACAGATTAAGATTAATTATGTCCCCCCGCCCCCCAGAGGTCTGATTAGAAAAAAAGTAACTACCATGGTGAGTAAGTGATGTGGGGTGTGTGGCTAAGGAGGGATGTATGTGGAGAGGAATAACTGATAAAAATTCTAGCCAGTGGGTGTTCAGCTAATGGGAAGTATAACAAGGAAGGGGTAGAATATGGACAGCTAGCCGGTTTCACATGGGGAACATGTGAGAGCAACTTAGGGTGTGGTGATAAACGAGGTAGTAAAGGAAGATGAGGCTAGAGAGGGAGGCTGGCTGTATTATAGTTCCCCAATGGACCATCTAAGGACTTCTCTGTTCAGTGCCTGGGTTATGTTCTGTGTGTGTGTGTGTGTGTGTGTGTGTGTGTGTATGTGCATATCCATCTAGTTCATTCTCTGAGACCTGAGTTTTTATAAAGAAGGTCTCTTGGACTCCCTACTTTGAATAGGCTCTGGGTTTTGTTTTCTGTCCCCTGAGCCTCCTGAGGCTCTGAAAATGCAACAGATCAAGTTCTCCAGGTATACCAGATGTCCTCAGGGTGAAAGTGGCTTCACAGCTTTTCTTCCTTCCATAACTTTGATTTTGACCTAACTTCATACTATTTTACCAGCTATTTCAAGCACTTAAGAACATGTTTTATACATTTTACCTAGAGTTCTTCATGATTGCTGGCATACATGGTTGACCCTCTCACTGGGGATGGACTCTCCTGTTGGCGGTTCTATTACTAATTTCCTTATTTCTAGAGCGAAACGCAACACCCTTTCTCTGCTAACCTGTTGTGAGGATGGAATGGTCCTAATGGGTGTGATATTTTTGCAATGAGCCTCGCTCTCATTTGGACCATGTTTGGAGTTTCCACATGCTCTTGCATCCAACCTCACGTAGAGCTCACGGCAGGGGAAGACTTACTGCCCTTGCTTCACAGCCGGACGTCTGAGCAGGAGGGAAGAGAAATAAGTAGCCTAGGATCGCCCAGGCAGGGGCAGCAGAAGCAATGGAGGTTCCATTAGCTGTTCTCTTCACGGGATCTTCCTCTGACCCTGAACCAGAAACCATATGCAAAAGGGATTCCCTTGGGGATATAATCCAGGCAGGTGGGGCTACTCACTCATCTTACTGGAACCGCAAAGCTGACTATGGCCTGGACACTCAGGCTCTGTGCTGTGTCATCCAGGGTGACGGCGAGGATGTCTCCATGGACGGGCTGCTCGCTCCTCTCCCAGTCAAGGCCCAGGCGAGCTGCTCAGGACGGAAGCTCGGCTTGCCGTCCATATCCCATCACAGGTGACCGGCGAGGAGGCGCTAAGTCCTGGACGTTCTCTCCAGCTCCCTCTCTAGGTCGAAAGGGGGGATGACTTGGTGGACACGGACGGCGATGCTGTGCATGGAGGTGCCTTAACCAACAACTTCAGGCTGAAGCCGAAGTCTGGGTCTTAATCAGTCCATGTGAGACCCATTCCACTGCGGACACCAGGGCAAGCCTCCGACCTTTACGACCTAATTGACTCTCTTCTTGCCAAAGCAGCAAGGGGGTGCACCTGCCCACCCAGCCCCCCAAGAACTTACTTACAAGAGGACAGGTTCCCCGCAAGAGCATCTGGAGAAGGGGAAAACGAGGGCCGAGAGAGGGAGACCGGGAGGAAGGGGGGAGCGAAGAGGCAGTCAGTGGACCTGGCGCTCGGCACTGAAGGCTTAACATCAAATGCAGCCGGAAATCCATTTCCACAGTTTCATCGGCCGTTCTGGACGCCGAGTTTCAAAGGAAAAGATTGGAATTCAGAGACGCGAGGTTCCCTTTGTTCTCTTGCCCTCCAGCCCTTGGTGCCAGTGTGGACCGCACCACAGGGAGAGGGTGAGATCAAAACCCCTCCTCGCTCCGCTCCCTGCCCCCGGCGCTGGCCCCTGGCTCGCAGAATGAACCAGCTCGGCTATAGATTGACAGTGCCCTGTCAATTATAATCATTTATCTTGGCGTGCAGAGCATCGGGATGCTTAAAGGAGCAGGGGTTCAGTGGGCCCGGAACAACCAGAATAAAATTATACTGCACGGTAATCAGAGCGAGGACATCGCCCACACAAAAGTTCCCTTAACTGTCAGAAGGACCGATAGGATTTTGCATCTCTCTTTCTGTGCACAGGCTGCCTGTGGTTCCATTTGGGTCAGTTCCTGCTGACTCTGACATAACAGGGAGGTCACAGACAGAAGCAGGGGCCTGGGTCAGCGAAGGGGACTGTCTGGTGCCCAGGGAAGATTGGGGGTGTTTCGTTGTTGCCGTAGGTTGGGGACCTGGGGACGGGTGTGCAATGACCCATGACAGGAAGTACAGGATTTGAGGGGAGTCCTGTGCCCCGACTTCATGCCTGTGTGAGCCGGACAAGCTGTTCACCTGCAGGGTCTCGCAGGCCTTCGAGATGATGGAGAAACAGAGTGTTGGGCTCCCTTATCCGGCCTCCATGGCAGGCACGTGTTTCCCCTTCCCCGAGTGGTGCCATCAACCCCGATTAGAACAGGCAGAGTCCGCCCTGAGGATCCCCCTTTGGGTGAGGCGGGGGAGCGAGGATTTCTTGGCCTCAGGGTCCGCTCGCTCCGCTGGCACCTCTCCGGGAAGCGTCTGGGGGGACCTGGCCTGGAGGGTGGGCTGTGGACAGCAGGTGCAGGAGCCCGAAGCCTGGACCAGGGCAGGAGGGATGAGGGCAGGAGGGACGAGGGCAGGAGGGACCAGGGCAGGAGGGATGAGGGCAGGAGGGACCAGGGCAAGGAGGGATGAGGGCAGGAGGGACCAGGGCAAGGAGGGATGAGGGCAGGAGGGACCAGGGCAGGAGGGACCAGGGCAGGAGGGACCAGGGCAGGAGGGACGAGGGCAGGAGGGACCAGGGCAAGGAGGGATGAGGGCAGGAGGGACCAGGGCAGGAGGGATGAGGGCAGGAGGGACCTGCAGAAGGAGACCACGGAGGAGGCAGTGGGGCCTCAGACACCAGGCTATGGAAACCAGGAGTCACCAAGGCCCGTGGGCGCTGAGCCGAGGTGGGTGTGGGCAGAGCCCGCCCATGCTCCCTGAGGCCAGAGCCTGGGCTCCTTCCCTCTCAGCCCCTCAGACAGTTTCTGGAGGGAAGGAAAGGGGAGAAGCCCTGGTCAGAGTGGGCACTTCTCCACGGCAACTGTTTAAACCAGGTGACCCCCAGTTACAATGAGCGGACCTTCTGGGAGCTAAACCAGTCCCTGCTGCACGGGGATGGGGTCCCCGAACACATGTTGACCTGCACGTTGCTCTGGTTCCTCTGCTGACACCTGGGGGCAGGAGGGGGGCAGAATTTAGGAAAACAACATAAAAATAGCACCCACCTGCACACAGCAGGAGCATCGGTCCCCTTGCTGAGCGACCCTCTCAGGGGACATGGGCTGAGCGGCTCTGGGCCAGGCACAACCTGCTCAGAGGCACAGGCCTTGGTGCCTTGTCCGCAGAGGGTGGGGAGCAGGCGGCAGAGACAGGGGTGCCTGTCCTGGGAGCCTGGGCGGGGTGGGGACCACTGTGCAGTGGCCGAAGCAGGGAGGGCAGCCTGGGCTGGACCCCTGAGGGGACCCAGGGGGAACACACTTCACATCAGGTCTGGACCTGGGCTGCCAGACCTCCAGGGTCCCGTCTCATCCTCGCCGCCATATGAAATGCTGGGCGTGTGTGTATGTGTGTGTGTAGGGGGGGAGGGTGGGGGGACAGGGCTTCCTGCACTTTACAATCCTGAAACTGAGGCTCCAGAGGGCAAGGCCGCCCAGCCAGTGGGTGGCAGAACAAGCAGCCTCTTTCTCGCTCCTGGGGGCACCTCTGGCGCCTTCTCCTCCCCTCGGCCCCAGTGCCCAGCCCCTCGGTTTTCAGGGCTGGGGGCCAATTTCCTGCAAGACTTAGCTTGGGGCAGCTGTGGCCAGCTGTTTAGGAAAAGGGCTTTAGGAGGCCAAAGGCTGGCCTCCCCAGGCTTACTGGGTTTCTTCACTTATGCTTCTGACCATGAGAGACCCTGGCAGCTGACGCTGGACAATGGGTGGGGGTGGGGGTGCCCGTTCAGCCCCGCTCTCTTCCCATGAGAGGGGTGGCCTGGACGGAGGTCCCCTAAGGGTGCTTCTCCATATAGGTTATGGCAACGGCCATGCCGAACTCATAGGCTGTGGTCATAACTAATGGCGATGCTATAGGATGAGCGTGGGGTCACCCCTTAGCCATAGAGTCTTAGGGCCCAGAGAGGTTAAGTTTCTTGCCCCAAGTCACACAGTACTCTGGGGGCTGGTCTGGGTTAGAACACAGCTCTCCTTGCCACCCCGCCTCCTTTCCCCTCGCTTTTCAGTCCTCAGACATGAAACAGCTCGCTCCCTGGGCCCTTTCTAATAACATTTCCTTTCTCTAATTCATACACCACAAATGTACTCCATAAATTAAAAAAAAAAAAAAAGTCATGCAGCCAGTAGGAATGAATGAGGCCATTGTAAAACGGCATGAATGGGAATTAAAATCTCAAGCTACATTTTTCTTTTTGGGGTGGGGGGGGTGGGGACACTAAATCTCTCAGGGGCAAGCAGGGTGCATTATGTCGAGAAGGGGAAGAGGCAGACGCCCGCCCGGGAACCGTGCCCTTTGAGAGGGTGAAACGGGAGTGTCGGGGTTTGTAATCACGGTCCCCAGAGGTCACGCAGAGCAGCCACAAACAGGGGCCCTTCTATGTGGAGTCAGGCGGCGGGGGACGGTGGCAGTGTCAGCATCGCCATGGCCGCAGATGGGACATAGGCAAAGGGCTGAACTGAGACACTTTCCATCCTCTATTATCCCTCCCTTCTCCCTCCCTCCACCCTCCCTCCTCCCTCCCTCCCTCCCCCTCCCTCCCCCTCCCTCCTTCCCCCTCCCTCCCCCTCCCTCCTTCCCCCTCCCTCTCTCCATCCCCCTCCCTCCTTCCCCCTTCCTCCCTCTCTTCCTCCCCCCTCCCTCCTTCCCCCTTCCTCCCTCTCTCCCTCCCCCCCTCCCTCCTTCCCCCTTCTTCCCTCTCTCCCTCCCCCCTCCCTCCTTCCCCCCTCCCTCTCCCTCTCCCTCTTCTCTCCCTCCTTCCCCCTCCCTCTCTCCCTCCCCCTCCCTCCTCCCTCCCCCTCTCCCTTGTTTCTCCCGTCAACTGCTATGCCCACACATGTGTGGTGCTCCATCAGCAACAAGACCATCTGACGGCCCTCTGAGGCCCGGGGTCATTTCCCAAGCTGCCCCTTCGCCTCGGCGGGCCACATTCCTGCCCCCTCTCAGTGTCACCGAAACCCTGCTTCTCCAGGGACCTTCCAGCTCCTGCCTCTCTGAGTACCTCCCACCCACAGACTCTGCTGCACCTCCTTGGCAATGCTCGGCGGGGCGGGCGGCACACATTCCCTGGCGCCCTCTCTCCGCAATTCTGCGTGGCGGTTGGAGTGGGGTTAGTAGCACAGCTCCTGGGCTTCATGTGACGCGTGCTCTCACTGATGGCTGAAAACCTCTCCACGCGCAGGTGGAAGCCACCATCTCACGGCGGAGAGCAAGGGGCAGAGAACCGGGTGCAGGGCGAGCTCATCAGTGAGTGGTGGAGGCAGAATTTGAACCCAGGGCTGTCAAATTCCAGCACTCCCACCGCCCCTCCCTGAGCCACCCCCCCTCACTGGGACCAGGCGCCCACAGTGCCTGTTTGACCCTTGATGTTAGCCCTTCCGAGGGTCCTGTTTCACAGTTATTTGTGACCACCTGGCACCGGGGTTGAGTGGAAAGATTCTGTGACTTGAAGTCTCCCAGCTGCGCTTGTATTAATAGAACTCGTATTAATATCCCAGAGCACCTGCCCGGGGCACGCCCTGAGCAGAGAGCTTTACAGACCAAGGAACCCCACCACCATGAGGAGGGCGCTGCCGCCCAATGCCTGTCCCAGGTGGGAGACCAGGGCACAGGTGGGTCGTGCCACATGCCGCTCGCGCAGCTGGCTCTGCGGCAGGGCTTCCTTCTCCGGCGGGCAGCCTGTCTTCCCCATTCGCATTCCTAACCCCAAACCTGCCTCTCGCGGAGCCTTTGGGGTGAGGCTTAGAATCAGGCAGGGTGGGCAGGACCCAGGCCCTCCTGTCCAGGAGCCAACCTGGAGCACCTGGAACGAAGCCACAAGTGCCAATGTCACGGCGAACAGGTGCCATCCTTGGGGGGTCCTGCCCTTGGGAGCTGGGTGCTCTGGGTGGATGGAGGAGGCTGTCACAGGTGCCCTGCTTGCCTGTTACCTAAACAAGAAAGATCTGGGCAGGAGAGAGAACCCCGAGGGGAGATGGACATGGACTTTGTTTGGCTTCCATTCTGCAGCCTTGTCTGCACAGTGGGTGTGTCTGTGCAGTGGGGGTGCCCCTGGGTGCTGATGTAGCTGGGGTTGTACCACTAGGACAGCACTGCCACGCGCATTGGCTGGGCCAGAATCCTTGCCCCTCGGGTAATCAGTGAGGGTTCCATTGATGGCATCTCCGGCCCACAGGGAACTGCATAGGCCTGAGATACACAGGGCCGCTGAGGGTTGGAGATGTACCCTGGGCTCAGCTGATCAGACGTTAATGAAATGTTCTGGGGAGAGAGAACCAACACGGGGTGGGGGTGGGGCGCCTGCAAAGCCAGCAGTGTGCTGCATTGAATGTGACTGAGTCCTGAGAGGCTGCCACTAGCTTCCCATTATATGGATGAGAAGACTGAGGCCCAGAGGCAAATCCAACTTGTCCCACAGCAAGATATGGCCGGAGGCCAGGTCTCTCAGGCAGAATGCGGGGCCACTCCTGGCTCCAGGTTGGGGAGGGACATCACTGGCTTGAACACACCTTCAAATCAGCATGTCAGGCCCCAGCCATACCCAGAGCTCCCCTCTCTCGGCATATGGGCCATAGTGCCTGGTTCTCCATTTGCTCAATGCTCAGGGGGAGCTGTGGACAAAATAACCGAGCTACGGAGGACACCCTCAGAGCGCAAAGCTGACTTCCCCAGAAACTGCAACACGTGTCTTCTTATTTTCCTGTTGGTTCTATGAAAACATTGACTTTGTGATTCCAGACCAAATGAAGGGCATGTTGTCATGGTAACCGTCAAAACATTCTTTTCTTGAACCCTTCATAAACACGACTCCCCGTGTCTTCCACTTTTTAAGTCTCATTTTCTGCTCGTGAGAGTGCAGGCCAGTGCCCTCCATTTCCTCTGCAGCACATCTGCACCCAGCAAAACCATCCTTCAAGGCCCATGTCCTCCTCCTCTGAGAAGTCGCCCCAGATTGCACCCAGCTCTCTTAATAAGTGGTGCATTGTCCCTTCCACTGATGTGCACTAAAACCCTTTTAGTTAGTTGTTCATTTGTTTATTTATCTAATCATTCATTCAACAAACATCTGCTCAGAAGCTACTCTACACCAGGCCTTGTGTCTGAGGCTGGGAACACCACAAAGTTAAGAGCTAGTCCCTGGCCCCAAGGAGCTCATAAACTCTGGGAGGGGCATTGACCCAAGCATGGAGTTCAAATCTGGGGGAGGAAGAACCCTAACTGGCAAGCATGGCACTGTGGTCAGTTCCCTTTGTGGGGTCTCCCCAGAGAAGGGGCAGCTGACCTGGCACTGACGGGTGACCTCGAGCTCCCAGGGCAGGCTGGGTGGACGGTGACCTCCAGGCCTCCCACTGCCCAATGGCGCTTGTGTGGCTTAGAAACAGCCACCGCTCCTGGGCACTTCAGTGCCGCCAACACTTGTGCAGCCCACTCGGCCGCCCTGCAGGTCGTCCTCCGTCTGTCACCTCCAAGCACCTGTCCATGGCCCTTTTGGGCCATGTCTTTGTTTTCTGAGTTGGTCTTAACCCGGTTAAATAGTGGCTCCCTGAGGACAGAGTGTATTTCCCATCTTTGCACCACACAGGGCCCCCCACAGAGTGGCACTTGACTCATGAATAGAATAGAATGTTCCTACCATCAGAGAATCCTATATAATAAATATATGATATGCAAATTGACCATCAAGCCCTTGCACAAGATGGCCGCCCCCATATGGTCACAAGATGGCCACCCCACAAGATGACCGGCAGGGGAGGGCAGTTGGGGGTGACCAGGCCTGCAGGGGAGGGCAGTTGGGGGGATCAGACCTGTAGGGGAGGGCAGCTGGGGGCAACCAGGCCGGCAGGGGAGCAGTTAGGTGTTGATCAGGCTGGCAGGGGAGCGGTTAGGGAGCAATCAGGCAGGCAGGCTAGTGGTTGGGAGCCAGCTGTCCCGGATTGTGAGAGGGATGTCCGACTGCCGGTTTAGGCCCAATCCCAATGGGCCTAAACCGGCAGTCGGACATCCCCCAAGGGGTCCCAGATTGGAGAGGGTGCAGGCTGGGCTGAGGGACACTCCCCCTCCAGTGCACAAATTTCATGCACTGGGCCTCTAGTATAATAAAATTCATAATGGTTCCTAAATGCCAGTACAGGGATCCGCGACTTCAGAATCACAGGGCGGAGAGTTTAAAAAATAAGATGCACACCTGGTTTCACCCTGGGATGATCTGATTCAGTGAACCTGTGATCAGGATGGGGAGTCCTGTGTTTTTCCATACTTTCGGGGTGTGTCTGATGACAGTAACTCCCTCTTCTAGGGCTACTACTAGTGTGGGCACTGTCCATCTCAGCTCACGCTTGTAACCGCCAGATGAGGCAGGTACAACCCCAGACTTCTACAGATGGAGAGAGACACAGGGGAGAGCCTGGAGATCTGCTCAGGTCACCCAGCTGGGCCATGCTCTGACCTCAGGTGGACAGCCCCACAGCTCCTGCTCCTTGGGCTGTGTGATACATCTAGTCCCAGAGTGGCAGAACCTGGGAAATCTGGAAATACTGGATTTAAAATGGTCCTTGAGCCTTGAGTGGCACAGTAGGTTGAGTGTCTTCTTATGCACCGAAAGGTTGCTGGTTCAATTCCTGGTCAGGGCACGTGCCCGAGTTGTGGGTTCGATCTCTCGTTGGGATGCATACAGGAGGCAACTGATTGATGTTTCTCTCTCTCTCTCCCTCTCTTCCTTCCTCTCTCTCAAATCAATAAAAACATAAAAATTTAAATGGTCCCTGAGGGTCACCTCCTTCAGTCTTCCCATTTTAGAGATGGGAGCACTGAGTCCCCTAAGGGCCAGCAGATTCGCTGACGGCGTCCTGGGAATCAGCCAGAGGACTCAGACTGTGAGGTCCTTGTCTGCCCTTCAGGGTGCTACCACCAATTTGTAGGGATCTGTTCCCATCTGCAGCAGGCAAGTCACTGATGATGATGATAATCCTATCTAATAATAGACAAACATGGTAATTAACTGTACCTCCAACACGCTTCCCATTGGCTAATCAGGGCGATATGCAAATTAACTGCCAACCAAGATGGCAGCTGAAGCGAACAGGAGGCTTGCTTGCTCCAGTGAAGGAGGAAGCCAAGGTTCCCCGCCTGCTGCTGCTGGGCTCTGAGCTGCAGTCTAAGAAACAATGTTGCAATTATAGAAGTAAACAAACCCCATGCTTTCAGCCAGCTGGCCAAGCTGCAGTTGCAACAGTGTTTCAATTATAGAAGCCAAACAAACCAGATACCTGCTTTCAGCAGCCGAGATCTCAAACTGTAGCAGAGCCTCAGAGCTAAAGCCGGCTCTCAGCTCCAGTGACAGCCATAGAAGGTAAATAAATCCCAGAATAAAAAAAAAAAAGAAAAAAAGAGAGGTTGGGAGCTTCAGTCACCCGCCAGCCTGAAAACGGCCCTCAGCCCCTCACCCAGACTGGCCAGGCACCCTAGTGGGGACCCCCACCCTGAAGGGGGTGTGACCAGCTGCAAACAGCCATCATCCCCTCACCCAGGCTGGCCAGGCACCCAAGCAGGACATCCACCCTGATCCAGGACACCTTTCAGGGCAAACCAGCCGGCCCCCACCTGTGCATCAGGCCTCTATCCTATATAGTAAAAGGGTAATATGCCTCCCAGCACCGGGATCAGCAGAGCCTCGAGGCCTCCCGGCACTGGGATCAGTGGAGCCGAGAGGCCTCCTGGCACTGGGATCAGCAGAGCCTCCCAGCACCGGGATCAGTGGAGCAGTGAGGCCTCACTGCCCCTGTGTCAAGTGGAGCCGCAAGGCCTCCCAGAACTGGGATCAGCGGAGCCGCAAGGCCTCCTGGCCCCTGGAGCAGCGTGACAGGCGGCAGTGTCCAAACCCCCTGATCGCCCTGCGGCTCTGTGTGTGACAGCGGGTGGGGCCACAACCTCGCTATCTGCCCTGCTCTGTTCATGACAGGGGAAGGCGCCCCAACCCCCTGATCGGCCCTGCTCTGTGCCTGATAGGAAGGAGCTCCCCAACCCCCTGATCAGCCCTGCTCTGTGTGTGACAGGGTACGGAGCCCCAACCCCCCTGATGGGCCCTGCTCTGTTCGTGACAGGGGGCAGCGCCCCAACCCCCTGATCGGCCCTACCCTGAGCGTGACTGGGGCTGCACCTAGGGATTGGGCCTGCCCTCTGCCACCCAGGAGCGGGCCTAAGCCAGCAGGTCGTTATCTCCCGAGGGGTCCCAGACTGCGAGAGGGCACAGGCCGGGCTGGGGGACCCCCCCCCCCCGTCCCCCGCCAGTGCACAAATTTTTGTGCACCGGGCCTCTAGTAATAATAATAATAATGATGATGATGATAATGGCAATATTGCCACCACACTGGGCCCGGGCTGGTGTGTTGTACTCTGTGCTCCTTATTCTGGGGGCACTGTCTATTTCTAGTCTCTGAGTGCCCCTGAGAGAAGTGGGGCCTTTCTTAAGGAAGACGGACAACTCTAAGGCGTGGCTCTCAGCTTGGGGAGGGTGTGGTTTTGCCCCCCCCACCCCCGGGGCATTTGGCAATATCTAGAGATGTTTTTGGTGGTCACTTTAGGGACTGGAGTCGGGGCTGGTACTGGCTTTAGGTGGCAGGAGCCAGGGATGCTGTTAGGTGCACAGGCAGCCCTCCTGCGAAGCTCACCTTCCCCGACGCCCACCGCCCAGGCCCAGCACCCTGCCGCCAGGCAGCCTGGCTCTCCTCCTCACTGGGCTCCAAAGGGCAGGGAAGGGGGTGCTGCAAAGCCGTCAGCCCACTCACCCCTTTCATGGCTGAGCACCTTGCTGGGGTTTCAGGTCAGTTAACCGCCCTCCCTCCCGCCCTGATCTCCCTCCCCTGAGAGGGGCCAGTGGCACTCGCCTTGCAGGTCCTTTGACCACATGATGCTCCTGCAGGCAGTGTCCGGAGGCCAGGACACACGTCCCCAAAGGCAGTGGTTCGTACGGCAAATGGGGTAAGAGGCTCCCAGTGGAGGCCCGAGCTGGGCCATTTGTCACCCTGGCACTGAGCTCCTGCCATGTCCTTATCTCCTCAGTGGGCACAGGGAGACACTATCTCTCAGGGTGGATGGGACATGGACAGGAGACAGCTGGGCGGGGAGCTGGGCTAATTAATTCGTTCCATAACGTAATGGTGCCCTTGCCACTCTCCTGGGGTTGAGGGCTGCAGGGCAGGGCACGGCCCACTGCTTCCCACGCCAAATGGACAGATCCAACAGGTGTGGCCGGATCCTGGGAGGAGAAGGGGGAGGAGGTGAGCGGGAGTGACGTTGGGTAACCGCGGCGTAGAGCAGATGGAAGTGCTCATCTCGGTGAGAACGCGGACATGAGGCCGGGCCGGGAGGGCACGTCCTGCTGGAGGGGGGGGTGCGGGAGGTGGCGTGGAGGGAACAGACCTGCCACATGTTAATTTGGAACCGGTGCCTCCGGGAGGGATTTAGACACAGTCAGGCTGTTCTGTGCAAATAGCCCCCCTGCCCGGCAGCTGTCAGAGGAGGCCTCCCCAGAGGAGGATGGCTGGGGGCGGGGGGAGCGCTCTCTGGCCCGATCCTGTCCCCACACAGCCGGGGTTCCCTGCTTCCAGACGGCACCCCGAGGTCAGGAGGTCAGGTGGGGCTTTCCCCTGCCTGCAGAGCAGAAGCTGCCGCGCTCAGAGGCAGAGCCCTGTGCACATCACACAGCTGCCTGGGCTGAGTCAGTCGGGAACCCAGGCGCCATGGCTTCCAGGCCCCGTTCTTGGCTGAAGGGATGCCCTGCTGACCGTGGGTCTCATGCGTAGTAGGTGCTCGACAAAAACCAACTGTGTGCAGATTACACTGAGGGGCAGCAGGCATGCGAAGGCAGAACAAAGGTAATCCAAGGAGTAAGAAGGAATATGTTTAGCAAACAAAAACCCCAACGGAGACCCAATGGAGAAATTTCCAGAACGTTCTTTCCTGTGGGGATTTGGGAGCTTTCTGTTCGCTGCGTCACGTCAGCACAGGCTCGCCCTTGTCCTCGTTCGTTCCCGGGGACCTGGGGATGACCGCCGCCTCCTGCGGGTGGGGACAGTGGCTGGAGCTGGAGCTGAGTGTAGATCTTGAGGAGCACTGGGCCCCCACCAGGCTCTGTCCCCTCTTTCCCTGAGGTCGGGGCTGTGGGACAGAGACCACCGGTTCTGGGCCGGGTCGCAAAAGGAACTTGCTCTTGTTCCCCAGCCTGGCCCTGGTGCTGGGCTCCTGGACCTGGGGGTGTGGTGTGCTCCTCGATCTTATAACACGGCCGGACCCCATGTTGCTAGCAGACACACAGACACACCGAATGGAAAGGACCCCAAATACCAGGGCGTGTTCTTGGCCTCCCTGCTCCCCGACTGATTCAATAGGAAGACTCGCCTTGTCAGGGCCTGAGCCAGAGCGCGCAGTGGAGGCACGCCGGACTTGGGGCTGGACAGAGCCAGGCCTTCATCTGTGACTCAGTTTCCTCATCCCTAAAGTGGGCAGTAAAGGCTAGAAACACCGACTCAGAGCAACTGGGAGACGTCGGTAAATCGCAGCTGCTCTGGGAGGCGTTTAGGGAGGCATCTGTCCTACCCCAGAGAAAGTGAGCGCACAGCTGCCCGCGCCGCCCGCCCCAGGCCTGGAATGCGGGCCTTTGGGTTTCTGGCTGAGCCGGGAAGCTCACACTTCTCTCTTGTGCTTTTGAATCAACAGCTCCCTCTGATCTCAGCTGCCCTCTCTCCCCGGGAGCACGATTTCAAAGGATTTCTCCACGGAGCGAAAGCAAACCTCAATCATCTTTGTGCACAAAACACCCACCCAGGCTATTTGTCTCCGTCCTGAGCGCCTGGCACGGGGCCGAGAGGATCGCTGGGAAGCGGTGCTTAGTGAAGAATGCTGTCATCCGAGGGGCTCACTGTCCGCCGCCCCGCAGCCCCGCCCCTGTACTCTGCCCCGGGTTCTTGGCAGCCCCAGGTAACCGCAAGACAAGTTTTATCATCTGTTAAACCTGTCGTTTGGGGGAAAAAAATGACTTCAATAAAATATTTCAACAATTATAGTCCATTTTAATTAGGTGTGTGCCACATAATTATAGATTTTAAAAAATGTGTAGGGTTTCAAAACCCAGCACCCTGGCCATGCGGGGCTAGCTGTGCTCCTGCGGAATTTCCAGCGCAATCTCCCCCCCGCCCCCCGCCCCCCAAGCCCAGGAGCCCTGCATACCTGGCCGGCCCTCCGCCCGCCCCAAGGCTCTGCCGCCTTTGTTCACCATTCTTTCCACTTTTGTCTGGAAGCTCCGGTCCTGGCAGGTGGGATGGGTGTCCGGGGGCCCTGAAAGCCTGGAGGGTTGGTAGTGGGTGGAGGGAAGGTGACCCTGGGCGTCTGGAGGTCTGGGGTCTCCTTCTGGCCCCTGCGGCAGCTGCTGGGTGACCCTAGGTACTTGCTACCCCTCTCTGCCCTTCTTTAAAACAAGAGAACTAGACCATCATTTAAAAAAAAATTTTTTTGGGGGGGTGCAGGAAGAAACCTACTTTTAGACTTAAATTCTGAAAGAAAAGTTCAATATGGAAACAGTTGAAAATAGAAGTCTTTGGGTCAAGAAGGGCACGGTCCCGACCTTCCCTGGTGACCCCCGTAGGACCTTAAAAGTAGCCGCATTTGAAAATGTCTGGAAAGGTGCTGTCTGAGATCCTGTGACAGCTCGTCCTTCGACACACGTTCCTGGGCGTGCAAGGTGTGCCAGCCTGGACCTAGGCTCTGGGCGGCCTGCCGAGCCCCCCGGCCCAGTCCTGTCCCCAGTCCCGACCCTCCAGGTGGCTTTCTGCCCTGTGGGCACAGACCGGGACATGTGGGCTGGCCCCACACACGCTCTCCCCTTGTCAACCTCTGTGCACTCCACGGAGGCTTCAGAATAACCCCGTGAGGGGTCACAACCCCACCTGTAGGTGAGGCTCCCCAGGCAGGTAAGGCCCTGAGGTCCCAGCTCCTCAGAGGCGGATCTGGAATTGAATCTGGGGTCTTGTGTCTCCAGACCCAGGACCTAGGCCAGGACACCCCGCCTCTTGCACCTTTGTCCACAGGCAGCTGCCAGCTGAGGTAGGGGTGTCCCTTCCTGGGTCCACACTTTGAGGGACTGTCTCTGCCACTCACTCCGCCTTGGGAGGTCCCCCATGCCCTCGGGACACGGTGCCCAGGGAGACCTCTCTGGTCATTCCCTGCACAAATTTAAAACAAATATATATATTTGATTTCAGAGAGGAAGGGGGAGGGGGAGAGAGAGAGAGAGAAATATCAATGATGAGAGAATTATTGATTGACTGCCTCCTGCATGGCCCACACCGGAGATCAAACCTGCAACTGGGGACTGTGTCCTGACCAGGAATCGAACCGTGACCTCCTGGTTCCTAGGTCGATGCTCAGCCACTGAGCCACACCAGCTGGGCATCCCCTGCACAATTTGCCTTGAGTCCCCTGTGCCCGAAGCGCCTTGCCTCTCCTTTCTCCAGCAGGCGGGAGTCCGTTCGTGCCCGTAGTTTGCTCTCTGGAGGCTTGGCTCCTGGTTGCCTGGGCTCCTCTGTGAGGAGAGGGGTGTCAGAGGGGGCCCGTTTCCTCACAGCCTGCGCCGACCCCCTCGAGGAAAGCAGTGCCGGGCACACTGCAGGATGGGGCTTGTTTCTGGTGTGAGTGTATGTGTGAGTCAATGAATGCAGTGGCTGAGGGAGCCCATAGATGGTGGAGGATGAATGGATTAACAAATACATTACAGACGTGAGTCAATGTGTAAACAAACGGGGAAATCCGTGGATAAATGGCAAAGAGATGAGCGGGTGGCCGATGACTCAGTAAATGAGTAAGTAAGCAAAGGAATCTACATCTGGACCCGTATCTCCATCGTCATTGATCTATGAACGAATACAAGGCTGACTGTATGGCTGAGCGAAGGAGAGAATGGGTAAGACGAGGTAAGCTGCAGTAAGTGAAGAAGTAAATGAGCGGATGGTGGGTGAGTGGATGAGTGAGGGAGGGACAAATGCCTTCTCAGTCATGAGCGGCTTGGGCACGTGCCATGGTCCTCAGAGCCACGCTGGGCCAGTGCAGGCACATGGGGAGGCTTTCTAAGGGCCGCACACAAATCCCCGGGAAACCCAGGAGCTGCACGGGCCAGCGCTGGCCCCGCGGAGGCCACGAGCACTGAGAGTGGACACGCACCATCCTCAGCAGCCAGGCGGCTGGGACCAATGACACAGGGCGCTTCCTGGGAGCTCAGGGAGCTGCGTGCCTGGAGCAGCGGTGGGTGTCGCCTGGGAAATTCCAGGAGCCTCTGCTCAGCCAGGCTGGGTGGTGGGGCGTGGGGGAGGGGGGGGAAGGGGAGGGGGGCAAGTGAAGGAACGGGTGGGGGGTGGGTGCTTGGTTTTTGCCATTGCCCAGCTAAGAGCAGCCAAGTGATTTCCAGCAAATTCTAGGACAAATGTTTGCCTTGAGGCTCAGGACTCCGGTGCCAAGTTTCAATCTAATCAAATACTTCTGGGTTTGGGAGGGGAAAGGAAGGGAGATGGGGAGGGAGAGAGAGAGAAGAAATGCAAGTGGGTGGCATGGGGGTGGGGGGAGGGAGAAGAGGCCAAGGGTGGGATGCAGACTGTCCTTCGAGGACTGTGGCGCGGCCAGGGGGACCTGGCGAGGGACTCCCTTGCCTGCGGGTGGCCAGGCAAACTCATGTCAGAGTTGGGGTGACTGCTGGTGCTCGGGGGGCTGTGAGGCAGCCTCAGGTTCTGTCCCATTTGGGATTCAAGTGTGGGGGTCAATGCGGGGGTTGACTTTCTGAGCCAGGGACGTGGGACCACTCTGGCGGCACCAACAGGGACGCAGACACGGGGAGGGGTGTGACGATGTCTGGGTAGGAAGCTGGGGGAACAAACTCTGCCTCACTCGCCTGGCTCACCCCTCGGCATGCAGGCCGCTGGGACGAGGAGCAGGTGTGGCCGGGGAAGGCCATGGCTGTTCTGGAGGGAGCTGGGCACGCCATCAGGGGCCGAGGTACCTGGGGAGGGAGAGAGGGGAGGTGGCCACCACTGCCCTGCGGCCGGCACGGGGCAGAGAAAGCAGGCAGCAGGGGACGTTATAAGGACAGCCTTCCTGAACCCAAGCCAGAGCTGCTGGGGGGGGGGGGGGGGGGCGGGGCAGGAGTCACCTGTCCTTGCAGAGACGCCCCCCAAAACCCCAAAAGGTGCCCCTGGTGAGACAATCCCAGCACTGGGGGCAGGTTGCCTGGGTGGCCGCTCAGACTTCTCCCCTTTGAAGTCCACACCTGAACCCCAGGTCCCCTGCCTGAGGACTACGGAGCTGATGGTGACTGGAGACTCGGGGAGGGTCCCCTAGCACCTGGGCACCTTGCCTGGTGATATTGACAAGGGAGGACGTCCACCAGGGACCACTTTTTGGGTTAAGAATGCCCTCCCCCTGGTCTTTGAAAGCAGACCTGTTCCTGGGGGAGGTGGGGCCTGGAGGGTTCATATGGGTGATGCCAGTGGATGTCTCCTGTGAGCTGAGGACCGGGCCCTGGGATGCAGGGAGCAGCCAGCTCTGGAATTCAACCTCCTGGGAGAGTCCTGCCCGACCATTTTCTAGATGGCCACTGGGCGACGTCACCTCGATTTCCACGTCTGTGAGCTGGAGAGGACGTGCAGGCCGCCCCGACAGGTGAACCAAAGGTGCTGGTGACTCAGGAAACCGCTCCGTCAGCTCAGAAGGGCTGTCTGGACTCCATGACAAGGACATATTTGCAAGATGCTGAGCCTGTGGCTGTACTAAGTGCCCAATAAATATGGACTATGATGATATTGCTGCCATTATTATTACCACGGTCAGGTTGTAGTGCTGTCCCCGGGCGGTTCTCCTTCCGCAGGACTCCGGGCACCACTCGCGCAGCCAGCAATGGTCGGAGGAGCTTGTCACCATGCGCGTCCTCACTTCCCTGCGGAGACACTGATCTGTGGCTGGGACACGCCTCCACTTCCCAGGGAGGGGCTCCAAGGCAAAGCCATCATCTATGCCACGCCCAGCATTGGCCATGTTTGAAAGGGATGTTCCTACCTCGATTTATTTGATGACCCCAACCAACCCACGATACAGGGGCTGTTACTGTCCACTTGGAGGAGGTTAGTGAGGCCCTCAGGGGGCCCAGAGCCAGGCAGGAGCCGGGACTGGAGCCAGAGCTCACATCTTGTCACACCGAGTGAGCCCAGGACCCGAGGACTGGCTAGTGGCCGAACTGTGCTGTGGAGGACTTAACGGCCCCAGCTCATCAGGAGCAGCAGTGGAGGAGCAGGGACGCGCACCCACAGGGAAGAGCACCCTGACATCAACACGGGAGGGGGCGTGTGCGGGCAGCGAGGGGGCACGGGGGAGGGCTGCACAATGCCAGGCTGGCCGCTCCACCTTTCTACTGTGTGACGAAGGACAGAGCAGGGCTGTGCCCACACCTGGCCGGCCGCCCGTTCTGCCGAAGATGGTTTGATTGGCGGGGAACCAGCTCACGCCTTTGCCTGTAGCCGCAGGCACTTTCCCAGGGTGAGGGCGGAGTTGAGCATTCAGAACAGGGGCTGTCTGGCCTGTAAGGCCCAAAGAACTTACTCTCTGACCCTCTGCAGAGAGGTGTGCTGCCCCCTGGATGGATGGTCCCTGCTCCGGAGCCTCAGTCCCCTCGGTGGAACATGAGAGGTGAGGCTTGAGCGCGTGAAGCGTGAGATTGCACCAGCGGCCCGGGCTCTCTAAGGCCCGCCACTGCCGGTCCCGGTAGGTGTAGGCTGGTTAGTGCACCTGTCACACGCAGGGCCTCGTGCTGCTGGCGCAGGAGGCAGGAGAGAAGAGCGGTTCGGGGCAGCCCTGGGTCCAGCTCTGACCCTGCTATCTTCTCAGCTTTGTGACCTCGGACGAGCCTCTTCACTCTTCCTGAGTCAAGAACAAGGGGACACGCGCCTGAGAGGAAAGGGGCACGTGGAGGAGGGGACCCCCTGAGTCAAGGCCCAGGTGGAAGTCTCAGGGATGAGAAGGAAGCGCTGGCGGGTCACTTGTATGAAGCCTGGAGAGTGAGGGCCGGGGAGAAGGTTGGGAAGGTCAGCTTGACCTCAGGGACTCCTTTATAAGGGCTGGCTCAGCTGGCAGGAGCACCATGTAGGCAGGCAGTTCAGTGCCGGCTTCTCCCTGAAGTGCAGGTTGTGTGAGAGGCCCCCCAGTGTAGAAATGGCTGCTAGGCTCTGTTTTTTTCTTTTATTTAAAATTTGAAGCCAGTTAGGCACCAGAAGCCCTTCTTAGTAGGTGTCTTCTTTGTCAGGGTTCACACACGCCAGGCAACACAGCTTCGACTGCCTGGCATGAGAGCGATGCCACCTTGGATGTCCCAGCTGAGCCAGTCGTCCAGTGGAACGTGACTCAGCTGCTTTAGCTGGTGACACCAGCAGAGGAACCATTCAGCCCACAAGGTCAGAAGAAGCTTTAGGTTGTTGTGGCTTAAGCCACTGAACTTGAGGCTGATTTGTTACGCAGCAACAGCCAACCGAAACATCCTCTCAGAGCACTCGTCCCCCTTGCTCTCCGTCCTGCAGCCACACTGGCCACCTTGCTCCTGCCTTAGGTCATGTAGCTCTGCAGCTCCCTGCAACCGGCCTGCTCTCCCCCCCAGTCACTCAGGTTTTAGCTTAAAGGTCACGGGGCTCAGTCAGGGTCCATCTCCACGGCCTCATGGGAGGAGCAGCAACGCCGCACACAAAGGGCGGGCCTCCTGGGTGGGAGGAACCAGGCCCAGGGATGAGACTGGAAAGAGACAGGCAGACTGGAGACCACGGAGGGTGTGAACCAGTGTAAGATGCTCAGATCTCATTTTCCACTTGAGGGGAGCCTGAGACGGTTTCAGCTGGGTGGTCATAGGCTCTAGTTTAAGTTTTAAAAGGTACGTAACTCTGTCTGATCTACAAAGACTATAGGGAGGGGGAGCAGGCAGCAGAGAAGGCAGGGGACCAGGTAGGAAGTAAGAGACGTGGCAGCGTGGACCAGGGTAGCTCACATGGGAGGAGGAAGAAGAGCTGTAGGGCCTGTCCGACTATCCTCTGACCTGCCCTCGCTCCCGGGTCACACTCTCTGAGCAGAGAGGAGTCTGCTCTTCCCAGCAGCACACCCCTGAGCCTAAAACAGGATGTGGCTGCATTGGGCTGTGGGTACCGTGAGCCTGTCTATGGGATTCTAGCATTTTGCTGTGTCCCAGGGCCTGCCAGGGCTGGGCTGAGTAAATATTTATATTTTTTGAAGGAAAGAAGAAAGGAGAGAAGAAGGACGGGGCTCTGTTCCCTGATGGCCCACCCCCCACAGGACGTGGGCAGAGTGGGGCCCGAGTCTGGCCACGTCCACACGGGGATGTGTGCTGTAGCTTCACTGGTTTGGGAGGCAGAGCCCGGCGGGCAGGGACGGCTTCCGCTGTGGCTGGCGTCCTGACACCCGCATGTTTACAGATGGTGACCCCCATGGCATGCAGGTGTGGAGGCAGGCCTGCTGGAGCCGCCCACAGCCACCCCCGTGCCGGGAAGGCTGGCCTTCGGCTGGCCCTGCGTGGAGCCGGGTCTGGTCAGCCCGAGACTCAGCGAAGTTTCTCCAGCTCACGCTTAGCCAGAGGCAGAGTCACTTCCTTTCCAAGTGCCACCGTGGCCCTGGAAGAGGTGACCAGCAAACACCTGTCTCTTCTTTTGTCCTGGCAGAAAGAGGCCCGCCGCTGCTCTCTGCAGGGAGAAAAGCAAAGCTAGAGAAAAGGTCCGGGTATAATTTCACAGACATGGGGCCTTGGCCGTGGGCCGCTCCTCGGGCCAGACGCTGGCATTCAGGCACGAGAAGATGTGGTTCCTGCCATCACCCAGAGCCGGTACAGCATCGTTTCCCAAGTTCAGGGCATGGCACGGAGACTGTGGGAGCCCAGAGGGACTGCCCGGAGGAGGCAATGCCTGAGATGACCCCTCGATGGTGAAGAGAGAAGGGGGAAAGACAATCCCGGCAGAGGGGACAGCATGAGTGAGCAGGGTGGAGGGGGGACAGAGTCAGGGATGGGCGCCATGTGTGGGTTGTGCTGCTAGAACCAGAGACTGGGTGTGGGGGAGCCGAGCTGGAGGTGTGGGTGGGTTGGTCACGGGGCTGTGGGACCCGTCCTACAAACCCTCCAGAGAGTGTGAAGCCAGGGGCCCATTGAGATGTGCATGGTTCCGAAGGTCCCTCGGTGGTCACAGGCGGAGCTGTGGGGGAAGAAGAGGGGTGTCCAGGATGCGAACAGGGCCACGAGGATGGAGCTGGAGGTGTGAACGGGAAGGAGAAGCAAGCTGAGCCCCAGGTCCTGGGGCAGATTCCACTCGGAGGGTCGGGAGATGATGGGCCAGTCCAGGCGATTCCCAGGCTTCGACAAGGAGTGGGCTCTGCCGGGCATCATGGCAATGAGTGACGGTTCACTGCTTTCTCTATTGTCCTAGGAATCTTTAGTCTCTACACATAGAGGCAGGAGCTGTCCCTATGGTGTATTCAGAAGAAATAAGTATAAAAATGAACAGGGCCACCAACTGTTTCCCAGTGGCAAATGCTATAGGTCCCCTGCCCTGCCCCCCAGTGAGTGATGTAACTTCTGTGTAGACACCTGGGCTCTCTCACCTGCTGGGGGCTTGCAGGCCCGAGTTCTGCATTGGATCCCTGAGTTCCCCAGTGGGACGGAGCACCCTTAGGGTAACTGACTTAGCAACACACCGCCTCACGGGTGCCTTTGTTTCCCTGCTTCCCTGCTCTTCCCATTGGGTCTGCTTCTGGAGCAGCGCCCCCACCCCCAGGTGCTCCTGCTCCAGAAGAGATGCTGAAGGCTCCTCATCCCATGTCCGCCTGTCCCTTACCTCTAAGTTTCCGTAGCTGAAGGGGAACGGAAATAAACTGGGCCTGGGCCTGGTTATGGAGATCTGGGGTTTGAAAGTGGGCAGGGAACTTGTCTCAGTCGCTCCGGCTGACATAACAACATACCAGCGACCTGGTGGCTGAAACAGCAGGAGTTCATTTTTTCATGGTTCTGGAGGCTGGAGTCTGAGAGCAGGGTGCCAGCATGGGTGGGCTCCGGTGAGGGCTCTCTTCCTGGCTTGCAGACGGCTGCCTTCTCACTGTCTCTTCACGTAATGGAGAGAGAGCGAACTCTTCTTGTCCTCCCTAAGAACAGCCCTGGCCCCTCTGTGTTACCTGCTGCCTGGGTCCTTTTGTGTCCTGAGATAGGCAGCTTGAACTGTCACAGGGATCGGCAAACCAGAGTCAAATCTGTGGGTCAAATCTGCCTCTTTTTTAATTGTTATTTTTTTTTTATTGTGCTGAAATACACATAACATAAAATTTACCATCTTAACCATTAAAATTTTATTATTATTATTATTGATTTTGGAGAGAAAGAGAGAGGGAGGGTGGGAGAGAAAGAGAGAGAAGGGGGGGGGGGGAGAGAGAGAGAGATATCAGCTCTCCTGTACTTGCCTGGACCAGGGATTGAACTGCAACCTGGGCGTGTGTCCTGATGGAATTGAACTGGCAAACTTTTGGTGCACAGGACAATGCTCAACTCACTGAGCTATACCGGACAGGGCCCATCTGAACACTTTTGAAGTGTACAACATTCAGAACTTCTCATCTTGCAAAACTGAAACTGTCTGCATTGAGCACTACCTCCTCATATCCCCTCCCCCAGTCATGGGGACCCCATTCTACTTCCTGTCTCTGTGAATTTGACCCCGCCCGGGCCCTCATGTAGGTAGAATCATACACTATTTGGCCTTTTGTGACTGACTTGTCTCACTGAACATAATGTCCCCGGGGTCCATCCAGGTGGTTGCGTGTGTCAGAATTCCCATCCTTTTTGAGGCCGAGTAATATTCCATTGTGTGACTAGACCACATCTCATTAACCCGTTTATTCTTCTAGGGACACCTGGGTTGCTCCCACCTTTGGCTCTTGCGTATAACGTGGCTACACACTCTTTTTCCTAAATGTGCTCTCTGGACCCCTGCTGATCCCCAATAGGATCAGGAATGGAGCGGGAGGCACAGACACCCCTGATGACCCAGTGCACCCCCATTTGTATCTGCTTTCAGACCCCAGGCCTGAAAGATGCATTCTGCCCCAGGTTTTCTTTGAGGAAGGAATTCCTTCACTTTAGAAAATGTATGGGGTCCGGGGCCAAGTCCTGGTTGTCTTGGCTCCCAGGTGGGTCACAATTGGAGGAATGCGGGAGGAGGGGGCTCCATCCTGCAGGCCTGGGAGAAGGACCGACGACGCACAGGGCCGCTCTCTGTGGGGGGAGGAGGGGGCCTTCGGAGTCAGACTGGACTCTGTCATGATGCCAGTTTTGAAGGTGGGAGTGGAATCCCTGGGGCCTGTGGCTCGAAGATTCCTGGGGGGGGGAGTGGACCGCTGCATCCCAGCAGCTGTGAACTTACTGGCTATTGAAATCACATCAGGGCGAGGTTCCCTGGGATGCCAACTGCCCACCTGAGCCCTCCCACCCGGCAGTGCCACCTGGGCCCCTCAGGCTAGTGCAGGGCCTGGCAGCGCCCGAGTGTGGCTTTGTCTTGCTCCTGAATTCATATCAGATGAACGGAAAGGAGTGCCCACCCAAACCACAAAGCCAACGATCGCGGGGAATTTCCAACACATTCTGGAATCTGTCTCCAAACTGACCTTTTAAACAGCTTCGACTGGCGTTCGGGGAGTGTCCTATGTTAACTCTGGGGGGGCTGGCGGGTGTGACCTGGCGACATGTGTGTGGCCCTCGCCCCGGCGTAGGCAGCAGAGCACGCCCAGGACTAGACTTGGGACATTTCTCAGCTGAGCTGGGAGGCTTGTGTCTCCGAGAGGAGGGACCTGCATGATCGAAAGCTGCCGCCTGCCCCCAGGGGTCAGTTCCTTCAACAGTGCCACCTGGGGAGCCGCCGGGCCCCTCCCTGGGTGGCCAGCTATGCATATGGGGTGGGGGGGGGGGGGGGGCGGACACTATCACCATTCACATCTGGGGAAGCTGGGGCTCGAAGAGGGAGGGCACCTTATCTCTGATAATAAGGTGATAAGTCCTCATTATGATAAAATGATGTAATTATGTGTAATTATATATAATCTAAATACATCCATTCCTGCATCACACAGTCCATCAGTGAAAGAGTTACATTTCTCATTTCGGTCCTCCCTGGCCATTGCCGGCCTCCAGCCCAGCACTCCAGTGTCGGCCCGGACCCGGGCCACCGGCCTGACAGATGTGTGCTGACATTGGCGTGTGTTTCGTTTTTTTTAATTTTTTTTTAAATTGATTTCAGAGAGGAAGGGAGAAGGAGAGAGAGAAACATCAATGATGAGAGAGAATCACTGATTGCTCCCTCCTGCACATCCCCCACCATCCCCCCGCCCTCCCCCCTCTCCCCGGGATCATGTGCCCTGACTGGGAATCAAACAGTAACCTACTGGTTCCTAGGTTGATGCTCAACCACTGAGCCACACTGGCCGGGCTCGGTGTTGCGTTTTAAAGCACAGCTTCACCTAGTCGGCTTCTCATCAGTGGCTTTAGCCTTTCTCTGGTTCCAAGTCTCTCCCTTCAGATGCCAGGGGAAGGCCACAGGCTACTAATGGCCGAGAGCTGTGCCCAGAGAGCCTTTCAGTCCTGCGCATGCCCGGGTCACTGCCTTTCGAATGGGCAGAGGTGCTGCTCTGGCCACGCGCTGGGCGGCCAGGGGCAGCCCCGCCCTCCTCGGCTCCCGGGAAGCTCTGTCTGGAACGGATGACTCAGGCGAGAGACGATGCCTTTGTCCTCACTGGGGCGGGGAGTCCCTGCTACTGTGACTTTTGAGTTTCCATCCAATGGTGGTGGTGGTGGGGGGGGGGATAGCACTGGGTCGGACAGAGCCACTCTACCCTTTAGGAGAAATGTTGAAAATGACAAACTTGGGGAGAGGTAACGCAGATGATATTCACTTAATTGCCTGGAGAATTATTACATGTTTTTAACCTCATTAAAAAAGTGGCTGTTTTCAACATTGACCTTAAAAATGAAGGTGGGATCCGTCAGACTCCTTGGCATGGGGTTTGTCGGACAATTTGATGATAGTAATCGAGTTAAACAATCCTTTTTTTTCTTTCTTTTCCAAATTTATCCTCGTTTCCTTGCTCTTATCTGACTTCTTACCCAGTTATTAAGGAGACGTTTAAAAGCACGGCCTCCAGAAAGGGATCTAAGATCAGTGTCAGAGCCTGGGACACGCGGACGTAGGAAGCGCGGTTACCGCTGCCCGACGTGCACACGGAGCATGTCAGGGGCTCTGTAGCGTCTTTCATCTCGTCCTCAGGGAAACCCCATTGAGTGGGCACAGTTACCATTCTCCTCACTTCCTGTTGGAAGAATTGCGGCTGAAAGAGGGCGAATGGCATGCCTACCCTTCACGCAGTTAATTGGCGCCCTTGCTCACACGCCACCCCCCAGGCTCCCTGGCAGGTCACTCTGCTGGAGAAAGGTCCCCCCGCCCCACCCCCCCCATCCCTGCTAAAATGTTGACTAGGGCATCTTAAGGAACCATGCACAGGTCCAGGGAAGGTGGCCCAGCTGGCCCAAGGATTTCAAAAGAAGTTACATGAGGAGGAGTGAGAGGACCTGAGATGCCATCCTTGAGAAAACCCAGGGGCACCAGGCCACCCACTGTCTTCAAATGCCTGGGGTGCCATCGAGGGGACGAGGGAGGGCAGCTTATTCTGGGTCCGAAAGGACAGAAAGAGGAGCAGGAAGCAGATGCTGCAGGCTGGTCAGCTTTAGCTCCGTATGAGAAATGCCCTTTGAATAATCAAAGCCACCCCAGGATGGGATTGGCTGCCTTGGAGGACATGAGCTCCCTGTCCCAGGAGGCAACCAAGCAGAGGATGTTCAGATGCCTCTAAAGCACCACAGAGGGGATTCAAGTACTTCACGGGGTATCGGGCCAGGGGAGTCCCCGCAATTCCAAGATTCTGTGCTATTCCCATTCCCAACCCCCCCCTGAGCTGTGAGATCAGACCTTGTTCCTGCCCTGAAGCGGCCTCTTGTCTAGTGGCAACATTCCCTTCATGTGGGGTGGGCACGGCAGGCTTCTCGGAGGGCAGACTGCTGGCGCAGGTCTGGGAGATCAGGAGGTACCGGGCAGGTTGGAGAGCCCAGGAGAGGCGGAGGGACCAGGGAAGGGGAGATGTGTGGCGTGACTGGGGGGCACACATTTTGGGGGATAGTTATTACAGCGGCCGTAAGAGTTGTCCGTCATCCCTCATGCCTGTGCCTCTCTCTCGAATTTCCAGGAGTTTGTGTAGGAAGGGCACCCCTGAGCCAAGAGCTGCAAGAATGACTCACTCATTCTAAGATCGTCCTGGAAAGAGAAGAGATTTTTTTAAAAGTCATTATTGAAAATACATGTTGTTGTTAATTTTTTTAGAGAGAGAGAGGGGGGGAGACATCGATTTGAGAGAGAAACTTTGAGCCATTGCCTCCCATACGCACCCCAACTGGGGACCGAATTCCAAACCTGGGCATGTGACCCGACCCAGGGAATAGAACCAGCGACTTTTGGGTGCCCAGGACAACACACAACCAACTGAGCCGTACTGGCGGGCCAGGCGAGAAGAGAAGAGCTATTCTTGAGATCTGAGGCAGGACTGAAGGAGCTTCACTCCCTTCTTGGCCATGTTCCCTTCTTCCCGCTGTGACAGGATGGATGCCTGCACGTGTCACGCTCTGGGACCTCCTGGGCCCGTCCCCGATGACTGCTGATGGGAAGAGTTGGTTCAAAGAGTTTGCCTTTGCATTTGAAGACATTCTGCCCCTCCCCCACCTCTGATCTAGACCAGATAGGCTTAATGAGAAACAAAAGTCCCTCTGGTGGTCCTGGCGGATGTGTGCCGGGCCGTCTCCAGCAGCGGGGGCTCCAGCATCTCTTCCCACAGACTCGACTTTAGGCTTCAGGGGGTTTCAGAGAAACGCTGTGGGACCGATGAAAATCGTCTGAGCATCAGCTGACCTTGAGACACGGTCCCTTCCTGAAACAGCCTTGGCACCTTCGGCAATGAAAGTGCCAGGTCTGCATGGGGAGCCAGCCGAGAGCTCTCTCTTCATGTGGCCCCTCTCCAACTCCAGGTGCTGCTAACAACTCAGGTCTGAGCACAGTGCTCCCGAGCCTGAGCCCTCACTGCTCTGACCTGGAGCCTCGGGGTCCCCTTGGGGCTGGGGCCTTGGGGACCTGGCCTCCACCCACCCACCACCCCTTCCCTGACAGGGGTCCTCTTCCTGCCCTGGAACCCTCAGCCAGCCTTTCCTCAGGGCCTTAGCTTCTGCTCCGCCGGGAGCCCCTCCCTCCTGCATCCTCCCTCTCCGCATGGCCCCTCCCTGCTCCCTCTCAGAGCTCCCAGGACTTCCTGGGACAAGTCCCCTGTCCTGTCTGTCACTGCTGGCTGTGCTCATCCTGCACAGATTCTCATTACATAGTGATTGGACTGTTTCACTTACAAGTTGCTTACGGGATTATTTGGTTAATATCTGGCCTGTGTTGTCAATTTGGTGCCTGGTACCCTCATATGTGCCGGCCATGGGTGTCCCACAAGCTCTGTGCAGGGGGGACTCTGCCGGCCTCACTCCCCACACATAGCACCAGGCACATCCTCAGAGCTCCATCAGTGTCTGCTGAATGAACCAATGGGTGACAACCCGTCCACCGTCCCAGCTCGCCCTGGAGGGAGGCCCCCCTAGAGGTTGAGGCACAAAGTGGAGAAACCTGAGTCCCCAGTTTGGTCACAGACACGGAGGGTCAGGCTCACCCGCTGCCACACAGGGACCCCACCAGCTTCCAGCTCCCAGAACTGCGGCGTTGCCCCAGATTCCCTCCCGAGGGTTTGACCCTCCCGGTCCTCCCCTCCCAAGGAGACTGGTGAGGAAGTCAGGGGATCAATGTTTTGGGCCAATTGTACGTCAGCATCCACAGCTTTTACAAAGGTGATTGCCACTGGCGGCTCAGGCTACGCTGCCAATAAGGCAAGCCTTCTCCCCTTTCTGCACAATGACCTGGCGGTTCAGGGAGGTCAGAAGCCAACAGAGGGAGCACTGAACTTGAACTCAAAAAGTATCTGTATTAATTTTAGAGAGGGAGAGAGAGATAGAAACATCAATGATGAGAGAGAATCACTGATCGGCTGCCTCCTGCATGCCCTCCACGGGGGACTGAGCCCGCAACCCGGGCATGTGCCCTGACCATGAATCCAACTGTGACCTCCTGATTCATAGGTTGATGCTCAACCACTGAGCCACACTTTCTACCAGGTGTTATTGATCACCCAGCTTCCCAGCCAGGGACAGTCCTGCACTCACTGGGATCCAAGGTTATTTTTATAAACATTTCTCTCAATGTTCCCTTAACATTTCACACAGTGGTTGAAGAGGAGCCAGCTCAGTGGCCAGGGAGTCACGAGGCCACAGATCCAAGTCAGGCCGTGGCCGCTGCCGTGGCCATTTGCTGTGAACTGTGCAACTCGGTTCTTGGCGGGTGCTCCTCTGGGTAACCCTGCACTGGTCCCTGGCTCCCCGGCTGGGATGAAGCTGTAGCAGCTAATATATTCCGAGTCAGACCAACTGCCGCTCATGAAGGGGGAAAAAAAAGACTTGCTTGAGTAACCGTAATAATTGGAAAATTATTTTGATAGCCTGAAACAATCTAATATATTACAGAATTTTATTAAAATAATATCAAATCAAATTAACTGCTATTCCATAATGAATTAGGTAACAAGGTAGGCAGATATGAATCGGCGTGGCTTCCAGGCAGGGGAGCGGGATTTATTAGTTCTCGCGCTGGCATGAGGGTGCGGGCAGAAACCACTCTCACCGCCACCGGGGAGGGAACCCCCGGGGACAGCGGGCTTTTACTTTTTCTCTGCCCCCACTTCCACTCTCTAATCCATCATTAAACACTTGTATTTCTTTCATGTAGGGTCTTATGAAATTTTTAATTTTTTAATTGCTTTGTGATTTAATAATGAGGACTTTTCATTTCTGCCCGGATAAGAAAGGAGATGGTGATATTGAAATTCCTTCCCCTTCCGCACCCTGGGTGACCTGCTTCCCCGCCCTGCTCGCTTTCATTTCCCAAGTCCGGGTAGAAGGCCTCCCACCCCCGAGGGGACTGTCCGAGAGGATGGTCTCTGGGGAAACAGGCATGGCCGGCCGGAAGTTGGACATTGTTCACTTCTTTGCAAAGCAGAGGAGAGTGGCGCTGCCCACCCAGGCGGGATTCGGGGACGGTCTCTGGGGAGCCACGGGCGAGCGGAGCTGGGTGGCCTTTCGGATGGCTCGGTGGACGGGAGCCCCTCAATAAATCAGCCCTCGTCTTACCTTTTGGTGTTTTCTCAGCTCCTTGCCAACCTTTACAATGTCCTGACACCAGTTTATGGCTCATCGGTGACCCGCCGGGGGTGCCACCTGCTCAGGGCCCTACCTGGGAGCAGGAAGTCTCACCTCTGACCCTTCAGGGCCCGTTCGGGGTGCACGGCCAGAAAGCTCACAGCAGTGGAAGCAATTCCCAGTTGCTTAGGCAGCGAGGGCTCTGAAAGAGCCTGTTGGCTTTAGAAACGTCAGGAGCTGACATCACGTCTGAACCTCGGTTTGCTCATCTGTAAAATGGGAATTAAACAGCCTTGTGAAGTCATTGTAAGGGATAGAGATATTGTATATAAAGCGCCTCATACCTACACAGCACTCACTCTCAGCAAAGGGCAGTTTATTGAGTACGAGATGATAATGGTCAATGGTCACAGTAGCCCGGGTAACGAGGTTCTGTTTCTACTCGCACTTCACAGGGTCGGACGCTGAGGCTCAGCCTCACCGCCTGTAACCAGTTGCGGGGGCGCTGGGTTTTGACGGCGAAGCTCTCCCACCCCACAGGGAACCCCGTGCTTCATGCTTTTGATTTGGACTCTTTCTGACTTGGGTGTGTGGCTTGACGGAAGCGTCACTCAAGATCAAAGTTTGAGCGGAAGATTAAACATTGGGGAACCTCATAAATTCTGCCTAATCAGGAAGAAATGTTTCACTTCAAGGCCGGGGCATCGAGTGGGGAGAAGAGCACACGTGCTGTCCCTCTCTCCCCCCAACACGGGATGGCCACATGGTTTGAATCTGTTGTCGTTACTGACAAGGACCTGTCAAAGCTCGCTGACAAACATCCTGATTTAAGGAAACGGCATCTGCTCACCTGCCATATTTCACAGCGAGGGCTCTGTGAGCTCGGGGAGAAGCCTGTGGACGGGGGAGCATGCGGCTGTCTCCACGGGGAAGCTGGCTGTGGCACCGGCTTTGAGGGTCTGCGGGCCTCTTGCCGGCGGATTGTCATTGACTCCATCTTTGGCGCCGGCACCCCGACTTCCTTGGGGGGAAGGACAGTCCTGTGTGTATTGTCAGAGGGCCCGACCCCAAAGGGTCCCCTCTTGCCTTCACTGAGGGGTGGCCGAGGACCTGAGACGGGCCAGTTCGATGCTCCTCCGGGCCCTGCATCTCCGGGGGGAGTGGCGTCAGTAAGACAAAGAACAGCACAAACAACAGGAGCAACCGAGCAGCACTGACACGGCGTGGGAACCACCACCCGCCGGCCCCTGGTGGTGCCTGGGTCAGGCCAGGAGTGGACCTCGCCTACAGAGGCTTAGGCAGCCAGCCACATGCGCAGCGATAGCAGGGCTCTGCATGGAAGATGGGGAGAAACCAGTGCCCGCAACAGGCCAGGACTGCAGCGAGGTCCTTCCGTAGCCATCCCCTCCTGTGGGTGCACGCCAGACTAGGCTAAGTGAGAGCGTGCCTGCACACACAGACCATACACACACTCACCCTACACACACCACACACACACATATACACACACATACCACACACACCTCCTACACACCCACCATACACACCCTACACACACCACACACACACACACTCACCACCACACATACACCCTACACACACACCACACACACACATATACACACCCCTCCTACACACACATACACACACTCTATACACACCCTATGCACACACCACACACACATACACCCACACACACCATACACACATATACGCACACACTACACACACACACACCACACACACACACACATACACACCCCTCCTACACACACATACACTCTATACACACCCTATGCACACACCACACAAACACATACACCCCCACACACCATACACACATACACACACACCCTACACACACCACACACATATACACACCTACCCATACATACACCACACACATACACACACACACACTCACCACCACACATATACACACACCACACACACACATATACACACCCCTCCTACACACACATACACACACTCTATACACACCCTATGCACACACCACACAAACACATACACCCCCACACACCATACACACATACACACACACCCTACACACACCACACACATATACACACCTACCCATACATACACCACACACATACACACACACACACTCACCACCACACATATACACACACCACACACACACATATACACACCCCTCCTACACACACATACACACACACTCTATACACAACCTATGCACACACCACACACACATACACCCTACACACACCACACACACACACATACACACACACCCTATACACACACCACACACACATATATACACCGCTCCTACACACACATACACACACACTCTATACACACCCTATGTACACACCACACACACACATATACACCCACACATACCACACACACCCCCTACACACACACCATACACACATACACACACCCTACACATACCACACCCCCCTACACACATACCACACACACATACACACATACACACACCCTACACACACCACACACATATATACATATACTGTACATACCCATTCATATACACACCCCACACACACCACATGCACACACATACACATCACACATACACACATTCTATGCACATACCGTACACATACACATATACGCACATACTGTACACACACCACACACGCTCTGCACACACCAAATACACATAAACACCCACACATACAAATATACACACTCCATACACACACTCCACACACACAGCAGATTGATGCAGACCTGCCCTCAGAGGTCACGGTGCTCTGGTGGGTGGTGATCTGAGCTGATTCAAGGCAGGGGGATCGAGCCCTCCCCATGTTTTCAGTGGACGGACTTTCAGGTTCGGTGGCGATGGAGGGGACTCTGCAGGAGGAGACAGGAGTGAAACCCTTGGACCCCCCAGTTCACAGGCAGAGCCCCCCGCCCCCCGCTGCTGTGAGGTCCTGAGGGAGGACCCTCCAGCTCACCCTGAGGACACACACCCCTCCAGGAGGTGGGCATGGCCGCCTGGGGAACCTGGGACCTGGATGCTAAGGGTTCTCTTTGGAACGAGGAGAGAAATGTTCTCAAGGACCCCCTCCCTCCCAGTGCCATTGCCTCTGCGGCAGCCATGCGAGTGGGCAGGGCTGTTAACCTGGGCTGATGGTCAGTTCCCTTTCAGGAGGGAAACGCAAAGGCCCAGGCCACGAGGTCAGAGCGCTTTCATGAACTGAGCAAGGAGCAGTCCCCACCAGCCCTGGACACAGCTCAGGGAGCACCTCTACTGGGAAGCGATTTCCTTCCACGTCTGAAGGCACTCCCCACCACCGACAGGGCAGAGCTCCGCATCCCTTCAGGTGAGGGTGCCAGGACAACGGTGTCCTCCTGCCGTGACCCTCAGGGCTGCGAGGGCAGAGTCCTCAGAGGGAGCTGATTTCCGTGGGAAGATTACGGCACAAATGGGGACATAAGGCGCTCGTCCGCTGCCGTCGGGGTGAAAACGCTCACTGACTGGTGTGTTCCCGAGGCGGTCAGTATCCTGCCTGGTGGCTCAGGGCCTCATAAAACCGGCGCCCTAGCCACTCGTCACCGACTCACCTGCTGGATGCGCCCCGCCACCTTTCAGGGGTGTTCGGGCCCCTCCTCTGGGCCAGGGCCTGGACAGAGCTGGTGAGTGGAGAGCCCATGGTGCTCCGTCCACATAGGCACATACATAGTCGGGCTTTACGTCGTGTGAGACGGACACAGAGGAGACAGAAGCTGCCCGGATGCAGCACAGATGTACGACTGGATGTAAATTCTCGTTTGTTCAGCCACGTTTCGTAACATTGATAACAATCAAGTCAGTGGCTCTTGCTTAATAACAACGAGACTGATAGGAAAGTCTCGTTTTGTTTGTTGCTGATGGTAATTAATCTAAATCATCACTAGTGTATTAAAATGAAACACAGACGTGATCGACTGTAGAATGCCATATTCACGTAGCATTTTAAGAAATCGGAGACTCCTGCAGGGACTTTGTGATTGTCATGGATTTTGTAGGGCTGGGCCATCAAATCACCCCTTCCCACCCCCATCCTCGCAGCTGTGAGAAAACATAGAGACTTTGAGGGTCCGGACGGCGTGGTTCAGTGGTTGGGCATCAACCTATGAACTTGGAGGTCATGGTTCAATTCCAGGTCAGGGCACATGCCCGGGTTGCAGGTTCGATCCCAGTGTGGGGCATGCAGGAGGCAGCCGATTAGTGATTCTCTCTCATCATGGATGTTTCTCTCTCTCTGAAATCAATAAAAATGTATTAAAGAAAAGGGCCCCGAGGGAAGAGGATTTTGCAACCCTCTAGGTAAGACACGTCCTTTTTTAGATCAAGTGAGAATATTTCTTTCAAACTTGCAGACAGCTTGAGGTGTAAAAGGTCTGAATTAATGGGCAATTAAACGAACATTCTTTACTTACCCTATTAGGCAGTGAGGAGAAAGTCGTCTGGCTGCAAGAGAGAGCACAGTGTAAGTGATCGCCACTCACCGGGTCTGAGGAGGGCCGGGCCCACAGGCAGCGGAATCTAAATTCACGAGCGTTCCATGTTTGAGCAGCTCGGGCGCAGGCGATGCTCTGCGTGTTCATCGTGGTTTGGATGTAAAATGAGCCCGGACGACGCGAACACCTCCCTCATGGAGAGTTGCTTCCAAAAGAATGAGGACCAAACAAGCCCCTTGGTGCTTCGTGGGGAAAAGTACTAATAAAAAGGATATAAAAGGAAGGAGAGAAAGAATAAAAGGGTAGATAAAATCTGAGATGCGTCGGAGGGAAGATAAAGTGACTTTTGTCAGCGGCTTTCGTAGAAGCTCTGCTTCTAGAGTCGCCCGACCACGGTGCTGATCGGCGCCTTCTTTACTGAACCCGTGAGCTCACCGTCTGTGTCAATATCTCACGTAAACAGGACACAGATTGCCAATCAGAATCAGCCCAAACTGGTTATGGCACATTATCCCGGGCTTCCCATTCCTGTTGATGGGTGACGAGAGGTCATGCGGTTTAACCCACTTTGGAAGAGATGGGAAAGGGCCTTTGATTTTCCAGACCTGGCTCCGGGCCACCCCAGGGTCACAGAGGCCATCGGCGCCAGCCAGGGGAGGCAGGGAGGGGACGCTGGGTGTCAGGAGAGGGGAGACTTCAGAAGACCACACCAGAGAGCAGCTTCCTGGTCTGCACGAGGCCTCGAGGGGAGTGGGTGTCCCCTGGCCGCACTGGATCCTGCAACTGCAGGGAGAGAAATGCAGGCTCAGTGAGGTGGCCCTGGTGGGGTTGCAGTGATAGTGAGTGACCCATGCCTGGCTCCGGGATCCTGTCGGGAGATCAGCCCAATGCCCCTGATGCCGGCCTCCATTCTTCCTCCTTCCCCCTGGACGAAGCCCCTCTGAGCAGCTGGAAGTGGCCATGGGTTCACTAGAAGGGGGATGATGTGATTTCCAGATGTGGAGCGAGGGCTGCACTTGCTGAGGGTAACTGCTGGCCGGTGGGACTTTATTTGCCTCATCTGCACAATGGGGGCAATGAATTGGCCTTCTAGACTTTGGAGACAACATCAAAGAGTTCATGGGAACATTGTTTGCTCACGCTGGAGACAGCCCAGGGCCATTATCACTTTTTTTTTTTTTTTTTTTTTTTTTACAATTTTCTTCCTTCGTGTGAGTGTTGGGGATAGAACCTACAGCCCAGGTATGTGCCCTTGATGGGGAATAGAACCCTAGACCCTTCAGTGAGTGGGCTGACACCCTAACCACTTAGCAATACTGGCCAGGGCAAGAGCAACTATTTGATATGAAACTTCCATATCAAACAACTTTCCAAAGTGATCATGCTATTTTACATTCCTGCCAGCAATACCTCTGAGTTCTGGCTACTTAACATCTTCGCCAGCATTTGCTGTTGTCGGTCTTTTTAATTTGAGTTATTCTGATGGGTGTGTGGTTGTGTCTCATTATGGATTTAATTCCCACCTCTTTGATGGATAATAAGAGCTACAGTCATCAGAAGGGTGGGGTATTGTTATAAACTCAGACACATATATTGAAGGAACAGAATGGGAGCCTGACATAGATGCACACTTACCTGAGCAAGTGATTTGCAACAGAGGCACAAAGCAATTCAACAGAGAAAAGTCTTTTCAAAACACACAGTGCAATGTACAGACGCTGCAGTGTAGCATGGTACACTTGAAACCTACATACTTTTACTAACCAATGTCACCCCAATACAGTTAATACAATTTAAAACATGGTGCTGAAACAGCTGGATAATCATTGAAAAGTAATGTGTCTCCACCCTCATCTTATACCATGCATGAAGAATAATTCAAGATGGGCCCTAGCTCGAAATGCCAGAGGTAGAACTATGGAGAGAACATAGAAGGGTATTTTTGTGGCCTTGGGGCAGGGAAATATACTTTTTAACAGGACACAGCAAAGGTTAAATATGAAAGAAAACAGCAATAAATTAGACTTCATGAAACTAAAGTATTTCTGTTTCTCAAGAAAGTGAACAGGCAAGGCCCTCACTGGGAGAAAATATTTGCAATATCTCTCCTATCTGCAAAGGGCTGGTCACCAGAGTGTAGAAAGTTCCCCTATAGATCAATTATGATAAAAAGCCATTGACTCAGTAAGAAAATGTGTGAAGTATTTGAACAGATACTTCCCAAAAGAAGACAATTGAATGGCCAATAAATACACGAAAACATGGCTTTTTAAAGAGATTATTGATTTTTAGAGAGAAAGGAAGGGAGAGGAAGGGAAAGAGGGAGAGAGAGAGAGCGAGAGAGAGAGAGAGACATTGATGTGAGAGCATTACTTGGATCGGCTGCCTCCTGCATGTGCCCACTGGGGATTGAGCCTGCAACTGGCCATGTGCCCTGACCTGGGATCGAACTGTGACATCCTGGTTCATAGATCAATGCTCAACCAGTGAGCCATGCTGGCTGGGTAATTTTAAAGTAAGGCCTTTGTCAATCAGTGTCCATGGTCAGCTCTTACTATAAGTAGTTCATGATCAAGGAGAAATATTTGTATCCCAGGGCTCCTGCCCACTGCAGCCTTTTCACAGCCCTCCCACAGGCTTCGGGTCCCCGGGAACCCTGCTGCGTGAGCCTTCCTTGAGCTGGGCTCACACAATGGATGAGCAATGAAACCACAGACTGAGATGCTTCTGAGCATGAAGGAGAAGGTCAAGGTCAAAGCACCTCGCCTTCTCTACCCCCTCTGTCTTGCTCTGCCTCCCTCCCATTTCGAGGAAGCCTGTCTCCCACTCTTCAAACCTTTCTTAATAATCTGTAATTTCATGAAAGGGATAAAGGAGAAGAGGAACCTAGAAGGTACCTGGATTTACATATGAATGTCACGACTTCATTTTAATTTCGACAAAGTGTAAAGGTTGCTAATAAAAGCATCATTACGGCTCTATGAGGGACTACGGGGCAGATTGCTAAGATATGGAGACAAATCCAGGGGTCACCCCTTTTACCAGGAGCTATCGCTCATCCTTCAACGAAAAACAAAAAGTCGGGGCAAATTAAATTTCTAAAAAAGGATTAAAAGAGAAATGACATCATTTTCAAGGTAGTTATGGCCACTGTGCTCACCCCACAGAGGGACCAGCTTCGCCATCAGCTTCAGGAAATGCTGTTTAAGGCGACTCGCACACGGTCACCTGGAGAGGTCTTTCGGAGGCCACCGTGGGTTGGTGGTCCCTTTCAATGAAGCGGTGTTGGCTCAGCTTTGGAGGTGGGTGGGGCAGGGTCTCGGAGCTGGTTTGAAGGACAAGCTGAACTCTTGGCTTCACCCTAAAGCTCATATTGACTAAGGAGGCAGCACCAAAAGAACAGAGTAACTAATGAGGTGTGGGCATGTGGGGACAGGGCAGGGATGGGCCAGAATGACGTCCAGTATCTCCTGTCCACGGCTACCTCTGCTAGAGGGAGGGCATGTCTGACGATGCCGGACATGGGGGTGAGCCCGCAGAGGTGACCTCTGGGGCTGCAGAAGGAGCCCACGTGGTCCCCACCTGCTACCATTTGCTGTGTGACGTCGGGCCAGTCCCCGGCTCCTCTCTGGGTACCGGGTTCTAAATTGAGTGAGACCCATGGCTTTCTCCAGGGGCTCTGGGGCCCCAGACATTCTGTGGAGGGACATGTGTCCCCTGTGGGTGCCACACGACAGGCGTCCGTCTCCAAGAGCCCGTCTGCAGTCAGCGCCGTCTGCTCCCCACCGTTCGGTGTGAGATTTCATTTGAAGAAAGGGTTGTGTGGATTAAAGGAAATATTGAAAAGCAGTGGCGGGCTGATCTCTGAAGACCCCTCTGGTGCTGTGATTTTCTGCGGTGATTTCATAATGAGACACTTCGTATCAGGAGGTGAAGCTTCTTGGGCCATGATGGAGGTGTGTGTGTGTGTGTGTGTGTGTGTGTGTGTGTGTGTGTGGTTTTTACAAGTGGAAGTCTATTTTTCTGCCAGCTCTTATTAACATTTTGGAGCAGTTCTGCCTTTGTTCTTATCTGGTCTTCAAAGGGCGATGGTGCTTAAACAGCAGCATTACTCTTACCCGTTCCAATCTCCACCTCTATTAGGTATTTTGCAGGTGGGGGGTGTCTGTAGATCGAGATTTTGGGGGGATGGTGTGTCCCATCATCAGTAGCTCTCCCCGTTTCGATGTTTGCGTGCCCACCTTTAAAATGTCTCCCTCCTGACCACCCCCCAAAGAGCTCTGGTTTAGTTTAACTTCACCTCTTCACATGGGTACACTGAGGCACTGAGCGATGACATGACTGGCCACGGGGAAACACACGCTTTAATGCTGTTCTGGCCCTGTGGTTCCAGTCTCTCTGTTTATGGACCTGTGACTCACTACGTGCGAGTTCCAGCTTTAATGCACCTCTTTTATATGAAGTGCAGTGTCTCCTAACGTTGCAAAGGGTCGCCTCTTCATCATGTGTGGCAGTGTCCCTGATGACTGTCCTGTGCGCTCACACCTGTGGAGCTTACACAGGCAGCTCAGAAATGCTTCCATCTCTGTGAACTATTTCTTTATTGGTAAGAGCATGGGGCTGGGAGTCCAGAAGCTGGGTTTTAGGAAGACATATACCAATGTCTGCTTGATATGAGAAATAGCTTCTCTTGGTTAATGCCTAGTGTTTTCTTGATTATCAAAGTAAACAGATACTCACTATGGAACATTTGGCAATCACGGGGAAGATTAGAAACCTTGCGATCTCCCCCTCCCCCCTGTCTTCCATGGACTGAAGTCTTATCCTGCTGGATGCCACGGCAGTCTCTTTGCCACGTGGAAGGCTCTACGGACATGAATGAGTACCAGTGTCACAGACCGCGGTGACTCACTTGCCATTCGATCTCAAGCGTTGGCTCCCACCTTTCCCAACGAAGGCTGCCTGCCGGGGGTGGCATGGACTCACAGAGAGACAGCGTGCCCCCCCAGCAGAGGCTGTGGACTCCCAGAGAGGGACTTCTGGAGGATTCTGTAGCAGGGGGTGGGGCGGGGCAGGCCTCGCTCTGTGTGTGCCGCTGGCCATGGCATCCCCCAGGGCACACATAGAACCTCATCATCGTCCCCTCATGGCACTCACACCCGGTCCCCCATGGATGGAAGAAGTGGCATTCCTTCTCCCAGTTCCCAAAGGCAATGAGAGGCCCAGATGGGACCCTGTAGGTGTAGCCCGGACATGGAAATTCCCCCAAAGTAATTGACAGACGCTCTGCCGAAGAACGGGGCGCGTGGAACCCACTTCTTCAAACCATAAGAGCTCATTTCGTGTCATTTTCATCCCACTGAGGGGGGCCCCTGCGAGGATACCAAGTGCCCCCAGGACATGTCACCCAGGGAAGGGGTTCAGTGGGGTCCAGGTGCCTGCAGTGCGCCGGGCATCCACATGGCCTCTCCCCTCCTCAGACACCTCTACCGGGTGCCATGGCCACCCTATGACAAACGAAGTGGCCGAGGCTGACAGGTTAAGGAGGTAGCCCAGGGTTGCCCCACTGAACCCTGTGTCTGGGGAGTTCCAAACTCTGTCTCGTAGTCTCTGAGCTGGAGGACCGACTGTCAGGAGTGGTCCCTTGTTCCAAAATCCATGGAGGTGCCCTCACTGGGCTCCCGTCCCCTGATGGGCAATATCCTTGTTTTTTTCTTCAACATTGCTCCTGGGTCAGTGCTCAGATCAGTAATGCCAGGAGCCAGCCTCAGAGTCACGGGCAGGTGGTGGTGGTGGTGGTGGTGGTGGTGGGGTGTGAAGGGAGGGGAGGCGGTCAGCAGGTGCACATCTGGTCCGGAAGTGGCTTTGCTGGACCAGGACAAAGGGGGAGACAACTGTACCTTATTCAGTCTACAGCTGGATGGAGTCACACCTCCTGTCCCAGCGACACCATGGCTTGGCCTTTTGGCATAAGAACCTTGGGGCCCACAAACGCTTAAGGTCTGGAGCGCCTGGTGTGGCTGCCCTGAGGTGTAGCTGTAGAAGAGCCAGGGTTGAGCTCCTGTCTTCCTGCCCTGGCCGCTGACCAGCTGGGGATGTTTCTAGGAGGTGAGCCGTCCGGGCAGCTGAGCTGTGCCTTTCATTATCGCCGGATCCTGACGGGGAGGCTGCTGGCCTGGGCCAGGGGCTTCATGGGCAGGGGCTCCTGGGTGGAGGGGGAAGGGGAGTCTCTGGTTCTGGATCAGGGGCTGGAGTTAACACTCTGCTGGATGCCTCTCCATCTCTGTGGCCCTGGGCGATGTATTTCACCACCCGTAAGTCCAGCTCCTTGTTCTGTCATGGGGCAAATGCCCGCCACAGAGAACTGCCCGAGAATTCCCCACACTGATGGTAGGAAGCGCGCTGTAAACCCCAGAGCTTACCACACAAGTGTGGCCAGTATTAGCCCTCCCAATCCTTGTTGCTTGTGCCAGAGGGAACACACACACACACACACACACACACCTCTCCCACCTTCATGCCTCCAACATTCCTGCTTTCAGATCTTACCGCCTCTCAACTCTTTTGCTGAATCCCCTTCTCTCCTTAAGATGCTGCCTGTTTTTCCATGCTGCTTCCTCTGTGAAGCCCGCCTGGGTTGCTGGCTGCACCTGGAGCTACTGACGGAGGCTTGGATTGGACACCAGGACCTCTGGCTCTTGGTCCTGCTTCTGCTCACTCTTTGGTGTTGGGTGAGCGGCCTCATTCACTTTCTCTCATCACTTGTGATGGCACTGGCCCACCCTCTCATTCGCTCTCTCACCCATTCATTCATCCACTTGCCCATCCCCTCACGACCCCAGATCGGAATGTCTGTCACAGGAGCTTCTCACGGAGAAGCTGGGGACACAGGGGCAGCCAAACCCAGGCACCGCTGTCCCTTTGGGGAGGCCCGACAGTCCTAGGGGACACTGGAGCCCCAGAACTCACCCAGCTACCCTGGAACTCTGGTCTCCTCTGCGGGGTGTCTCCGGGGCCAGCCTTGAACTTGCCCAAACTGCTGGATTTGACCACTGGGAACCATGTGGCCACCAGGGCTGCTGGGCGCCTGGGTCTGAGGACGGGAGGATTAGATCCGAGCAGTTCCTTGAGGGTGTGTGTCTATGTGTGTTTGCTATTCTCACTGCAAGTAACAAGTTCAATATTAATCTTCATTTCCAGGGAAATAATTAGTGTTAAGTGAACTGTGATTTCTATCTCTTGTTGTTTCTCATGTGCTAATTTAAGCAGCAAGGAAAACGCTCTGTGTTGGCCGAGTCCATAGTTGCAAAGACATATTCCACCGGGTGTGGGGGGGAGAGGTGCGGGGGGTGGGTAGGCGGGGAGGGGTGGGGAGCAGACCACCCATCGGACGGAGGATTGGGTTCCAGCATGCCTAGTCTCCAGCTGCGGGGAAAGCGGTCCCTCCTGTCACAGGCGCCTGGACGTGGGGCCAGCCCACCCACGCACTGGTGTGGTGCGGATCCGAACAGAAAAAGACACAGAAAGAGGAAACAACGGGAAAGCCAGCCTTGGGCATGACCGCCTGCCTCTGGAATCTGCCGCCCTCTTCGCTCACACCCTCTTGCTCTGACTTTCGCTCCTGGCTCCCCCGCCCCGTCCCACCCCCCACCCTGGCACTGGATTCTTGTCTCCAGCAACCCAGGCTGGAACCCATCTGGGACCCATTTTCCCACCAGATCTCGGTCCCCCAGTGTTTGTGAGTGAGTCAGTGTGAGTGAGTGTGCAAGTGTGCGTGAGTGTGGACGGCAATGGTTGTGTGTGCATGTCCGTGGTGGGCAGACAATGGCCCGCAAAGATGTCCACACCCCAACCCCTGGAACCTGGGCTTATGTTATGTGTTACATGTAAATAGGAATAAGGACAGTAGCTAGAGCTGGGGTTCTACCCACTGACCTAACCAAGGAGGCTATCCTGGTGGGCACAGGGTAACCACAGGTCCTTGCAGTGGAGAGGGAGGCCGTGAGGTGAGAGCGATGGCACAGGGCCATGCTGCACTGCTGCCCTGGAGATGGGGGTGCCTGGGAGCCCAAGACAGAACAGGGCGGGAACAGACTGCCTGCGAGAGCTTCCGGAAGGACACAGCCCTGCTGACACCCGGACTTCACCCCTGAGACCCGCGCTGGGTTTCTGACCTGCAGCCGTGCGAGAGGATAGATTTGTGCTGTAGAAAGTCACTAAGTTTGTGGGTCTAGTTACAATGGCGGTAGGAACCCACACTGTGTGTGAGTGAGTGTGTGTGAGGGGGGGAATGTGTGTGAGTTAGGGTTAGGGCTAGGGTTAGAAAGGACTTTATCTTTTCATTTTGCTTGTCAAGAAAGTGAATCTGGAAGAAGTCGGCTTATCTAAATTGACAAAGCTTTGAAGTGTTCATAATCAAAATTTTAATCCAGGTTGTGTTTGAATGCAGAGAACGTGCACTTCCTGTGATTGCCACAATAGTTCAGTACTCTCAACAGAAACTCATTTTCCAGAAGAGAATGATTTTATTTTTTTCTCCTTCAAAAGTTATTTTCATGCTTAAAATAATTGCAAATGCAGACTAGAAGACCCTTGGAGAACCTGGGAATTTATACACCCATATTCATAGCAGCATCATTCACAGTAGCCACCAGGTGGATGTAACCCAGGTGTCCACCGATGGGTGGATGGAAAAACAAATGGAATATTATTCAACTGTGAAAAGGAAGGGCGTTCAGACACATGCAACATCATCGATGAACTTGGGACAGTCTGGTAAGTGAAATAAACCAAACAACAAAGGTTTTGTATGATTCTGCTTGATGAGGTGACTAGAGTAGACACAGATACGGAGACAGAAAGTAGACTGGGGTCGCCAGGAGGGGGATGGGGAGTGAGTATTTAATGGGACAGAGTTTTAGTTGTTGTTGTTTTTTTTTCCTCACCTGAGCATATGCTTTTATTGATTTTTTTAGAGAGAGAGGAAGGGAGAGAGAGATTGAGAGAAATATCGATGTGCGAGAGAAACACGGATCGGTTGCCTCCCATACTCACCCTGACTGGGGATTGAACCACAACCTAGGTATGTGCTCTGACCGGGAAGTGAACCCAAAGCCTACTGATGCACTGGATGATGCTCCAGCCAACTGAGCCACCTGGCCCAGGCAAGTTTCAGTTTTGTAAGATGAAGACAGTCCTGTGGATGGGTGGTGGTGATGGCTGCACAACAATGCGAATGTATTTAATGCCACTGAGCTGTACACTTAAAATGGTGAAGATGGTAAGTTTTATGTTATGTGTATTTTACCACATTAACAATAATTAAAGATGTAAACCATCCTTTTAAAAAGATGTGCAGGGCTCAGTTTAATGTTGCCCTGTCATGGGGTAAACTTTGAGTAAACGGCAGAAGCATGTATCACAAAGAAGCAGGCTTGATGTTCCAAGCATCCTTGGGGAAATGGACCACTTGGCATGATTAAAATAATACAAAACAAACAAACAAAAAATACCCGGGTGGCATGGATATTTAATATTTGCAGGCTTCTGATTCACATACCGAATAAGGAAATGATGTAATGGTCTGTTGGAGAAATTGCGCCAAGTTGCACCAGGGAAGTCAGATGCTGGGTGGGAGGCTGAGATACAGCAGCTTCTGTACTGGTCATGTGGAAATGGTCATGATCCTCATTTGTAGCTATAATCCTGGGGGCTCGAGAGGGCAAGCAGCAGGCCAGGGGCTCAGAGGTGCCCTTGTCCTCCCACGTGGCTGGCACTCCCTCTCTTCGCACTTGAGCCACAGGAGCAAGTGTGTCTACACACCTGTGAGTGTGCAGCTCTCTGCATGTGTCAAGTCTGTGGACCTCCCATCAGGAAACCCAGCCTCCCTAGACGATTACTGTGGGCCCACATCCCTCTTGGAGATGGAAAGAGCTATAGGGGCCCTTTCCACCTCCACATCGTTCCCTCTCGTCTCTGCCAGGGGTCCCAGGGAGGATGGGAGGCGGGATCTGTGCTCTGGGCCAGGTTTACCTGGTCGCCCAGGACAACAGACTTGCAGGCAGCCAAAGAGATCGTCAGGCAGCTGAGCGTGACAGTCAACATCAAAGTGGGAATGCCACTCCTTGATCCGGACTTGGCCGTACCTGCTGGGGCAGAGCCGTGGATATGACCACCCCGGGAATTCAAAGGCGCTCTTAGAATAAGCGGACGCGCGTGCTCGCACACACACATGCACACACACACACACACACACACGCGGCCCAAATGCAAAACCCTCCTCCTTCTCCTCTTTGCAAATGAAAATAAAAGTCTAGACATCTTTTCTTCACAATTCTTCCCTGACCTAGTTATTCAGATCTGTGCTTTCTTTTGGGTCTTTTCAAAGAATAAGAAGAATGGTTAATTTCCCTTAATGGAGTAATTGAATGTCATAATTGTTTCTTACATTTCGGCACCAATGTTTGAGTTAAGCTGCACACGCTCCCCCCCACCCCCACCCCCCACCCCCATCTAGAGCTCTTAATAACCGGGCTGCTCAAAGAGGCCTTTCTGTTCCATCTTTTTGTTTCCTAACTGGACTGTCTGGGCTGGCTTCTGGCAGCCGGCGTGCTCCGGGAGGGGGCCTCGGGGGAGTGGCAGTTAATGACTGTTTTGGTCTTGGATGTTCTGATTTCTCTCTAATTCACTATTTGTCAGGGCTGAGAGGCACCCTGGACAGGATCGTGAACAATGCGTTTTTACTCTCTCTTGTCTTTACCTTCAGAATTGTGGTACCCAGCATGGGACCTGGAACCAAGGAGGCGGAGAAAGTGTTTGTGCAGTGCTTGGATGATGCATGAATGAATGAATGAATGAGTGAGTGAATGAAGAAGGCAGTCTCTATACTTACAGGAGAGAGGTCATGGCTTGGCAGAACAGTGATGATTTCTCTGCATTGCTCTGTCAGCAGATTCTTTCTCCATGAAAAACCGAGATTAACCCCAGCCTTGTGGACACCATCCATTTCCGCTTTCTTGCTCTTTCTCTCTCCAAGGCTCCCACCCTCATTCCTAAGCTCTCCCATCCCTCTCAATCATCCTGCCCCCCTAGTGTCCCCGGGAGCCCCACATCTCCTCCCCAGCATGGTTTCTTAATCCTTCCTCTGTCCCCCGTCCCTGCACTGCCATTCATGCAGGGTCTCCTGCTGATGTGGGTGTCCCAAAGGCTGCATCCGCAGGTTTGCAGCATTTTAGGAGAAGCCATGCACATCTAATTAGATGGAGACACCGGCCCATTCACTGCCTGGTTTTCACTTGCACAGATGGCAGAAAAAGTTTGGGAAATTTAACCCTAAAAGACCATTGAACACACTGCCTGCATCTGGGGCTGGATCAGATATGGGACCTGCAGAAAGGAAAAATGTTCCTTTTTTTGCCTCCCTTTGGAGCCAAGGAAGGGCACACAGTCTCTCTCCTTGACTTTGCAGTGACCCTGGACTCCACCTAGAACATCTGGTCAAATCCCACCACTGGACGGGCCCAGGGACATCAGAAATCCTCCATGTTTCTCCAAATGTTGTCCGTCTTGGGATTTGCTATGGGAAGTGGGTGAAGGAGTTTATGAACACGAGCTTTATCAATGAGGACATGCTCATTCCATAAACAGTTGATGGCTGCTGACCCCGTGCTGGATGTGGAGGTGCCTGGAGAAGCAGAACTTCCCAAAGCCTATCCTTGTCATCAGCTCCCTACCCGTCTTCATGCGAGTCAGAGAACGAGGCTCCTCTAAGCAGGTATGGCCGGTCCAGGACACTCAGCTGGGTAAGAGGGGTGTGGGGTGATCACCTTCCTTCCCTGGTCCCTCAGAGGCCCTCGAGTAGTCAATGACCTGCACAACCTCTGGGTGGCCCCGCCCGCCGTCAATGGGCAGTGATGGGTATGGGTTAGAGGAGTAGCTCATATTTTGTGGGACAAGCTCACAGATGCGGCCTGGTGTCGGCTTTGCTGCCACTAACTCTGTGGCTTGGGGTGAGACACCTGTCCTCTCTACACCTCCCTTTCTTCGTCTGTAAAATCGGACTGAAAAGGCTGACTCTCTCAGGTTGTTTCTGAGGATGGGATGGGATGATCACTGTGAAGGTACTAGGATCACTGTGGAGTGATAAGTAGATGTGGTTGTCAACCCACATTATTGTTATCACCTGTAACAGAGCATATACGTGAGTCTCTTGAAAAAAAATAAAAACAGCTGAGAGCAACTTCAGCTAATCACACGATGGGTCAAATGAACTCAAGCATGGAGCATGGAGGAGCCACTGAGAGAGGACTGAGGTGAATGCTGTGGCTTCTACAGAGGCACCGAGTGAACCAGAGATGCTGCAGGAAAGCTGGCTCAGCCTGGACTCTAAACGCTGTGACTCTGTCAGTGTAAAAATAACATGTAGAGATAACATATATGCTGTTGCATGTAACTACAGTAAATCCTATATAATAAAGATGTAATATGCAAATGGTTGTTACACCATGAAGTGTAACGACCGGCCACGTAACGACTGGATCATGGATCAGCAGGAGGGTGGGGCAGTGAGCTACAAGTGGGAGGCAGAGAACTACAGGAGGTGGTAGGGCAGCAAGCTATGAGGGGCGGGGGTTGTGGGGGCAGTGGGCAGAGAGCTACTGGAGGGTGCAGCGAGCTACTGGTGAGCTACTGGCTCATGGATTCATGTGCAGGGCTACTAGTGTGATACAATAATGTACATGTATGTAAAACTAGACCAAGGGTCAGCCAACCTTTTCTGTGAAGAGGCAGATAATGCATGTTTTAGGTTTTGCCATCCACATGCAGTTGCTGCTGCACATTTTTCTTATTTCATTGTTTGCTCGTTTACTTATCTAATACCCTTTGGAAATGTAAAGACCGTTCCTGGCTCATGAGCTGTATTAAAACTGCACAGGGGCTGGTTGTGGCCCCCGGTTGTAGTTTGCTGACCCTTGAACCAGAACATTGGCCTCTTGCTGGCCATTCAGCCTATGAGTCAACAGCCTGGCCTTGCACAATGACCCTGTGTTCTCTGCTGCTGAGGCCTGGGGAAGGCTGACCATGTGCCTAGAAAGAAAAATCTCAGCCTGATCTACAACTCCAAGCCAGGGCTCGAAGCAGCGTGCCTTTCTGCAGGTGAGTGCAGAGTCGTGCTGGCCAGTGTGACAGCCGCTGGCTACCACGTGTGGCTGCCAAGAATGTGAACGCAGCTGGTTCCAACTGTGATGTGCTGTGTGCATAAACCACACCTGAACTGTGAGGGCTTAGGACAAAGAAAGGGATGTCAACATCTCATTAAGGATGAATGATTTTTTTATATTGGTTGTGTGTTGAAATGGTAGCATTTTGGATATATTAGTTTGAATTAATTGTATTATTTATATAAGTATTATTTAGTTACATCCTATTAATAAAAGCCTATGTGGTTGTCACGCCCTCATGCCATGATGCCCTCATGCTGTGATGCTCTCATGCTGTAATGAGCTATCACCAGGAGGCTGTGTGTGCAGCGGGCACGTGTGGGTGGGTGGGGGCTTGATGCTGTGTGTATGGTGCGAAGGCGGGTCCCGTGGATTCATGCAGCGAGGCCGGGGGTCCCACAGCTCCACGTGGTGTGGAGGCGGGATCCCTGGCTCCGGCCTACTTCTTCGGGGCAATCCACTGAGGAGCTCCAGATGAGTGGATGGGGCCTACCTCTTTGGGGGCGATCGATTGCGTGGCTCTGGCACTGTGAGAGGGCACAGGCCAGGCTGGGGGACCCCCCCCACCCCCTCAGAGTGCACAAATTTCATGCACTGGAACTCTAGTTTTTTCATAATATATATTACTTAATTAAATATTATTCAAATTCATTGCATCTGGATGTAGGAACCCAAAGGGAGAGGGAGGCAAGGAGTGAGCTGCATAGGTCGAGGACTGGGATGAGAGCCTGAAACTGTGGCTCTGGTCAAGTTGGGTCAAGTTGAACCACCAAGTCTGTAAGTGACTGTGATGGGGGAGGGGCACATCCCACACCTGGGTGACAGTGGGTGGAGAAGTAAATTAACACAGAGAGTAGTAGTTTCCACCAGACTCTTTGCTCCATCCTGGTGAGAGGGAAACCAAGTTGGTCCCAGCTCGCACCCACCCCTGAAGGGTGAGGGGTTCAGGGGCTGGGGTGCTTCATCTTTCTGCTCCTCGGAGTTTAGACAAGGCCACTGTGCCTGAGGCTAGGAGAAGTGAGAGGGAGGGCAGAGCAGGGAGACTTTCATTTCCAGGGCGACCTCCTGACCTCCTGAGAGAGGAGGCCAGACAGCGGGAGCCCTGGCAACTGGGCCTAGAACAGCCTGGAACCAGCCCACTTGCTCTGGAGGTGAAGGGCATGGGGATGTCACTCCACTGTCCGAGCTGCTCCCCGGAGCTCTGCCCTGGGCCATGTGGACGAGCATCAACAGGGGCAATAAATCAATCCAAGAGGCCACCTCCACTGCTCCCCCATCGCCTCCAATGCCCTTTCCCGCCTCCCACTCCCTCGCGGCTGCTCCAATGGCCAGCTCCTTTAATTTCAGGCCTTGATTTATTTTTGTTGGTTTCCAGAAAGGGCTGGGTGTTCTGCGGTGGGAACGGGTCCCGAGCGAATTGGGTATCCGGCTGGGTCATCCTGCGGAACCACTAGCATGGCTCCAGCTCAGAGATGTCAGGTCACTGCCAAGGTCAACAGGCAGGTAGTGAAGAGGTTCCAGCCTCTGTCTGCCCCGCCCCCCCCAAACCCACTGTTCTTCTCAGCTGACAACTGTCCCCTTGGACCCCTCAATCCAGCCGTGGGGAGCGGGCCTACTTTATCCACCCCTACATCCCGGAAATCCAAGGGCTCAGCTTAAACTGGAGTGGGGGGTTGTGTGGGCAGAGCTATGCCAAGACATTGTAAGTCGGACTCCGTGATACGTGGAGATTTGATATTTCGGGATAATTCCCAATGAGCACCCTTCCTCTTTAATTATCTTGTGGTCACCCTTTCAAAGGTGATTAAAGCTATTCTTCAGCAGATGTGGTTATAGGTTGAGTGGGAACCTGGTCTTTCTTGTGGTTTTTATCACAGCAATTAGATCTGGCCGGCGCGCAGACGCTGTGTGGCAGGAGGGGTTTTACCGGGCAAGATGATTTCCCCTTCGGGCAATGTTAAATTTAGGAAAAACATAATTAATTATATCAGGCAGGTATCTATTAAAAACCATGCACGCCATGGAGGCTCATGGGTTTATTTTCACTCCATCAGAGCCCCTCATTCCCCCTCGCCCGCCTGGGTCCACGGCCACAGCCCGTACACTTGGGCTTGTCCCCACCTGCCCTCCAGTCCCTGCTTCCACCCAGCCCCTCCCTCCAACACCCACAGCTGTCGTTGGAAGGAAAAACGAAAGCACTGGTGTTTACCAGAACTTTCTCTAATGCTCTCAACCATCCCATTCTGGTGTGTGTGTTGAGAGAGACGAGCGCCCTGACGAAGTGGAGCAGAGGCCGTCCGCATTGCCTGCCCCCGCCCCCCATGGCCGGCCCCTCCGTGGGTCCCTGCCATCTGCATAATGAGAGGGTTGAGACAGATTCCTTCAAAATCCTGCTCGGCTTCAGGTGAGGAATGTCAACGGCGGCTCAGCAGGATGAGTCCTGGCTCTTCGGGAAAAGACATAATGAATATTTTTTCTCAGGTGCTGTTTTGTGTTCTTGATGTTGAAAGGGCCTCGGGATTCATATATGATTACACTCTTTCCTCATTGCTGGGAGCGTCATGAGCCCTCAGATGGGTTTGGGAAGACAATCACAAACATTATTATTATTTAAAAAATATGCTTTTATTGATTTCAGGGAAGAAGGGAGAGGGAGAGAGAGAGAGAAACATCAATGATGAGAGAGAATCACTGATCAGCTGCCTCCTGCATGCCCCCTACACTGGGGATAGAGCCTGTAACCCGGGCATGTGCCCTGACCAGGAATCCAACCGTGACCTCCTGGTTCATAGGTCGACGTTCAACTACTGAGCCACACCAGCTGGGTACAAACGTTATTGATAAGCTGTCCTCCTCGGTAGGGCCACTGGGAGCTGGCCATGAGCCGATGTGCAGAAAGTGTTGCCAAGAAACTAAAAGGGTGACTTTCCCAAGAGGTCAGTGACTTGGTGTCATCTCCTAAACAGCAATGACAGACATGTCAGGCCTGCTCATGTCTCACCCACGTGGTCCACCCACCCTTTCCTAGAGTGTGCACGTGACTACCCCGCCCAGGGCTTTCCGATGCTGCCGGCATGGGTGCGGGACCAGAGAGCGCCCACCCCTTGGTTTGACCCCGGTTCCCTCTCTCTGCATCTCTGTCTTCGTTCCCTCTCCTGATGAGCTGGGGCAGGCTTACCTGCCAGCTGTCTCGCGAGGGTGTTGTGAGGATTAATGAGATAATATTTTTTAAGTACTCGGAGATCTTCTGATGAAAGAGGCTATAAAAGTACAAAGTGTCACTATTATTATAATTAATGGCATTTCGGAGAGCTTTCAAAGTGTACGCTGGGCTATGCAGAAGACTGAGGTGATCCCTGCTGCGCGGGGCAGCTTTCTACTGGGGAACAACACGGCAGGGGCTGTGTGTGGCCCACAGGGTAGTGGGGAGCACCCAGTCAGCAGAGGAAGGGTCAGGAGAAATGGACCCGGGACAGGGGACGCTGGTGGGCCCATCGCCCAGGCTGGGAGATGCAGGGAGGTCTGCAAAGGTGTCTGCCCTTCAGGGGCAAGTAGAGGTCAACTCACCACCAGCACTCATTTTGGACATCAAAGCAAAGTGCATCCCTGGCTGTTCTGTTGGTTTTTCCTGTTGGGGCATATACTCCAGGGCCTGCCAAAGACTTCTGCTCACTCTTCACTCCACAAACAACGGTTGAGCCCCCACCATAGGCCAGGCCCCTGGCCAGGCCCCAGGGTTCAGACAAGAGAAGACAGTCTTTCTCTGCAAAGAGCTCAGAAGTTGGTGGGGGAAACACACCTGGACCGAGCTTTGGTGCAGAAACAGTAGTTCTGAAAAACCCAAGGGAAAGCAGAGGGCATGATGGGAAAGCAGAAAAGGGTCATTTCTCTGGATCTTGGGAGTCAGGCAAGGTGTCCTAGAAGTGGCCCCTGAACTAACACCAAAGATCCAAAAGGGTAACTAGCTGGTGAGCGAGAAAGAGAGAAAGAATGTGAGTGTGACTGTGTGGGGTGGAAGGTTTAACCCGTGTAGAGGGAACAGCATGTGCGAGGCCAGAAAAGGCAAGAGAACAAGTTTGGTTGGTAGCTGGGAAAGGAGATGATGGGCTTAGAAAGATGGGCAAGGCTTACCTGAGCCAGGGCCATAAGGAGGGGGTGAGTAGGGACATCCAGGCAGTAGCACCTGTAGGACCAGTGGAGGAGGATGGAGGAGCACAGGGGCTCATGGTAATATCTACACTGTTTGTTCACATGTTTGAGTTGAGAACTAGACTGTGGTGCCTTTGAGGGAAGCCACCGTGAGTGATCTACCTGTGGGAACAGAATGCCCACAATAGTGCAGACAGGTGACCTGCTATGGAATCTGTGGGGTCCGGCACAAAATGACAAGATGAGTCCCAGTTAAAATATTAATAATTCCCAGATGGTGACAGTAGAGCATGGAGCCATGCATGGGGGCCTTCTGAGCACAGGGCACAGTTCAACTGCACACGTCATGAGGGGGCTGGTCGTGACCTGCCACATGGGAGGACTCAACCTCCTGCGCAGAGTGACATGGTGCGGTGGGCAGAGTGTTTCCACATATCCACACGCTCAGAGATGGACCAGGCGGGCCCTCTGGCCTTTCTGCTTTGCACACGGACACTGTGCTGATGCTTCACCCACTACTGGCTCCAGAGCTGCCCATCTTACGTGGTTCTAGTCCAATCCACTTAGTTTTAAGCATGAAACAGTGGTGGGTTCTCTCTCTTTCCTGCTAGACTTGAACTTGAGAGGAAGTCAAGTGTGAAGCCACCAGAGCCATTTGTCCACCAAGAGGTGAGATTGTGCCTGAGGATGGATGCAACCTATTGCAGGTGGAAAGAAGAGGCAGAGAGAATCTGGGCCCTGGTGATGCCATTAACACTGGCCCAAAGCCAGCCTGTACCCCACGCTCTCCAGTAACAGGGATTAAGACCGTTCTTTTCAGCATCGGCTAGTCAGTGTGGGTTGTTTTTTATTTTAATTTCTTTGGTCACATGCAACCAAAACAATCAACCTCATTTATTCATTCTTCCATGTCTCAATTCATTCAGCAAAGGCTCGCTGAGCTGCTGTTTTTGGCTGAGCAGTGTGCGAAGTGGTGCAATGAGAATGAAGCGAGAAGCGAAGCTAAAGGAGCAGGGGAATGAAACGCTGGTTGCTCTGCTTCTGCTGCTTCTTCAATGCCACGGGTCTGGACCCAGGTCTCCTGTCAATCCAGAGCTTCCAGTAACTTCTTTCTGAATGAAGATGCACCCATCTTAATTCCTTCTCCATTTCCGTCAAAGGGGATAGGTCCTTCTGTGAGTTTTCTCTTCTCATGAAACAATGGATCCCGTGCAGTTTAACAGCTGCCTGTCTTCAGTAGGCGTGAGGGGTCCTGGAAGCATGAGTCACAGTTCCTACCCACAAGGACTCACCAACCTGTGGCTGTGATGGTTGCCCAGGCACACAATCCCATTGCAACCCGGGGAACACAATGGCGGAGCCAGGATGGAGAGCAAAGGGAGCATCCGGCCCAGTTGCCCCCTCAGGAGTACTCACCTGGGAGGATCAGGGAGGAGAGGTGGGTGGCTCCCCTGCTGCAGGAAGACAGATGGGAAGCAAGGACAGGGACTCGAGGTTTTAGGTGGCTGCAGCGAAAATGACAGACTCAGATGCTCCCCGCCGGCCTCCCCTGCCCCCCAGCGAGGATTCTGGGAGAGATAGCAGGCAAGTCGGGGGTGCATTCAAGGAGGGCCAGGAGCTGGACCGCGTACAGAAACATGTCAGTTTTTCAATTCTCCCATCTTGGAACCCTTAGGAGGTCTTGGCTGTGCAAAACAACATATTACTTCTGAATCGGAGTCTCTGAAGCGCTGGCAGGGGGGCCGTCGGCCGGCGATGCTGCCATATGTGTTTAGAATCTCATGCGCAATAATTAATTTCCATTCTGCAGGAATGAATAATTAATAGAGCATTTCACGTGGACGGATCCAAACAGAAGTTGACACATATTAAGGGACACACGCTGCTGAGCAAACTTTTGAAACTGGGGCGCTTTATTAACAAAGCAACTTCCTAAGAGTCCCCACCTTCCGGACCACGGGAGCTGAACACGTTCCAGCAGAGGGCGGGCCGCGCGGAGGACAGCACGCTGTGACTGGGGAAGCGGAGGCAATGGGAAGACTGTGCTCCTTGGAAGTGGCCGGTGGGGGGCTGGGTATGAAGGTGAAGGAGAGGAAAACAAAATGACAGCCTTGAAGGACCTTGGGAGCTAAATATTTTACTTTGATTTTTAATTATGCAGCCTTGAGGGGGGAACGTGGGCACAGCGATGGTAACCTTAGGGAGACTGAAAAGAAGGATTTCAAAAGCTCTCCCGGACAGATGTTGGTTAGCCCACGCAATGGCGTCCCCACGGCTTCGCCCGCCTCCCTGTCCCACTCACAGGTCCTCTTAGTAAGTCGGTTGAAACATCAGCCGAGTCACCAAATTTTTGGAGGACGAACAGCTGGATTATACATACGCCAGGCGGAGCGACACAACCCTGAAAGACGCCCCTTCATCAGAATTCTGAGATGCCATGGGAAGTACGGTTACTTACTTTTTTATTCTCAGCATTATTGATACTATCATCAATAATCACATCGTCCACATACTTGGAGCCCTCTGGGCCAGTCATGGGGCCAGGTACACCTCCGGAGAAGGAAGTGGGCATGCGCCCCGACTCTCTCCATCAGGAAACAGAGGCTCAGTGTGGGCAAGATGCTCCCCCGCCCCTTACACCGTGAGAAAGGGGGGGACCTTGACACGAGTCTGGGTCTGTGGCTCCAAACCTTATGCTCCTGTTGTGAGACGGGGATACCTTCTCTTTCCTAGACGTGGATGCAAGTTTCTGACGAGAGTGTAGGGCAAACACACAGCGTTCTAAGAGGAAGGGGGCGCATTGCCTGGTCAGCACTTTTCCTTGGGAACCTGAAGGGGTTGGATGGGGAAGGCTTTGGTTTTACAAAATCCCATGGCACCAGCCTGGACCTCCAGAGGATGATCCGTGTAGTTGGGCTGCATGAACAGAAGTATGGTTCTTGGACTGAGGGAGGTGATAGGGTGGTTGTGCCTGGCTTTAGCCAGATGTCCCCTGAGAGTTGCACTCAGCTCTAGGAGAAGGCTCTCGACTCCAGGGGGCCAGTGGGAAGCCAGGAAGGGACGGCGATACGACTCCAAGTCCTGCTATGTGAGGACAGCACTTATTTATTTTTTTAAGAAGCTCTTTATTTTTATTTATTTTATTTTATTTCATTTTATTTTTTAAGAAGCTCTTTAGATGAAGCCAGGATCCTGTTCTCCCTCCTTGGAAGGGTCCTGCATGGAAATTTTTGGACTCATCCCAAAAGCCAGAGGATGCAACTCCTGGGCAGCCACACTGAGGCTGGGCTTGGCATCAGGGAGAAAGTCCAACATGGGAGCAAGGCCATGCACACAACATGTGGCCAGGTGCTGGGCTCGGGGATGAGCCCCGGCCTTGTTCTCTGGGGATGAGGAGACATGCTTTGATGAACCTCAAACTGGCCGCATGGAGAGCATGAAGGGGTGAAGGAGAGAGAGAGAGAGAGTTTGCAGGGAGATCAGGAGAGGGAGCTAGGGACGAAAAGGTGAAGAGGGAAAGAAAAGAGAGAGAAACAGAGAAAGACACCGGGTTAGCCCGGAGTTGCCCTAGGCACACCGCCCCCCCCACCCCCACCCCCGGGGAGAGCGGCTAGAAGGAGTGGCCATCTCGGATGCCCAGACTAGCTCAGCCTTTAGAAGGTTTCCGTCCAGCCGTCACCTGTCTACAAGCACGCGAGAGACCTGCAGCGTCAGGAGAGGTGAGAGCGAATCGCTGCTTTAGGCCACCGGGTTCGGGGTGGTTGTGATGCAGCGATCGATGGCTAGAGGAGAGGGCAGCGGCCGGGAGCCTCCCTCCACATGGGCTCTATGTCCTCCAACAAGCAGGCGGGCATGTTCAGGGTGTGAGAGCAGGGGCCTGCGGGGCCTCGCCAGGTCTCCCCCAGGAGCCCGCACACCCGTCCTTCCTTCCTCTGTGGCCCGTGGCCAGCCCAGAGTCAGGGGAGGGGAATGGACACATCAGCTCTTCATGGGAGGGACAAGGGCACAGTGCAAAGGCCGTGGATAGCGGGAGGGGGTAATTGAGGTCATTTCTGTGATCCATTGACAGCAGCTCATTTGCCCAGCGTGGCCTGGGGGAGCCTCTGAGACCTGCTCAGGAAGATGCCCTGGGATGCAGGGTGATGGCCACGTGGCCATTCCCGCTGGGCACACTGTCGTCCCAAGCAGCTCACCACAGTTCTGAGCTGGCAAAGACTTTGAAATCGTTCTTGCCCTCCCCTCCCATTTTACAGATGAAGAAACTAAGGGTCAGAGATGCTGAAAGGCTTCCCCCAGGCCCGTCAACCTCGAGGCGGCGTGGAGTCTGGAGCAGGCGGGCACCAGCCCATCCAGCCGGTCACCTCGGACGCCTCCTCTAAGGTCGGGTTCCCCCATAAAATGGGGCTGTTGGGGCTCTTGGGAGTATATCCTGGTTGCCCCCTGTGATGCCCACACACAGGGCCACACTGATGGTTTTTACTATGCCAGACTCACACTGGAACCCTCTTCCTGCCTCCTCCTCCTGCCATGCCTGGATGTTTGTCTTCCACATCCAGACAAACTCAGGCTCCACAGTGCGGAGAGGTATCAGCCCAGGCAGAGCAGCTGCACGTGGCCGCCAGGGCACTGGAGAGCCCGCCAGACACACAACACACTGGACACACTGGGCGTGGCTCTCTGGAAACTTCCCTGCGGGGTGTGTGTGTGTGTGTGTGTGTGTGCGAGCGCACGCGCGTGCACACGTGTGCATGCGCGAGCTTGTGCCTGGGTTAAAATCGTTATCTTTTCCTAACAATTCTCACATCATCGAACCTGACAGGATGGATTTACTGTTTAAGGTAAATATTGAATTTCTACACTCCAGGCATGTGGTCTCCATTAGAGGAATCACAAACAATTTATTGATTTTTTAAGAAAGAAAATAACGGCAGACAAATTATACCGTGATGATAGGGTGTGGGAGAGCCAGGGAAGGGCCGTGGCTGGAAGCAATGAAGGGATATCACCATTCAACAATTAATGGGTGTCCATGAAGCAGCTATGAGGGGACTGCTGAGTGAAAGCCGGTCGGTGCTTTGTAACAAATGCTGCATCAAGGTGCCGACTTGCTTCTAGAAGACACGGTCTGTCGGGGACAATCGCAGCCTTTACTAAAAGAGTGTGATGTTAGAGGAATATTCAACAGACCGTCTGCTCTGTGGGCCGCTCGCTGAGTCTGAGTCCCAGGTTCAAGTCCTCATTGAGCAGAGGCTGGTGTGCTTTGTAACAAACGCTGCATCGGCCACTGGACGAGGAGGCAGGAAGCTCCGCACGTGACCGTGGACACAGTAATAAGCTCTCAGGGCTCAGTTTCCCTCCGGAAACATACGCTGACATAGGGACTCCTACTTCCTTCCAGCTGTGAAAAAGGCTTGGACTTACGACATGGAAGCTGGGCTGGTGCGCGGGTGGACACACACACACACACACACACACACACACACCTCCTGCCCCCCCCAATGTCAAAGGCCTAAAAGTTACTAAGTGCATCATACAGCAATTTAAAATAAAGCCAGAGTTCAACTGATGAAAAAAGTAACGACAAGTGCATGCATACACACACACATGCGCACACACACGGGCACGAACACATGTGCGCACACACGTGCTAACGTGCGCACAGTGCACATTTGCACAGATGCACATGCACACATGCGCACACACATGCACACAGGTGCACAGACACACATGCACCCACATGGCGTTTGCAAATGGCCTTGTCCACTCGAAGGTGGGGCGGGGAGGTCAATGCCATATGTCCTTAGCGTGATTCCTCGCTTGCAAGGGCTGAGATTTACCGGGTTCATGCACATCAGGATTGGCGCCTTTCCTTACTCAGAAGCCTTCCTATTTATTTCAGCAGAATGTTTTTTCTACATAAAAGAACAACGCTAGTTGAAATGAAGAACCTAGAGGGGCCCCAAGGCCTGGCCCACCAACTCCGGGGCTGATGCGCAGGAGCCTGGGCAGAGGCCGGGGGCTCCACAGAGCGCAGACAATGTGGAAGGCATTTGACGGCTGCGATCGTTTTCATCAAAGAGTCCCAGCGCACACTCCACAGCTTCTTTGCATTAAACTCTGCGACTGAACTTTCAGGAAGAGACCTTGATCTTTTTTCCTTGTAGCCCTTCCTCCCGCCCTCCAGGCCATCTGAAACACCCTGCTGTCTTTGTGGGAAGGTTCATGTCTCACACCCCGAATGGGTCCATTTCTTGGTTCTCAAGGGGCCTCCCCACCCCATCCACGTGAACAGCCTCGTGGAAGGGGAGACCATGAGGCCCTGAGACCTGCCGAGGATGAGGGCGGGATAGGACTTTCCTGAAGGATTCTCAGGAGGAAAACCGCCTGCTACCATCAGCTCCCCATGTTCCTGCGTGGGGGCCGCACGTGGTCACACTGCGCTGTGCGTTACGCCACTGAGGGGCCAATCCTGCAGTCACTGAGCCAAATGTGGGGGAGTAGGATCCCCATGAACGCATTTAGCTGACTGTTTCCTTTTACTTTATTTTTTGACTGTAAGGAAAGATACATAACATAAAACGTACCATGTTACTCACTGTTCAGAGTACATTTCAGTGGCAGTGAGTACATTCCCAATGTTGTACAACCGTCACCATCATCCATCTCCGAACTTTTTTACCTTCCCAAACGGAAACTCTGTAAACACTAACTCCCCATTTCTCCCTCCCGCCAGCGCCTGCTCACCCCTACTCTACTTCTGTCTCTAGGAATTGAGTCTTTTAGGTATTTCATTTAAGTGGAATCATACGGTGCCTGTCCTTCTATGGCTGGCTTCGTTCGCGTCTCTAATGTCCTAAAGATTCCTCTATGGCAGTGATGGTGAACCTTTTGAGCTCGGTGTGTCAGCATTTTGAAAAACCCTAACTTAACTCTGGTGCCGTGTCACATATAGAATTTTTTTGATATTTGCAACCATAGTAAAACAAATTCTTATTTTTTGATATTTATTTTATATATTTAAATGCCATTTAACAAAGAAAAATCAACCAAAAAAAAATGAGTTCGCGTGTCACCTCTGACAGGCGTGTCATAGGTTTGCCATCACTGATCTATAGGGTAGCATGTGTCAGCATCTCCTCCCATTTTCCAGCCTGGACAATGCTCCATTGCATGGATACGCATGATCCATTCATCCCTCGGGGGACACTTGGGCTGTTGCCATCTCTTGGCTCCGGGAACAATGCTGCTCTGAACACAGGTGTGGAGATGCCTGCTTAAATCCCAGCTTTCAGTCCTTTGCGCTGTCTGCCTAGACGCGGGTTTGCTGGACCAGAGGGTCGTTCTATGTTGAGTTTCTGGAGGGGCTGCCCACATTGAGCCTTGGGCTGGGCCACTTTCAAAGGACTGAGTGTGGATCTTCCTGGAAGAGAGAAATCAGCAGGCCCTTTGGGGGCAAGGAGGGCAAGCTAGGAGGCTTGGGGGTCTGGGTGGTTAAGCCATCGTCTTGCAAATTGCTCACCCAGACCCCAGCTCCTGCAGTGATTGGTTTTCGTTCTATGTAAGTGACTGGAGTGCAGAGACTAGGAGCCCCTGCCAGAGGTGGCGAGGAGAGGTTATTAGACACGCTCCGTGGAGGGACGAGGCTGGGATGCTACAGAGATCGGCCATGCAGTTCACGGACAGCTCTGTCACTCTGGGGTGGGACCGCGGACAGGTGGGGAAACTCGGGACCTCGGAGGCCTCCATTACCCCACCCGTGGCCATGAGGAGTGGGAACTGGAATGGCGTGCTCACACAGCGGAGGGTAGGGACTGAACAGTCCCCTTAGCCCAGTGGTCAGCAAACTGCGGCTGGCGAGCCACATGTGGCTCTTTGGCCCCTTGAGTGTGGCTCTTCCACAAAATATCACGTGCGGGCTTGCATGTACAGTGCGATTGAAACTTCGTGGCCCATGCGCAGAAGTCGGTATTTTGTGGAAGAGCCACACTCAAGGGGCCAAAGAGCCGCATGTGGCTCGTGAGCTGCAGTTTGCCGACCACTGCCTTAGTCCTGAACTAGCACGTGGCAGGAGGGGATTCTGACCCACACACTTCATCTACTGCCATTTACACGGACCCTGACCCAGTTTTGTCATCTGTGAAATGGGACCCCAGAGCCTTCCCAGAGCAGCTGCAAGGCACGAGGCGGGTGGCTGGGGTCAAGAGCCTGCCCAACCTTGGGACAAATGAGCACTTAGTGGGAGCGCAGGCTGGGCTGGGTTAGCCAAACATTATCCCGGGGAGTGTCTCCAGCCTGGTCCTCTAAGCTGGGGTGCAGGTATCTCCGAGTTGGGGAGAGAAGGACACATCTGCTGGAGATGTCCCAGCTGCGGGGGCGGGGGGTGTTCCCTTCTGGCCCTCCCTGGGCTGCTGGGCCTGCGGTGGGAGGGTGCACGGTCCGAGGGGCCGGCTGGCTGCGTCCTGCCTGCCCGGTCCCCGGGCTGACGCCACTGCCCGGCCCGCTGTCTCTGCCCAGTTTCCTGCGTCTGGATGGCTCTGAGGTTACACGCGGTTTCCTGTTTCTCTGCGGCTCAGGACGGGCCTAATTGGAAAGACATGTCGGGCTGATGTGTCCAGCGCGCGGAGATGAGGCGTGCGGCCAGCTTGCCAAGTCCTGTCTGCGGAGGAATCTGGGAGGAGGCCCATGGGGGGCGCTGAGCGAGCAAGGGGTTCGGAGGAATCTGGGAGGAAGCACACAGGGTGCTGAGCGAGCAGGGGGTCTGGGAAGGGCCTTGTGGGCCACAGAATCAGGCCACGGAGCGCACAGTGTGTGGGGGGCGCCGTCTACCCCCTGTGTCTCCCTGCGCTGGGCAGTGCCTGGCTCCCTGCCTCCCACCCTCACCATTCGGTGGCTGTGGTTCTGAGATGGCCCCCCCACAGGGCCACATGATCTGTGGAAGCCAAAGCACGATGCAGATGCCAGGCTGAGACCTGCAGGGGAACGGACCACCCCACCTTTAGAATATACCCCCCCTTCTCCCCATCGTCCCAGAAGGAACACATCAGAGCAGAGTCGCCCTGGAGCAGGTGAGGAGGGGCCAGGCAGGCAGAGCTAATGGGTGCTCACTCCCCGTGGTAGGTTTCTCATAAAGGAAAAGAAAGGGGGCCCATTCCTGTCGGTCAGGACTCCCCTCAGATTCTTCTTGATCTGCTCAAGAAAACTCCAGATCAGAATTTTGCCTTCTTGCTCCTGAACTTAATATTGTGGGTAGACTAGAAGCACTTTGCTCCCTCACTGTCTTCTTTCTCTTCCTGTCTGATGAGCCTCAGTTTTCTCACCTGCAAAATGGCCTTCAGGGTAAGGAGGGAGGACAGATGGGACTGCCGGAATCAGGAGCCCGGCACACGCTCCGTCGCTGTTCAGTTCTCTGGCTGCTGGCCCTCGGCCTCCCCAAGGAAGTCCTTGGTGCCTTTGGGGGTCACTGTGTCCCTCCAGGAATCCCCAGGGCTGCTGTGCCCCAGCCCCCGCTTCTGCCAGAGGCTCATCGGGGAGCGAGGGCGGACCTGGAAGGCTGAATTGCATGCTGCAAAGTGGCCACCCTCGTGCCTGGCAAACCATGGCCGCCACAGCAGCATTCCACCCCCTGGTCGTGGTGGCTGGCCACAGGGACATATGCTGGGCTCAGCTCACCCGGGGGCACCCGTCGGTCCCCGGCAGAGCTGGAAGGGGGTTCTCCCCTCTCCCTGCACCCATCACCCTCTGACTATGAAGTCTGAGAGTGCCAGGCCTGTGCAGAATAAGTCCTGGAGGGAAAAAAACCTGCTGGCCAGGAGGTCCAGCCCTCCCCTGCCTGCAGCGGGCATGGCTCCTCTCCCGCCAGGCTGGCTCCCTTGGTGGGTCCTTCCCGCCCAGGATGGCAGGGCAGCAGCAAGGGAGGGGCTTCCAGCTGGTTGTAGGTAAAATGAGAAAGTAGGCAGCACTTTGCTCAGATGTTGGAGAAACCGTGTGGGGTAGCAAGGGTTTTGCAGTCAGACTTGAGCTCCGTGACATGCGATCGCTGACATCCTTGAGCTGCATGGTCTTGAACAAGCTGGTTCACTACTCCAACCTCAGTTTTGCTCATTTGTAAAATGGGGATAAGCCTGCTGCGTGTGCGTGTGTGTGTGTGCGTGCAAGTGAATGTATGTGTGTGCATGTGTGATGATTCAGAGAGAAGCACTGAGTACAGTATCTGGAGTAGGAGCTTCCTATAGTTAAGTCCACTCTCCCCTTCATTTTCTCCCACGCACCGGGAAAAGCCTTGCGGATGCTTCCAGCCATGGTTTCTTGAGCGCCACTAGGTGCCAGGCATTGCACTAAGTCATAAGAATGACACTGCTGGTACCTCACACATGGCCACGATGGATCTTGCAACCCTCTGAGGAAGGAACCCATGCAGACAAGAGATGGCCCTTGAGTGGCCAGGGCCACGGCAAGGGAAGTGCCAGTGCTAGGGCATCGCGGAGGAGGGCTTCGATCCCTCCATTTGTTCAGAAGCATGAATTAAAGCCTTCCATGTGCCAGGCCATCTGCCAGGCACGGCGGTGCTGAGGTGGATGAGGCGTGGCCTACGCTCTCAAGGAGCTTGTGGTCCCTGGGCAGAGGCTCACTGGGCCTCCTCACCTTGGCTCTGAGGGAGATCTAGGTTTGAATTTTGACTCTACTAGTCAAGATTGTAACGGTCAACATCTGCCTCAGTTTTCCCAGTTGTGAGGAATGGGGTGAGGGCACCTGATGTTCAAGTCTGCCTCTGGGCTAGGTGTGCTATCTGTGTGAGCTCATTGGTCCTACACAGAGGTGGGCAGGATTCATTCGCATACGGAGACCAAGGAGGGGAAGTGACTCGCCCAGGGTCACGAAGCCAGTGGCTGGGTTGTGAAGTAGGTTTCAAATCCGGGCCTATTTGTGCCCCCTGAACCCCTCCCCCCCGCCCCAATCTATATATTTTCTGGCTGTTGTTGATGTCCTTGAACTTTCCCTCCCTGCGTGGGACTAAACAATATCCACTGTATGTCCTCTTTCTTACCTTGAATTTCCCTCAAGGCAAAGTGCAAGGACGTTCCCACCGCGCGCCATCCAGTGGTCACACTTTGGAGAAGGGTGGGTCTGAGGGGGCTGCTGTGGAGTGCAGGGCTCGCTCAGGCAGAAGGTTCCAGAATCACCAGATCCCGGAGAGACTGTTTTCCTGACCATATTCGGAGGAAGCTCCATGGCTCTGCATTTATCTAATTGATCCCAGGGCCGGGCAGTGGCGAGCCAGCCCGAGGCATTCGCTGACGGGGTGCCATTCTATTTTTTGAGTCGGGATTCACAGGAAGGCAAAGCCACAGTTTTTGCAGCCAAGTGGGGGTGGGGCCAGGCATTGGAACAATGGGTCGTCGCCTTGGCCACCAGACCTTGCACAGTCATATTTGGTAATGTGTGGGGCAGGAAATAATTATTTATCGGTGCATTTATTTTCAGGGCTCTGGGTAACAGACGATTGAATCCAAATATGGTCTGAAGAAAGCTGCAGCTCCATCATATACTGTCTTCCCCCGGCCCTGGCTCTTTGAGCTTTTGCAATTGGCCTTTAAACAATCCAAGCTATGTTTTCCAACGGGATGGACGTCATTCACACATAGGCACACGTGTGCGCCTGCGTGCGCGAGCTGTTTTTAGAGAGGGCTCCAGAGGCGACTTTGCAGGATGTGAGCGCTGGACAGAGGAGATGGCCTCGCAGTGTCCTGGGAAAAACGAGGGCTTTGGAACAGAGCTGGGTTGGCTTCTTCAATCCCTAGCCATGAGACATTGTTCAAGAAGTACTTTGACGTCCCCTAATCTTAGTGTCTTCATTCAAAGGGGCACATGGATTCCTACCCAGCAAAGCGCTGTGAGAATTCAAGGAGATAAAGTACCTTGATGCATAATAAACATCTGAACTGGGTTGGGTAATGTCCCTCCAAATTCATGTGCTTCCCAGAACCTCAACATGTGACTTTATTTGGAGACAGGTCATTGCAAAGATAATGAATTAAAATGATGTCGTACTTGAGTTGGGCAGACCCATATGACTGGTGTCCTTATAAGAAGAGAAGGCCCGGGCACGGAGATGATGGCCAGGTGACACAGAGGCGGAGACTGGAGTGATATACCTGAAAGCCAAGGAATGCCCAGGATCGACGGCATCACAAGAAGCTGAGAAGACACAAGGGCTATTCTACCAAGAGCCCCTGGGAGCAGGGCCCTGCTGACTCCTTGGTTCCAGACTTCCAGCCTCCAGAACCGTGAGAGAAGACATTTCTGTGTTGGTGGTGACTTTGTTACAGCAGCTCTGGGAGACGAATACATTTCTCAATAAATATTTGTAGAAAGAGCCCACTTGAGTCTGGCATAGAGGCCAGCGGTTATTATTTGCCTATACTTGGTGCCTGGAGATACACTTGGCCTTGGCGAGTACACAGACGGTGCAGACAGGCCGCCTGGCCTCAAAGGGCTCCGCCAACAAATGGTAGTTGTCCTCAGTCTCCTCCAATCTTCTCTTCTCCACTTGGTTCTTCACAAAGCAGCTGGCAGAAAAGTCTCGATCTTGATGTGAATCCCCATGATATGCAAGGTCAGGGCCCTGTTTGTTTCACCCTGAGACCACACATGTGCATTTTCCCTGCATGTACACTTAACATATTTAGCTTCACGTCTCCTGCACATGGACGTTGCGAAGTTCAGGGACATGTTCTAAGGTGCCATGCCATTCCCTGCTGGAGTGTTGCCATCAGGTACCAAGGGGGCAAATGGAAAGTAGACAGGCATGTGTGGTACTTTTAAAGGCCAGCACCACTGCTCCAGGCCCCGTGACCACTCGGGGCTGACAGCGCCCAAACAAACTGGTTTATTTACTGCAGCAGTTACCTGTTTAAGACTCGCCGTTCTGTTGAGTAACACAGAGTGCCAGACTAATAAATTTACTGTGCGCCTGTTTGTATTACGACAGAATTTATTGCGGCGGTAGGAACTGTTAGAGGGTGAAAGGGCTGAGCCGGGCGGAGGATCTGCCTGTGACCGGCCTCCTGGCAGCCACACGGGGCTCCCGCCACCAGCTCAGGTCCTGGAGATGCGACCTCAGACCAATGGAGCGGGAACCCGGGGCCCAGCTTCCTGGGACAAGGCCACTCTGTTGGACCCAGATGAGGGTGAGCGACAGGGCTTGTGCGCTGCGGGTGTGAGCTGAGGAAGCCCCCCGGAGACTGACTTCCCTGGGTTTGAGGGGGGCTTTTAGCCAGCCTGAGGAGGGAATGCCCAGCTTTCCAAGCCTGGCTAACTGGAGGGTGGCCAGTGGAAAAACCGCTGGAAATATGCAGACGACTCTTAGATCCCTGTTCTTAATGTGAGTTGGCTTTCTGTCCTTAGACCAGCTGTGGGGCTGGGACTGAAGACAAGAGGAGATGGAGGCTCGGGCAGTGCTGTGTCCAGTGTGGCGCACAGGCTTTGGGTCGAATAGGTAAATTTGAATCCCAGAGCAGTCATTGAAAAGTTGTGTGACAGTGGCAAAACGTATTTAATTCCCCGAGTGATGTAGTCATCCTCCGAAAATTGAAATGTGCATCTGCTTTGCAAGGTGGCTGTGAGGACGAGGGGCCATGCTAGTCAAAGTGCCCAGTGACTGAGACGTGCCTGATCAACGCTGGCCTCCAGGGGATGTTGATTGACAATTTCTAAATTTTTGGATCCAGACAAGAGGGAAGTCAAGAAAGAGGCTATCGTGTCCGGTTCTTCTTCTCCCATTTGGCAGAAGGGGACACGGCTCACATGGGAGGGCCAAGGGCTTATCCAAGGTCAGGCTGCATATTCCTGGCAGAGACTTGCTAAAAATCCAGGCCCCCCAAGTTCTAGTCCTAACCCTGAGTTATTCATTCGTTTCACAATCAGTGAGCACCTTCTGTGGGCTCAGCAAAGATGGAGGACTTGTCTTTCTGTCCTGCCCTGTGAAGCCTCAGACACCTCTGGACCCCAGGTGTTAAGCATAGGGCCTGCCATGCAGCGAAAAAGGGGGAGAGGTTCATGAAATAGAGAAGTGACAGTCCCTAGCTCACAGGGAGAGCAGCACTATGATAAAAGCAAGTGGAGGGTTTTGAGGGATTGGAGAGGAGGGTCCATGGATTCCCTCCAGGAGGGAAGGCTTCCTAGGGTAGGAAACACTTTCTCTTTGTCCCAAAGTCATGAGCAGGGATCCAGACAGACTATGGGATGGCCATTTCAACAGAGGAAACAGTGTAAGCAAAGGGTCTTTGAAGTTCAAAAGAAATTGCCTCTTGCTGCGAAAGAGCAGATTGGAGGTGGTGAGTTGAGTGAGTGAGCTATGTGTTGGGTGGGGGTATGTCTAGAAGAATCCTCTTTGGCCACTCCTCTGCACCCTCTCTGTGGTGATCCCAGGATGCATTGTGAGCCAAGCAGGGGAGGAGTTCTCCTCCCACCTTGTGGGAAACTTTGAGGCTGAAGTCACTGGTTAGTGATGGCTTTCATCCACTCATTTGTTCATTCCACACAGGACTAACTACATAATTTGTGGGAGCCGATGCACAATGAAAAGGTGGAATGCTTTCTCCAATAATGGTTAAGAATCTCAAGACAGCTAAGTTGAGCATTAATTCAAGTGTGGGGCCCTTTTGACCTTGGGGCCATGTGCAACTTGCATAGGTCAGAATCCCATGAGGCCAGTCTTGGTTCCCCAGGCTTTCAGTGGGTGCTTACTGGGGGTGTCTTGACTCAGCTTTCAACATTCAAGATGTTGGGATGGAAAACAGCAAGGCCCCAGGTCCTCTGTGCTACCATCATGAATGTTCTGCCTCCTTTCCCCCTGGACACTGCACTTGACCTCCTCCTGTGTTCATTGCTAGGAGGCAATGACAGATGCTCACCTTTCCTGAGGCACTCCATGTTCCTGGATGGGATCCCTAGAAGGGCATTGCTCACTCTTCTATATTTCCTACACAGCCCTAGGTCCTTAATCAAATGATTGCTGGGCACACTGCTCAAAAAGTTGACATTTTAGGGACGATATGCTCTGTTTGAGACCAAAGGTGGCGAGTATCTTTGCTCAGCATCCTCCACCACCTACGTGTAGACCAGATGGTATCTGGCAGGTCTGTTCCATGGTTTATGGTTTGAAGTGGTGGTAATTCCCTTGTATCATTTGAAGATGGTATAGTTTCTCGCATTGTAAAAAATGATTATTGTTTTTGGTAGGGTTTGATAGGTGAGAGTGGAGCAAAAATTCATTTTCTCTACCATCTTCAAGTGAACAATTCTTGTGACTCTGCGACGAAAATTATGAAAGTCCAGGGCCTTTATATCACCTGTATTTTAATTGGTGGAACAGAAGACAATTTAGCTTTTAAGAATTCAGGCTAAAAACCAAGGGATTAGAGGGTCAATATTTACCTTGTGGTCCAACTTTTGCCAAGAGGAACTTGAGCATAACAATGAAAATATTGACTACAGATGGTTGAATGCCGACTCGGGTCTAGGCTCATGGCCAGGTGCTTTGCTTATTTCAATTCAAAGTCAAACAAAACCTGTGAGGTGAGGCTTATTAACCCCATTTTACCTAAAAGGAAAGAGAAAACCAAGAATATGACAGATCAGGGAACTATATGATAAACCACTGAGCTTGTATTCAAGGTCAAGTAAGTTAACTCAATGATCACCCCCCCTTTTTTCTATATGCTATATGTTGGGTCTAAAAGTCAAGTTTTAAGATAGTAGACATTACAGTGAACTCATGATTTTTTCCTTATGAGTTGTTCATATGTTTAATTTTCAGTGTCTGTGTTAATAACCCATGTGGCTCCTTTGACCTCAGGTCCCCCTCTGGGCACTCTTCCTCGGGCTTACTTTTTACCAGCCTTTGTTCATTAACCAGTTTCTAATGGGATTATTAAGAGAGGCTTGCATAAGAAAGGGGCTCTTTTTGTGCATTTACAGCTGTTCACTGGCTCAAGGATTTGGTCTATCTCCAATCAATATATTCTGCCCCACGCTGAGTAGACCCAACTGTAAACTTGATCTTTGACCAAAGCATCCTTTAACTCACTGCAGCATTGCAACTAAAACAATGAAAGGGACTCTACTGAAACTCTGTACATTGTCTTAATCTTCCAGTTCTCTTACTTCCCCACAGTACAACCCACAATCCCTTTCCTCCTCTTGCTATGGGCAGCTTTGGCTGAGGGTACACTCCATCACCTGGTGAGGAGAAGCAAGCAAACTGTCTTCGCCCCCTGCTGTGTGTTAGTCTCCCTCCTGTGGTGGGGTCACAGGTCTCTGCCCACAGTGGGCTATGCCTCACTGCCAGTCATGGTGGAGGGTGTTGTTGTCATATAATCCTTTAATCTTGTGTAGTTGCTGAAAAATAAAAGTATTTTCGATTTTTTTAGCGTTTTTTAAAAATGAGACTAGAAGTGACTATTTCCACATGCTCATCTGCCTTAGTCATGGAAACTAGTAAGATGATAGAGAAAATTTGCTTAAATTCAATGCAACCAGCTGCATTGGGCCATTCTTAAAGGCTTGGTTTCCTCATTCTTGAACTAAAACTACCTACTCCCTCATCCCAAAATTTAATTTTCAACTTGGACTCCCCTGGGATTCCGTGGGTATCGCCATAGTGACACATCATATTGAAATGATCTATGTGTGGTTCTGTCTTCCTAAGGTATTCATGAGTTTCCATCTTGCCTAAAGAGCCTCTTCTTGACTCCTTAGGGTCCAGCTCAGAGACTGGCAAAAACTTAATAGAATATGTCTCCTGCCGGACATCATGAAAAGTTCATGTTTGTGGACCACTCCTAGAAAAATGGCCTCATCATTAAAGAGTGGTGGGAAAGAGAACCCGTCTTCCTTGGGACCCCTAAGCCTGGGTAGGGGTTGGTCCATGTAGGACCTGTACATAGTTCTCAGGGTTCACCCCAAAGACAGTTCTGTGGGAGCCCATGTTTATGACCAGAGGGCACCTGACATTAAAATGCTGCTTTACCACATCTGAACCATGATTTAACTTTCCAATGACCAAAAAGTCATATGCACCCCTATATTCTTTGCAGTATTATTCATGTTGGCCAATACGTGGGAACAATCAACATGTCCTTTGATAGGTGATTGAATAAAGAAGATGTGGTACATATATACTAGGTAATACTACTCAGCTATAAGAAAATATGAAATACTACCCTTTGCGACAACATGGATGGACCTTGAGAATAAGTCAGACAGAAAAAGTCAAGAACCATATGATTTCATTCATAGTGGGATATAAAACTGAAAGTAACAACTGAACAAACAGGGAAAGAAACAAACAAAAACTCATAGACACAGGCAACAATATGGTGGGAAGGGGGTTAGAGGAGTAGTAAAGGGTAAAGGGGGTCAATTATATGGTGATGGAAGGAGATTTGACTTTGGGTGGTAAACTCACAATGCGATATACAGATGAGGCCTCATAGAATTATACCCATGGAACTTCTATATTCTATTAATCAATGTCAACCCAATACATTTAATTAAAAAAAAGGAAGTCAAGTAACCTCTCATGACCATTAAAACTTGAGCCAAGCTTGACTGGTGTGGCTCAGGGGTTGAGCATCAAACTATGAACCAGAAGATCATGGTTCAATTCCCAGTCAGGGCACAGTTGGGGGCATGCAGGAGGCAGCCAATCAATTATTCTCTCTCCTCATTGATGATTCCAACTCTCTCTCCCTCTCCCTTCCTCTCTGAAATTAATACAAATATATATTAAAAAAACAAAAAAACACAAACAACAAAACAAAACAAAAACTTGAGCCCACACTACATATTTAGTCCAGGGCTGAGCTGTGGCACTGACACTCGATCATAATAAGTCAGAGCACGTTGTGCATTTAGAGCCATGTCCTGACACATGCTCCGAGCACACAGGCTGTTTTCCATGTCTGCCCTTCTTTAATGAGTTCATGAAAACATTAAATAAAAAGAGAACAATAAAATTCACACCATGTAAAACCAGAGCATGTAGCATTATAAATGTCACTTATGTCTTTGTTTTAAAGGATGTAAAAAGGCATTGTAACAAGAGTTTGATGAAATTTTAAATTTTCAGTGGGCAGGATGTTCCATCTTCATGTCCTCCGAATGTTATTTTTGGCCAAGCATGGCCTTCCTAGGGACTCAATGCATTTTATAGATACTAACAATTTTAGTCAGAGAAATGGTAAGATCTCAGTGGTGTTTGGGGAGCCTTTCCCGGGCAGCTGGGTGGAAAATTAATAGAAGGTGAGAGAAACATGGGAGATTCCCTCACATGGAAACAACAGCCAGACTCCTTGCTCTCAAAAATCCTTGATTCCAGGCCCAGGAACCACCATTCTGAGCCTCTGGGCTTTATATTATCTGGTTTTATGGGACCAAGTGGCAAAAGGAGATTGTAGTTGTCAGGGGCCAGAGGAACGATCAAAAGGGCAAATTATCTAACCTTTTCATTTTACAAATGGGGAAACCACGGGCCAAGCAAACTTGGATGGTGCCAAGTTTCTGGGCCAGAGTGACCATGGAAACCAGCATGTGTGTCCCTCACAGCTGGGCTCCTGGCTCCAACCAGGGGCCCCATCCTGTCTGGGAGACACTGAAAGACCCTGACACTCAGACTCAGTCCCCTCACTTCCTGCGTTCTGCCCCAGTGGGTAACCGTGTTTCTGCTTCCCTCTGGCACACCCCTCTGTAGCGTTGATGGCTGAAAAGCCCTCTGCTCAAGGGAACCTTCCCTCCAAGGTTGACTGGTCCCCAAATCCTTTAGGACTCATCGCTATCCAACCCCTTATTTAGGGTTATTCCATCATTAGAGAATGAAACCCAACGGACACTGGCACCAGCCCAATGCAAGGCCTGGCTGCACTCAGGAAACTGCATGGTCACTCAGGCTTGGCCCCTCTCCAGCTCTCCAGCTCTCCATGGTGCTAGCTTTATTGGTTTTTGTTGGTTTGTTTGTTTGTAAAATATATTTTCATTGATTTCAGAGAGCAAGGGAAAGGGAGAGAGAGTCAGAAACATCAATAATGATGAGAGAGAATCATTGATTGGCTGCCTCCTGCATGCTCCCTACTGGGGATCGAGCCCTTGACTGGTATCGAACCCAGAATCCTTCAGTCCACAGGCCGATACTCTGTCCACTGAGCCAAACCAGCTAGGGCCTGGCTTTATTTGTAAGTGGTCTCTCTTCTTATGGTGACCCCTCAGAGATGAGCTCAACAACCTCATCAGAGAGAAAGCATCCTTTCCTCGATAATCCCAGTGCTTTCTCTGCCAGCCTAGAGTGTAAATCCCGCTCATTCCTGGGTGTGTGGGAGCGGGCAGGCCAGCCTCACCTGACCATGTGGACTGAAAGCAGGAGCGAGGATTTTCAGACATGAAGGCCAGCATGCTTGTGACCAGTGAAAAGGGTGACCCAGTTTGGGGGGGGCAAATCCAGCAGATGTCCAAGAAGTGTCCCTTGCCTCTCTGTCATCCTGGTTTGATGTACTGTCCCTGGTTACTCTTGGCCTGGTGGCCAGCCCTGAAGCCTCCTGCTGGACCTCTCCAAAGATGACCATCCTCAAGCACTTTCAAAACTCAGTTCTTCATGCTTGCTACCTTCAAATTGGAGTCCACCTTTATGAGTCTTCACCCTGAATGATGGACAGGATACCTTCCCAGGGCACCACTGCCCCATGGCTTAGTCTAGTCCCATTTCGTCCCTGTAGTCTCCATCTGGGGTCATTGAATGGGGGCATGTCCAGCTGGCATCAGGGGACAACCAATGCCCCATGGCTCATCTAGGACTTAAAGGCCATTCTCTGGGTTCTTGTGGCCTTTGCACTATTCCGAGGAGCTGAGCACAGCAAACACAAACACAACACGAAGAAGCCCTGCGTGTGAGTGCATCAGCCCGCCTGACGTCAGAAGAGAAGACTCAAAGAGCAGGGCCTAAGCTGCTGATGGGTGTTTTGGGGAGCGACGGGCACTAGGGTACTGCCATCCTGGGAACAAGTTCTCTGACGTGCAGGGGAAGCGGTGACTTCATTAACTCGCTTGGGAGAGAGGGGGGAGACGTCCCCAAGAGCTTGCGGCAGCCTTGCGGAAAAAGGAGGATGTCGGCATGTTTCATACTGAACTTGGCATAACGGGGGGTGATGGGTGCTCAGGGCAAGCGGATGGCACTTCCAGTTTCTCTGCAGGAGCCTAATTACTGCCCTGACACCCCTTGCTTCGCACAGTCCCTCAGCCGCTCGCCGCCACAGAGCACCTGGTCACGCAATTACGCTGTCAGCTCTTTGCCCACTCGTCGCCCTGCCATTAGACACTGTTCCCCTTGATATTCTTAAAACGGAGCGTTACCAACCAGAGCAATTTAAAATGATATAGAGTTATTTTGACTTCTCTCCTGTCGAGAGAGAACTTCATTAATGTCACAATAAAAGGCATGTGAGCAGGCCTCAGAGATGGAATTTGTATGGGAGGAAGGGAGAGTGGGGGTGGGGCTCCTGGGCACTAATGAATGAATGGGGCAGCAAGGAATGCTGAGAAGAGCTGAGTAGGGTTTCCAGGTAATAGTGGAGAGTTATGGAGCCAGGAGGCAGAGCCCAAACACTCCAAGTGGCCCCACTGGTTCTAGAAAGGGAGAGTAGAAAAAATTAGGGGGGGGGGATTGGTCCCCAAATAGGTAAAAACTCAGGAAAACAAAGAGGGTAATGGAGAAAGATGAGGGTCCTGGGCCCTGGACAGGTGTGAAAGGCTGAGCACTAGGGCCCAGTTGGAGGCTCCCCGCTCCTTATCAGCCCAGGTGTGGGGAGAAGTGAATGGAAATGGGAAGAACAGGGAGGGACACCCTACTGATGGAGGCTGGGTGACAAGGCAGGTGGATTATGTTGGGGTTGGGGACACCAGGTATGCAACTGTTTTGAATTGCACAGAATGCATTTCACTCTCCCTACATGAGGCTAAGGAGGAATTTCACATTCAGAGGTTTAATTATTTACTTGCCCCAGGCTCCCTCAGCTCCCAGGTGGTAGAACTCTGATTCTACCCAAGGTTTTTGAAATTTTCTATGAAAATGCAGATGGCATTCGGGGCTTAGAGAGCTCACAGGGCAAGAGGGAGGGGCAGACACATGGACCCCAACAACCACACCATGTGGGAGGAATTAGAGCCGAATGATTCCCCCAGGCTTACCTCCAGCCTCCTACCCCACCAGGCCGATAGGTCCCTACCAGATGTTTGTGGACATCAACCAACTTCAAGGTTGTGAACTGGTCTTGTGAGTCTAAAGGTCTCTGGAAAAGGGGTAAAATCCACTGTGTGGTCCTCTGAGCAGCATTGGAAGGAGAATGCCACACACATTATTGAGGTGAAGTCTTAAGGTAAGCACGTACTGCCAATTGTCCAAGCACCAAACCACCCACCACCGCTCCATATCACCAAGGCCTTCACCAGGTCATCTCCTCTCTCCTCCATTCTTATGAGGAACCTGTCCATTCAAGACCTACCACACCCATGTCAGAGCCTGTGCTGGGGTCATGAGGATGGAGAGCAAAGCCGGAAGTGGTCCCTGAATCACTCAGCCTGGGAAGGGAGGCAGACTCGGATCATGACCTGTCACATGGACCTCCGTTATCCTGTGAGATTGCTGCTCGTCCCGGCGCCTGCCTCCATAGAGGTCGTTGGAAAGATCCCCTGGGTCTCTCGTTTAAATGTCGGGCTTGTCCGTGAATACTTTCCCAGTGGCACAGAGTTCAGGTGATTCGCTTAGCCCTGGATCCTCGTGGGTGCCCTGCACAGCCCACGGAAGCATCTCGCCTTTGACTCATGGTCTCACTGCTGCTCACCACCTAGAGCGGCTTGTCCACACCCAGAGAGCAGGTACGTTTGAGTTAGCCCTGAACACCCAGCACCAACAGGGTGGCTGGGGTAAATGAGGACTCACGAGCTGTTTGTTGATTGGATGAATTGATCCCAGAGTGTCTGAGCCACCCAAAGAGAAGCTGGCTTCGCACAAATGCTGGGTCACAGTCATTTCATGGCCCCGACACCTCGGCATGGATCACGTCTCTCCTTTTCTCTGGCTTCTGGGAACAGCTTTTCTGTTCTTATTGCAGCATCATTCTGATTCCATCCTCTGTCTATGCTATTCTAAATCAGTGATTCTCAACCTTCTGGCCCTTTAAATACAGTTCCTCATGTTGTGACCCAACCATAAAGTTATTTTCGTTGCTACTTCATAACTGTAATGTTGCTACTGTTATGAATAGTAATGTAAATATCTGATATGCAGGATGGTCTTAGGCAACCCCTGTGAAAGGGTCATTCGACGGCCAAAGGGGTCGCGACCCACAGGTTGAGAACCGCTGTTCTTAATCCATGTCGATTTGTTTTCTTTCTAAAGGGGAGACATAAACTTTTAAAAAATATATCAAAGCAGAAGGGAGAGGGGGAGAGAGTTAGAAACATCAATGATGAGAGAGAAATCAGTGATTGGCTGCCTTCTGCACCCCGACTGGGGATCGAGCCCATAACCCAGGCATGTGCCCTGACCAGGAATCAAACCCTGACCTCTTGGTCGCTGCTCAACCACTGAGCCACGGTGGCTGGGCTATAAACTTCTTTCTAAGTGACCCAGTTATTAGAGTTGTCTAGGATGGTGGCCACACTCCTTAAATGACTTGGTCATCGCCTGGGGATCCAATGCACGCTTCTCACTGATGACCTCCCCTCTCTCGTTCTCCCTGAGGGTCTCTTAGGCAAAATACGGTATTGCCCACAGGCACATTCAGAAGAAAAATCCTATCATTGGTGATAACTCCAAATGATAGAATCTTAATAAACTTTCTGGGTTTGATCAGCCGGGATAACGAGAGATACATATCATGTGCGCTGGCTGCGCGACGGAAGATAAGCCGGTCATCATTTCCAGATAAGGACACCCATCCATCCACAGATTGCAATCAGGGGCTGCCAGGGATCCTCAGTCCATCCCAGTTAATTAAACGCTAAATGAAATTCAGAGTTCGGGCACCCAGAGATCCCAGCGCCTGTGGCCAGGTGCTTGGAACATGCAGGACACAGCCTGAAAAGTTGCAGAGGAGCCGCCAGTAGTTGCTCACAAAATACTTCTTTCTTGGCAGGTTTTTCCCCCGAGAACTCATCTGCAATGTTAAAGGGGGTGATGCCTGAACTCCCTTCCTCCTCTGACAGCTGTGGGTCACAGGCCCTGGGAATTAGGGAGTGACCATCTTTGGGGGACCATCCTTCTGTCTACCACATTCAATCTACAACTTATCGAGAGAAAAGGAAAGATGGATGGGAACATAACTATCAAAGACATAATAAGAGACTCCCGCCACCCCCAGAGCTGAATGGATACGTGAGTAATTGGGTTGAATGAGCTTATCTAACAGGGAACAGAATGCGTAAAAAATGACCCATTTCTAGGCTGCCAATGTGACATTTGAAACACTGGGACAAAGCACATGACCTAGATGTTTGGAGAGAGAGTGAGAGAGGAAAAGGGAGAAGGAGAGAGAAGAAGAAAGGGGAGGGGGAAGGAGAGGGAGGAAACAAGTGGGCATGTGAGAAGAGGTGAGAGCTGTGGGCAGAGAGTGGCTGAGAGCCATGGGAGAGGGAGGGCAGTGGTTAGCCATCAGGATCCCCAGCGACCTGGCAGGCTATAGAAGCCAGGCTTCCAAGCTTGTCAAATAAACAGCAACAGGTTTTCACTGTTCCTATTCTTCCTCATTTAGCTCTCCTACCCCAGGATAAGTCTGATCCATCGTCAAGTTGCAGGAAATGCGGTGACCGAACTCAGTTAATAAGACCCAGTGTCAGCTAATCAACAAGGTGCTTTGGGAGTTCTCAGTTTCTGCATTCAAGACATCAGCCTGGGTTTGTCACCTGGGAGGGAGTCTCATGTCACCTCCCCTCTGAGAGTTTACTGATAGCAATGCCTGCTGGGGAGGCATTAAGTGCTAGAATATTCCAGAAAGAGCCATATTGCTTGGCACTGTTTAGACAGAGATTGTAGCGAGGGAGAGACAAAGACTGCCTCAGCCTGAAGCGTGTGCCTGGCGCATCGTTAAATGACACAGACTCAGCGACGCTGCTGACAGGTTGGGCCTGGTTGAATTTCTGAGTTAATGGGTCCTTTGGTTTTATTTTCCCACTGGTTTATTCCCATTGTCCTTGGTTCATCCCATTGCATAGATATTTATGGGGCACCCACATGTGCAAATGAACCCAGTGGGCTGCCCCAATGGCCTGAGGGTCACAGCTTCCTGCCAGCAGGCAGCGCACACCCTGCTCCCCTGACTACAATGGCTCACCCTCCTGATCTGTCTCCTGTCCCATCCAAGACTCATCTGAGCTCTCCTGCCCCCACAAAGTCTTCCTTCCCCCAAAGCCCCAACCCTGCCAGGATCTGCTGCTTACCGGGCTCCTCTGTCCGCAGAATCCCTGGAAACAGCTGGCCGGGGTTCAGTGTGAGGAAGAGGTCACTTCTCTTGAATTGGCGGCTTCTGTTTTGATAGCAAAGTGATGAATTACTTCTTCTGCCACAGATAATGACGTTGCTCAACTTCTTGTTCCTATTTTCAATTCAGTTTATTTTTTTTTTAACATGTATCCCAATATTTGTTTTGAACTGCCTTAAACCCTCTCTAGCAATATATAGGATACTAGAAGCCCAGCACATGAAATCGCTCGAGACCCAGACCCGGCGTGCCAGGGGACCCAGAGTCAAGTCCCACCGACACCGCAGGATGCAGTGTCAAGTCCTGCCAGCACCACAGGACCCATCAATGCACCTCCTGGTGACCAGTCTTTGGTCATTACAACATTATAACCACTGGGTTTTTATTATATAGATAGATAAATAAGTATACATACATATACAGAGAAAAAAATTTAAAGGGAGGGACCACTGTGTCATGTGCCCCATAGGACTGAGCTCCTGATAATGATAATAATAATAATAGTAATCCACCCATAATGCACCACACTTTACAAGTTACCCATACACTTGTGCATCCCATCCATTCTGTGATCTCATTTTCAACCTCACAGAAGTTTTCCATGTTCCTCCCAGTCAGCACCCTCGATTTGTTCTGTAAGATGAGAAAGAAAGGGGTTAAGAAAACACATTGTCACAGTGCACGGTCATCCTGAATCGAAGGCGGCCCAGGTCCTGTTCCCTGTGGTTCTGTGCCCACCCATCATAGACTAGCTGTAGATCCTGAGTCCAGACTTAGCTTTTTCTTTTTTTTAAAAAACATTTTAAACAATTGATCATTGAGAAAATGAGTGTACATTCTTTTAATGACACTATTATTTTAAAAAATAAAGTACCTATTCAGCCATAAATGTTTGTCTTCTCCTGTTTGACAGCTGAGTGACTAGAGCTGCCCCCGAAGCCACAGGCAGGTCAATGATGGCCACGCATTGAACCAGGTCTCCCTGCACACGGAGACCTCCATCCAGGGCGCACTCCCTGTGTGCTGCCCAGGTGCCTGCAGCCCCCTGGTGCTGATACTCCTGCTTCCGGGAGCCCTGGCCTTCCAAGTTGGCAAGTTTCAGTGGCTTCTCAGAATGCGAGATTTCAGGACCCCTCTCTTGGTTCCAGCATTTTCTCCTGAGCATGGCGTTGGAGGAGACACCTGACTTGTTCCCATTCTATCTCAGGATGGAGGGAGAGTGAGACCTGAATCTGATTTCTCTTACTGCCGGGGGCTAGTTGGTATGATGAGGCAGAGGTCCCACTGTGAGGGCACCATGCCTGTATTTGTCGCTGGGAAACAGGACCCCTGGCTCCCTGCTAGGAAGCCATCATCCCTCCACGTGGCTTTCAAGCCTTTCCACCATCCCACCCCACTTACCTTTTCATGGCATTTGCCACACATGCCCAAGCTCCCGAGAGGCTGGCCAGACTGTCCAATCACGGCATTTGTACTGCCCACCCCCATCCTCACGTTACAGCCATGCACTTTGCACATAGTAGGTGCTCGTAAGGTGCACTGATTGTGCTGAATACAGCTGGTTGTCCAATGGAATGCATGGAACTGGGTTTTTCTGGTTTGGGGACTGCTCACATTTCTACTGTCCACAGGGCAGAGGACATCAAGATGCCTACATTTGATAGAAATGTATCTAAGATGTTAGAATACTGGATTGGAGTGACACAGGAAGTATCCCAAGGGCAAGAGGACTTCTGCTCACAAAGAGATGACACTCTGTGACACACTCCAAACCTGTGTGTCAGAATGATTATAGACAACTCAAGGAGCAGTGCTTGCTTATCTCTCCCCAGAGATTCTTGGATGAGTAAACTTCCAACTCAGAATGTTCTGGAATTCACACCAACATGTTTGTCCTCTAGAGTGACCTGGGTTTTCTCCTTTATACCTTAATGTGCATTTATTGTGCACCCACTGAGTGCAGAGCTTGGCTGGGCCCATGCCAGTCCCCACGGCCTCAGCACGGGTTTGGTGGAAGAGATGTAAACTGTGTGTCATTGAAAATGCAAAGCAGGTCATGTGAGTGACCAGAAAGGTCATGGCCTCCTCGGGTAGTATGGAGAGGACCTGTGTGGATGGCTTTGGGGACCCTAGGAGGTGAGGCAATAAGCCAAAGGGGGCAGGTCAGGGACGGCCTGTGTGAGCAACAGAGGCTCACACAGCTCTGACGGCTTTTGGGGTCCCTACAGAAGTGTGGACCATGGTGCAGAAATCACATGGCTACCACCGAGGGCAGCAAGCAAGGGGGACAGCCTCAGCCAGGACAGGAGACGAGGAGGAGCACCGTGGCAGCAGCACCTACAGGGCTCTGTGAGCAATTTTACGAAGGGTGAGAGGAAGGGGGCTGTGGAGGCCGCCTGCAAGAAGTCTGCACCACAGAGCCGATGCCGGCAGTGCCCGAACGGCAACACTAAATGGAGTGGGCAGCAGCTAACATGACTGTGAGACTAAGATCCATTCCAAGTCTCATTTTGGGCGCTCCACGTGCATCATCTCACTTAACCCTGATCAATGCATGGTAAGGTAGGAGCGGACATTGTCCCCACTGGAAAATGAGGAAACTGAGGCATGGGGTGTTTCAGTCACTTGCCGGAGTACGTTGCAGAGCCAGGATTTTCACCCCGATAATCCGACATGGGTGTCCACACGTCTAGTGCTGCCTGGTGGTGAAAAGGGACACACAATCGAAGGTGCACAACAGAGAGTGCCTGCTCTGATGCCGACTCGACCAGGCGATTCTTCTCCTCACAAAAGAATTCACTTTGGTGTTTGGTCACAAGCCCCCTTAGCAAACTTCCAATAAGATCAGTTAAATAGTTCTCCTGCCTGGACCACGCACATGCACGCGCACGCACACCTAGACATACGTGCACACACAAATGCACCCTCACACAAGCTATGGAGGAGGAGATCTGAGTCACTGAAGAGGGAACATTAGTGTATGATGCTGTTGTTGTGTGTTGGGTCGTGGCAGCAGTGAGTGTGGGGCGCCCCTGAGGTGTTTCCAGTTTGCTTTCGCTTCCTGCCCTGGCTGGGCATTTAGCTGGATCTTGGCTTACTGACTCATTGATTTTAGACCTGCCATTACCCCTTGGACTATTTACTGGGCACCCCTACATGCCAGGTATTCAACCAAACCCTTCCTATGCATTCATGTCACTTGATTATCAAACAACCCACGTGCAAACATTGTAAGCCCTACTGAGTAGATGAAGAAAGGGTCCAGTTGTTGGTGCAATGACAGTGGTTAGTGAAGGGCCTCGTCGAATAGGACCCATTCTTCTTGTTCCACAGCCACCAGGTGACACTGAATTTTGGCCTTGACCTCCTCTGTCTTTCTCAGATCTTTGGTCGTACTTTTCTCAGGCTCAGTCCATGCTCAGCCACTTAAGACAACAGACACATCTTACCCATCCCTGGCCCAGCAGCCTTCCCCAGCTTTGGTCTCCGGGAGTGGCTACAGGTGAGATGCTATTAGAACATCACACCCTCCCCTCTCCTATGCAAATGGCCATGGGTGATTTGGGGTCTTAAGTCCCCGACTTCCCAGAGATTAGTAGGGTTTCAGAGGAGTTTCTTTTGACTTCCCCTAAATGAAGGTTTTTATGCAACAAAAAGAAATGGAGATTAGCAAAAGGTGATTTGCTGCTACTGTGTTGGATTAAGAAATACAATGTAAGAAGAAAACCCCAACTCCTTACTCATATATGTATAAAAAAAAAGAATTTGGCTGATTACGACTTGTTAGATCTTCTGCTTCTCTGGTTCCATTTAGAGGGGAAAAAAATGTGGCTTTTTCTTCCCACCCACTGATTTCCAACTAAAACAGGACTTAGCTGCCTGCTGATCCTGCTGGTTTTTAAAATGAAAAACGTATTCTCCTTAAACTACTGGAAAATTATACTTAAAAATCAGCATAATTCCATTGCCTATTCTTTCTGGGTCCCTTGAAAAAATGCAGGCCAGTTTCTGGAACGGGTCTACATAATCTGACGGACAAATTGGTTATCGGCACCCATGCTGATGGTGACGCGCTTGGTTGCTAGGTGGCAGGATCCACCTCCACAGGCCAATGAAGATAATCTCAATGAAGATGTCTCCACCCCCCCCCCAATCTAATTATAACTGTAAGAATTTGGTGGATGTAAAGATATATTACAATACTATTTAATATACATGTATATTGTTGTATACCAGAGGCCCAGACCGCACCAAATCATGCTTGAGTAGCTCGCTTCCACTTGCCTCAGCTGGCCGCCCCACCCATCGCCGCTTGGAGCTCTCCACCACTGATCTGCTCCCGGGCCAAGGGGAGGGACCAAGAGGTGCTCAATGCACCTCCTGGTGACTGGTCATTACGGTGTTATGGTGTTATGGCCATGGGCCTTTTATAACATAGAATACTGGAAAATCTTGACCCATAGAATCATGACTTGTGATAACAATAATTATTATTTTAAGCTGCTAAACTTCGAGTTAGTTTGTTACACAACAGTGAGCAACTGAAACAGTGGGTGTCCAACCAGTGTCCGCTGCACACCACACTCCCCCTGCCTCCCTCCATTAACCCACCCCATGAACCCCGCTATAAGTAAACCACCACCGACCACTCCCCAAAGCCTATCGGTATTTGGTCTTATTTTTTGAGAACTCCGGAGCTATGAACTTCTCCATATCAGTACCAACTCATTTATCTGAAAGTCATTGTGTAAGTAATCTACTCCAAATTTCTTCCCTGCTGGGAGGTCGCGGGGCCTGGACTAGTGTAGATATAAGAATACCTGGTGGCATTCAAGCAGGTAGAGGAAGCAGCTGAACCAATCTTGTGACCAAGATGGGAAACAGAAAGTCCAGGCCAGTCACTGGGTAAGTGCTCAGATCTGGGAGGCGGGGAGCCACCCAGGGAAGAGGAGTCATGAGATTTGGATCCGAGAAGCAGGAAGGGCGCTCTGGACGGTGGAGTGCAGGAGGGATGAGGGCACGAGGCTCCGGACCGAGCCCAGGAACTTCCCAGGGGTTTACAAAAAGCATTCTCCATGTGGTGATGACTGTGCAGGATGATGCTAGACCGAGTCGCTTGCTGAAGAGATGAATGAATAAGTAGAGGATGCATGAATGGGAAGAAAAGATGGCACTGATAGTGGTACATGGCCTGTTAACCTGCTCTGGCAGGTGCCATGGTAAGCCTCTCCTGCATTAGCTCATCTTCCTCTGGCCATATCCTTAGGAGGTTGATACCTTTGTTTTTCTCCTTTTACACACACAGAGCTTAGGCTCACAGGAGTGGAAGGTTACTTCCCTAGACTGCACATCACTGTGGGGGAAGAGTTGCATGTGGACTCTGTGTGCTTGGTCCACAGCGTAGCGTCTCTCCCACGAGGCTGCACTTCCTCCAGGTGAGATGGAAGACAGCACAGAGCCCTGATCTCAAGCAGGAGGGCTCCCTTCACAGTGTCAGTGTGTGGGCATCTCAGCTGCCATCTGGCTCACATGGAATTATCCTTTACTTGTGAAATGCAAAGATACTCAGTAGCGTTATAGGAATAAGAGGGAGGGCCTGCCACACAGCATGGCGAGGACTCCGAAGTTAATACTCTACCTCCTCGACCCCTGGTAGAGTCAGACTTTTTGTCATTCATTCATTGATTGGACAAACATCTAAGGGATAGTAAGTCTGTGCTAGGCACGGGGCTGCAGAATTGTAGACTCTGCCCTCTGCCCCAAGGAGCTCATGGGCCATGGAGAGCAGATCTGGAAACTTCCTCCAAGTGTAGAATGTGTTGTCTCAATAGAAGCAGGGGAGTGACATACAGTTGGGGGTGTTGGTGAAAGCACCATGGAGGGCAAAGGATCTTTAAGGAGTGTGATGGGTTGGGGACAGGGATGGTGGTGTTTCATGGAGAAGGGCCAGCGTACGTAAGCTGGGCTCATTTGGGAAACCCTATGTAAGAACTGGTGCCATCACTAAGTATGAATCCATCCCAATAACACAGAAATTTCCTGGGTCTCGATGGGCATGGAGGTCAAAGAGAAAGGATTTTATCTCTCACAACTCATTCCATTGGCAGTAGCGCTGATGTCCCCGAGGGTCTTTGGTGAAGGGAGGAGCAGCATGCACGAGAGGGGACAGGGAGCTATGGCTGGATGAAATTTGAGCAGCATTTACTCTGAACAATTCTATCTCCATTGTTATCTCATCAAAAACAAACAATTGCAGAGTCAGCTCGGGAAAGCCAGGTAATCATATGCAATTCTTTGCCTGCCGTCTGTGAGCTTTTCTATTTTCTCGCATGTCCTTAAAAAGAGCGATGGAGCGACAGATGATTATCAGGTAGGGAGAGAGAGAGATAAGCAAGCACAAAGTAATAATACGGTTCTCTGAAATCATTGGTTGTTTCCCTGCCGAGAGTATGAACTCGAATAAGCCATTACTTAACATCTTCTTCAGCTTCTTAATAAAAATCTCATGAAGGCCGTTGTTTTCTCATTCTCACCCTTGGCTGCCTCGGTGAGCAGGCCCCGGAAAGCAGGCCGTGTCTCCAGTCTTCCTGCCTGCTGTTCCATCCATTTCTCTCCGTCTCAGAGGTCCCCGAACTGCCCACAGCCTCGGACTCGGTACTCAATGACTTGCTGTCTTCTTTTCAAATCCTGCCGATGTCTTCATCGTCCCTGGTTCACCACACGCATTTCTACCTTTGCATGTTTGTTCAAGAAATTTGCCCAGATCAATACCCCTTTGTGGGTGCCATGTTGGGGGTCTGAAGCGGGGCAGGCCTGGGTGTGCACTTGACCAAGACCTTGGATGCAGCCTTTGAGACATAGTAGACCCTCCCTGAAGGCCTGTGCGTGGGTGGCTGTGGTCACTAAAGGATTTCCAAGTCTCGCCCATTCAAGCTCAAGTATCCAAGGCAGACTTTAGACGGGGAGGAAAGGTGGTGGGCATCTTGGCCTCTCTTTCATGAGCAGTGACCATGAACCTCACACACTGTATAGGCTGGAAGAGAAACCCTTCCTGACACTAACCTAAAGGCTGGCCCCTGAGAACTTTGGTCTTTGATCCGACCTCTGACATCTGGAGACTTGGAAGTGGGCTGGTTGCTGCTGTTGCCCAGATGGTGGAGCCCTGCTCTCTGGAATTCCCCCAGAAATTCAGAGAAGGATGGGTGTGACTCCCTGCACCTGGGGCTCCTTTCCTCCTGATTCAGGTGATTAGGACCTGCCTAGGTGTGGCCAACAGACCCACTCGCATGCCCTGGGATGGTCAGATGGCAGGACAGTTATATGTGAGGTCCCAAGATAGAAAGTGTAACTGAATACAAAGCGATATAAAGAAAAGTCCACATTAGAATACATCGTGGAGAAATGGCGGAACCTCATGGGTAGAAAGAAAACTTAAAGGCAACCAGACAGAAAAGAGGGGTCACCTTCGAAGGATGGCTTTTAGATGGAGAGTGGACTTCTCTGTGGGGACAGTAGGTGTAGAAAGTTGAGGTAGCTGTGTCTCACCGGTGTGTCCCCAGGAACTGGTTACATTGCAGCATTTCTATGCACCACGGCTGCACAGCTACTTAAAAGGGTTAAATGAATCTGAATGTCCCATTTGGGATGATCTTTGATACTGACAGGGAGAAAGCATAATAGAAAATATGTATAAAAATACCCAAATGTGTATAAACAAACAAAAAAGCACAATAGATACGGATGATCCAGGATACGCGTTTGATCCAGGACACGTGGTTGAGTGCTCAGGGACTCCTGGAAGGTTACAGAGCGTCTTCTAACGAGGTCACCTCAGGCCAGGAGGCCAGGTTGAAGTCTAGAGGGAGAGTGACCGCTTTTTCACTGTGTACTCCAGGTACTGTCTGCACTTGGAAAGCGTGTGCAGGCAATGCTTTTTCAAAAATGTATTTCAAACACAAAATTGCATCCTAGAGCATCATAATGACATCATACTATTGACAGATGATGGGCGACATTTGGTTCTCTTTGCACTTTGCATTCTAAATTTTCTGCAAAGATTAGAGAATGATTTTGCGATTGGGGGCAATAAACTGAAACAGGAGCAACTTAATATAAGTGGAAGTGCAATTGCCAAATAAGTGCCCTTTCGTGTCAATACAGGAAACTAAGAACATCAGCCAGGGAAAGCGTGACCCTGGTCTACCTCGGCCCAGGGTGGCAAAGGCAGAGGCCTGCGGGGCCTCGTCAGATCTCCCCCAGGAGCCAGCACACCCGCCCTTCCTTCCTCTGTGGCCCGGGGCCAGCCCAGAGTCAGGGGAGGGAAATGGACACATCAGGTCTTGATGGGAGGGACAAGGTCACAGTGCAAAGGTCGTTAATGGAAGGAGGGAGGTGGTTGAGGTCATTTCTGTGATCCATTGACAGCAGCTCATTTGCCCAGCGTGGCCTGGGGGAGCCTCCGAGACCTGCTCAGGAAGATGCCCTGGGATGCAGGGTGATGGCCATGTGGCCATTCCCACTGGGGACACTGTCGTCCCAAGCAGCACGCCACAGTTCTGAGCTGGCAAAGACTTTGAAATCGTTCTTGCCCTCCCCTCCCATTTTACAGATGAAGAAACTAAGGGTCAGAGATGCAGAAAGGCTTCCCTCAGGCCCGCCAACCTCGAGGCGGCATGGAGTCTGGAGCAGGCGGGCACCAGCCCATCCAGCCGATCACCTTGGACTCCTCCTCTAAGGTCGGGTTCCCCCATAAAGTGGGGCTGTTGGGGCTCTTGCAAGTATATCCTGGTTGCCCCCTATGATGCCCACACACATGGACACACCGATGGCTGTTACTATGCCCGACTCACACTAGAACCCTCTTCCTGCCTCCTCCTCCTGCCACCTCAGTTTCCTATATTTTTATTCATTTTTCTCAGCAATATAAGATTTAAAATTAATTTTAGACAGTTCGTTTTGGATGTGAGCCGAGGAGACATACCCCACCTCCATGGCTGGCTCCTGGAACTTCCCACTGGGATCCCCCGCCTTCTGCCCATGGATGTGGATGGCTGGGGCCACTGCGGGAGTCACGTGCTGATGGCCGAGCATCCCACAGACTTGGCCCCTGAGTCTTGGTCTGAGAGTGAGGAGTCTCCCACAGTCACGGACAGCACTCTTGGTGATTGAGAAATAAAGTCCTCTTGGTTTCGGACATGCAGGCTTAGCTGCACAGCAAGGCCACTCACACCTATCTCCCTCGTTGTTGCAGGCTGAGGCCTTGAAGGACGCGACTTCAGTGTGGAGTGTGGAGTGACTGTTTAGGAAGGAGCCTGTGGGAGCCGCCGTGTGGTGTTGAAGCGCTCCCCCCCCCGCCCCCCCGCGCTTCCTCTCGGGGGCTTCTTACTGGGACAGCGTCCCCATTTTATTGTGAGTGCGTGCATTTACTTGTTTGTTTTAAAAATGGCTTTCCTGTCATGTCTATGAATTGGGTGCAGCACGAGGGGGCTCTGTGTGTGCCCGGATCGCCATCCTCAAACCGCTTTTATGTGCTGCCGGAATCTATTTGCTAATATTTTATTTAGGGTTTTTCATCAATATTCATATGCGAGACTGGTCTGTGGTTTTGTTTTCTCCTCTCTGTCGGGTTTAAGCATCATTGTTAGAACGGGAGAGTTTCTTCTGATGAGCTCTTTGCTGCAGGACGGAGTGAGCGAGGAGGGCCAGGAAGGTGGGCACCTAGAGGGCAGGGTGGGGAGAAGGTTTGCGTGTTGATCTGCCGTCCATGGAGACTCCTTGTCACACCAGCATCTCCTTATATTTTGAAGACTCCGTGGTCTCCTGGTGTGGCCATACTGCCTTTCCTGTTTCAATATAGCCGCTTATTCTAGTTTGATTTTTACTTCAAAATATCTCACTTGGTTTCACAGAAGATAGAATTTTTTTCTATTTTATACTTCTTTTGTGTTTGCTTCAGAAACAGTTTGGGTGAGAATACATCTACCAAATACTTTAAAAATTGATATTCTCCTTCCAGTTTTTAATTATCCCTATAACAGTTCATAGTATTTGAACTTTTGTACTTCAAGTAAATTGTGATGAATCTTGGGGTATAAATTTTTAGCAGGTTATGTAGTTGTTTCTTTGAGGACAGGCTTCTATAATGAAGTTACTGGCTAAGGGATATAAACATTTTTAAGACCCCTGATTTATATTTACATTTTTCTATTTATAAATGTTTTTTATATTTCTTCCAATGATGCATTAGAATGCCCTTTCTCTATAACTTCCCTCCTCCAACTGATCAGTTACATCTTTTTAAAATATGCTTTTATTGATTTTTAGAGATAGAGAAAGAGAAAGGAATTGAGAGAGAGAAACATCAATGAGAGAGAAACATTGATTGGCTGCCTCCTGCTCGCCCCCAGCTGGGGATCAAGCCTGGAACCTGGGCATGTGCCCTGACTGGGAATGGAACCAGTGACCTCTTGGTTCAATGCTCAACCACTGAGCCACATCAGCCAGGCCCCAGTTGGGTTGTTTTAACAAAAGCTCTGATCATAATTCATTTGTTATATTATTTCATTTATTTATTTATTTACTTATTTAAGAATGGAACTTTTTTTCTTTTGTGTGCTTGAATGATCTGTCAATATTCTTCACTCAGTTATCTATTAGAGTAATTATATTCTTATCAGTTTGTATGTGTATTTTAAATAAGAAGAGTGATAACTTTGCTATATTTGTTATAGTGCCATTTTCTTTAAACTTTATCTATGGTATATTTTGCTTCAGGATTTAAAATTTTTTGATGATCTATCCTTTGATTTTTATATTAGGACTCCCTTTCTTATTCAGAGATGAAATAATTTTACCAGGGCAAAAATATATTCTATTTTTTTATACCTCATGGATTTTAAACTCTATATATCTACTAATGTTAAGAATGTAAGCTTATTATTAAAGGTATCTTTGTTATGGCTTTATTTTTCTACACAATCCGTTAGTGGGATATATCATAATTTTCTTGACCTCACTATTGGCTGTGTAGCTCGCCCCCAGGATTTTACTATTTTAGAGTACACTGCAATGAACAAAAACCTCTTCCAGGCATTTCCTTCACAGTTGCATTATTTAATTCCCATGAAAGTATGATCAATATGGCCAAAGTTAAGAATATTGTTAGCTCTCCAGATATAGATGGCTTTCAAAGTGGCTCCTCTGGCTTTTTATTTGATAAGTGGTGTTGTTTGGAGAATCCCAACAAGAGGAATTCTCTGAGGGGACCAGGTATCTAGCCCCGCTTGTGAACTAGTAATCCCAACCCATTACATTTCCTTGACAGTTTCTAGAACGTCAAGGCCAGTCTCATGTGGCAATCACTTATTTTCTCACCACCTCTGGAAGAACACAATGAAGTCGAGGGATGTTCAACACCCCCTCCCAAATGGACAAAGCAAGAAATCGGTCCAGCAGGTGGAGAAGCAGCTGTTCTGGTATGCAGCCCAATGGTCCTTTCTCATCTCTCCGTCTCTTCGGGAACACAAGCACACTGACCAAGAGTTCGAGGTGGAAGACGATTTTAAAGTGAAGAGAGAGCCAAATGCCCATCATCACTCCAGAGAAATAGCAGAAGCCGCCTTCTTACTGTCCCCCCAAAGTGCTCTGATATTCAAGAAATCTGTGAGTGGTTGCTTCTGAAAATTTTGTGAGGCAAAAACCTGAGAATTTGGTCTGTCTTTAATCAAATATTTATGATGCCCTCATTAGTCTCCAGTCCCAGGGACTGTGAGCTCTCATTTGAATTTCCAGCGTCAGGGAGTTCTGAAAGGAAGTGTCCTATGATATGCGCTGTTTATACAGATCAAATATGCATGTGTTGGTTTTGCAGGGGTGTCAGCGCTGCTGTTATTTAAGGGGACAGTGATAATGAGGTGCAGCAGGAGCTCCCGCTGGGGATTTCAGGGAACATCTGGGCTGTGGTGGGCTCACGGGGTCCACTTCATGGCAGGCAAGGCTTTCATGGGGCCACAGGGACATGAGGGGGCGTCCCTGTCACTGCATTGCTTGCCAGGCTTGACTGGTGTGTGTTAATGAGGTGACGAGGCAGAGAAAGCCACCAAGAACAAGGGGGTTTTGTGAACTGAGGGTTCAAGGGTTCAAGTCTAGCTGGAGACTGTGATGGAGGAGTGACTGGAGGTGAGCAAGAAAGGGAGGCGGAGGCTGGGATCTGAGTGGCCTTGCGGGCTCTGCCCTGGAATGCAGACATCATCCCTCCCGGGGCCAGCGGGAAGGTGTTTGTGGTTTTTAAGCTAGTGAGTGACGTCGCCTAGTTTGCTCCGTAAGATGTTTCTGGCTGCTTTGTTGAACACGGATGGGAAGGGCCAAGGCTGAGACAAGAGGGCATGTTCGGAGGCTGTTTCAAATCCTGGAGACAAATGATGGAGATGCGGAGAAGTGTGTTGGCCATGAAGGGGTGAAGAGACGGATGGCTATTTTGGCTTCTAGAATCCACATGATCGAGCTGTCATTTGTATGTGTGGAGTGAAGAAGAGGGAAGCCTCGGGAGAGACCTCGGAGCTGTAGCTCAGGTGGCTGTGCCCTGGGAGAACCTGCAAAGAATCACACAAGGTTGTTTGAAAGGGAAAATGATGAGTTTGTCTTCGAGGATCTGGGTTTGAGTTGACGGCCGCAGTCCCAGCAGAGGTTCTGAGGAGACAGTTGAATGTAGTGGTCTGGGCCTCAGAACTAGAAGTAGGGGCATCCTCAGGTGAGTGTGGGCTGTGAGGTGGCTGTTGAGGGCATTGTTATCTTAGGGCTTCTATTTTCTCTCTGAGGAATAAATGATCTGCTGGGGTGAGCCTGGGTTCTGGAAGGCACTGAGGTGTGTGGGGGAAGGAGCACTAAGGTGTGTCTAGAAAGACTCTGAGCGCCTTCCTTCCTGGAGCCTGCAGGTTAGTTGAGGATACAGGCAGCTAAGCGGACAATGATGCCCAAGAGGAGGAACGCCATGGGAAGGGTAGGGGAGGAGCACTGTAGAGGGTGGCCAACCCCAACTCTGGACAGACTGCAGGGAACAGGGGGAATTCTTAAAGAAACCCTTGATATTTCATTTGGGATATGCAGGATGAGAAGGGTCTATCCAGGCAGAGGAGGTGTGGTCAGAGGAAGCGAAGGGCGTGCATGCACAGGGGTGCCAAATGGAGAGAGTGTTGAGACTATTTGCCTTGGAAACTGTGTCTGTGCTGCACCTGACTCAGCATCCAGGATTGAGGAGGTGCTCAATATCTCTCGGGAAGGAAGGATGGAAGAGAGGAGAGAGGAAAGGAAGAGAGAGAGAGAGAGAGAGAGAGAGAGAGAGAGAGAGAGAGAGAGAAGAAAAAGAGAGAGGACAGAGGAAGGAAAAAAGGAATGAAGGAAGAAAGGAGGAAGGAGAAAGAGAGGAAGGAGGGAGGCAGGAAGAGAGAGAGGAAGGAAGGAGGGAGGGAGAAAGGGAGAGAGGGAGGGAGGAAGGAGGGAGGAAGGAGGAAGGGAGGAAGGAAGAAAGGAGGAAGATGAACTACAGGCCTATCAAGATGAGTGGCAGTAGGATGGAGAACTGTGAGGGCAAGTTCCTGCAGAGCCTGGGAAGTCAAGGCCAGGCATTGGGACTTTACAGGAGGTCAAGGGGGCTGCTTGGCGGGTTGAATCCAGAAGGAGCGTGGTTCCCTTTGCAGTGTTTGCTAAGCTGCTTCCACAGGGGGGCTGGAGCTCCTTAGACAACATCACAAAGAGGCGAATGTTTGGATTTTGTTGACCCATGTTTCCAGGTTTTTGTTTAATGCAAGTTCAGGGAAAACAGGCTTCTGTGAAAGTCAAGGTCTACAGCAGCTGTCACAAGAGGAGGCTGAAGGGTGCACAGGTGTGTGGTGGGAAGGCCTCCCTCGGGCGCTGCGGCTCCACACCCTGCCTTCCTCAGAACCGACCCCACCCCACTCAGGGAGGGCCTGGGGGGAGAAATACACCAGGAAGGAGGATATGAAGGGGAACGGAGCTGGGCCCCTCGCCGGGGCAGAGCGGTCAGAGGGTCAGAGTGCCCTGCCTGACTGGCGGCTGGTTAGGGGTGGGGG